>NC_059425.1:128348389-128948389 GCF_021028975.2 Sphaerodactylus townsendi | reverse complement strand
GCTCCTACAGTGTCATACAATGCCATTTTCCCCACTTTCCATTCTCAAATCTTTCTATCTAGCAATGGTAACTTCATCTAGAACAGGGGTAGGGAACCTGCGGCTCTCCAGATGTTCAGGAACTACAATTCCCATCAGCCTCTGTCAGCATGGCCAATTGGCCATGCTGGCAGGGGCTGATGGGAATTGTAGTTCCTGAACATCTGGAGAGCCGCAGGTTCCCTACCCCTGATCTAGGATTATTATCATCAAGGTGAGATCTAGAATTCTCCTACCTTAACTCAGGTTATCTGGCTACCTGGGGCCATTTCCGCACAGCCACGGTCCCAGAAACTACCGGTCGCACGAACGGTCCCAGAAACTACCGGGACGACGGCGCTGCGCTGCGCCGTCGTCCGATCGACCTACCTGCTCTGCAACCGTCCGGCGCATCGCCGAGGCCAGGGGACATGCCCCCCCTTTCCTGCGCGACCGCTCCGGCGTTGCAGGCCAGGGGGGCATGTCCCCAGGCCTCGGCGACACGCTGGACGGTCGCAGAGAAGGTAGGTCGATCGGATGACGGAGCAGCGCAGCGCCGTCGTCCCGGTAGTTTCTGGGACCGTTTGTGTGACCGGTAGCTGCCGTTTGTCCACCTCGCTTCCCCAGCGAGGTTTTTGGAAGGCGCCATCCCTTCCCCCTATGCCCGGTCGACCTACCTTCTCTGCGATCATTCTGCAAACCTAAAAAATGCCCTAGAGATGCAGAAAATTGCAGACAAATTTTAAATAATATATTTTTAAAAAAAAATCTGTTCATTATTCATAGAATCCACCTCAAAGATATGTGTGTTATCCTAGGGGCAATCAAGCATAACTATATTGAAATGGGGGCTTTATGTTTCTTTTTCCATCCCTGAGATGTCTCTTATGCTGAACTCTGGGCAAAAAGTTCCAACTGATATTACAAAATACTGATATCTTTTAGTCTTGCTTCTTAGCGGTCAGTATTGTATGAGGAGAACAGTAAAAACAAAAAGCCTCATTTCTCTACAAAAAAGGCCCCTGTTTGTGATATCTCAGGCATTCCAATATATTGAGGGGCCTATCTTGCTTCTGAGATGATTGTAGCAAATATGGGGCTGAAACTGAAAGCACCCTATTTCTAGTGACTTGGTATTCCAAACTGTTGCAAAACTGCCATAAAGCAAATTCCAGAGAAATAGTAAAATGTTCAGCCCCTGGCCATAATACCTTACCCCTACATAAATGTGACGGTGCATTATCTGGAGTGTCACAGAGGCTGTGCAAGCACACATAAGAATGAAGAGATGTGCCCACTCAACACATAGATATCTCTACAACACAATCCTTTGTAGTCTGATGACACTATGACTTTCAGAGGACCAGATTGTTAATGATGTACATTAAAAAGTGTTTGATACATGACACTGTAGTATCTTCTTTATGCAGTGTGTTCCTGGGTTAGAGTACTAACTCAGGCACTCAGTCTTATGTTTATTCAATAGAGATAAGCCAGTCCAAAACAACAGCTTTTCATTTGCAAGAAAAGTAACTCTTACAACCGTCAGCTTTAGCTAACATACAAGAACTAAGAGCTGAAACTAAGAGCTGCACCCAGAAGGGCCAAACTAAATCACACAGGCTCATTCCGCACATGCAGAATAATGCACTTTCAAACCGCTTTCACTGCTCTTTGAAGCTGTGCGGAATGGCAAAATCCACTTGCAAACAGCTGTGAAAGTGGTTTGAAAACACATTATTTTGCGTGTGCAGAAGGGGCCACAGATAATAGAGGAGAGCAGATTGTTCAATTGCATACATATATATGCAATAAATATACTACAGACACTAAAAATGCTTTTATGCACCTCTTGCCTATTTGGAATCTCTGTGGGCATATGTGGAAGCTTGTGATACATGTAATGCAAAGTGCATGCACACAGAAATACACAGAAGTTTCAGTGTAGGTTTCACATTCAAAAAGCAACTTTACAATATGACATAATTAGTCATGTAACTGTTATTGAATTCCATGGAGTTTAGTCCCTAATAATTACCCTGAAACATTCATTGAGCAAGCCACAGCAGTGTAGTGGGTATTGAGCAGGACTAAGCTAGTGAGACATTAGTCCGCATCCTCTCTCTCACAATCAGTCTACATCACAGAGGTTTTTTTGAGAGAAGCAAGAAGTATTCATGCTGACCTGAGGTCTGTGTAGTAGGGCAAGACACAAATGTGTCAAGTAGATTATATCATGGATGGGAAGGTCCTAAGGAGATGACTCACTGTCAAGGAATCGCCTCCTTAGACTTTTACATATTCCCAATAAGTAGAAAATCAGTACAGCAAGAGACAAATTTTGCTGTCCTAATTTTCTGCTTGCATGGAGATTTTATGCAAGGGAACATTTAGTTCTGAAATCCCTTACCTATTACCTTTAGCTAGGGGTTCAGTCCATTCTACCACTGATCACCTCACCATGCTTCTTCAAATTTGCTTCTCCTGCAAACCAGAGTCCATCCTGACAAGTTCTGAGGTAGATGTGTCATCATCTGTGATTCACTACATGCACAATACCACTCGGGCCAAGGCCTGTATCATGGTTGAAGGTGTGCTATTTTAATTTTTAGAAAGTAATGCATCATTACTGCTTACTGATTATTTTCTGTATCATAAAACTTTCATCTCTGAGCTCAATTTATGCCTTCTTCATTTGCGTGTTTTTTTTTAAATGCAAATAGTTGCTTAGTGAGTTTTTAAGAGGCATATAAAAACTTCTGTCTTTCACTGAGACTTTGCTTTAAGATAAAGTTATATGTAAGAACATTCAAGCCTTTACATTAACACAAGAAAAGGAAAATTATTATTTTAAAATAAATTTGGTGGCTTTCATAGAATAAATGTGGTATTGGTAGCAAAATTCCTTTTATGTATTTGCATTTCCCACGGATACAATAGCTTATTAAATATAGGGTAGTCAACTCACTAAAGGGGAAAATCCACTATTGCATATTTGCTTATTTTAAAATCCTAAAATCTATGCAAACATGTGCAAATTTGTCCAGTTCCTAGCACTAAAGTTCAGCTACAAAAAATGTGACAGAGCTTTAAATAAATATGTCAATAAATAAATGATATAGGTTGCTTTAAAACTGATCAAGTAAGAACTCTTGCTGTTTCTAGATAAAAAGTACATATTTCACATTTGTGTAATTATGTTAATCAAACCTTAGTTTTCCCCCTATCATGATGTGGGACATTTGGCATATGAAGTTTCTCAGATTCATAATACATGACTAACGTATTGCATAAGTTATGATACTTTTAAAACTATGAGTACAATCTAGCATTATGAAGTCTTGCTTATATAGTAAATGCTTAAACTGCTTTTAAAAAGCTTAAAAGAACCATTAGTTTGAGACTGAGTATTCTGTAGTGGTTAAAATCTTTGACTTAGGTAATCTGTGTTTGAATTCTTGCCACTATTGATTCTTCTAAGCCTATTCTGCTTTACAAGGCTATTGACAAAATAAATTGGGCTAACACCAGAGGTCACTGGGAAAAAGGAAAGCCTACAGATATGAGTAATAATAGATCACGCCTCACATTTGGAAGGTGAAATTGTCTGTGTAAATGTATACGAAAAAGAAGTCATTCTAAACAACATCTTTTCTTGTAGTCATTCAACCCTGGATGCATAATTTGTAAATGCAAATAATTATGGACATAGTATTTATTTATTTTATTCTTTTGTACCCCACCCATCTTTCAATGGAGACTCAAAGCAGCTTACATCACTCTTCTCTCTTCCATTTTATCCTCACAGCAACATTTTGATGTGGGTAAGGCTGAGAGATGATGACTGGCCCCAGATGAGCTTCCATGGCATAATTGGGGCTATGAACCTGAGACTCCCAGATACTAGTTCAACACTCCTAACCACTAAACCATGCTGGCTATCAGTTACTGTTATTGCTTCCATAACTTCTTAGGCAGGAATTAATCTCGAATGTTGGTTTGTTTTTCTGCCCAGTACCTATATTCTAAAACCAGGAAACCATAACTCTAAGGCTGATTCCGCATGGACCAAAAACAGCAGTGTGAAAACAGTGTGAAAATGGTGTAAAAGGGTTTTAAATGGTATAAAAGGGTTTATACTGTTTTCACACCATTTTCACACCGCTGTTTTTGGCCCATGCGGAATCAGTCTAAGAGTGGTTGGCATCCCCACCAAAGTGGGTTTGTGACAAGTTCTACTCAGTTCTACCAAGTCATTCCCACCAAACCATTCCACAAGAACATTCACTCAAAGATCTCATGTTGAATCAACAACAAATATGATGTATTTTCAATATAGAATTTTCAAGATAGAAAAAAGGCTGTTGCTACATTCTTATTCTTTCAGTAAGAGTCATCTCCTTCCATATGTGTCTCCTCTAATAGAACTTTAGCTTCCTCCTATCAGAGTATGTTTAAATTAGAATGTTCTAGAAATATAACCAGCGCTTTAGGTGTTTGTATACTCCTAACATTTCAAAGAAATCTAGGCAGGATGGTGCAGCCACCCTCCAAAAGATAATTAGTCTATCCCCTCAGGAACTGAGTAGCCTTTGATTTATGAGCACAGCATGTGAATGATGTTATGTAGGTATACAAATCTTGTCTAATTCTTTATATATAAATATAAATTTATTAAAATTAAGTTATTTGGCATTTTCACTAAGAAAAAAACAGGCAATATTCAAAATCAAGCAGTTATTTGCAGAGTGATGTTGCTGTTTCAGTTTGGACTCCGTTACCAGCTTTGGATACATTTCCCAGCCCTTGCCAGGAGGGTACACATAACTTAATTTTACAGAAACCTTAAAATACTGTCAGCTTTTCTGAAGAATCTATAATTACAGTTAGGTCTACGCACCTCCAGATACTAAAGTTATTAGAATTCCTTCACCACTAGATAGTTTGGGAGAATATGTTTACCTTGAGGTAAAATCTTAGCAGTTTGACATAACACCAGACTCAGGATATTCTACAGTAAAATAATTTCCTATTCACATGGATGATGATCAGGATTTTCCCTTCTGACCTTCAGAAGAATCCCTTCCCTTTTTTGGGTACTGACTGAATTATGAGCCTTATCACCCCTCCCTTTCAGCGTGTCTTTCCCAATGATAAACAATACCTCTCTGTGTGTCTACATGAAACTGCTATAAGGAAACACAGATCCGACTGACAATCACTTCAAAAAACAAAGCTTTCTGCCCAAAGTACAGATTTGTTTACTCAACCTCTACCTCTCCAAAACTCTCCTCCAATAGTATTTTCTGTTCAAAATAACCATCCACTGCTTAACTGGCACTCTGTCCTCTAGGTAATCAGAAGCAATGTCTCTTTCTTATGCTTCCCTAGTTAATCCTTTATATTCAGGTTGGTTCTACTCAATTACACTTTAGCAAAGTTCTGGTCATCATGAAAAATTCTGCAGTGCCCAAAAAATCAAGTGTATGATTCAGCCAAAATTGAGAATGAATTGATTTCAACCAGAGAGCTGAACAACAAAACATAGTTGCCTCACCACGCATCATAGTATGTAACAGACTTCCCTCTGTGATACACCTCTGAAGATGCCAGCCACAGATGCAGGCGAAACGTTAGGAACAAGATCCACCAGACCACGGCCACACAGCCCAGAAAAACCATCTGAACCAACAAAACATAGGCCCTTTCCGCACGGGTCTAATACAGCGGCCTGGGGATGGCAAAAACGCCGTCCCCAGGGAGCCGTTCACATAGGGGGTGCAGCTGCTTCGCAGCCGCGCCGCCCGAGCAGCACGAAGCCGCCGTTTTCCTACCTCGCTCCCCGAGCGAGGTTTACAGAAAATGGCGGCTTCGAGCCGCAGCCGTGCAAACGGCAGCGGCTCGAAGGCGCCTTCCCTTCCCCCATGTCCAGTCAACCTACCTGCTCTGCGGCCCTCCAGCGTGTCGCCGAGGCCTGGGGACACGCCCCCTCTGCCCTGTGACACCGAAGCAGTTGCACAGGGCAGGGGGGGCATGTCCCCTGGCCTCGGCGATGTGCCGGAGGGCCGCAGAGCAGGTAGGTCAACTGGACGACGGCGTAGCATGGCGCCGTCATCCCGGCAGATTCTGGGACCGTTCATGCGAACAGTCCCAGAGGGGTTGGGTCGGCGTCATGTACACCGACCCAACCCCTCACCGCGGCCGTGCGGAAACGGCCATAGTATTTCATTTAGGCTAATAGTTCTTAACTCACTGGCACAAACTAAACACACAACACTGTCATTGAAAGCCCCTCCTAAAACACATTAAGAAGCAGAACATATAAACATCATCACTTCAGACAATACACTTGCTTTATATCAGTATATTTATTGTATATGAAGACAGAGGTGAAACAGGTTTTGAAAAGTGTCATTTTAAAAACCTAGCTGGATACTTTTTTGTTGTTGATCTTGCCTCTTCTGTATCCTTGTTGCTACAGAGCTCCCACTCAGGGCTGAATCTACATTTTTTATTGAAGGGAGGGCAAGAGTAGAAAATGAATCCCCTACACTCTCTCCCTCTCTCTTAAATGAAAAAATAAATTATGTTGACCTCTACCAACTGTTAATAAATAATAGCACTTTTACATTCTTTTTGTTGTCCATAATGTTTGAATATTCCTTCAATCCCACTGCACAAACAAAAATACAACTGAAGGAGAAAGATTTTTAGCCCAGCCTTTTCCTGGACATTTATTTAAATAACGCACACATAACTGTGACGTGGGAAACACCAAACATACTTCATACTTCTTCACAGCCTTATAAATAACGGCACTAGAGTCAACTAGGCTGTAATTGCGACAGGAGCAGGGTACATGGTGAGCTCCGGAGCAGTGAGCATGCGTGCCCTGAGCCAGCCGGGCAGCTGAGCCATACCTGGCCTGATTGCATTTGCGCACAAGTGCAAGGGGCGGAGCATGCTTCCTATATATTAAGCAGCACATGGTTGCTCCGGCCTTCTTCGACACCTGGAGCAAACTGAACCGGCGCTTGCTGTTTTCAGGGAACTAGGCTGCCTGAGAGGGCAAGTTGAAGCTTGCCAGTGGAGTTTTTTGTACCTGTGGACTAGGGGTATCTTTCCCTTCCACATTTCCACTTACTGTTTGGTGGGAAGCAGTTTGGTCAGCATATGGCGCCGAAGAAACACAGAGGGGGGCCACGCAGTCACCCAAATGGTGCAGGCCTCAGCGAGAGAGGGTGCAGCGAGTGGAGCCCTGGGTGTTCAGTCTGGTGGCATATCCAGACCCCGTACTAGGCGTTATCTTTTGGTGCTGAGTGTATGGCCAGCAGCGTACCCTCCCCTCACTGCCCTAAGGGCTTGGAAGCCGGTGGCTCCTTGACAAGACAGGGGGACTCTCCCCACGGTGTCGTCAATCTGTGGGTTTGGCTTCATTTTTTGTCCTGCTATAATGAGGTCACCCTTTGGCAAACCCTGTAACCCATTTTAATTCCAAGACGTGTCCTGTGGTTATTCACCAGATGAAACCTCTGCACATCTGGGGGCAAAAGTACAGCCTAACAAAAGCTTTATCTGGTAATTATGCTGCTAAAAGCTAAAATGACAAAACTGAAACTATTGTACTTTAGTCACTGGAAAAAGACTCACTGGAAAAGACAATAATGTTATGAAACATTATATAGAGCAGAAAAGAGGAAGATCCACCATGAAGTGGATTGATTCAATAAAACAAGCCATGACTCTCATTTTACGTGAACTGAGCAAAGCTATTAACAAGAGGACATGGGGGGGGGCATTGATTAATAAATGAGAAGCAACTTGATGGCATGTAATGCATATGAACAAAACTGCAGGAAACGGCTCACCACCAGCATAATTCATGCTGGTGGAAGCACGAGACCATTTGCACAGTCTCATGCGGGCAGTGCCGAGGATGCTGTGACCTGCATGGAGCTGTCTGCAGGTTGACCAGTTCACCTACCTCTCCTCCCTGCGCAGCTCTGGATGGCTGGAGGGACACGCCCATGCTGCCCTCCAACCTCTAAAATTCAAAGGACAGAGTGGGAGTGTCCCTCCAGCCATCTAGTGCTGTGCAGGAGGAGAAGTATGTGAACAGGAAACCAGAGGGGCCAGAGGGGCCAAAAGCGGCACCCTCACGCCGGTGCGCTTTGCACAGCGCCAGCTTTTGAAAAATCTCGCTCAGGGAGTGAGTTTCAAGTTTCAAGAGTGGCATCTTTGCACCACTTGGGAGGGGCAAGGACGGCGCTGCTGTGATGCTTCCTATACATTAGGCAGCACGTGGCAGCACCAGCTGTGAGAACAGCGCCCCAGGGACACTGTTTTTACCGCTGTTTTCCACCCGTGCAGAAACAGCCTTGAATTTGAGATTTCATTCTCAGGGTGAAATGTGCAGTACTTTGCTCCTGGCAAGCAGAAGCCATTCTAAGTAGAAAGGGGATACCCTCCATTTTTCCTGCACATTCTGATTGTCTCCCAAAATGTGTAGCTTGCCTCCCTAAAAGGGCTTATAGCTCCCATCAAAAATCATTCATTTAGGTTATGCTGCAGGTAGTATGAGATGAGCCACTGTCTCCTATTGTGTGCTTAAAGTAAAGGGTATCAGTATGGTACACAAAAAATTTGGTGTCCTGAGCACACTGAGCAAGCCTATTCAAACTGATGCTTCCTTCTCAGCAAACACATATTGCATAGGATCTGGGTGTAACAATCTGTTAAGTGCTTGTGAAATCTTTACAGTTCAACCCAAATCAGAGATATACCCTTCTAAGCCCGTTGAAGTCAGCAGGCTTAGAAGGATGTAGCTCTGCTTTATTGTTCTTCAAGAAGAGTAATTAGTAAGCTTCAACCTTTAATCAATTAATTGGTTAGATTCATCAATTAAAAAACCCTTTGATCGACTAAAAAGGCACCCCTAATTAATTGGTCAACACAGTTGTTTAACAGAAAAATGTTAATTATTTATTGAAGGAAGGAACCCGAGCTGAGTTGCAAAGTGTCTTTGCTTGCAGAAGGTTCCAGGTGAGATTCCTGGCATGTTCAGCTCAAGGTTCTCCTGATAACCTGGAGAGTGTCTGCTTGCCAAAGTAGGCATCAGTGGACCAGTATAAGATGGCTTTCTGTGTTTATTTTGTGTAGAAGTAATTACCATAATCACAGGTAGTGCCTAGTTAGAGGAATTCCTCTTCAGGTGCCAATTTGGAAAAGACATTCTTCTCCACATCAGAGGGAATCTAAAAACAAAGCAAGCATGATTCTCACCCCCCAAAGTGACTGCACATTGATATAGATTCAATTAATTGATTTCAATTCATAAGATTAATTTCCTAGGCTTTTAAAAATTGATGATAGCCGTAGTAATTACGCATCACCAACTTCCATAGAGTCACCAGATACAAAGGAAGACTGTGCTGCTGTGAACAGAATGACTGTGTGAAAACTGAATTGCAACAGGCCATTCATATCTAATAAACCTGAGCCCAGCTGAAAGTTTGAAACTCTTAATCTACACAAGTTAAAAAGTGTAGAAATCCTGTTCTCCTTTGCATTTGGTTCTTCTAAGCTCACTCAAATATAGATACTGAGATTACACCCATAGCAGCAAAAATAAATTGCTACCAAGTAATATGTGAATCAGTTTTGGAAGTCTGTGAAAACTTACCTCAGGCATTCCAATGAAAAAAAAAAGCTCTTTCAAGGCCAAGTTCTTATTGCCTATTAACCAAACCCATGGGCTGCTTTTTTTTTACCTTTCTCATTTGCACATTTCACACTGCAAAAGAGTCTTTCAATCAGCCCTGCTCTGTAGCCAACCTTCTTGCTGAAAGGTTAAAAAGAACATATTGATTACACTTTGAAGTGTGCCAATGACATTTCTAAGGTTGTGTAGTACAAATCTATAGATAGCCAAGGAGTGTTCATGCTTGATCAAGTTCTGCTTGTTATTTGGAGAAGTTCAAACCTTAATGGATGAAAAAGGCCTCATACATGCTAAATATTTTCTGTGACCATCTTAGAATCCTCTGAAATACACAAATCCAAAATTAATTTTGCAGGCGTCTTGTTTTATGATGAACCACATTTTTTTTGGGGGGGGGGGAGTAACCCTGGAGTCTAGATTGCTTTGACATACTTGCTGTAAAGGGCTTCAAGAACTTATGTGCATTGAGTGACATCTAGAAGTTTTTCCTTCCAAATCCTTCAAAGGTGAAGTCATGTGCTAACCCTGTGGATACTTTTATTTAGTGATCTATTATCATAAACTTGACATTCAAAATGAAACAATCAGCTTTGTGCCTGAATAGGGTAAGCCATCAGGAATACTATTTTTTTTAATCATGGCTGGATGTATAAGTCAGTATTGGAAGCTAACAGGAGATCTGCCCAGACTTTTCAACTGTTTAGTTTTTGGCCTAGTTTAATGATATTAAAATTAAAGGCTCATTCCACATGCAGAATAATGCACTTTCAAACTGCTTTCAGTGCTCTTTGAAGCTGTGCGGAATGGCAAAATCCACTTGCAAACAGTTGTGAAAGTGGTTTGAAAACGCATTATTTTGCGTGTGCGGAAGGGGCCATAAAGATCAAGACTGGTTTGGTATTAGTTATGCCATTTTTTAAATATACAATTTTGCAAGAAGTTGTACTTTGGTTATATACCTGTGGTAAGTTTTATCACAGTGCAAGCTTAGCCCCAGTGTCTGTTTTCAATACCAACTTCTGAGGCTTAATACTGACACAAAAAATAAATACAGTTGAAAGAGCTTCAAAAATAGGAGTGGCCATAGTTCAATGGGAAAATACAATCTCTGTCTGAGAAAAATCTCAAGTTCAGTCACTAGTGAAAAAAAGTCTCAGGTATCAGATGCTGAGAAAGGACTTTTGCCAGAGGCCCTAGAGAGAGGTTGATGATACCAAGCTAATTCTAACTTTAAATAAGAGAGTTTCATGGTACTAAAATGAATATATACTTATATTCTCCTAATGACTAAACATTATCCAGTCATGGGATGGTTTCCAGAGAAGATACTGTTTCCAGAAAATTATGGCCACTTAACAAGCTTTTCCACATCCTCTGATTTTCACAAGAATTTTGATGCCTTTAGTTGTTACTTCTTTTTTTGTTTACTCCCTTTTTTCCATCTCTTTTGAGACCACTTTTACCCTGATAGTTTTCTAGAAACCAGTTTTGAATCATTTTTTCCTAGTACATAATTTTTCTATTTTTTGTCCCACCCACCTCCAGCCCATGTTTTAATGACTGGACTGTTATCATCCTTAAACCACTTCCCCCTTCCAGATGAATTATTTCAGTGGGTTTTTTTAAGCAGCCCTAAAATGTCAATATAATACAGTATACTGTAGCATTGTAATGATTGTTTACTTGTAAAATAAGATTGTTTACTTATGTTCTCTGAATTCCTAGCTTACTTTAAAAAAGTCATCTCCAGCCCATTCTCTCATGGAAGGGGGAAAGGAATTTCTTCTCCTATCACTTTCTCCATCTTCTTCATCCATTTTGCTTTTAATGATCAACATTTCCATAATGGTTTGTAGAAGGTTTGTTAGCTATCAAAACAAACATCAATTAGCTTAGATTACATCTCTTGTGAAATTAATTGGTCTGTCAATGCTGTTTGAAAGATTTTAGGATACAGCTAGGGCAGCTGCACCCAGCCAGGGAGGCCAATGGCACTCAGCCCAGGGAGGGCTTCTACGGTGGAGGGATGCTGCTGGTTCCTGTCTGCCTAAGCAGCTGCTGGGATGGGAGGGGCACATGGGCATGGGAGGCAATTTTGCACCCTCCATGTGATAAAATATGTGGTAGAAAAAAAGATCTCTAGGGGAAAGATGACACTGTAGAAGAATGTTTACCCCAGGATGAAATCAAGCTATTGAGAATCAGTATACTGAGGAAGATACCTTCGAAAACGCATTCAGACGCGTGGTGCGATTCTATGCAAAATTCTCATTTTTCCATGTACCATCTATGAATGGACTCAAGGCACAGGAGATATCAGCTCTGTTGTGAAGTTCAATTTGGAACATACAAAACAATGGAGATATAAAATTTCTGTTGGAATTGAACAGTGTGGTCTCATATGGACTTGTGAATGACTGTTTGCTAATACAGCTAATGAATAATTGTGTAGTTCCATTCTGAAACCATACAAAATATGGACATACTAAGAAAAAATTTTTTTTGGAACTAATTAGTTTAGAGTCACATATGGACCTTGTCATTATATCTTGCACGAAATGATGAAATTGTATTTTGATATGATTTATTGACACTGGCACTTTATATATATTATGCACTTTAATTTTCTTATTATAGTATATTAGAATAAGGTTAACATTAGTGTAAGTGGATTTACATGTGTGCAATAATAATGAAAAATAACTTTGAGCAAATGTTGCTTTGAATTTTTTGTAAATGATGTCTACATACAAATCCAGGTCAGTGTGCCAATTTTGAATTTTTGAGTTGTTCGGTTCTATTGCATTGTGCTTGGCACACTGTTTTCTATTTTGTGGGATAAAATATGTGGTGTCAGGGGACATGTTACTCCCCATATCCCTTTAGGCAGTCCACCTCTGACTGGTTCTCAATTGCACCCCACCCAGGGGGGATGGGATGGGGCACAGCCGTGATGGCTGGTAATTTTAGGTAGATATGCCCATAGCTTCAGGAAAAAATGCTCCAAATCAAGACCTCCAAGGAACTTTAATGTGTGTGCAGAAAGATGAGAAGTTAATAGTTTGGATTTATACCCAGACTTTCTCTCTAATAAGGAGACTTAAGGTAGCTTACAGCTCTTTTCTCTTCCTCTCCCCACAACAGACACCTTGTGAGGTAGGTGGGGATGAGAGAGTTCTGAACAAACTGTGATTAGCCCAAGGTCTCCCAGCAGGAATGTAGGTGTGGGGAAATAAATCTGGTTTACCAGATAAGAGCCCCCACTCATGTGGTCGAGTGGGGAATCAAACCCAGTTCTCCAGATCAGAGTCCACTTGTTCTTAACCAGTACACTGGCTCTCAGTGCTTGTAATCAGAGTTGTCACTGGAATTTTGTATAAATGAAATTAAAAAACAAATTTAGGGGGAAGGGAGTTGCTCAGGCAACTATTAGAGGAATCTTCAGGAAAACAAAAAATGTATACACTTCCATGAGACTAATGTAATTTCTCAGGCAGTTTTGAGCATCCTTGGGTTTGCACATCATTTTGACTAAAGTAAAAGTGAAAGTTATCATGGATGTTCCTCTTCAGACTAAATTTTTGATGAATTTCAAGGGAAGCCAAATGTGATTTGATATGGTTAGTGAAAGGGTGAAGCATGCATAATGTACCTCCACCAATTAGGCTGGTCAATGACCAAAAGGGAGGAGCTGTTGCTCAGTGGTTCAGCTCATGCTGTGCACGCAGAAAGTCCTAGCAACTCCTGTTAAAGGATTTTATGAAGCAGGGGAGGGAAAGGACCTTTCTCTACTATTCTCTATTATCTCATTCTTTCTCTATATCCCATATAGGCAACAACATTCATTACTGATCTATATAGTCATGTGTACATCACAGAAATGCATCATATGGGCATAACGGTTTCTTTGATTTACACTGTCTAGAAGCAGTATGGGTGGGCACCTTCCCTGGTCTGAACATCTATTATTTGAAACTACTGTCTCAGATACTGAGGTACCTTTGAAAAAGTTATCCATTTCTATTTTTGAACTATACTTCCTCCAGTGCATAATAAAAATCATGGTGTCATTGAACAAATCTACCATATCAAGTAATCCATCCACCTGCCAAAGCAGGTCACCCCCCCCCACCCCCTGTGGGTGGAAGGCATAAAATATGATGCTGATAGCTTACAGTCTTCTTTGGATCCATGCTTATTTTCCAAATTACAGGTTAGAAATAGAAAATAAAGTTTTAGATGACATTTGAGCCATGGGACTTTAGGAAAAAACTGTATGGGGAAGTAAAGGTCATAATTTAATTGGAAAGAGGTGAACTCCAAGATAGTGGCATTGTAATAGTAGTTTCAAGGGTGCCTTTCAGTTAAAAGCAGTTCTTGTAATGTATGGAAGATTTTTTCCACCTGAATAGATAAAATAATATCCTGACCTCCTCTAGTCAAGTAACAGTGAAAAATGAAATAAGATGGATTTTATTCAAAATATTTTTCATTTGATCAACATTTTTGAGTTGATTTTAAGGATAATATGGTAACATCTTATGTTTCAGTTTATAGGGATCAATGAATGTACGTTCTACTAAAGTACACCTGGAAGAGCTTTGCTAGTCTAAAGAGATACAAAAAAAAATCTCATGTCTACAAATATACACTATTGACCATAATTTGTGACAGATTGGCTACTAATCAAGGAGACAATGGTACAAAGAAGAAGCACTCAAATTATTCTTGCATGATTATATTATCTAGATTATATCGATGTGGTGCCCTCATCCATAGATTTGCACTCTTAAATTATTTGCATTTTTTAAAATGATTTGGATTTGTGAAGGAACATAGATTGACGTGGCTAGACTGCCTCTTTAATTTAGCCAGTGTTCCAGAAGCTAATTTGTCAGTCTCGTCTTAACCCTGTCCTGCTTATTCATCATCAACAGACAAGAACACATTTCCATCTCAGTGTTCATTTGCAACCTGATCCTCAAAGGATTTTTGTTCACAGAAGGCCTGCTTAATCTAACTAAGCATACACTGCCTTAGCCCTTTAAGGATGTGAAGCTCTGAATTTAGCATCCTTGCTGAGGCCGCCCATTAGCCCCAAATGAGATGGCATTTTCTAGAAATAGGAAATGGTTGTGATTGTTATATTATTTATTATCATTAATAATGTATAAAGCTTCAGCCATGTGCCTGACCTGTCACACATTTTTTTAAAAGAAAACCCTAAAAGGAAGGTTCCTAAACCCAAATGGTTCACAATCTGCATGAAGCAAGAATTAATGGGTAGGGTGAAAGAAAGGGAAATTTGCTACTTGACTCAAGGGGAGTAACATTCAAAGCTGTAAAGGCTTTTGAATGACACATATTTACATTTATGTTCAACTGTACTTGTTGTTCAACTGTTCTTGAAAATATAGACATGGTGGTAGTTCTGATATAGAATTATTTTTTTTAAAAAACAGTGAAGACGGAGTAATATTTGGATGATGAATTTTTGACATATGCAATTAGGTTTGAGCCTAGCCTACTTTGGTTTGAATCTATATTGTGGAGACAGATATTCAATTCAAATTAGGTAGGCCTACTGCCATAGAGATGACTTTATAGTCAAAAAACAATCCCTATATTCAATTCCCCTGCTAAATGTGCATTTATAATTACTTAAATCATCCATACTTTTATGTTTGGCAACAATAAAAATTAAATTCATATTTGCATTCATGTTAAGATGATTCACAGAACAAATTAAGTTAGTTCCAGTGAATTTACATTTTCATCATGAATTTACTAAATCTCAGACTACTAAGTTTTTCATTTTCACATTTGATGGGCTTGATGTTAAACCACTCAGTAATAAAATGGAGATTACAAATCAGTTTACTTAAATTAGGATATTTATAAAGTTAACTGCTTTAAAAAATCAGTAATTGTAATATTCATTAGCAGCACTGGTTATAACTGAGATAATGAAAGCCCCTCAAAATCTTTGTTACCAATATTTAACAAATGTATAAACTTTCTATCTGCTTCATTGAGATGAATCATATAGTCCAATTAAAAACCTTGAAAATAGTTTTAGGGACACAAATCTGATATTTCAGTAGCTATTTTTGAGGGTGGGGC
The DNA here is from genome assembly GCF_021028975.2 of Sphaerodactylus townsendi. NCBI lineage: Eukaryota > Metazoa > Chordata > Lepidosauria > Squamata > Sphaerodactylidae > Sphaerodactylus > Sphaerodactylus townsendi. The sequence goes on along the minus strand of NC_059425.1, from coordinate 128,932,527 downwards.
TGGTGGAAAGATAATTTTCATACCAAAAATATCCAAAAATCAAAATGGCAAATTCTAATATTTCCTATCAGTTTTGTTTGTTTGGCTAGTGCTGAATGTCATTTATCATATTAGCAGAGCTTATGAGAAAATAGTTTTCAGGGTGTAGCCATGTTGGTTAGACTGTGCATTCAGATAAAGCTGAGCTGGGCTTTTTCGAGTGGGGGAGTTAGCAAAAAAAATTGGCTGTCTGGGCAGAGCTGAATAGCCAAAGCAATTCAGCTTCTTTGGCTTTCAGATATCTCTCTCCCACTAAGCAGATTTTAGAGGCAGTAGGGCACCTAGGAGAAAGGGGTTGGGTAACCCAGTCCTTGCAGGCAGCTCTTCCTTGCTACCTCTGAAGTTGAGATGGTGGTACAGCGAGCAGAGTTGAATGCAGACTTCAGCTCAGCCAATCTCTGCATGTAGCTCTGTCGTTCGAAATTTTTACAACTCAGCTTTTAAAGACAAAAAACATTTTAAAAAACAAAAAAGTTAACATGGACTTTTTCCTACTTTTTAAAAGAAATTCCTGAGTTTTTAAAAGTGAACCTGAAAAATACGCCCGTCAAAGTCACACCCTGATGTTGGTCTGCAGTAGAAAAGCTAGATTTGAGTCCGGTATCTGATGAAGGAAGCTTTGACTCTTGAAAGACTGAAAGACTAGCCCAGGGTTCTCCAGTGAGCTTCATAGCTGAGGGAGGAATTGAATCCTGGTTGCCTAGTGATACTCTCACTCGGGGTGTCCAACTCTGGCTACAATTCCCAGCTGAAGTGCCAAAATTGAACACCTCTGCTCTAACTTCTATGGTACACTGGCTGCATTATGAGTTCTGATCTGGTTGTGCCTTATAAAATCGATGAGTGGTTAGGATGCTTGCTTTTAGTTCTACACTCTTCTATTACATTTCAGAAAAAGAAATAGAAAAATCATAATTAATGTGAAAACATTAATATTTTCCTGCCTGTTTTTTAAAAGGTCAAGAATGTCAAAGTTTCCAGCATATAAATGTTCATGAATCAAAGCTCACTTCATCGATTGCATGAGTCACAAAAGCTTACCCCTGGTGAATTTTGTTGTTTTTTAAGGTGTTACTGAACTTGATGAATGTAAGAATTTATGTTAAAGAAAATGTTGGCCACATTTGGGGGAGGGAGAAATTGGGACAGATTTAACATCACACAAACTACAATGTAACATTACCTGTTCTGATTATCAATATGGTCCCATATGAAGACATTTAAATCTGGAGATTGGAGCCATAAACAGATCTTTCTACAAACCTGAGAAAATCCCCAGATTTGCAGAAAATCTAAAATCTGAGGAAAATATATTTGGGGGGGAGGGGGGAGAATAAAGCAGTGCTCATTGTGGGGGTTGTAAGCAACCATGACAATATTGCTGGCCTTCAAGCCTTGGTTTTCATTAGCAAAAGAGATGAGGAGGGATAGAACCCTTTCCAAGGCTGTTTCAGCCTTTGAGGGAGTTCTCAACCACCAGGCAATTTGGTACTATGCCACCAGTTAAGCCTAGTTGAGTCATGCAAGTCTGGTAGTATCAGTTTACCCAGTGGTTGTTGTCTGGCCCAAATGAGATCTCCCTCAAGGTAAAAACAGTCCTGGAAAGGACCTCTACCTTTGAGGCCCCTTCCGCACATGCAAAATAATGCACTTTTAATCCACTTTCAATGCACTTTACCAAATAGCAAAATCCTTGTAAACAGCTGTGAAAGTGTTTGAAAGTGCATTATTCTGCATGTGCAGAAACAGCCTTACTCACAGAAAGAAAGACTAGAATTCTGTAATTGTGTAGTAATGGTCACTGAAGAAATACTTTTTGTGAGGGAATCTCTTCCCTTTTACCTTTTTTTTATTTCCCCCATCACTGCAGCCAGGCCCAGTGTGTCTTCCCACTTCTCCAAGGTGACTTTTCCCCACACCATAAAGAACAATGGCCGTGAGGTCAGAGCAGGTTTCAGCAGCTAAGCCCATCAAAGCTTTTTCCCATTTGTCTCCTGGAGCTGCTGAGGCTTGTCTCTCCCCACCCTTTCCTGCCCCACCATCACCACTAACGATGGTGAGCCTCATGTGGGTTCTGTTTTCTGCTGCCAGGCCTGCGAAAGTTTCTTTCCTCTCCCCCCACTGTCAAGATGGAAGACAGTGGTGAAAACCATCCAACAGACCAGGATTTAGGTTCTTTGCACATGTGCTGACAACAATTGTGTTTAAGGGAATTTAACCCATCACTCAATGTATTTTTAAAAGTTTTCACATTGTTCTGAAAATTTTGCAGGTACCCCAAGCTTGCAGAACTACCTGCTTTGGATATGTCCCCAATCTGTGGATTTAGATATCCACAGAAGGAGGGGGGCACATTTGAGAACTAGATATATAAATAAGATGATATGACCATTTCTAGTAATTTATTTAGATCATCACTATCTCCTTAGTTATGTAGCTACATTAGCTCCTTGCTGCATATTTCTTTGATGTCACACAATTTATTCACACATATTCTCAATCTGAAAGATACTACAATGTTGTGCTTTCTCATGACTCACAGCATATAAGTGAACAACGTCACTGCTTTTCCATTGCTCCTCATCAGAGAAGTGTCTTTGTCATGCTGCCAGTTACTTTCTTTCCAAAAGAGTTGGCCATGTGTAGAAGAAATTCACAGGCATATTCTTTTCTGTGCATTTGTTTATATTTTAACTCTTATGCACCATCCCTTCCAGCAGACCCAGGGGCCTGGTTTCTAAAGCAGGTTCATTATTTCCAATAGACTGCCAGGAGAGGTAAGACATTCATCATATGTCCTTGGGCTATACAAGAGGTATTTCACTTGCTATGTTCAAAAGGGCATTTAATCACTTGTCTGGAATGTTACACAGATCATAAATATAAAGTGTAGTCTTCCTGTAGATAATATCAGTTTGTAGCCTCTGTTTCTCTGGTTTCTTGCATAGGGATGAGATGACTAGTACTTACAAAGGAACAAAAGAAACCTGAGAACTGCATGCACATCACTGTGTAAACATGTGTACAGCTAAATATGATCACATGTGATGACCTTTATCTTCCCTGCCATCCCAGAAGCGTGCATGTGAATACAAACTGTCCACACATGCAGAGTTTGTACAGGTATAGATTTTTTTCAGACTTGATACTGAAAAGGTCAGCATAGGGATAGAACCAGCAGGAATGATCTTGAATATTCAATAAGTACTTTCACACATACATGTAATATATGTACAATCCTAAGGTTGTATGTAAATGAGTGTCCGCTGAATTTCCCCTAATACCAAACGTACTTAATGGAACATGTAAGTGGAATTGCATTCACATGCTTTAATTCTCCTAGAGCACCCATTCCACCCCAGCTTTTGAATATGACCTATGAGGTCCACTGTATGGTATCCTGATAATACTGGTGAATGAAAACTTACTGGCCAGTATATGGAGGTACAATGAACTTGCAACTCATCACAAATATGTGAGTGGAGCAAAAGAAAATGGTAATGAAAATACTAGAAAAATTGGTGGTATGGGCACCAACATAACGATGATACACTTGTCAATGGTCAAGGTTTGGTCAATTTTCACTTTTAGGATATTATTTTTCCTGCTCAAATGGAGTTAAAGCTACCAGAGAAAAAATGTTCCTCCTATTGGTTAGCTAGCTATCAGAGTTAGTTTACATATTAGAGAATTGGGTCCAGGAATCAATTGGGATAGGAGTCAAGAAATGAGCCATTGTTTGTTCTTGCTATAATGGTTGCTGCTCCACATTAACCATATCATCTAACATATTGCAGGTAGATTTCTAGCTGAGAAGATAGTTTTAATATCCTTCAAGAAAGAAATGAATGATTTGCTATGGTTGCTTGATTACAGCAAAATATATTGCTCAACCATCTTAAGTTGTGGTGTGGCTTCAGTCTGGCAGCACCTCTGGCAGAAGGGGGCTAGGGCTTCCAAAAGGGCCAATGAAAGAAAGTGGCAATAACAGTACACTGCCAGAGCATTTGCACTCTTAAGAATGATTCAGGTAATTTCCTGTATTTCCATATTTCTTCTACACAGGACTTATGCTTTTGGTTCTACTACATGGGGCTGCCTTTGAAAGTTGCAGTTGACACAGAATTGTGAAGTCAGAGTGTTGACTGGAGTGGGTCATAGGGACCATAGCACTCTACCCTTGTTCGCCTACACAGCAAAATTTGAGCAATTGGCATTTAAAACCCTGTATGGTTTGGGACCAACATATCTTAAGGACCACCTTGTCCCAAATGAACCTACTCATACACTTCCAGTCACCTTTGAAGGTCCATTTCAGTTGCCCCTTCTGCCTGAAGTTAGAAAGGGTTGAGAAAGGGCTGTCTTGGTTGTGGCAATAAAATAAAATAAAAAATCTTCCCAGGGAGATTCATCTCATTTTCTCTATTGGCATCTTTTGGCAGCAGGTGAAGATTTTTTTTCCATCAGGCATATCCCCAATACAGTTTACTGTCTGTTCTTCTACTGTTGTTTGTTTAGGTGTTTTTAATTGAATTATCTTGCTATATAATTGAGCAGTGCATTCCTGGTGATAAACCAGAAAAAGTGAAGGATTCTGGGAGATGTAGTCCAGAGGGTGCCATTTCTCAATGGGCTAATGGGACTACAACTATAAACTCCTTCTCACTCAGTTAGTGACACTTCTTCCTTCCCTGAGCCAATTCTCCAGTAGGGATTCTCCAGGGCTGTTCTATTCCTTCCTGAGCCAATTCTTGAGGAAGTTAGCCAGGACTGAACAAACCACCCCACCCCAGGCTGTTTAGAGGGGAGGAGGAAGGCCATACTGCATCTGGAACAATTCCAGCTGAGGCAGTGAAAGCAGGGCTGTGCAGGGAGAAACGTCACTGCAACCGCACAGGAAAGTTCAGGCAAGTTAGCATGAATTGACCTGGGCAGGGGGAGAGAAAGAGACAGTTGAAGTAGGGACAGAAAGAGAATGAGTTCTGGGGAGAAGCAGAAAGAGAAAGTTAGGGTAGGTGGTCAGAAAGAAAAAAGAAAAGCTGGGGTGGGGTGGGTGGCAGAAACATAGAGAATAGAGAGTTGGGATAGGAAGAGAGTTAGAGAGAGATGAATAAGTGGGCAGACATAAAGAGCAGGGTAGGGGGCAGAGAGTTGGAGTAATAGGGCAGAAAGGCAGAGAGAGAGAGCTGGGGTAGCAAAACAGAACATTAAAGCAAATCTGGGGTAGTGGGGCAGAAAGAAAGAGCTAGAGTAAGGGATTAGAAGGAGAGTTGGAATAGTGGGGTGAAAATAGAGAAGATTTAGAAAAGGGGAGACAGGAGTGAGAGGCAGAGAATAAGGGGGAGAACAGAAGAAAAATGATGGGGGTAATGTCCTCTCAAGTCTCCACTTGTGGGTTTCCACTTGCTAGAGCCTGTTGCATTTTTTCATACAATGGGATCACCTTTGCAAACTGGGGGGAGGGGGGAAGGGTGCCTATGAAGGTGGGGCATGGGAAGTGTAGTTCCCACCAGGCTGTTTTCATCCTGACGGGAACAGGCCGATTCTCCAGCCTGCACTGTTTCACTAAGGTAAGTGTGTGGGAGGGAGAGCCAGGGTGCTGGCGGGGCGGGGCGGAAAACACAGAGTGTGCATTGGGCACAGTATGGGCCAGCTATGCCTCTGACCTCATGTTGCATGTTTGCTTTTTTTCCTTTCCACTCTTCTCTATAAAATCTCCATGCAGTCTCCTTCCAGTGTACACAAGGAACATAAAAATACTTTGAGATCAAAGAGAAATCTGTACTGAAAACATTCTCTCATTTCTTATTTTTGAAAGACATATACGTTTCCCCCCCTTTCTTTCTGTGACTCTATGTAGTTATAGCAATGAAAATGATGTGTGCCCTTATCTGTATGCCATGCACAGCATACCTACCTCATGGCTGTGTATTCAAGGGATGGTGAATAAATGCATGGAGAATGTTCACTGCATTGTAGGATGGACTGCTGGGTACAGTGTAACCACAGCGGGACGTTCACAGGGTAATGCTGTTAGATGTGCACATACACACATCTGTTTTCTAACTCCATGCCCCCTAGGTAGCATGGATCCAAATATGTGTAAGAAGTTATATAAGAAGCAAGAGTCTTTTAAAAGAAATATTTTTAATGAATATCTCTAGAAAATATGAACAGAAAATGATGAACATAACAGGTTGAGGTGCCATTTCGTGACAAGGAAAAAAAGATAAGAACATTTAAATCTGACTTTGGAACCAATGCATTTAATTATTTCTTTTGAAATGTATATGCCACCTTTCCAGAGAATATAGATACCAGCTTTCATTTGGGACTTGGGGATCCTCTAGAATTGCAGCTCACCTACAGATTACAGAGATCAGTTTCTCTGGAGAAAAATACTTTAGAGGGAAGACTCTATGGTGTTGTACACTGTAACTGATTAGACTCTTATGGGGTTAATTTGCAAAGGTGCAGTTAGTCAGAGCAAGAGCACCACAGTAACAGCCAGAGCAGCTGGATTGGCTGGGCTGTAAGGGTATATAAGGCTGTAAGGGTGTAGCTGGCAGCCACAAATAGGGTGTGCTGGCTGCTCTAAAAGCAGGTTGAAGTCTGTCAGAAAGGAGAGAGGGAATTGAAAGTCTTGAAAGTAGACTGAGAGTTGGTGTGACACAAAGTGGTTGCTGTCATTTCCTCAGCATCAGTCTAGAGATCTTGGTCGATTCCCCACTTAGCATCGACCACCCTTTGCTGCGTGCTCCTCTCACCGTGCGTCATTTCTGGCATGCTCCCAGGCTCCCCCACGAGTTAGTGAGAGCAAGAGCACCACAGTAACAGCCAGAGCAGCTGGATTGGCAGAGCGCGGGGTCATCAAAAGGCGGTGTTTTGAGGAGCGCCAGGAATGACGCGCGTTGAGGGGGCGCAAGAGCAGCAGCGTTGGGGCGGCTGCATTGTCACCGCCCCGTAGTGGGGAGTGCCACAGGACCCTGCGCTACTTGGCGAGAGTAGTGCGCAGCAGATGGTAAGGGGAATCGACCCTTGTCTAGTGGCAGTGCAGCCAGTGAGAGACAGAGAGTGGAAGGCTAGGTGCCCAGATTCCTCTAAGTCCGTGGTGGCAAACCTTTGGCACTCCAGCTGTTATGGACTACAATTCCCATCAGCCCCTGCCAGTATGGCCAATTGGCCATGGTGGCAGGGGCTGAGGAGAATTGTAGTCCATAACATCTGGAGTGCCAAAGGTTCGCCACCACTGCTCTAAGTGATCTCCGAGAGACTGAGAGACTGAGAGGAAGGATCAGTGTATACCAGAGACTAGAGGCCTAAGTTGGTGGGAGATGAAAGGGAAACCTATGACATGGGGACCCTCCTAAGCCAGTGAAAATACCCTTTGGAGATATAAGGGTGGGTGTTTAAGGAGTGGGTTCTGGACTGTGTGTAGAAGGTTTTACCCTAAAGTGCTGGAGCAGCTTCAGGGCTTCCTGGAGGACGCATCGGTGCTCGATCCCTTCCAGTCCCAGTGGAGTTCCAGATCATTTTCAAGGTGTTGGTATTGACCTTTAAGGCCTTACGTGGCATGGGGCCCTCATACCTATAGGACCACATCACCCCTTATGTCCCACATAGGCCACTGCGGTCGACTGCGGCAGAACTGCTGGTGATCCCTGGCCCTGTGACAATGCGGCTGGCCTTGACCCGGGCCAGGGCCTTTACGGCTCTGGCCCCTGCCTGGTGGAATGCTCTACCTCCAGCTGTCCGGGCCCTGCGGGACCTTGGTGAATTCCACAGGGCCTGTAAGAGCTATTCCACCGGGCTTTTGGAGGGGCTGGCCGCGGCTCTATTCCCCCCCCCCCCATTGAAACTGGAACTAAGCTGCCTTTCCCATCTGGGTAAGGCCCTGATTCCATCCTGGGCCCTGCCTTCTCCTCCCTTCTCTTTTGGCCTTTAGACTGGGTGCCATAATAAATATCTATCTATCTGTGTGTGTTTTTACACAACCTTGTTGTTTAATTTGTATCTATTGTTTTAATTGCTGCTGAATTTTAATGAGTTAGATTTTATGTTGTATTGATTTACTGTTCTGGAAACAGTCATGTTGTGAGCCGCCTCAAGCCCTTCGGGGATGAGGCGGCCTATAAATTTAATAAATCAACTCAAGTCAAGTCTGTACTGCAAAGCCATTTCACTGAAACTGCTTGTAGCTGTTACATCTAAGAAAGAAGTATCTGCCTAAAGTAACGCTTCAGAGCCTCTCTGAACCAACAACCAGAGAAGAGAAATTTGTTAAATAAAAATCCAGTTTTTGTGTTTAAGCTTTCAAAAGTTTCTCTTTAAGTTCCAGTTATTTTACTTCAGTTTCTGGTGGCAGCATATATAACTATAGATTAGTTTGCCCCAACAGGAGTCCTGTTTAAAAAGACCTGTGTGTGTGTGTGAGTTGAGGGGAGTGCCTAAGGCCAATAACCAAAGCTATCCAAAATAACCACCCTCAGCAACAGGCTTCCCTCCCTTTTGGGGGTCTCTGTCTTCCCTCAGGAAGTGGGTGCTGTTACATACACCATTAAGGTCCATGTCCTTCCCAGACTCCACCCCAAATCTCTAGGAGTTTTTCACCTTGAGCTGGCAACTCTACTACCTCAACTCCTGCTGGTGTCGGGGACCTGGGAACCCTACAAGAGAATTAAGAGGCCGAGCCAGGCACCGGCTTATATAGCCTGCTCGGCTCCCTTCCCACATGATGGTTCCAACTGTCACATGACCACGCTCCGAGGCATAAGGGGAAAGAGAGCAGCCGCTCGATCCTCCCCTGCCGCAATGGCGCCCCGGGTGAGTCCGGGTATGCTTTTTCTGTTTGTTTTTTAAAAATTGTGAGTATCCTTACTTTTTATTCTTTGCTGTGTTACAAGGAAATTTCATCATAAAATGACTATTTCTGATACAGTGAAGTGGTTATAATGTCAGATTGGGAATTTAGGCAATGAATTCAGCCCCCCCCCCCCCCGACACACACCTACACACTCTGCAATAAGGGTAGCCTTAGCCCAGTTATCATCTCTCATCCTAACATACCTCACAGAATTGTTGAAGGAAGGCCAGGAGAGCAATGCATGCTTCCCAGAGCCCCTTGGAAGAAGACAGGATAACATTTAGGTCACAAAATGATTTAAATAGATATTGTTAGGAATGCATGACTTCATTAAAATCAATATTGTGATTTGGGAAATGCTACATCAGGTTATAGTGACTGTTCCCATGTTTCTATCCTGAGACCTGCATTCAAAGAGCCATTCACAATGTTTCATATGAACCTACCTCATAGAGTTGTTGTGAAGTCAAAGCGGAAGGAAAGAGAAATGGAAATCCTCATAGGAAAGCATAATTTTCAGATGGATTAGATTAGATCTATGGGCTCCCTAGTTCTCAATCCTATCCCAACATCAAGACACATCCAAGATACAAAAGATGCAGAACACCAAAGACAACAATTCTCTAACAGATCTTTTAAAAAAATCATTTTGCCCTTAGGAAAAGAAAGGCTATATTTGTGGCAAGAGAACACCTCTCGTGTGTGACATTATATAATATGAATAATTTATGCCGCTAATAGTGCTGCATTTGAAAGATGGGTGGTAGTGGGTAATTGCCCATGGATAATACTTTATATATTTTGTAGGTAGAACTGTCTCAACCTAAGAATGTACACTAAAGCTAGAAACAACTTTCCAATATGAATGACTCAATGAATCATGAATGACTGCGATTTTCTTGGGATCTAATTTGCTTTAACACAAGCTTAAGTACATAGCAAATGAATGCAAATGCTCTGCACTCCCCAAGCTGTAAAAAGGCTGGCTAGATTTTGAACCCTTCCAAGTCCTTTAACAGCTGATTGGTGTTTGAACAGTAAATTAGTACAGATTTGTAAATGCTTTTAGCTCCCATCCGCAGCAAATTAAAGCCAGTTTGTCCTCTGCGTTTCAGTGTGAGTGCATGTGTGCACAACACGCGCAAATGGAAATGCAATGAAAGTGGAATTCTAATGACTGTATACAGAGTGCAATATTCTGACTCCCTTGAATTTCTATCTCTGCATCAGACATTCCAGTCATTGTGTTGCCTAACATGGAAGCATACAATATAGGAAAAAATCATTACATCATTTTGAGGAACATGAGGTCCAGCAATGCTATTTTGAGTGCAGTACAGTACAGGTAGAATATAGCCCACCAACCCATTGCTTACCACCCTTTTCCATTCATTGGTGCCCACCCTTTAAGACAAGGGGGCTTTCCCCACTGACAGAGTTGAACTGGTTTCTACCTAGGTTCGCCTCAGTGAATCCCCACTGCCACCGAGCTTAACATTTTTTTTCTCAGTCCCCCCCCCCCTCAGAACTGTGACATCCTTGTCGCAGTTATGAACTACACTTTTCTGCCAGAACAAGGTTGATACCGCTTGGAAGCTTCGAAGTGGGGAAGCATCGAAATGACACCTCATCCGTTCAACCAATCATGAGCCGCTTTTGTGGCATGCACAGAATGGGAGAGTCATGGCAGACCGAAAGCGCATGTAACTGTAAACTGTAAAAACTGTAAAAAAAAAAGAGTGAAACAGGCACCAAGATGATCGCGCCCACTTAGCTCGGTTCCTGGGGGCCAACTCAGTTGCTGTGGGGACAGCCTGGAATCGCCCTCCACTGAAGGGAACCGAGTCGACCTTAGCTCCCTTCTGTAGTGGGGAAAACCCCAAGCAGAGACATAATTAGAGTCTCTGCTCCTTTCTTCCTACCATGATAATGAGTGGGGTAAGCACTGTTCAGCCAGTTATTGTTTTCAATCCAGCTGTTCATTTTTCTCTTCCAGCAATTTGAATTGTGTCTGTTAATTTTCCTGTTCAGTTACTTGTTCAAATGTTACAAGATTCAAAATCAGATGTGCCATAGTAGTCATGAACCAACATCAAAGGAAAAGAGAGATGTGACAAGCCTTTTTTTCTCTACTGAGGGGATTCACACAGCCTCCTAAGATGTTGGAGGTTTGTTTTGAACTATAAACCTTCACCTCAAGTTTCCAGGTTTCTACAGATAGCAAATATATAGGCTTTGGGTTCTCTAGTGTGAGGTAAATTTTGGGATACACGTTGATTATTGATATCACTGAGGATGGATTAATATATAAACAGGCTGCACAGGTCTCAGGTAAACAAAGTAGAAATCTGGCTGATGCACAAATTAGTTATGACTTCAGAGAGTACTTTTCTATAATGCTTTAAAGCACAAACAGACTTTTATTAACTAGCCACTAGGTTGGACTCTCTCTCATACATAGGATTCCACCCACACCAACCTGTTCTGTCAGACTGAACTGTACAATGTCTGCTCATCACCAGAGACAAACCCTAATGATCAAGCACTCTCTTCTCTCCGAGACACAGAGCTAAACTGCTCTGCCACATTACCAGGCAGAGCCATTCTTCACTCTGTCTGCTTTCTTTCCCGAGCCAGACCTGAGCTGTCTCTGTTCTCCCTTGAGGCAGAACTCAACTCTCCCTTCTCCTGTGCTCCTTCCAACTTCACATCCCCCTTCTTGAAGGTAATTAGATGCTGGAGCAGCACTCCTAGGGCTTCATGCAGAGGCATAGCTGGGCCATAACGCGCCCAGTGCGTACTCTGCGTTTTCCGCTCGCACCCCACCCCAGCGTCCCACCCCAACAGACAAACTTACCTTAGTTCAGCCTGAAAGTGGAGGCTGGAAAAAGTGGCCTGTTCACTTGAGGCTGAAAATGGCCTGGTGGGGCTCGCAAGTCTCCTGGAAAGTGTAGTTCCCACCAGGCTGTTTTCAGTTTCAAGTGAACAGGCTGCTTTTCCAGCCTCCACTTTCAGGCTGAACTAAGGTAAGGGGGGGTGCCACGGTGGGGGGAAATTTTCTGCCCTCCAGGCATGCACCTGGTGCTATGCACATCCCCTTGCCCTCTGGTAGCTCCACCTCTGGCTTCATGTGAGTGGCTGTTTTTCCCTTCAGGGGCAGGACAGCCTCCTGTCCATCACAAGGGGATTCAAGGAAGGAAGTATAGAAGAGAGGATGTTGCCTGGCAAGATAAGGGACGGAATGTTACCTTAGGAATGCTACCTGGACAAAGATATAATGAATAGAGGCATCTTAGAATCAGGACCCTTGAAGTCTCACCTCTTTTTTACTTTGTGAGAACAGATTGCTTAGATATTGACTTTTAAGCATTCAATTATCTACTGCCAGAGATAGGGGAGTCCTATGTCAGTTCTTCTCCAGACGGATGTTCTGAGGTCTTGAATAATAGTATGTTTAGCAAGTTTCCTAGATTGGCAGCACAGACATTTTCTAAATAAATAAACTACCTTCCATTTCACATCATTTTAACTCAATAAAGTTTGGGAAAACTTTCTGCTCAGTTCTTGTGTTTTTCATCTTTACATTTACAGCATCAACATGCCCTTTGCATAGGTAAAGGTAACAGTGGTCCCCTGTGCAAGCACTGGGTCATTGCTGATCCATAGAGTGACATCACATCATGACCTTTAGTAGGCAGACTATGTTTATGGGATGGTTTACCATTGTCTTCTCCAGTCATCCATACTTTACCCAGGGCCAGAGTGTGGAAAAACTTCACCAGGGGCACCTGTCTTGCCCACGCCACACCATGCCCTGCCATGCCCCGGAATGATCCCGTCATGTCCCGGAATGCTCCGGCACTGGCGCATGCCCATTACATCGTGCACCCCCGTCCCCTTGGTGCTACACCACTGACTTTACCTCTAGCAAGCTAGGTACTTGTTTTACTGACTTCTGAAGGGTGGAAGCATTTCCCCCCACCAAGCCTACTGTCTAGTTTAGTAGCTGACAGTGTTTTCAGTGCCATTGATACTTGAATTTGTGGCACACATTATCTATATTAATTAATATAAAAGAAGAGTTTTCAGGAACTTTAACACATTTATTGTAGCATTTTCATGATCTTGAGCCAACTTTGTCAAATACAATGAAGTAAATCTTCTGTCAACAGGAGGACTCATTTCACCATATCTGACAAAGTAAACACACAATGATATACCACATGGAGTTACACCATTCAAGACCCATTGACCTTAATGGACTTAGAAGAGTATAACTGCTCAGGATTGTAGTCTGAGTCATTCAAAAGTGTGTGTTGCCATACATTCATTTTCCTTTAATGTACTACAAGATTCTTCCAACTGTTTGTTTTTCTTTCTTGTTGTTGTACAACAGGCTAAGTTGATTCTGGAGGCTCTATAATAGCTGAAAGAAATAGTTTGATATTTGCATAGTAGGGGTAATTGACTGAGACTGCAGTCCCAGCATACTTACTAACTAGGGAGTAAATCCCGCTTAACTTATGGGACTTTTGTTGCCGTCAAGTCACAGTGGACTTAAGCTGACCCTTCAGGTTTTCAAGGTTTCAGATTTGCCATTACCTGCTTCTGTGCAGCCAGTTGGGACTTCCATGGTGGTCTCCTATTCGAATAGTAAACAGGAATGACCCAGCTTAGCTTTTGAGATCTGATGAGATTGGACTAGATGGAGCTATTGAGTTCAGGATTTACTTCCATGTGTACATGTCTAGGATTGCATTTGGGAGGTTTGCAACTGATTAGCAAGAAGTAACTTTCAGAAGCTTTGTGTGATCTGGAAAAGCCACTCTGCTTGAAAACATTAGCACTGATGAGCTGGGTGTTTTCCTGCTCTTGATTCTCAGCATATGTACTTGCAAATCTGTCTCCTTCCAAGGAAACCAATCACAGTACAAAAGGCTGCTTCTGGAACTTCCTACTGACAGTAAAATGGAAGGGGGGAGGGAAGGAATGAAACACTACATTATTTTATATGGTATTTTCCCTGCAGGATGTAAGGCCCAAATTACAAAATGTGCTTAATACAATAAAAGTGACCTCAATCCATCCATAATCCAAGTTTGTGGTAACTGTTAAATCTAAGCAATTGCCCTGTATAAAGACAACCATATCTTGTCAGTTGCAGCTGGTTAATGGTGTGTATATAACATACTGGTAATGAGTATGCTGTATCCCCCTGCAGTGGCTTAGCCAAGAGACAATAACAGCTTCCAGAGGTTGGAGGCTCTGAGGCTTGCTCATTTCATTGAAGCCATAGGGGTCTCATCTCCTCTGTGGTGTGCAAATCCTTTGAGGCCAGCCAGTCTGGGAAAAACAGTGTAAGAATTAATTCACACAAAGCAGTGAGTGCTAAGCCTTTCTGGCAAGCACAGAAAATATGAATGACTTCCTATTTTTGTTTTAGAAAAGTCTCTAATGAAGAGTTCCCTGTCTCCCATTGCATGGACAGAACTGTGGAACTGAGCATATGGAAAGTGATTAAAGGGATGAAAAATGTAGCGAAGAATCCTGGGAAGGTGGAGAAACCCTCAGTCTCATGCTGGTCATTGCACCAGTCTAGGATCCAAAATCTTTCCACTATTTTATTTCTGCTGCCTGCTGTTTCATCTTGACCCTGATGCGCTCCCTGGAAAATTATTCAGCGACATTGCTAACTATAAAGTCCTACGATGGCTTAAGTAGAGTCTTCCTGCATTTCCCAACAGTCTACATTACAGTAGCTTTCTGGGACTTCTGCAGCACTGTAATTCAGTCCGCTGATTTTGAGAGAACAGTCAGTGGCTGTTTTGTCTAAAGGGGGATATGAGAAATTAGATTTGGTTTTGTTGGAAGTTTTTTGTGACAGTGTGACATATTTCCACAGTCTCAGATTTAACAGGGAAAACTACCCTGGTGGCTTTTGTACATATAATTCCTAAGCATAAGAGAAAGTTATAGTTGTGCTGCCCTCACAGCTTTGTATCTCCCACAAGGCACACATGTAGTAGGCCTGAATGGTAGGGTATTCTGACAGATCTATGACTATCAAGGTTATGCTTCTGTGGTGGGAACCTATATATAGCATGACGTCTCTCTTATACTATCAGGCTGATATTGATCCTTGTAAGCCAAAATCATTGCTGTTTCTAATCAGACAACATGATGGAATATTCATGATTGGATTTCCAGTGTATTTTTAAAATGCAGATCAGCACAATGCTCAAGGGATGGAGCTTCACAAAGCTGTTGTTTGGTCTACTGTAGGAAGCATCATATAGGCATCCTATATGTTTTTTTCCTCAGCCAGACTGATATTTTTATGAGATTCTATTCATTGGTTTGATCCCATGAATTAAGGATTTCTAACAAACTGAACTCACACATGAAGCTGCTTTTTACTGAATGGGACCCTTAGTCCATCATAGTCAGCATTGTCTACTCATACTGGCTGTGGCTCTCCAGGGTCTCAGGCAGAGGCCTGCCTCTCACCTCACCTACTGCCTGGTCCTTTTAACTAGAGATGTTGCGGTTGAACCTGGGATCTTCCACATGCACAGCAGACAGTTTTCTGCTGAGCCAAAGTTCATTCACAATTTGCCTCAGTTTCATTATCTGTTGCAATAATTAAAAAAATATGAAATCAATTTGTTAGGAGTAGAATTATGGCTAGTTGTGAGGCACACCTAGTTTAAACAATCTCTAAGGCTTTTTCTGGCCCATATCCCATTTTGCCCATGGTGATTGGCTCTCATTAAAGCTTTGGCTACAAAACCCAAACATAATTGGGCATGTCCTACTATCATACTTCCCATGGTACAATTTGGGCTCCCCAATTGGTACCTTTGGACCGTAATCTCCTAGAAATTATTCTTACAGTCTAGTCTCCACAAAAAAAGTACATTCCACACTTGTAGAGAGGAGAGAATGCAGTTAACTACACCTTTAATAGATTCATGCACACTGGTATATGACTGGTCACATGGACTGACCTCTTCAACATGGAAAAGAATAGAAGATGTCTACTACAGCTATTGATTTAAAAATTGAAATTGTACCCTTCAGAATGTGGCAATCTTGATTAATATTCTTATTTCAGAAGAATATATATGTGTGTTCATACACACATACAAGCAGACACGCACAAAGAGATAATATACAGCAGAGTCACATGTTGCAACCGTTAATGGATGGCACTCATCTAGTCTGAAGATGGATAATATGTTGAAATGTTTATTTTCATGAAGAGTATTAGCTTGCCAGAAAAAGGCTAGCATTCTTACTGATGTGCTAGTTTTCTGGGTGCAGGCAATACTTTTGTGTGGAGAAGCAATGAGATCCTTCACTTGCATACAAACTACTTTCCTAACTGTGTTGGTAAGGATCCACAATCAGAAATCCTGGCTTGTTCCTCTGAGGCTACAGGCAGAAAACAACAAAACCAGCATTTGGTTAGCCTTCCCGGAAACCCCCTATATTTTAATGTGATTTTTTATTGCTGCTTTAAGTTTTATATTTTATTTATGATGTTTTATTGTGGTTTTTATTGTCTTTTTAACCTTTGTAAGCTACATAGAGACACTAGTATGAGGTGGGAGAAAATGATCATTGATAATAATAATAAATAATTTGTCAGACCAGGATCTGCCTGATTGTCTGTGGCCATTTCTTCATGGGCGGCAGAAGCAGCTGGCCACTGGCATAATTCATGCTGGTGAAGACAGGGGCCCTTCACACAGTCCAGTGCAGGTAGTCCTGAAGCCACCATGGGCTGCAGTGGCAGTTCCACATGGAACCGCCTCTGGTTTGTTTTGTTAACCAATCTTTTCTCCCTATGAAGCTCTGGACAGAGGAAGGGACACGCCCATGCTGCCCTCCAATT
The DNA here is from genome assembly GCF_021028975.2 of Sphaerodactylus townsendi. Lineage (NCBI taxonomy): Eukaryota > Metazoa > Chordata > Lepidosauria > Squamata > Sphaerodactylidae > Sphaerodactylus > Sphaerodactylus townsendi. The sequence continues at coordinate 128,915,728 of NC_059425.1, read as the reverse complement.
TCTGGGGGTCAGAGGGCAGCATGGGCATGTCCCTCCCACCCGCCGGAGCTTCGTAGTGAGAAAAGGTAGGTAAACAAACTGGCAGCAATTGAAAGTGGTGTCCTCACGCCAGTGCACTTCACACGGCGCCGGCAGGAAGACGCTGCTTTCCAAATAATTCACTCATTGAGCAAGTTTGGAAAGGAGCAATTTCCCACTGTTTTAGGGGGGAGAGCATTGCGCTGCTGTGCTGCAGCAGTGGCAGCTGTGCAAACAGCGCCCCGGAACAGTGTTTTTAATGTCCCTCGGACACTGTTTTGGGGCCATGCAGAAATGGCCTATGAGCTGAAACCTGGTTCCACAAATTAACTACACATTTGGATCAGTGGAACTACTCTGTAAGAGGACAGGTTTTTCTGCATGGAGCCTGGCTTTCTCACCTTTCTTCTAATGCCCCCAGAAATTCGATCCCTGACTTCAGGAACAGCAATTCAAAGTGCATTTCAGGTTGCAGCTGGGGAGGGGAAAGAGATGACAAAGTTTGACTCTGTTGTGAAAAATCCTTCTGACCTCAGAAACGCTTCAGAGGGCACAAGCTATCATTAAAAGATGTCATAATTTTGGGCTATGGTTGAACCAACTGATAAGCAACCATCTCAGTATGTTCCTCAAAGTACTGTATAAACAGCCAGACACATCTTTTCCTATTACCATATATGAGGTGGGCTTTGAGGATAAGTCCAGTGGTTGTTTACTTACAACATCACCAACTAGGCTGAAAAATTGTAAGATAACACTGAAGGAAGCAATAGCAGAAGCTTAGAAAAACTAATATTCTTCCTGTGGCTAAAGAAGCTAAATGTTCATAATGGACAAAACAAACATAAATTTGACTTTACAATCCTTTCATAGTGAGCTGCAGATCAAATGCTGTAAATCTAAGAAGTATTGCAAGGAATTTATAACCTTCATACTCTGAACATAACCTTGGATGTTCAGGAAAAGTATGGCACATGTCAGTTTACTTTTTATTTTCAATGGCAAATTGAAATCATATTTAGTTATGAGCTGGTGGGTTGTTTTTAAAGCACTCTATAATGCTGTATACGGGTACTTTATAGTGCAATTAACATCTTTGGGCATATATGCCTTCACTCTTTTTGTAAAACCTGGCCATTATTTTTTTTTCAACTTAATCCTAATCATGCTACCTTGAAAATATACCTCACTGATTTCAATGGGACTTATTTCCAAGTATGCATATTACAAATGCCATCCTAAGCAGAGTTAACACCTTTTGAACCCAGTGATTTCAGTAGACTTAGAAGGACATAATTCTGCTTCTGATTGCACTGTTGTTATTTGTATCCAAATATGTGACATTCTGCCACAGAGAGGTGACAGTGTGGATTAATGGTTTTAGATTTACCTTATCTGAGTTAACGATCATATTTTTGAAAAATAAAGCCAGCTACACTGGTGAAACATGGAAAGTTGTTTCATGTCACACTGGTTAACACAGGCAAGCTTATTTAACATGTGGACAGCAAATAAGAGTAATTACATTAAAACAAGGATCTGTAGCGCAGAAGCAATAAAAATAGACTAGGTTGTATTATTAATTCTCGTGTTAAGGGTTTTTGAGCCGTGTTGATTGGCCTGAATTTTTTGATTTTGTTATGGTACAAAGGGATTGTTTGAAGTAATTTGTCCCCGAGAGAGGCTCACAATCCCAAGTGGGTTTCAATTCAGCAAAGCAAATCTAATTTTGTTTGCTTTATGCAAACCAGAAGGGGCTGTGGTTCATTCTGTTTTCACTGGAGGGGAAAGGCACACTAATGGGACCTGCTGAAATGCATGCACTGCAAACATCATACCCCTGCATATATTAAATTTAGCTGTGAGATGCACTGTGTTCATCATCTTATTGTGTACACAGACACGCTTTAGAACAAAACCCTTTAATAGCGAAGGAACCTTACTACAATGTGCTCACATGCTATTGTATTTATTTTTAATGCTACCACTGACTTCCTTCCCCTGAATCAAGTATGCTAAATATGGTCATTCCCCACCCTGCACCTCCCATGCTACTTATTTAAAATAGACAGTGTACTCAGGATATGATTTATTGGACCTTCAAGCCATCCAAAGATTAATTTGTACAGAGGAAGCAGTAAAGTAGTTTTATCCCCCACCTTCCATGACAGCCCCCAAAGTTAAACAGAAGACATATTTAGTGTCTTATTTCTTAAATAGCTGTACTTTTTAGACCATCGTATCTCACCTGTGAAAAAACACAAGGAATTTGAAAACAATCATCATTTGCCAGCCAGGCAATGTAACACACACGCTTCCGCATTGTGACAAATCCTTCTTTCAGACATTTTTTCTTTCCTTCTTTCAGACAAATCCTACTTTCAGACATTTTTTTCTACAGCAGTGTGTGTCTGTTTCCTTCTGTCTGTCTCATTTCCCTATTTATCCTGTCTTATTCCCAAAGGCTCCCAGCAGGTTAACTTTCATACATAATAATGACCTGTCTCAGGATTCCACAAATATTAGAGGCCAAGTCTACTTATTATTGGTTATTCAGACCACTATACCACACAATTCCTATGGCTCCATCCAGAAAATTGCATTCCAGGTATAGCACTGAACTGCTTTCCTTTGTCAAAGTGGTATATCAATGCATAACAGATAACATTTATGAGTTAAGACTGCTTATATTTCTTTAATTCTCCCAAATATCCCAATGGTCATTTAAAACCAAGTGATTCCTAAGCCTAATGGGTTTTAAACTTGTTTTATAAAGTGGGCATGATCCCGTTCTCTGTATATAGGGCAAATAATGTTGTTGCTATGTGGAAGGCTTCTTTTTCTGTTCTGTGCTGAAGTAGAGGGAAGGGCTGCTTTGCTGGATGCTGCACCATATTGGAGAGAAACAGGAGGAATAAGCACATGATAGCTCCCAGGCAAGCCTATCTCATCAGATCTCAAAAGCTAAACAGGGTCTGGCCTGGTTAGAATTTGGATGGAAGACCTCCACAACAACCAGAGTTGTGACACAGGTGGATTCTGCACTGTTTAATATAATGTCTTTAGGATGTCAAAGATTCATTTCAGCTTTTTGTGTTCCCACAGCTTAGGAGAACACATGCGTTGCCAGCCAAGATGGATATGTTTTTCCACCTGCTGCAAGGAGCTCTTGTCAGTGTCACAGTGTCCCTGACATTTTGTGGGCTGCAGGAGATTCTTCATGGAGATGCCCCATGAAGGTTTCCTCTGCTTGCAGCTGATTCGTTTGCTATTTTGCTGTTAAAAGTAGATGAATAAAGTTTGTTTAGTCTAGTGATCCCATGCACGTGCCATTTTTCCTGAGCATTCACTGAGTAGGTGGGAGTCATCCTCAACCTAGGTTGGGGAAAAAAGATTGCTGGTTTAGCAATCTTTGAAAAACCCAGGTTGACAGAAACATAATGGGCTGAACTCATTTTGGGGGAGAGACTTGTGTGAAATTCTTCCCCAAGATGTAATATGTTATATTTGTGCTGTGCAGAATCCACCACAGAGGCAGGCAATGGCAAATCATGTCTGAATGTCACCTGCCTTGAAACCCCTACAGCATCTCCATAAGTCAGCTGTGACTCATCGGTACAAAAACAAATCTCCAGTAACCAGAACAGCCACAATATCAGCATCTCCCCCTTTATATCACCTATGGCTTCTGGCAAATGCATGTAGATATGAAAGCTGACTGAAACCCCTTCTCTGTGGGGCAAGAGTCCAAGTGATGGAATTGCCAGGCTGTGGTTGTGCCAAATTCCCCACACGCTTTCTAGAACAACTTACTTTTGGGATTGGATGGGTCTTTGTGGGCAAGGCACTGAGGGCACAATCCTTTCAGCAGACCCTTGGGGACTACTTAAAACAAAAGTATAGCTGTACTTAAACTGAGCTCATGAGCACAGGAAGAGTTTCTAGACCTTGCTTCTTTGTATGCACTTAGCAGAGACAAGATTCTTGCAGAAAGACTGTGATTTGCACTCAGGTTACAATTGACATATTGCCCGGTTACCTGGAATCTTGGCATTCCACCCAGGCCCATTTGGCCATGGCCCAGATTCTTAGCTTTCATTTCAAAACAGTCCCAAATTATTTACATGATTTTAAATAATTTTTATATCTTGCCTTCTGTCCTTAGACTAAGGATGGCTAATTTGGCAACAAGTTTCAATAACATCATTGTGTAATGGTTAAGAGCAGGTGGATTCTAATCTGGAGAACGAGGTTTGATTCCCCACTGAGTGGCTGAGTGACTGAGACTTATCTGGTGAACCAGATGTGTTTCTGTACTCCTACATTCCTGCTGGGTGACCTTGGGCTCGTCACACTTTTTTGCAACTCTCTCAGTCCCACCTACCTCACAAGATGTCTGTTGTGGGGAGAAGAAGGGAAAGGGTGGAGTGAGGGAAGCAGCCAAGCAACAGAGAGCTTGAAAGCAGGAACTGTTTTAGAAAAGCCAGAGGCAGAGCCAAGAGTTGCCAAGTCAAATGCTGTGATTTCCAAAACAGGAGGCCCAGGGTCCATTGTACAAGGTCAAAGTCCAATCGGTTGGCCTCAAAGATCAGAGTCTGCATAAGTAACCAGAGTGGGTGTCAGCAAGGCAGCAGACAAGTTGCATAATTGCAACGTGCCAGTCTGTCTCCCAAGCAGGCCTCTTATAGATCCCCATGGGAGATTAATCCGCAGCCTGTACAGACTCACGCCTCTCCTGTTCAAACAGATACCAGTGAGTCAGCAAAAAGGTACTATGCTTTTTACTGTGCATTTCCCTTTAGCAACACTGTCTGCATAGATCAGCTGCCTCAAGTGACCTTGATGGACTAATAGCCTGTAAATCCTCAGCTAGTGCTGAGTCAGGGGCAGGAAGTGGAGGTCTCTCACTATAAAGGGAGACTGGGCAACCATAAACTGCGAAGACCATTGTAACCTTACTGAGGGTTTGCAACAATGATTTACAGATTACAACAGGCGTACCAGGGGAAAATGGTGCCCTGCTATGCCTGTGGCAGGGCCCTAAGCCTGGGGTATGGCCACGCCCCCGATCTTATACAAGCAAAGGCTGCAGCATGGAGCCTTCCAGTTGCTTGTGTCCTCCCCAGGGGGGAGGGCAGAAGGGACTGCCAGCTGATGGCTCAGAGCTGGCAGCTGGGATGGGGCGGGGCTTTGGGGGAGCCAGCATACAGAAGGGGGCAAGGCTGGGGGGTTCCTCTGGGTTCCTTGGCCCCACCCAATTTTGCACCCCCATGTGACCTGATGGGCAGTGCCCGGGGACACGGGATACCCCCTGTCCCTCTAGCAGGTTCACCCCTGGCCCTGATTAGTAGTTGGAGATAGGGTTGCCAGTTATCCCCTGGCATTCAGGGCGGTAGGGATGGGCAGAATCTTACCAGGTGCAAATTGAGGCCTAGGTATCTCCAGAAATGGCATCATTCCATCACTGATAACATGGGAGACACTCTAGTATCTGGACCAAACTCTATGGTAGAAGCATAGAATTTTGCCCAAATGCCAGAGCATTCCTCGTGTCATTGACATGATGATGTCAGTTACAGAAGTTACATCAATGCAGTGCAGAAAGTCCTGGCACCTTCAGTTAGAAAGTTCAGGAAAGTTCAGGATCACCTCAGACCCTGCCAATCTGAGTAGACAATACTGACCCTTGATGGATGGTTGGTATGATTCAGTATACAACAGTTTCATGTGCTCAGGGGAATGTTGAATCTACAGCAAAGCAGATAGCTTATTGTTCTACCATATGCCAAACTCATAAGACAAAATGCTTCCATAAACTTTATATAATCTGATTGACTAATGACATTTTGAGATGATGGTGCATTATTGTCAGAGTCAAAGATACATACAAATTAATAGCTAATTTGGACAGTCTATTAGTGCCAAAGATATATAAAAAGTTGAAACCAACATGAGTAATCTGTTAGGAGCAGAGGTGGGATCCAACCAGTTTTTACCACTTCTCTAGAAGTGGTTACTAATTTTTTTCTGAGTCCCGGTAAGGGATTACTAAACCAACCTCCCTGCCCAATAGGGACTGGAGATGCATGTGTGCGGTGGCGCCACTGTTTGAATCCCACCACCATCGGAACCTGTTATTAAAATTTTTGGATCCCACCACTGGTTAGGAGGTTTACTATGTCAGAGAGCTGAATGGGATGTACAAATCATGGAACTCATACATGCAGGAAACAGTGGTTGTGTCCTTCTATAATCCAGTTATATTAACAGAATATGGTGAGCTGTATGTAGACTGCAGTCTTTGAATACTCTGTAACTAATGTCTGTAAGAGCTATGAGGAGAGCTGACTGAAGCAAACTCTTCCTAGCCTTTGGCTTAGCTGCTGGTTATAAACTCAGAATTTTTACAAGCTCAGTATGCAATACCTAGGGAAAGACTGGACCATGGGTTGTTATCAGGAAAAGGTTCATCAAAGAAGATTAAATTGTTAACTTCAAATTCTGATATTGTTCACAGATCACTGTGGTACAAGGATTGTAAAACATTGACCTCCACTGTGATAAGATTCTGTATTTAGATCATTTTTATTAACTGTCATGGCTACATGATATTTTAATTATGTTCAAAAAAAGAGACATTTAATTCATTTGAAATTCAGGGTTGTTAACATCATTAAATAAAGTGGATCAGTTTGGTAACCCTCTTCTTCTGAGCAATATTTCTTAATTGATTGTTTGTAGAATATAGATTATAGTTTAGAGTTACTAAAACTGGCAGAGGAAGCCTCTCCATTTTATGAGTTTGAATTGGAAAATATGTCTAAATGTTTTGAAATTATTTCTGAACAGTGTCGGCGTTGGAACTAAAGCGATATATTGAAGATGTGATATGACTACTTTGGCTCTTTGTAGTAGCAGAAATAATTAACAATAATACTGGATATCAGCCCATGCTTTTTTCATTGTGGTATGTCTTGGAGGATTCAAAAGCATGCATGATTACAAATGAAAATGAGCACATAACTCACCCCTACCCAATTGCTGTTGTTGATGGCACCTAATCTGACTAATGGATAGGCTAGCTGTGAGTATGTGTTAACAAAATGTGACAGAAATCAAAACCGTACTTCCAAGCTTTCTAGCAACACAGTAATATATGAGAAACATTTTGATTCTATGTTGGAGAGCCAGTATGGTGTAGTGGTTAAGAGTGGTAATTTCCAGTCTGAAGGACCCAGATTGATTTCCTATTCCTTCACATGAAGCCTGCTGGACTAGTCAGAATTCTCTCAGAACATACTCACAAGGTGTCTGTCTGGGAGGGGAGGCAAGGAGGTGATTGTAAGTCACTTGGAGACTTCTTACAATAGAGAAAAGTGGAGCATAAAAACCAATTCTTCTTATTCTTATTCTTAAAGATACTTCCTGATTATCAAAACGTACTATTTATTTGCTGTGAAACCATTTGTCAATAAAATTGTTAATCAATTGTCATTCTTCGTTAAGCCAAAGCTTTGATTTTTTTCAACAGTTGAATTTTGGCAGTTTAGAATCAAGAGTTCATCCCTGTGAAAGCAAAGAGTTGTATTCTACCATTCCATTTAGCTAAATGTGGAGTCCTCTTTCAATGAAGGAGCACCCAGTGAGATCATTTTCCTTATTCAGAACTAAACCAAAAATATACGTGGGTTTAACTTACTAGAAAGTATACATAACGCTGAGATACTACAAAATAATCCTAAACAGAGTTACACCCTTCTAAACCCAATGACTTCAACAGTCTTAGGGCCAAATTAACCATCGGGCTGCTCCTGCTATTTTAAAATTATTCAAAAATGCTGTAGAAGTTCCATCCTGATCAGGTCCACAGTGCATTGGGCTGAGCGCTCTTGTTTCCTCACACACAAGCGTTTCATGTGCTGAAACAGCCCCCTCTGCAGCTGTTTCATCACATGAAAAGGCATGGGAGAGGGAACTTGTGTGCCTCCTATACTGCAGGATCTATCATTTTGCCCATTTTGGCATTTTAAATCACTTAAAATGGCAGCAGAGTCTCCTGGGTGGACACAAAGATGTTGTCATGTATAGTTTGGCCATTAGAAGGTTATAGGAGTTCAGCATTACACCATTAAGCATTTAACTATTTCCACTGATTTCAACAGGATTTGGAGCCATTTCATGTACACATTTATTTAAACATAAATATTTATGCCTCATCTTTCCCATCATCAATCCTGGCTCAAGGTGGCCAACCACACAGCATGAACCAATGACTGAACAAATTAAAACCTAGTCACAAAAAGTCACATAGATCCTGTCCAAAACACAACACCCATCAAATGCCTTTTTAAACCTGAAAAGCTTTACTTTTTTATCCAAAGCTGTTCCAGAGATCTGATACTACAGTAAAAAAAACAGATTTGGGGTGAAGCAGATGTAAAAAGTTTCAATAAGAATGCAGCTGGAAGAGAGCTCTGACAGTTCCACAGCTTTGGTGCTACAACTGAGGAAGTCCCACTCTCAAGTTGCCATCTGCCTAATCTGACACGTCAGGGCTCCTGAAGCAGAGCCTCAGAAGATTGTCATAACAGATAGGTCACTAAATCCCAGACTGGACCTTCTGCTCACCAGTATCACTACCACCTTGCCAAGATTAACCTTCAATTTATTAGTCAACAGCCACTCCACAGTCTCCCTGGAATCGGCCAGGAGTACAACATAGAGCTTAGTGTCATCCACATACAGCTCAAATCACCCAATGACCTCACCCAGAAGTTTCGAGTAGATGCTGAGGGGAAAAGAGGAGCCTTGCAAACCCAACAGGACAAAGGCTAAACAGCATTCCCCCAACACCACTTTCTGAAATGTACGATCAAGGTTGGAGCAGAATTGTTCTGACTGGTAGCAGGTGCTTGAAGCAGATTCAGATGCTGGGTTCAGATGCCCACTCTTACCAGTAGCATGGAAGCAAGCTAATTATACAAACAGGATAAAATCAGCAAGGCTCACTTTTTAGCCAAGGGTTTAAATATCCTGGAAGTGGGGGGGGGGTTGGGGGGAGGGGGGGGGGGGGGGCGGGGGGGTGGGGGGGGGGGGGGGAGGGGGGGGGGGGGGGTGGGGGGGTGGGGGCGGCGTGGGGGGGGGGGGGCGTGTGGGGGGGGGGGGGTGGGGGGGGTGGGGGGGGTGGGGGGATGGGGGTGTGGGGGGGGGGGGGGGTGGGGGGGCGGGGGGTTGGGGGGGGGGGGGGATGGGGGGGGGGGGGGGTGGGGGGGGGGGGGGGTGGGGGGGGGGGGGGGTGGGGGGGGGGGGTGGGGGGGGGGGGGGGGGTGGGGGGGGGTGTGTGGGGGGGGGGGGGGGTGTGGGGGGGGGGGGGGGGGGGGGGCGGGGGGGGGGGGGGGGGCGGGCGGGGGGGGTGGGGGGGGGGGGGGGTGGGGGGGCCATGCTGGTAGGGGCTGATGGGAATTGTAGTTCCTGAACATCTGGAGAGCCGCAGGTTCCCTACCCCTGCTCTAGACCAATGGTTCCGAGCTTGGAGTCCAGGGACCCTGAGAGGCCAAGGAGTTATTGTGATCGCTTGTATTGTCATTTTGATATTTTTTTCATTATGCATTTTTCTGTCTAACAAACTATTATGTGCTGGATCCATGATTTTTTTTGATGTTAAAAAGGTGTCATCATACTCAAAAAATTGGGAAACACTGCTGTAGACCCTGCTGTAGACAACATTATTGTACAGGTATAGAATATATATGATACAAGATCTCAACCATCATCCTTTACTGAGGAGTTGGTGGAGAAATCTTGGATTTAGAATTTTATTTTCAGGGTTGGGTGAACAGTATGAAGCAATTCTTCTCTACTGGCTGTCATGAGCCACTGTCAGTTGGGAGAAAACTCAGCATCCCCATCCAAATCCATTTGTCTCCAGTACTTCTGAATGCCCACCTACCTTTGTAGACTGTGGATTATTGTAATGGATTTTTCATGTATAGGTATTTGGGCTATTGGAAATCTGAGTCAATGTTTATCTATGAATGATCTAAGAAAAGGAAATCAAATAAAGACAAGGCAACATGGACAACCTCACCACTGTCTCTTAGGCCCTTTCCGCACGGGCCATAAAAAGCGCCCTGGGGACAGCAAAAACGTCGTCCCCAGGGAGCTGTTCGCATGGGGGGCACAGCTGCATCGCAGGTGCGCCACCCTCGCGCCTCCCCAGCGGCGTGAAGCTGCTGTTTCCCGACCTTGCTTCCCCAGCGAGGTTTTGGGAAACAGCGGCTTCCAGCCACTACCGTGCAAACGGCAGCAGCTGGAAGGCGCCATTCCCCCTTCCCTTTCCCAAACGCCTCACCGTGTCCTCCGGCCTCCAGCACATCGCACAGGCCAGGGGACACGCCCCCCATCTGCCCTGCAACTTCCGAGCTGTCACGCAGGGAAGGGGGGCATGTCCCCTGGCCTGTGCGATGCGCCAGAGGCTGGAGGACACGGTGAGGCATTTGGGGGACGGCACAGCCTGAGCGGATGCTGTGCCCTCCCCGTTGCAACCAGGACCGTTCATGCGAACGGTCCCGGGGGGATTGGGTCGGCGTTATGTACGCCGACCCAACCCCATTGTGGCCATGCAGAAACGGCCTTACATATGGCAAAGCCATAACTGCAAAATAGATATGCAAATTCCCAAACTAATTTACCAATACAATCAAGTCATGAACTTACAGTGTTCCTCTAGGAAAAGGAACAAAAATGCTATATGCTATTTCCCTAATTATTAACACATACTTGGCCTAGGTAGTCATAGGAGAACAGATATAAAACTCTAAGAAAGTCACAAAGTCAGGATCCCTGTTTTGGTACCACTTCTCTCTTGTAATTCAAACCCATGAGTCTTTAGTTTCCAAAATGTTCTGTTACAATTGCTGAATATGTCTTTTTAAATTGTTTACAATTTTAATGTTATTTTATGTTAATTGCATATAAATAGCATATAATGGTATAAAAGGGCCAAAAAGGGAAACAAATACCAACAATGAAGAGTAGTAAAAAAATGAGAAATGAGATACTGGTACATTTTTAGCAGGACACGGAATAATGTCATTTAACCTAGTGCAAATTTAGTCCCTTAATTATCTTTACATGGCATTACAGGACTCTTAGAATGTCACTAAAAAGAAAAAAAGGACAAACAAACCAAGAAACCAAACCTTGTTTAAAAGACTCAGTTAACCAGGCAGGCACTGGAAATCTAAGGTACAAGCCAGAGTGGCAAGGACCCATTACATTCAGCAAAAGAGTTTTGCACAGGCTCTTTTCTATGTGACCTGAGAATGCTTAACAATGGCTTGACAGTTAAGCATTTTCAGGTCACATAGAAAAGAGCCTGTGAAAAACTCTTTTGCTCCTCAAACAATGGCTTGACAGTTCCCTTGCTTTGCTTGGATGCAAGTAACTGGTGTTTGCTAAGGGGTGATTAACATGATGAGCAATCCATAAAACAAATCATAAACCAAAATAAATAAAGTCATTATGGTTGAAAGTCAGCTTGTGATGACTTCTCTCACTGAGTCCAGTGGGGTTTGGGTTTCATCCAAAGAGTTCTTGCCTGAAAGATGCAGGAAGCTCTTTGGTTAAAGCATCTATGCATATTGTTATTCTTGCAGCCCAAGGGCTTTGGGTATTTTGTACTCTGTGTATATTGTATTTGCCAGGGATTTTATTGTACCAATTACTGTAGTTCATTAAGTTTACTGCTGCTGAACTAAAATAAAACATGACCCTAACAAACTCTAACCTAACAAACAAATAACATCTGTGTTGCTGATTTCCAAGTATAACTTTTTGAAAAGAATCAAACTACATAAAAATGAGAAAGCAAGTATCAATTGCCTTTCACTTGGAACAAGAAAAATGTAATAAAGAATATTATATAAAGATTATTAGGCTTTCCTATCACTTTGTTATACAATCATCAGTAAACAGTACTTAACATGAATGCCATGTTTGGAATGGATGTATCTCACTAGCAACCTTGTAAAGCAGGGCACTTTTGAGGCTCCATTGCTGATGCAGGGGGAGAGGGGCTGGGACCTTGAAACTTGGGCAAAACTTGAGCTGGGGACTTGCCAGTTCACAGTCCTATAACACCACTGTCTCTTATAAAGTCACACTGTTCATACTTAATTGGAGTCAGTTGTCATGGTCAAATTGGCATTCTTCTGAAAATGCTGGTTGAATGTAACAGGGATGAGCTGTGCTCATCATAAAATGATTGCCTCAGCAGCAGCACTATGAAGTTACCAAAAGGACATTATGTACATCTAGGGCAGGGGTCTGCAACCTGTGGCTCTCCAGATGTTCATGCACTACAATTCCCATCAGCCCCTGCCAGATGGGAATTGTAGTCCATGAACATCTGGAGAGCCGCAGGTTGCAGACCCCTAATCTAGGGAGTTGCAAGCAGTGTTTATTGCAGGGCAATCATGCATGTTGCTCCCCAGGGGCATAACTCAGACCAGATATTGGTTTGGATCCAGTGATCTGCAAGTGGAAACATAAATGGACATACTGCAGCTCCACTTGCACTTTCTTCCCTATATATTATAGTGTTCAGAAATTGGTAGCACAATATCTGCAGAAGTGGAGACATCGCAAATATGACCTTAGTACAAATAGCTAAGGACTTGAAATTCTGTTTGGGAATGAGCTAAAGCAAAAGCAGAAATTTGGCACATATCCAACCCTATATCCACATTGACAGACTGGTCACAAGAATTGATACTTTTGCTCTATTAATGTATTTAGATTCAAGTGTTGGTATAATATCACTCTATGATCATAAACAGACATTGCGACCTCTGGAATAGAATATAACTGTGGTGGCATTGACCATGAAAACAGCTTCTGTGCTGGGTTCACATCACACTCATACTAGCCATCTCTTTCTTCCTCTGGTATGAAAACTTCCCCAATTGATCAGTTTCCGTTTCCTGGGATGTCCACATTAAGGAATCTCACTGATCGGAAAACATTACTACTCCTTTACAGGCATTTCTAAGTGCTCTCACACTTATAAGAGTTTTGCTTATAATTCTCCTTAGGATGGCACTGTAAATCTTAGTTGATGTTGCATTCATTGTGTGACATGAAGTCAGTTTCCCTGAAAGACAGGTGTGGATCTCAGGAGGATAGAATAGGGTATACTACTGGCCCATATGTCCCCATGCTTATACTTCCTATGTATATACTTCTGAACTCCACTACCATAGAAAACATGTTGCTAGGGAGCAATTGGCCTAAACCATGAGAAAAATATGGCTGAGCTGTTTATCTAGCAGTATACTGTAATTTACCTTGGAGTGAGTTTGCACATGCATATTCATCATTAGATGACTCCCGAAGTATCATGTCATGTCTTACAAGACTGTACCCGCCATCACGGATCAAGCACTAAAGCTTTCTTGTCATTCATTTTCTCCTCAAACATAATGCTTTTCAGATTTTGAGTAATCCCATAATAAGCATTTATGCAATGATTAACCAAGTAATGTGCACACATGTCTGAACCAGAATATAGGAATAGATAGTTATATCCATTTTGATTCTTTATACTTGGTGGAAGTGATTCAAGATCACACTATTTTTAATCAATATGTCTTTTTTTGTTTCATTTCAGTAAAAGGGAAACACATTTCTTGTTGATGTGAAAACTCTAAGACCATGGTTTTTTATTTTATTAGTTCCTAGAAATGATTCCTAAAAAGACAGCAATGGAGCAATAATTTTGACCTAAAGTCCTATAAATCTGAAAAGCCCATTTAAAAATATCTTTTAATACCAAATGCTTTCATGTGCATCTGTCAGTCGGCTTCATATGAACAGTACTGTATTCCACCTCCACTTAATAGCCTTATTTGCAGTCACACATTAAAAAACTACATTTGTGCTTGTGTTATGCACATAAAGTGACAATAATTTCACTAGAAGGACAACTACAATACTGAGGGCTTCTGTATTGTAATATGAAACTGCCTTATACCAAGTCAGACATCTGGCCCATCTAGATCAGTATTGTTGCTCACATAAGCACACATGACTATGTCTCTTTTCACATAAGCACGTATGGGTATGTCTCTTTTTAGTTTTAATTATTTTTTAATTTTCCAATCCAGAACCTTTATTAGGCATAAAACCGGTGTCAAGAATTCCAAGTACAACAAGAAGGTCATTATTGCTCAACTTGTAATACACAGAGATTTTTTTTTTCAATTTTAATTTTTCAATTTTAATTTTGGATTAAAAAATATTGTCGATCTGAACCTTTTCATTTTTCCTATTTTTGTTTGCTGATGTTCAGTTCATTGGGTTTTTTGCAGCACTTATCTGCTGTTTTTAATGTATGAACCATTAGCATTCAATGGATAAAGAAACTACACTGGAAAATTCATTTACTGGAATGATAAAATTCAGTGTGAGGAAATGGAAAATAACACAAAAAACAAGGCTCAGACTTGATTCGCATAAAACAGAAAAGGATCTGAAATGGGAACTGTGATTGTTTGTGGGGGTGCAAAGTGCTGTCTAGTTACAACTGTCTCATGGAAACCCAATAGCGTTTTCAAGGCAAGAGAAGTTCAGACATTGGTTTGACATTGCCTGTCTTTGTGTAGCAGCCCTGGATGGTCTCCTATCCTAACCTGGATGGTCTCCTATACTATCCAGGGCTGATTCTCCTTAGCTTCTGAGATCTGACAATAGTAGGCTAGTCTGGGCCATCCAGGTTCTTCGAAACACGAAAAGATATGCACACCCAGTAACTGCATGACTGTAATACTTTCTCTTTTCTGGTTCTGTGTCAGGTTGTATGTTCCTCTCAGTTTGTGGTTCATAACGGAGGAATTTCAATCCTGGGTGATGTAACTTTCTTCAGGTAGGTCCAGCCACTGGGAGAGGCTTCTCTCTCATCTTCACAGCCAATTTCCTCCTCCCCTACCTTTCTCAGCCCCTTTGCTTTCTGCTTGCCCACCTGTCCTTTTCTTTTCTTACCCACTTTTTCCTTCCGTCTCCTCCCTTGCTCCTCTTCCTTCTATGCCAACCTGACCTCCTCTTGTCCACTCCTCTCATGCCCATCTGTTACTCTCCCTCTCTCTTCCATTCCTGGCCCTTCCTCCTGATGTTTTCTACATTTACACTGGATTCCACCATTGCCATCCTTGCTCCTCATCTCCTTCCACCCACCTAGTACTGCTTCTTGGTGGGCTGAGTGAGGCTGGAAGCCTCCACTGAGAACTTGCAGGGCCATTGCTACTGGAAGAACACTGGCCTTTAGGGCCTTGTTATAGTGGTGGTCCATGTTTGGCTCCCTGTTTGGCTCTCTTCTCTTCAGGGGCTCCCTGTTTGGCTCTCTTCTCCTCAGCTCCCAACTCTGAATGAATTGTTGAGGGCAGTTCCTTACTTCCTGGGCTGGCTGAGGTTGCTACCTTTCCCTCAACAACAGATTTTTTTTTAGTTATGTAGCAGTCTACACTCTGGATGTTTCTGCACAGCCAGAGCAGTGGGGCTGCATTGGCATGATTCATGCCCATGGAAGCCCCGGTGCCATTCACACGAAAAACCCCGCTGGCTGCGCAGCTGGCAGAGCAGGCTCCGCATGGCTGTGTAGCCCCACAAATGGCTCCTTACCTCCTCCTGGCTTCCATCACTCAGTGAAATTCAGGGGACACATTCCCATGGCCACAGCGATGACTGCAAGGATGGAGGCCAGGAGGTGTGTCCCCTGGCCTCCACAGAGCGATGGAAGCCAGGAGGAGGAAAGGAGTCATTTGCAGCAGGTGCGGGGAAAACACTGCCTTCCACTTGCTGCTGTTTGCACGGCAGGGGGTGGAAGAAGCTGCTTTTGAAAAACCTCGCTCCTCGAGCTGCTGTGCGAACATCCCTAGGGTGCTGTTATTGGGCTGTGAGGAAACAGCCTTTGATTGTCACCAGTTGCTAGATAGAATAGGTCCTTTCCTAAGAACTGTTGCATGAGTTTCTTTAACTGCCAAGGGTGGCATTTTCAACTTCCTGTATGTGCTGTACCACTCAGCCACAATTCTTCCCAATTTAGATGATTTGAAACCAATATTGTTACTTTGGGAAGTGACATGAAAATATGAAAGGCTTTACTAAACCATGAGTGCATGGTGAGATTACTTTTTCTCCTCAAGAGTACACTTCTTTAAAAAAAACTACTCTCAAAACAATGAAAGATACATGCTTTCTAATGCATTCTACAAACCTTTGGGTTTTGTTATATGAAGGATATATACATCTGTTATATATACATCTGCCTAGGAAACTTAAGAGAGGCATAATAAATTAGGGCTTGCTCTAATTCATGGTATTTGGGGTTCATGTGTGCATCTAGGCTTTACAGCAATGTAAAAGCCAGCATCTCTCTACCTTATGGAACCTTGACTGTTTCCTTTAGTTGCACATTCTACTTGTAACATTTTGCTCAGGTGGAATTCTAAGTTCCTTGGCATGACAGCGCATCTAAGCCCTTTGGGGTAAAATTTGATCTGGCATTTCATTTTGAGGGTTCTGCCACTGTCTGACAAATTTTCATCTTGCTGGTGCCCACTAGACCTGCTGATGTCTCCAACTCCACACGCTTTCATCTTTCAGCCCCAATAAACATGTCATACAACTAAGGGGAAACACAATCTGGAATTAAATTCACTGCATACAAAACATGGTGCCTTCTTTATTGGTTCAAATCCTCATCACTCATAATTTGCTTGAACATGTATGGCTCTCAGCTGTACTTAAAAGACAAAGGAAGAAGGATCTATAGCACCCAGAAACTAAAGGTACCATTATAAGGCATCATTTTGAAAGCCTGTCTCTGCTGTTTTGATCTTTGTTATAGGTATAAACATCTTCTTAAAGGTGCTCCTTCAACCAGTGAGCAGCAACCATGGGGATGTGTAACTGTACAGAAGCTGGCAGAGGATAACTGTGATGTTCTTAGTCTGTCTGTATGGTTTAGGTGGTTAAGAAGGAATGCTTCTCCTTCCAGCACTCTACTTTCCTGCTCCCCTCCCATGATTTATTCCAAATACTGTCGATCAGCTTTAACTAATACAGTTCTTGTATGAAGCACCTCTCTAATCTCTTCAAACACAGATGTGGAAGCGCGGCTTAGAGCATGGAGGCCAACAAAAGCTCTTTGCCTGTACTAGTGATTAGCTTTGATTGACACAGAATACTGCTGCTTTCACAGGCATCCTTTAACATTCATAAATGATTGTCTTAAAATGAGAAGCACTGGGCTTCTACAAGCCCTGCTTTAGTAAATAGGCAGTACAAGCATATTAACAGATAACTCAGAAGAAAATACAAAATACTGGATAATCTTCTTTTAAAATCTTGCTTCATCTTCCCCCCACCCCACCCCACAATGTGGAGTTATTTTCCTTCCAACAGCAGTTCATAAGTTCATAAGAACTGCAAAACAAATAAAAGCCGTGACTACTTGTTCCTGAAACATCATTTTTTGCCTTAACAGTCACTCTGTGCTTCCATTTCCATGTCCAGCTTTCATAAGCCATGGCCACGTGTGTTTAGTTTAACAGCGAAGTTCCTCACACTTTGCTTATTGAATCGTCTACCAAAGCTAGCATAGCTGGGGAAATAAGGAGAAAGACAGGCAAGAGGCTGCTTCAAAAGGGTATGGCAAAGTGGTAAAGCATATATTTTGTATGCAAAAGGTTCCCCTCCCGTGTTCAGTCCCTGGCACTGGCAGAATTCTGGTGGCAAATTGAGAAAGATCTTTGGAAAGCATCTGCCAGTCAGTGGAAACACAACTTGGTTAAGACAACCCTGGATAATTTCAAGGTATGTTTTGGTACTGATAGTTTCCATTTGGGCCATAGAATTCTAGTGTGCAAATTTTGGTGGCAGAGGAGGTTTCGTCCATTTTGGGGTAGAGGGAAAATGCTGAAGTTAAGTGGTAGGTTTCATGCAAAAGGTTCCAGTCAGTCAATCACTGGCCTGTATATTTAAAGGATCTCAGGCTGCAATTGTTGGGAAGAATCTTCTCTGCCTGACATCCTGGAGAGTAGCTGCTAGTATGAGTAGCAAGTTGGAGATAGACTAATTGGACTAACAGTCTGACCTAACGTAACTACATCTATGACCTTCCCAACCCCTTACTTCTGCTAGGGAGTGGAGTCCTGACACATTATCCAGGCACAGTAAGACAAAACCATCAGATTGGTTTACCTTCCACCCTACTCTTTCCAGTCAAAGGCCGGGCTTAGAGCAGCTTACCCACATAGTTAAAATATATAAATACAATGTGCAATTAAATGGTAACAATGAGCACTAGCAATCTCAAAATATTAAAATCAAATTAATAATCATAATCACTTATCTACTGATGGCAACTAACAGATTTGATTTCAGTAGGCTCCAATGACAGGCTAACTAAAGCAACATCCCCCTCCACATTTATAATTCAGATTTACACTCTAGTGGAGAAGAAGGGGGACAAATATCAGGAGACCAGCAAGTTGGGAAAGAACTGTAGCTGTCTCAACCAAAGGTCTGGTGGAACACTTCCATCTTTCAGACCCTGCAGAATTGAAGTATTTCCCACAGGGTCTAGTCTCTGAAGATATGGAGTTCCACCAAGCCAGAGCCAGGGCCAAGGAAGTGCTGGCTCTGGTTGAGGCTAGCTGGACATCCTTGGGGCCAGGGACTACCAGGAGGTTACTTCTGGCCAAATGAAGTGCCCTCTGGGAACAGTATGAGGTGATACATTCCCACAGAATCAATGGTTACAGACTGCTCAAGGCCTTAAAGGTTAATACCAGGATCTTGAACTTGACATGGAATTCATTTGGTAACCAATGCAGTTGGTGGAGCACAGGTCAAATATGGAGTCCTGGCAAGAACTCTTACCAGAATTAACAATGAAACAGAATTATCAAAAGCAAAGTAAACATTAGCTGTAGTTTTCAAAACTAAAACAAAACTGCAGGGGAAGAGGCCAACACTGTTTTTGTCATTACAGCAATCAACTGTACAATTCTTCAGAATACTTTTGACAATGTCTAGCTCTGGCATTTGCAAAGCTTGCCAATTTTGTAGTTAGCCAATTATGCACTTTGGCAGAAAACTATTCTTAAGCCACAGTCCCTGTATTTCTGCCAATTTGCTCTCCCCAAAATATGACTAAATAGTGCTAAACCCATATTCTTGTTTCATAAAACAGTAGATCAGTCTGTTCAAATCTTAACTGGATGTTTATATGAAAATTCACTTGTTTCAGTACTCAGCTATTATAAATGTTTCATCTTTGTTCTTACATGATTGTCCATCTAAAGATATAAAACAGCTAGCAAAGTGTCTAATTGCAGAGAAAGAATCAGAAACCCAAACGTTCCCAAGCATATATAAACAATGGTTTTCCCCATAATCACTATGAATTTTCATATCATGAGGAAAAAATGTTTATGATTACAGCTCTCTGGAGTACATGTAAATATTCCTTCATAAATGCATCTTTAAATCCTGGGCAAGGGACCTTTGGATGTCAAGTTGGGTGTTACATCAGAAAGTGATTCTCGGTAGCAGACAGCGAGATTGATAGTAGTTCACTGTTAATCTTTATTGAATATATACTAACACAAGAAAGAAAACAGGAAAATGTAAGTGATTATCCTATAATAGTTCCACAAACCTCAATCTTAAATTTCAGAACAGAGTCTTTTTCAGGGTATATCAAGGTTTATAACCTGATTACTTTCTTATGCACTGGCATCTTGACAGTATGTAGCCTATCTTAAATTTTTGTATCGTAAATATCAAACTTGGGCCCTCCAACAATCTCACACATCACAAGGCTTGCGAAGCCAGGGAAGGCGGTCTCCTGATTCAGGTCCTTTTGTAGGTAACACCTCAGCTTCTAGCTGGGGATTCAGTTAAACTGAACATTTTTCAAAATTATTTTTGTATGTGGAGTACAGCCAGGAGTACAGAGGTAGATGTGGTGTTGGGGGAGATAGCAGGATAGTTAAGGGTAATGTTTCCCTTTTTCAGTGCCTATTGCCACCTACACTAGAACATGTGTTTGTGCAGCTATTTGAACTTCTTGACTTTTACACTCTTCACTTGTTTATGATGACAGTTACCCCCCCCCCCAAACAGAATGCTATCTGTTTAGCCAAACTTCCTGGGAGCTGCTAGTTGGCTGGGCCCTCCCCAGGGAGGCAGATATCACATGCCTAAAAGATTGACATATCATTCAGGTTTGACAATTCAGCATTCAAACCAGATAGAATGACCTTCCCCCTATGTCTTTTATATTGGTCCTGAACCCCTACACAATGGATGAGGGGAAAGACACTTCAAGTTTCCCATGGAATATAACTAAGGGGTTTCCAAATAATCTATAAAATAATCTTTAAAAGAAATAATCTATTTTCCAAATAATTTTAAAAGAAAACTAGAACAACATTGTCCTTTGTTCAGTTCCTGATAATTTCTGGAGGAGTGCAGAGGGCTGAATCCTGGGGCATATCATTTTAGCAATGTTATCTAAGATGGCTAGGACTGTGTCTAGAAAGCTTATGGGTTTATATTTTATTTTCCTTTGTGTGTGTGTGTGTGTGTATGTTTGTGTTTGTGTGTGTGTGTGTGGGGGGGTGATGACTCTAACAAATTAGGTCTGTGCTTCTCTAAATGACCTTCTCCCATACATTTTCTTTTTGTAGTTAATAAACTTGTCTAATTTTGTTTAACATAATGTATTACTACCTTTTTGTTTGAATCTCCCTGGACACACCTAGGAGACATCTTAGCACAGCTACCAGGAAAAACAAGGAAGGATTAACCCTCTTCCCCAAGTTCATTTGTTTTCTTCCCTTTTCTCAGTGGAGCTCTTGCAGACCACTGTCCATGGTCCTGCATGAGCAAAAAGGTGCAGTTATGGAGACCTGATGTGTGTAAAAGCAATCTAATGGTTGGTTGCAGCTGTAGCCCATCTCTTCTGTTTAAGATGTTTCTAGCTTCTTTCCTCCATCTCTCCTGATGGCTGTTCTTCCACTAGGTTGTCACAAGGTAACAATTAAATCTGGATCTTCTGCACAGCTTTTAAAAAGTTCAGAAAACATGTAACTAAAAATGGTAACCTTTCAGATCTATTATGTATATAAAGGTATAGGATAAATTGGAAAGTATATTCCAACCTTGAGTGGCAAAATGTTTTAGCATCTGGTCCCAGGTTCAATCCCCAGCATCTCTAGCCAATAAGCTCAAGAGATGGATGCAAATAACATCAGCCTGAGCTCCTGCAGAATTGCTGACCCATTGTCCATACTGTGCCTACCCCATAGCTCTCTTCTCCATAGTGGGGTTTCTCCATTTACAGACGAGGAAATGCTCCACTGCTTGTTGTGAGCCTAACCGCCATTTGCCTATCCCTGCTTCCAGGCCATTTCCTGCTAATCGGTTTGATTCCTGCCTTTTTTGCCATCATTTAAATTTTAATGTCCCATTGAAAAGAAAGCCCATTGATTCCCCTAAAAATGCCTGATGAGAAGTGGGCAAAATTGCTCATGACTGGGTGGGTGGGTGGAGGGAGGGAGTGGTAGAGTGGAAACCACAAAGCAAGGCAAACAGACATTGCTCTGTTTCAGTTTCCATATGCAGGCATGGAAAACATCACAGTTTGCCCACTTTTGGAAACTGAGGAATGTCAGATCTGCAGCATGATAAGTTTGAGAGGAGGGGAAACATGTCTGTAATGGAAATTCTGTTCCAAAGGGAATGTGTGTTTACTGTGAGGCAGAGCACAAGTGCACAATAGGCCACTGTCAGCTAATCTACAGGCAAAGTATGCCTTACTTTAAGGCAGGTTCCTATGTTAAAATACTTGTGGATATGTGAATTATTTGGAAGTGAGTGCAATCAACCAATAGAAAAAAATAATGTGCTCACGGTAAGAAACATTCATTATCAGAAGCCATATAATTTGTACTAGGTTTAGTTTTCAATTGGCCTTCGGGTATATAACTATGTATGTATTTTCATAGTAGTAGTACATACACTGTTGACAGAAAAGGCTGTTAGGAGTACATTTTAATGTATATCAAAAAGGCATATATATGCCAATTAGTTATGGAATGTCAGGATATAACAAGTTTTTTGAGGCCTTTATGTAACTGCTAATGTCAAAAGCCCATTCTCATACTTTCTAAGTACCTCATCAAATCTGACAGGGTATTACCGACAAGTTACTGTCCCAATTGCAGTGAAAGGAAGAGGAGAAAAGAAGATAGGATGAATGCCTCAATATCTGGTGTTCATATGTGTCCAGGAAATAAAGCTCAATAAAGCTTGGTGTTCCATTGCTGGTTAATAAAGGAAACGTGACAGATACACAGAAGTTCAGCATAAAGCAGGAATAATCATTGTTCACAATGGAACGAAGTAAGCAGTAGGATCCTCCAGAGATATATATTAGAATTTATGTGAGGTCAGTTTTGAACAGTGAGGTAAGCAAATTTGCAGATGATGCTTAATTATTCAAGATGGGGACAACCCAAGCAGATAGAGCTCCATAAGGGTCTCAACAGGGGAACTGGCAACCAAATTGAAAATTAATTCAGCATACACAAATATAACGGGATGCACACTGGAGCAAGAAATCTAAGGTTTCTATGAACCATAAGTTCTTACTGTCTTCTAAAGCTGCTTTTTTTCTGTCTGAATTTTTACTGGTATACAACAGTCCCTCACACATAAGCATTTAGAATTAAAATAAATTTCTGGCTACTCTGTTCTTGCTACAAGCTTTCATGTGCATACATTATTCTTCAGATATCTGAAGTGTGCATTCACACGAAAGCTTATAGCAAGAATACAACTTTCTGGGTCTTAAAGGTGCCACTGAACTCAAACATTTTTATGCTGCTTCAGACCAACATGGCTACCCATCTGAATCTAAAATAAAATAGATTGAGTTCTGACATATCTAAGGTGATTTATGGGTTACTTGCATAATCTGAGATTAACATACATCTCTGTATACAGTGCAGCCACATTGGAAATCTGATGTATTTTAAACAAATAGATATTCACCTTAAGTTCTTGGAACATTTGATGCTTCCTTCTCAGATCTGAAACATCAAAGAGATTTTGAAGGCAGCCACAAAAGGCTAAAGAATATAAAGAAATTTGGGTTTTGTTTTTGCACATATCTAGGTAGGAAGGAGCACTGATTCAACATGCTGCCTCTGAAATGGATAGCAGCTGGCAGTCCTAGATAATTTTCAGGGAACTTTTTTTCAGATTAGAGTGTTAGATTGATTTACATGTTGTTGCATCATTGTTGGGAATACACACTGTTTAAATTTAACAAATATGCAAATCCAAAGCCATCTATAGTGATGCAAATGGTGGTGAATTTACAGAAGAAAACCAAATGAAAGACCAATATAATCAACTATTGAAGAATAAACATTTCCATTTGAACCATTTCCATTTTAACAATTTCCCCTTTAATCACATGCCTGTTTCTTGAATTGCAAGAATACTCTGCTCTTATTTACCCTTTTTGCACTTTCTCCAAAGTTTTTTGGTTACAACAGCCAAATCACTCTTGGTAGAAACTGCAAACACCTTGGCTTGTTATAACATGTAGGCCTTAGCTCCTTCTTGAACAAAGGACTTTTAAAGTGGAAGAAATTCTCTTCGATTCGCCTGAGTGGCTGGCTTGACATTCCAAGGAAAAGAGAATCCTATTCCTATTGTCTGTTAGTGATGAAGATTCCTGTGCAGTCTTAATTGTTCTGTCTGTTCCTGCTGTCTGATACCTAAAACATAATGATGCAGTTCAAGGCCAACTTCTCTTCCAGTGACTGACCCAAAATCTCTTGACCAAATGTAGACTATGAATGTAAAGTATTTTATTAAATGTCACCATTTTGATTTGTTTTTGTTTTTTTTTACATTTACAAGCATAGTTTTGTAAATGAGTATTGGGCCTACTGTTCAGGGAAAGGTAGCCAATAAATATTTGGATTAATAAACATTTTGTGTAAACTGATTAATAAGTTGAATAGTGTCAGATTTTTATTTTCTTGGTGTAAATTAAAAAAATTCTTGGTGTAAATTAAAAAAATTCTTGGTGTAAATTTAAAAAAAATGGCACTTAACATTGATAGTATCCACATTTCGATAAAGTCATAGCACAGCCTTATGCAGAGTCCAGAGAAATTGCTCAGCCATAGCCCTGAATAACACTTTATAGAACTGTATTGTTAATAAGTAATCTTTAAGAAATCATTTTAACTTACATTTTTACTGTACAAAACATTGTATCAGTTAAAATACAACTGCATAATAATATAATGTTATTAAAAGAATAGCATCAGTAATAATGGCATAAAAGCATAAAAGTTTCAGAAGACAACTGTACATCTAAACAGCAGCAACACAAAAGCAATAAAATATGAAGCCAAGAGCCTCAGCAATACAAAATATTTGAAAGTCCAAACATTTTGAGGCAATGCCAAGAAGTTTGGCCAAAGATTAATTTTATAAACCTTAACAGCAATAAGACAAGACAACAATAAGGTCTTAAGCTGGCATTGGAAATGTAACTTGTTCAGCACCAGATGAATAACTCTGGGCAGCCTGGACAATATGCCTACATCACTAATCATGGCTGGCTTTACCCCTCAAACTTTGCTACTTTGAGGATATACTTCTGTCAATTCCACCCAATAGCTGGATAAAGAAGGCATCAAGGGATTTCTTAAAACCAACTTGAAACCAAGAGGTGTGTGCTCTTCTGATATTTCTCTCTGTGCTCATTCCTTTATATCCAAAACCTGCCCTGAGTTTCAAAGCCATCTCTCACTGATGATGTTAAATCAGTACATGTGGCTCCTGGCAGCTCCTCCTGATGTCCCAGCAGCACCTAGGTTATTTGTCATGCTGCCAAATGCACAAGCACAGATACATTAAAGATGCTACTTAACAAAAGTTGCATACAAATAAGCAATTCTCATCTTGAAGTCCTGAACCAGGGTGCATTATTTGCAACGAATTTAGGAACAGTAATGCTATCTTTATGGGTTTAAGGAAGATTACCTAGCACATATAATTTGACAATAAAGAACCTGATAAAACACAGAAATACCAGCAAACAGTTATCACAACTTATTAAATGAACTTACAACCTCAAGGATCACTGAACAAAAATGTCTTTCAACAAACTAAGGAAAGAATTGTGTGCATTAAGAATGTAAAGTATAACCTCAAATAGTCTTCCAGGTCAGTACAGTAAATTTGTATCCAGAGTTTAGGTATTGCATGTGCTAAACAGCACAAGTTGTGGATTTACTGCCATTATACTTTCTGCACCAATATAATTTGTCATTTGTTTTTGCACACACACCTTTTGAATCTACTGTCCAGGAATTTAGCTGTTGTGGGACAGTAAAGATTTTGGGAAAGTTCCATACTTTTTCCAACTGCCTCTAAAATGAACACATATTGTGTTCATTTTAAATACAGCTTCTGGTCAGATTCATATTCATTTTTGTCAATATTTGGTAGTAATTCTTTTATTCTTCAGTGATTACTGTGTTAGCAAAAAGTTCTCAGTGGTTTTGTCATATTATTGTGGTTTTCTGCCTTCAACAAATAAAACATCAACTAAAATCATAATAAAATTTTTAAATTCTAATCTTATTATTAATTTAAGCTGCTACTCAAACCATATTAATGCTTCCAGCAATAATAGGCAAAAATGATAAAAATTGAGATAAGCTTCTTATGTTCAGAAGAACAACTGTTTCCATACAGAAACTTGGTAACGATGCTTGCTGTATACAGTTTTGCATATGAATGTACATGCAGTATAATCTATGGATGTTCTTTTGAGCCAGAAAAAAAGCACTGGAATGTATTAAAATATATGATTGATTTAAAAATCATTGCCTGACCTGCAATATTTTTGTAGCATTTGTGGATATTGATCATATATCTTGTGATTTTTATTAAAACTGTGCCCTCAGTTTTCCATAAAAAAGAAATAAATCTGTAAGAAGAGAAGTCTGCTTAATTAATCACAGGATAAAGTAAAACTGAAGTTGAGAACTGAGTGATTAAATAAAAGTCAAATCAAAGAGTAACCAGACACCTCGAAGGATTGCTAATCAAATTTTTTCAACTCTTGATCCTTTGTTTAAATAGTGAGCCATTTAAAGGAACTTATGTGAGGCAACAGATAGACTTTAAAACAAGAATCACTATATTCTGAAAACACATGCACCATACTTTCCTCGGAGACAATCTTCTATCTAAGACTGACCTCAGAAGAAACTGTGTCACTCCTCAAGGTTAAAGATGAGGCACGCTCTGACACATGAATGCGGGGGATGGGGCGGGCATGCCATATGTCTATTCAGCCTCAGTACATGGAAACCTGAATCCTGGAAAAGATTTTTGGGACATGAAGCCAGAATATACATGTGCTTCCCATTTGGACAAAATGGAGATTGTATGAATTGAAAGGACAGGTTTGGAGAGGGAATCAACTCAGCTGGGTATAATGCCATACAGTCCACCCTCTAAAAGCAGCCATTTTCTCCAGGGAATTGATTTCTGTCATCTAGAGAACAGTTGTAATTCCAGGTGATCTCCAGCCCCCACACTGAGATTGGCAACCCCAGTGAAATGGCTGCTTTGGCAAGTGGAGTCTACGCCATTATAATCCTATGAGATCCATTCCCTTGTCAAACCTTACCCTTACCAGGCTCCAACCCCAAAATCTCCAGGGATTTCCTAACCTGAAACTGGTAACCCTATTTCCTTCCCAATCAACAGCCAACCGACCTTAATCTCTGTCTTCTCTTGCCGGTTTTTCTTTTCTGCTACCCTACCACAGCTCTCTTTCTTTCTTCTTCCTTACCCACCTCTCTCTTTCTGCCCCACTTCTCTAGCTCTCTTTTTCACTCTCTTTCTGATCTGCTATTCCAACTCTTTTTCTGCCCCATTACCCCAACTCCCTCTTTCTGTCTTTTTCTCTCCTGCTACCTCAACTCTTTTTCTGCCTTGGTATTGCAAATCTCTTTTTTGCCCACCCATTGCAGCTCTCCCTCTCTCTTTCCCCCTACACAGAACTCTTTTTCTCTTTCGGATTGGCTTTCTTTTTTTTCTTGCTACCCACCTACCCAGCTGCCTTTCTACCTCCCCACTCCAGCTTTCTCTTTCTCTTTCTGCCCCTACCCAAACTCACTTTGACTTCTCTCAGCTCTGTTCTCAGTTGCTTGCCAGACTGGTCAGCATGGGTGCACTGAGGCTTCTCTTTCCACCCCCACCCCAGCTGTGCTCTCAGCTTCTCAGCCAGAACCAGATATCTATTTAGCAGGGGACAGAGGGGGATGATGTTCCAGAGATTGCTTAAGGGGCCTAACAATCAATCATTCTCTTCTCCCCTGGAGATAGAGCTAAACTACTCAGCCACATTACCAGGGAGAGCTATCCTTCGCCCTGTCTGATCTTTTTCCTGAACCAGACCTGACCTGTTACTGCTTTCTCCCTGAGACAGAAGTCAACTTCCCTTTCCCTTCCAACATCTTCTCCCCTTTCTTGAAGTTGATTGGACACTGGAGTAGTACTCCTATGGCCTCATCTGAGTGGCTGATTTTCTCATACGGGGTAGGACAGGCTCCTGCTCATTACAAATGCTCTTTACTAAAATAAAACTGGATGTATCCTACCATGAGCCAACCATTCTTTACTTCTGGTTCAGTTTAACTTCTTTAATACTGAACAGAAAGTAATTTTTTTTCACAAATTCTCCTCAAACTGCCTTTCTGCAAATTTGTTGGCAGGAACTCTTAACTTTAGCTCCCATACTAGTGAAAGAGGATGAGTTGTCCCTTGTTGTTGGCAACAGAAGACTTAATGAGGGCTCTGGAAAGAATCAGGCCTGAATTATGTTGGCAGTTTAATGAGGCTTTCAGACAGCTTTGGAATAGGAAGAGCACAAAGGTTGTTATAAGCAAGCTATGGGATGTCACTTCCCCTCTAAAGAGTGAAGACTTCAGGAATTACAAGCCCTCTGCTAGAAGCTTGCTTCTGAAGTAAGAAAAGGGGGAAAATACCTAATACAAATAAGGAAGTACCAGTGCTTCAGATTATTAATTTTTCAATATTATTTCCATTAGATGCATTGTAATGCTGTACTCTTTTGCATAATAAATTCTGTATTTTTGCAAAGGCTGATGAATACCCTATGATTTATAATGTTTGATATCATAATTAGTTTGGCAGCCTCTGATTGTTTGCATTTAAGTCAGCATATAGATGTTGCTGCCAAGCCATTTAAGCAGAAAAGTCGTCATAATGGCTTCCGATTAGTGCTTGCTGATTTATTTAATCTTTTTTGATCAAGCAGCAACTCACAAGAAAAGAAATGGAAAACAAACACAGAATTTATAATAATGAGTAAATACTTGCAGGACATGCCACTATATACTGGGTAACAGAAAAGATATTTTCTAGAAGATTAGAGTCTATAGAAGGATACTAATATTGTGGCCCTAAGGGCAGGAGAAGAAGCCAGGAAGTAAGAAGAGGGGAAAGAGATGCACCTAGAAACCCAGTTGGGGTGAAACAGGCCACAGCTTTATTGATTACGGATGATGGAGCATTGGTGTGGCATAGGTCATGGATTCAAGCATCAGGCAACCTGCTTGTTAATGTCTGGATCCATGGAAGTCCAAAGGACCCACATGAATGCAAGCCTCTGCGTGGTTTCCTTGCTGCCTGTGAGTGGAGTCAAGTGATAGCTCATGAGCTGGCCATGCTACAGCAGCCCACCCACCTTCAAGACCCCTTAAGGGGATCTCCACCTATGGAAAGCAAACACTCATGACAGCCTTCCCTCCAAATGGATCCAGCCCAGTGTCTGAAACTGCCCTAAAGCTGTGACAGGAACTTGGAAATACAATGAAATACAAATATGCAAACAAGGAAGGGTGTGAGGGATGGTTGACACCAACTCTACAGAGACCTGATGAATGCATGGCCTCATGAGAGGGAAGGTGGGACCTCTCCTCTCAGGTCCTCCACTTGACCTCTTTCCCCCTGGACTGAACCAGGAAGCCACTATTGGCTGGCCAGCTGGATGCCATTGAGCCCCCACCCAGGAGGCCCTTTCCATCCTCTTTGACTCTGTTCTGCAGCTGGACAGCAGAACCCTTTTCCTGGCTAGACCCATTGGCCTACAGCTACAACACATCTCCAGGAAAGTCTGAGGCTATCCTTTGTGATTTAATAAAAGATTTATATAACAGTGAAAGCTAAAACAGTGTTCATGCAGATTAGAAGACAGTGACTGTTACTCGTAAAGATGTTTACTGATTCCTGTCCAGTACTGTGAGAACCTTCTTTTCCCTGTCCTTTTAAATTTTTTTAATGTACATGTGATTTTTACACAGTATACTGCCCTAAACAAAGTATGTCTCTAGCATCAAGGTGTATTCTAACAAAAATTAAGAAAGAATACGCAATGGTTTATAATACATTTTTTGTCTCCGTTCTTTGTTGTCACGTAGTTTGCTATTTTAACCATTGCAGCATTTATTGATAACTTACGTTCCTACCATCAGGCTTCTACGGCCAGAATCACTAGGATGTTGTGGGTTTTCTAGGTTGTATGGCCATGTTCCAGTAGTATTTCCTTCTGACATTTTGCCTGCATCTGTGGCAGCCACAGATGCAGGAGAAATGTCAGGAGAAAATACTACTGAAACATGGCCGTACAACCCAGAAAACCCACAACATCCTTTAAATTTCTGTATTCTAAAATTATGCAGCATTTTACATAGAATATCATAGCAGAGATCACTTTATAGAGACTTGTATTTAGTTGTATTTAGTTTTTAATATGTGTCAAAGGATCTAATAAGGGATCTACCTCAAGGTGAATATAACAGTAAAAGTAATATTTGCTAAAATATTAGTCCACAAATTAATTGCATCTGGACATGTATACCATAAATTATAGAAGGTGTTTTATGCATGTTTCCATCAAGAGGAATTATAATCACTGATTACTCTTTGAAATTTAACTAGGATAATGCACCATCAAACCATCAGTGTAGTTTCTCTCCCCCACCCCATGTTAAATTTTGTATTTATAAGAGTGAAGCATATTTTTTAAAAATTACAAATCAAAGATTAGAGTGTCCTTACACAGAATTAGTTCAAATGTGCATAATCTATGGTCCCTGTTCAACTAGACTTAGATGTAGTCCTCTTTAAACAGCAACAATAATTGCTGATGAACTATTGGGTGGGGAGTGTCACAACCCCAGCCTTCCTCAATTACAGGAACCAGTACCTTAGAAGTAGAATTCTTGTTTTATTGATAGCAAGCATAGGATAATTAATAACTTTATTGTCTGAACTGGCCAGACCTTCACAAGACACAGATTATATGTTCCTAACAGTAATACATCAGGTTTCCCCTCCCCCCCTCCCGCCCTAGCAAGATATTCATAGGAAAGAAATGGTCTAGGAAGGGGAGGAGGAAAGCAGAGGCAGTTTCACCCAGACATATACATTCCAAAAGGCAGATAACATTATTGACAATAACTCTCTTTCTCAGGCTAAAAACATGATGACTTCTTAAAAAACAACATGGCAAGAACCGAGCTAACTTTGGTGAGGGTCATGACAGGGAGCAGATGACTAAATCCAAACTCAGTTCCTCAAAAGTGGATTGGCACAAACACTTTCTAAGAGGGCTACCTTGGCAGGTGGATCAGGCAGAAAATTTGCACACACATACACAATCCCACCTGGAAGCTGGTACTTCAAGTGTTATTTAGTATTCATATTGCCCTTAGTTGTCCCGTAGGAAAATAAGTATAAACAGCTTCAGGGTTTATTGAGAAGCATCAAAATGGGATTACAATTGCAAAACAAAACCCAGCAGGACTAATGACATCTGTTGATGTTGCCAAAGTTCAGAAATCACAGGGATGGGATACAAACAGACCACCTCATAATACCTTAGTATATTCTAGAGAGAGTTCTTTTTCACATCCTTTTCAATGTGGCTTCATTTTATGCACCTATGAGGTATGTTTTCGTCAAACTAGGCACTTTAAAAGGCCACTGCTATATTTTTGCAGGTTTAGTCACTGTTGAAACCAAGCTGTAAATTGTAATGCAGTATATATCATTTAAAAAGCCTGTCTCTTGAGTCTTCTGTTCAATCTCTTCAAAGGTAGGAAATCTTACCAATGCCCCAAAATCAGGGCATGCAAATGTGTCATACCATATGAAGTATCAATTCAGTTGTTGAGGATAAAAATTGTAGTTCTGCCATGATGGTGAGGAGGCTAAGTCTGTTTCCTCATGAATAGCCAACCAATTTAAAATTTTGCCCAAAAAAACAATCAGAAACAACCATGCCATGAACAGTTAAAAATTCTCTTGTTATAACACTGCACTTGCTGTCTGTCTTCAGAAAACTCCTGCTTGATGGAAAGAATGCTTCAAGTTGACCATGGTTTTTCTGACAAAGCCATTTTCCAATTTGTACTGTTTCTGAAACTAAGGTAGCACATAACAAAAATTTAATGACATTTTCTCTGATGTTGACATTAATTGAAATCTGTGGACCACTCTTCCATATACTGTTCCAGCATTGTTCATCTAATTGTCTGTCAAACTCTTTGTTCCAGGGTTTCGTGTAACTTGGCAGATCCGTAGTGCTAACTTCCAACAGCCAATCATAAATCTTTGAATTGGAAACCTTTATTCTTGAATGAATATTTCTAAAGGGCTCATCTCTCTCTCTCCCCACCCCCAGAAAGAAGAAACAAATAATAAAAATAATGTAAAAAGTTAGAATTACTTAATGATTTGGACACCTGCGAACAAAAATGAGTCCATAGTTAATTCTGACTGACTTGATATGTTATGCAGAATTCTGTGATTCTTCCATCAATTTTTACTCTAACCAAAAGCTGACTAGGCAGACTGCCTCTGAACAGAAAATGGGCAGGTTGCATACTCTTCACTGTTTAGTTTTTCAACTAAAATTAACTTGAGAAGGAAGAGCTCACAAAGGCTAGTGTTACACCCTCAAGTGTCTACCTTACACTCACTAGAGCTCTGAGGAGATTTTCCCTCCAAAAGTTCTATCACATATACTTTGCCTGATCAGCCATTTTTTCTGTTAATATTGTGATGCAGTAGCATGAATATGGTGATTTTATTTTTCGCTTTGTGTTTCCCCATATTTATATTTACAATAGACAGTAAAAATGTTCTTCAGCTGCTCAGCACCTCTCAATCAGGCAGAGAAAACTACTCTGAGGGAACACAAAAATAACCACTTTCCATTGTCAGAAAATAAAAAAACCAGGCACCAGAAGCTCTTCAAAGTTAAATGATGGAACAAGGATTTATTTAGGTGAATAAAGAAAAATTATTTAGGCAAAGGAACAAATATTAATAAACAAGACCATGGTTGAGTGGCTCCTAAATACAAATAGTTACAGTATCTTGCTTCATAAGCGCTTCAAGTTTGGCTCAGGTCAAAGTTTACTGTCTTCAAGATGTTACATTCAATTTATTTTAAATAGACATACACATGCCAGTTTTGGTGACACTATATTCAGTTGGTCTTACTATTCAGTTGAAACACCCTCTTTTTTCAAAATCACTAACTTCTAGACAATCCTCTCCACTAGATATGTCTAACCTACAACTTGCTTCAAGAACAGGGATTCCAGCTATCCCTCAGGAAGCCAATTACTCTCTTTATCTCTATATTAAAAATCCCACACTTTCATAAGCTTCACTGCTTAGTATATGAGTGTGGTTTTCACCAAAGTAAAACAACCAAGCAACCCGTGTATTTTTCTCACCAGGGACGTAATACAGATTTTCTTTTTAATCTGACTCTCCACTCCCTCAAAACAATTAGAATGGAGCCCATTCACTCTGGCATCCTGATTAGAACTCTATTCAAAAATCTCCTCACATAGTCTTTAAAATTCTGCTTTTCGCAGGTAGCCAATCACAAACAGTCCTGACTTAATTCCTTGTGCGTTGCAGTCCATTTGCCGGAAATAAGGCTAAGTGTTGGTAATAATCACAATAATCTATATTGCTCCTCCCCAACAGTACAAAATCTCCTACAGGAGACTGGGGAAGTCTCATAAACACCATACATTACAGCATGAGGACTTCAGTGAAGAAAGAAAAACTAATCATAATTGCCTGCCCATCCACTCCTACAGTTTGTTGCTGCATCTCTATTTTGCCTTTTAATGTTAATTTATTCTCAAATTTGAGTTACCCTCAAAAACTACTTTTAAAAACTCCCATTGTTCTAAACAAATGCCTACTCCAGTGCATGGAACTGACAGGGGATCTTGGTCCAAACTTCTGAGATCTATTTATCAAGCTGTTTTTTGTCTGAGCATGTTAATTTATTCTGAAGTGTACTCTGCTCTTTCTCGGCTTGTTGTATTTACCAGCAAATAGCCACAACCTTCTCTATATGCACTAATGAGTTTCAGCTTGTATTCCAGGGCTGCAATCCGAAGCATTATTATCTGGAATATTTCACTGAATGCCATATTGAGCCCTTCGGGGCTTGGGCGGTATATTAAGTCAAATAAATAATAATAAATAAATAAATAATATTGTAATCCTATAAAAATTATTGCAGCCTAAGTTTACTAAATTCAGGATCGCACAGTCAGCTTGATCAAGATTGTACTGCAGACACTATTTAGCTTGATATTCTAGGAATGGGGAGTCCTCTCCTGATGACTGTCAAACAGATTGAGAAGATACAGATGATAACTGGCCTAGGAAAATGTTCTTTTCCACTTAGTTTGATGTGCAGAAATGGCAGTTGACTAGTTTCATGCCATTGAAGTACATAAACAATATTTCATTAAACATCTATTGAAGCAACAGTTTCCTCCAAATCTTTTGGCAACCGTATGAGTAGGTGGTAATATATGCATAGTGGTGAATGTAAATACTAAAAAATGGACGAGAATGGGAACAGGAACAACTGTGACTAGATAGTTGCCAGGTATAGAGAATGTGAGGAGATATGAATCGCTGTTCATCTGAGAATAAATCATGGAGTGCCTGGATTCAGGAATCAAAACATGTTTAAGGTGTAAAGGAGAAAGATATTTTGTTTGCAAACATGCATCTGACACTCTTACACAGGAATTGAGATCTGGAAGTATAGCAGAATGCCACTAGCTATTATTATTATTATGGTAGTGCTTATAGCCATGGTCAAGCAAACCAGTCATAGATCTTCTTGGCTTTTCTTATCAACCTTGCTCACCCTGCCTCACCCCTATACTTAATCATTGCAGCAGCAACCTTGTGAGGGTAGGTTAGGCGAGAGATTGTGATGGGTCAGTCACCTGACAGCCTTCTACGGCTGAGCTGGGGATATGAACCTGGTTTCCCTGGCCTACTAGGTCCTAGTTCAGGACTCTAACTCCATCCCAGCCCTCTCACAAGGCATTAGCTATCTAATGCAACTACCTGACTACAGTAGATGACTATGTAATTCTGCTCAGTCAAAACCTGTTCTACTATAAGCAATTCTTCATCAGCAACAATATATCTGATGATGAAATAAGAAAATAAAAAGCTACCAAAAAACAAACATAACATGTGAACAACAAAGAACACTAGGAACCAGGAAAACTGAGGCACGATACTGGATCTAATATCCCAGCAGGAGATTTGCAATTTTATTTAGAGCAGTGATTCTGGAATGTGTATCTTTAGTCCTTCCTCCATAGAATTTCCTCCACCTTATTTCCTCCGCCTCAGTACAGCTATTAGGCCTGCAACAGAGACTAAACTGACGTACAGATCAGGAAAATCTAAAGGATAGTTGAGGCACATCCCCAGATGTGTCCCATCACAGGCCCTCCACCTTGGTTCCAACTGAACCTTTACAAGCTTTAGTGGCCTCAGAATAGGTGGGAGTAGCAAAAGCCACTCAGGTCCCACTTCTGACTGGAAAGCTCTCTGTACCATAAAACTTCAACAGTCCTTCTCTTCCTTGGTCTTGGCTCTGGTCCTCATTTAAATGGAAATTTCTCCACCCCCTTCCCCCCTTCACCAGTGGATACACTTCTCTCAATCTTTTTCTCCCTAGAGGAGGGACCTTCACTCCTTTCATATGATCCCTTGATGTGTCCTACCTTTTTGTCTGCCCCCGTTCCCAGGATTCCTGGGTTCCACCTTTTTTCTGGGGAAAATGTTTCCCCATTGCCTGATGGGGCTTCTCCAGGGGTGTTCTTGTCCCCTTGCTCTACTTGGGGAAAATGTGCTCCTGATGCCCAATGGGGCTTCTCATTAAATGATCTGCTTTGGCTGTGAGCTACTGGCAGTCTCTTGACACTTTCTCTCTACCAGCCTTGGAGGAAATGCTTCATCCTTTCTACCTCTTGCCATTGTGGCTGGAAGAAACCGGCCCACAGGATGTGAGGCTACCAAGGATTTGCCTGCTAGACAGCATGACACAGCCTACCAGGGTGATGGAGATGGAGCATTGAAGAACTGCCTGGAGGTAAGTGTTGGGTTGAGCAGGGAGAGTTTATCACTCTAAATATGAAGAATGAGCCAGAGACAGTATGGATATTAGAAGAAAAATTACTCTGCCTGGCTCAAAAAAAACCCCAGCAATAAAAACTATGGCTTCATCCATTATGCTTAAATGCATTTGGCTTGAGAATCTTTTGAAGTTATACTTTTGGGCTAGATGCCTTGTTACCGTCTGTATATAAAGAAAAAGACTACGGCTGAAGAAGACTAAGGTCGAAAGTGTTCAACTTACCTGGGTTACAACTACTGTTTTATGTTTACATGTGGCCAGCTTATCTCCTGATGTGACAGCCAGCTGATCACAGTTGTTCCAATTTTTCATATTTGTTCAACTCCAACTTGTTCAACTTCCAACTTTTCATATTTGTTTGTGCTTATTCATGACCAGTTTGATATGATATCCAGGTGAGGTCTGGCAACTGGAGTCCTGCAAGCCTCTATCATCAGAGCAACACGCAGCTACAATTTGGTTATTCAAATGTTATTGATGAAGGACAAGCATTCATTTCACCTCAGTTGATTTAATTACTGGAGATCGTCTTGATGCTTACAACTGATTTGCAAGGATTCCACTGAAAAGATATTATTTATACAGAGACTCATTATCTTTTGTGTATATATTGGGATCTCTTTTCTGTCTGTTCATGTACTGTATTATTTTCCATTGTTGATATTTGGGCTATTAGATATAGTGCTTTTAATTATTTCTATTAAAGATTATGGTTTTATTGTTTTTTTGAGCCAGGCAGAGTAATTTTTCTTCTAATAGAGTTTAACACTCTCCCAGATTTCTGTTATTTTGGATATTTCTGTGATTACTGTAAAATACTGCAAAAAACACACTTTTGTACAGCAGTATATAAATTAAAGTAAATAAATTGATTCTTCTTTAAAACTTGGAGCCCACTGTAACCCTGCCCTGTATACCCTGCCTTATGAAATATTGGATTTCATATTGTTTTTCATGCTATGTGCTGCAAAATGCCAGTTTCCATGTTTGAATGGGAGGATAGCAGAGTGTCCAAACTGAGAGCAAGCCTAAGGCAAAACAGTCTGTTTGATTAGATTTGTGAGTTACTCCAGGCAATTATCTGGACATCTCATAACAAGGACATGCATCTTTGATTGTCTTTCCCAGCCAAAGTACTCCATTGACATAATGGAATCTGCAAATCTCCTGAACACCACACCTCGCTAAGCTGCTTTTAGAACTCCCTGATACTGTGCTTTTGAGAAAACATGTTTACAAACAATTGTTTCTTCCTTGCATTTCCCCAACCTCTAGATATGATCTCCGTAACAACAAGATCCCATCCTGAATCAATCAAGCCTCAGCCAAATCTGAATACTGAAGGCAGAGACTGTAAGAAGTATCTCTGCATAAACCATTCATGGTATCACTGATATAATCTAGGACCAATTGATTCCATTGTCACTGGATTTAGAATAATAGTTAGAGCTGCTAATTAGCTCAGCCCTGCAATCCCAGCATGGAAACCCAGAAAATCCAAGAATAGAAACTTACAGGAATAGAAACTTACTAGCTCCCACCCCAAACTGCTCACAGGGGTATAAAAATACAGTGCACCCAAAGTTCCATGTTCTTAATGCTGGTTCTTTACTCTAGCACTAGCTGGCTAGCTAGCCAGCTCCTGCTGCTGGTTCAAGTTCTCAATGCAGGCTCTCAATGCTGGCTCAAGCCCTCCGGGCTGGCTCCAGCTGCTGCTGGCCCCCACTCTCCATGCTGGCGTAGGAATCCCTGCCTTCTTCCAGAACTTCTCTGCAGATTTAGGTAACGTATAACTCCCCTGCTTCCCCAACTCCTATTCTGTCATCCAAAACCTATCTTTTCCTCCCTATTTATATACTTAGGAACTGTGTGTATGTGCCTTAATGTCTCACTGTGTGATTGCTTGCAAACAAAATTTATATAAAAATATTTAAACTGCAATTTGGTCTTTTGTGAATTCTCTGCAGATACGTTTCAAGCCGTTTCTGGTATACATAGTCTTAAAAGATCCCTACCCAGCCTGCCTTTTGCATTGCCAAGCCGAGTTATTTTCCCCATTGCTACTTAAAATAGTTGTGTGCTGTTACACTTTTAGCAGCTGGTGGAGATTCCCTAAAAATAAGTTCACAACCTGTGAAAGCTGGGTAACACCACCCAGCCACTTTACTGTCACAGATATACTGTATTATGTGCAATTTGGCTCTCAGGCTGGATTCTGGATAAGATAAAATATGTATAACTATTCAACAGACAACATCATTCCTTCAAACTTGCTTCATTTGTGTGTTGAATGCATAGAAAGGGGTGTTTTGCATTGACTCTAACCATACACTGTGAACTTAGTAGTATCCAAGTACAGGTTGAACTCATGAATTTATCTTATACTGAGTTAGACCATTGATTCATGAAGGTCATTATCATCCAGTCAGACTGGCAGCAGTTCTCCTGGGTCTCAGGATGGTCTTTTCCAACACCTAATACCTTTCAACAGAATATGCCAGGAGATATATTGGCTCTTCCTCACACCTTGGAATCCTGAAAATAAATCTGTGTCTATGGACACACTTATACACTTACAAGAATACAAATAGGGCTCTATTCAGTGTGTTTGTGTGTGTGTTTTGCTGCCAAATTACAACTGACTTATGGCAACCCTGTAGGGTTTTTAAGGCAAGAGTAATTTGGAGGTGTTTTGCCATTGCCTACCTCTGCATCAAGCCTCTAGTATACCTTGGAGGTCTCTCATCCAAATACTTGCCAGGGTTGAGGCTGAAAGTATGTGACTGGCCCAAGGACTCCCAGCAAGTTTCCATGGTAGAGTGGTATTTCAAATGTGGGTTCTCATGATCCTAGTTTGACACATTAACCACTACACCTCATTGACTCTCTTGCTTTATTCAGACCTTCTGCTATATGTGCAGAAGTTGGAAGACTACATCAGCAAGTGTGATCTTTTTCTTCTCGATACATATTTAACATATATGCAATGAAACCTCTGCTAGCATGGTCAGTTTCCCTTGCATGCAAGGATAGTGCTGATAACCATCATCAAGTAATCCAATCATGGTTCTTCTCTTGTATTGTAAGATCGCCTCCTTTCACAGACTACTACACACTAGTTTCTATCAACTTAGAGTTGCATTTTAAGTACTTCTCACCACCTATTTATTTGAAATTTTAGTTGAGTGTTCTGATAACTGGGTACAAATGATTCAAGTGGAAATTAAATCACAGGTCTAGCCATGTGACTTTGTAGTTACATACAAATGTATTATCTATCTTATTATCCATTATCTATCTTTTGTATTATCTATCTTTTGTGGACTAATGTATTATCTATCTTTTGTGGACTAATAAAAGGAAACACTTCATCACGCAATGTGTGCTTGGTGTTTGGAATATGCTGCCACAGGAGGTGGTCATGGCCACTAACCTGGATAGCTTTAAAAAGGGCTTGGACAGATTTATGGAGGAGAAGTCAATCTATGGCTATGAATCTTGATGAATCAGATTGCAAATGCCTTAGCAGACCAGGTGCTCAGGAGCAGCAGCAGCAGAAGGCTATTGCTTTCACATCCTGCATGTGAGCTCCCAAAGGCACCTGGTGGGCCACTGCGAGTAGCAGAGTAGCTGGACTAGATGGACTCTGGTCTGATCCAGCAGGCTAGTTCTTATGGATGTTCAAGCTCAGGATTATCTATAAGGCCACTTCTGATCTATAATTCTATGGTTCTATTATCTTCCAGACAAACCCAATGACTCTAGCAACTGCACTTTTTTGGCTGCTGGCACATAATTTCTGAACATTTGCCAGCCAGAAATATTAAGAACTGGCTGGTGGCCAATTTCAAGTAAACTGACAGAATCTTTTCTACAGAAAGTAAAATCCAATTATGCAATAGGGCTTGGCATCTGCAAGACTCATAATCTAAGAATATCTCTGGACTCCTGATGTAGAGGAATCTCCAAGAGCACTGAGCTGACCTGAACAGGGGTTTCTTTTGCTTTGGAAAGGTTGAGAGCATTGGAGAAAATTGAATTATGGTTGTGTTCTTCTTAACATTCTTGAAGACGGTTCATATTTAAATGCTACATCATATCTTCTCATGGCCTTTCACCCTAGAACGATGAGCTCATTATACAGAGAGTTAAATCTCTATGCTCATGAGGGGTACTTTACACAGGACTGTGACCTTCTCTGTGGAAATTCTCATCTTTCTCTTTTCCAAACCTAGAGGCTATGCAAAATCTGTACTTAAAATAAACTCTGATGTCACTTTGAAAGCTGTAGAATCTTTTTGATACTTTAAAGGAAAACTTCCTAATCAATTCAGTAATCTTAAATCAGAATGCAGAGCTATTGTTGACCATCATATTGTCAGTTTTATTTCTGGTGCCAAGGGTATGTTTCCACTCATTGACATGGAAATATTGGCCACTAGCAGAAATAAAGTCAGCTATAGTAAAAACGAATGTAAAGGGTAAAATTACATGTAATAGTAGGAAACTTATATGTGAACTCATGATATTTTCCCCTAGCTTGATGGAGCTGTGTATGAAGGGAACCAACTACTAATGTTACTGAGAGATCAATGTTTGGATTGTGCATTTAAATCAGTTGTCCTACACCACTTTTCTAATCTAAAAACCATTTCCCCAAACCCAGTTGCTTTCTGCTTTGTGAGAAGAAACATGGAGCTGTGATGCAGGCAAAAAGCAGCTTGGGGGATGAGGTTGAAGTCTGCCAGCTCCCATACTATTTTATGATCACATTAGAAGCCACCCTCCTTGTAATTGTATTCAGTCATTTGTAATGGATCTTGGAAGACTTGACATGATCCAGAGTTCCTTTTCTGCAAGCAGAAAGCCATTGGAGATTATCATCCTTTCTCACTGAAGATCCTCATATCATACATTTCTAGCTTCCAGAAATCCCTTTCCAAGAAACACACAGTGCTGTAATGAACGAAGAAACTATTTATTCCACTCTCAGAATTCCACTCACAGATTCATAGTCCTTTCCATGAACACCCTATATTTAGTTTGTCCCTGAAATAAGGCAAACCTGATGTGTTCTTGTTCACTTACAGCCCAATCCATATGGGGGAGAATTGCCACTGGAGTAGGCACAGGTTTGTGTTGATGTGTTTGCCCTCCCAGCTGGCAGAAGTGGCTCTTAAGCTAACTGGGAGTGCAAATAAAAATGTGGGTGGTCACTGATTCCAGAGTTGCACTAGCCTAACATGAAGGCCAGCACAGCTGGGAACATTCCAGGGGTATTCCCAGAGGTGAAGCCCATATTAGTTGGCTCCCATTGTGTTATGGCCCTGGGAATGCCTATGGGAAGGGAATTGGACTTATGCCATCCTTTGGAGAGATTTGGGGCAGCTGGGAATTTTAAGTTTTTCTTGCCTCTCTGTATCACCTGAAAGCCCTCTGGAAGGGGCACAGTGGCATGAAGATAGCTTCTTCCTTAGCTACCTTGCCTTCTGGATTGGTCTGTAAGTTGTGTATCTAAACTCACAATTTAGTTTGCAAAAAAAAGCCTTCAAAATCAAGTGCACAGTGCTGTTAGGATACAGTACACTTTCAACCTTTTTTTGTCTCTTGAGCCCTTTAGATCTGCCCTTCCACTTCATACGTATTGGAAAGCCAGCAACTGTGCACAGATCCTCCTGATATGCATTGCCACCATGTTATTTGAAAGGATTTGATTGCATGGATTTTCAGTTTCGATACATGTGACTAGCAACCTTTAAAAAATAGGGGTCCATATAGTGGTACAGAGGCTTCCATGTGTGCCAAAATCACTCATTACTCCTTTAAGACAATATGGTGACCATACATACCATGATATGCATGGCTGGTTGGTTGCAGGTATATGTGATTATAATATCTGAAAATAGGACAAGAGAAAAGCTAATATTTTGGGTGGTCAAGAACTGGACTGTTTCAATCTCTCTTTAGACATATATAATGACAAATAAGGATGTTCCTCTGGCAGAAAAGGGTATTTTTCAGACTTAGATTTCAAGAATGTCATAATACTGGTATTCAGTGGTCTTCTAGTTCCACAGTACTATTTTGAGATTTGTGTTCAGGCATTTTTAGGACTTCAGAATTATTTGTGTCCCATTATTTTCTATAGGAGAACATTCAGGAGTGAGGATAGAGTGGCTGTTTTCCAAGAACAAAGCTGCAGAGGAACTAGTGCTGTCTGATCACTAAAGGTCTCTAATTTGCAAGCAAATTGGACTGTGGCTCCAACTATATGGGCCCCTGAATACAATGCCCCCAGCCTCCCTATTGGTAGGGGTATGAATTGGGATGGAAAAATTGTCTTGGAAAATAGCCTCACCCCCAAAAGGAGGAAAGTATGAAGAAGCAGCCAGCCAGGAGTTGCCGTCCCTGAGTGAGGTAAGATTTGAGGGCCCTGCTTCTTTAAGCAGGGGGACCCGGTTAACGGGGGAAAACAGCCCTGGGATCCTTAAAATGCCAGGTTTGGATATTCCCAAGTATTTCCAGAAATATTTGGAACCTAGATACCAGTATTCCCGAGAATCCAAAATACCATCCAGGATAGCCAAATATACACTAAACTACCAGTAAGATATTTTATGTATATATTTGAATCAGATATACTTGAGCGCACATTCCCAATCACAAAACCTACCTTGAAAAATGTATTTTGGGAAAACAAAGTATGGAGATGGGGTTCACAGGAAACTGTGAGGGTGGGGTTTACAAAAAACATTTTTGGAAAATATTGTGATTTGGGTAAGGAAGATGTTGTACATCTTATAGCACTAAAATACATGAAAAGGCAAAGCACAAGGAAGACACATAGCTTTTAATACAAGACTACTGCTACCCTTAGATTTAAAAAATCATGCTTAAATTCTTAATAACACCCTCAACAATAAATATTCTGCAGTTTAACAAATTTGTACTCTCAGATTCATTTTTCATAAATTTCCAAACAGCATGGGCATGATGTGAAAGGTACTTGATAAACACGTAGTTGCTACTTGATTGGGTTTGGCCGGGGTTTGCTCTGGAAAAATATAGATTCTCTTAGGGTTGATTGAAAAGCTTGTTCTGTGTTATCACAGAATCAGACACTTTCAGACAGCATAAAATTAGTTCTTTTCCAGTTGTATAGATCACCACAGAGCATCTGTGTGTTACATTAAAAAGTGCTAGATTTGTTTTTCTTTTATGTGCGTGCCGAAGATGCTCTCCAGTTCTGGCACAAAGTGTTGCTCTACTAGAAAATTGTACATTAGACAGACAGACAGACAGACAGACAGACAGACAGACAGTCATTTTTGTTAGTGTAGTCCAATGTAAATAGCACTCCTGATTAGTTGAAACTAAATTAGCGGGATGTTGTGGGTCACATGACATTGTTATACTTAAATTATCAGAAAATTGCTGTTAAATAGAAATCACTTACCGTTGGTGATATTAAACCTAGCTTTTATATCAGCAGATCTATGCTCCGTGTAGAAAATTAGTTAAAACAAAATTAACGTAAAGACATTAAGATAGGTATTAAAAAATAATTTTATAACTGAAAAAATGTGCTTGCATAATTTTATTGTGTGAGGATCCTTTTTCTGCATCTACTTAGTATAACTAATTTGCTACATGGAGCATAGATCTGTGTATTCGTGTATTTTAACTTGTTGCCCAAATGTTTTGTGTTGCTGCTTGTTTTGTTTTTTGTTACATTGAAACCTGCCTCCAAGAGGCCCTAGAAAAATGTTTGTTTAAAAATGAATTACATAAATGAGAGACATTTATTTCTTATTTATTTAAATTTGTATTTATTTCTTTACTCTTGCACCAAGAATCAGTGAAGATGAAATACAGTGTCTGATAATAACATTTAGCAAACACATGCTTTAAGATTACATGTCCACAACATTTCTCTTTACCACCAAGGGCAGAACTGAGGATCACTGTATATTTGGCTAGTCTCACACTGGAGAGGTGATCACAGTCATACCTCTCTAAGGGGTTATTTTCCTGGTCCTGTGTCCCCATAGTTTCTCTTCTCTGCCAGGAGGCCACTCCGTGAAGCCATATTTCCAGCATTATTTTAATTGCAAAAATGGCAGAGTCTTTGAAACTATATATTTCAAATAAATAAATGTAATATTCAAAGCTTGTCATATTTGTTATCTAAACAATTCTTACAAAAAATGTAGTCCATATGGTAAATACAGATGGAGTGAGGCTAAAAAATGAATGAACTGGCTTGTCTAAGTCTCCAGTAAGTTTATGGCTGAGGCAACATTTTAAGAACTTCACATTTTAAGTCACCCTACAGCACCAGATCTCACCTATGAATAGCAATAAGTAGTTGATGAGTTTCATTTTATAATGGCTCTGGGTTTGCCAATAACATACAGAATCTTGTATGAGATGGGGCTGTGTGCTGGTGTGGTTGTGAGCACTCTGTCATAACCCATCTGCCCTCGAATAGACTGTCTTGAAAGATTAACTGCGCCTATTTTGAACTGTAGACTGCAAGCCATAATTTTTAGCTAACCCGTTTCCGTCTTAGTGAAAACAGAAATAAATATATATTGTGCACACTTCATTGCCAGAACCTTTGACCTCTGCTGCCTGTCTAGCTGCCGCTGTGATGAATGCTTTGTGTCTCTTCATTTTTAATTGCTCATAAATTGTTATCCCATGAAATACAGAACTGGCCTTGTCCTCATTTGAGTAGGGGTTGGAGGGCAGCCTAACCGTAATACAATTAAGGAGGGTCTTTGTGTGGGGGTGTGGGAGTGAGGAGGGCAGGAAGGTTACAGGAGGTTGTAGTTGTGAAAGAGTGGTGTTTCTTTCTTGGAGAAATACAAAGGCCTTTCCATAGTTACAAAGAAATATTGTTCATGGTAGACAATGCTGTTGGAAAATATTCTCTGGAGGACTTTTGGAAAGGCAATGAAAGAGATTTCAATATACTCATTTAAAGTAGCTTTACATGAATTTGGTAGTAGATTATGACTTTACTGTTCTATTTACTTAATAGTCTATCTTCTTTTTCATATGCCTTAGTATACTACAAGTTGTCTGCTTGCAATCATTTCTACCATTGCTGGCTTTTATTGACTTTACTCAGGAGGGTAGTTCCAACATTTTTTATAAGCCAAAAATCTATGTAAACACC
Organism: Sphaerodactylus townsendi; assembly: GCF_021028975.2. Classification (NCBI taxonomy): domain Eukaryota; kingdom Metazoa; phylum Chordata; class Lepidosauria; order Squamata; family Sphaerodactylidae; genus Sphaerodactylus; species Sphaerodactylus townsendi. The sequence continues at coordinate 128,870,840 of NC_059425.1, read as the reverse complement.
AATCTAAAAACATAAACATCTATACATTTCTCTTTCCTCTGAAATGAATTCAGTAGTTTTTGATTGTATAGGGAGAGGGTTGCAAGAGAATTCTAGAATGGTTATAAATATTGGACAAACAAATGCTGCACTGACTTTAGCTGTTGGAATATCTTGTCCAGATCCAATCTCAGCTATTCTGACTCTCCAAATATCAGGGGCACATTGCTGTATCTCAGAGTTATTGTAGAGGCTTTTCTAAACTCCTTTGAGCAAGGGTTGGATTAGATAACACATTAATGGTACTTATGCATTGTTTGTAGATTTGAACTGAATGCCTCTGACTCTCCAGAAATCCATATGATTCAGAGGTACATTTAGAAATCTGAATAACAGGAACATGCATTTGCTGCAAAGCCAGAAGCATATGTTACCACTAGGGCTGCACATTTTCTTGAACAAATTAATTAAAGAGTATATTTAGGATTAAAATCTAGGCTGATTTGGTAAACCTGAATAATCCAGAAACCTGAAAAAAACATATTCAGGGTTTTTTGCTAGGGGGGCAGGGGGTGGGGGAGGGTAGAACAAAATACTAAAATGTGAGAAAAAGAAACCCCAAGCCAAATTGTGAAAAACCTGGGTAATCGAGCTTCAGCTATTTAAAGTTTATTTAGAAAACAATTGGAAAATGTCTTTCAATCCCACCTATCCCTTACCTAGGCTGGGTCTCTGGTGGGCTCTGGAGGGTTGGTCAAGGTCTCCCACACTGCATTGCTGAAGCTGGATTGTCCCCTGCCCTCTTTATGTTCTGTATGTGGTTTCCTGGGCAACAGGGAGACATTGTCACTAGCAAATGGGAGAGTTTGATAGAGATGTTCTCCAAACCAATGGCTGCTGTGAATTTTTGCAGGGAGTTGAGCTCCTTGCAGAGTTAGAACCTTTGCAGAGATGAGAAGGGAGAAGAAAGCTGTCAGTGGCCAATGGGGTTTCAGCATAACTGCCAACACAGCTCTTTGGCTAATCAGAGAAGGTTTTTATTCCTTAGGATACTTTTAACAAGATGGTGCCTGGCCAGAGAGTATAAATTGATTGAAGTGCTGGGTCCTGAGCAACCCCTTCTGTTCCAGGCTGACATTTTGAGCGATAGTTCAAGCCTTTGGCTTTTGAGCTTGTCCTTTCTCTGTCTGGTCTCTGGAGCACATGTCTTCATTAGATCCATTCCAAATAACCTGCACATTAGATTTCTTCCTATCTGCAGGATTCAAAATGAACAGGACAGATTAAAAAGCTGGGCCAAAACTAACAAAATGAATTTTAACATAGATAAATATAAGATACTACACTTAGGCAGAAAAAAATGAAATGCACAGATATAGGATGGGTGACACCTGGCTTGACAACACTACATGCAAAAAGGATATGGGAGTCTTAGAAGACCACAAACTGAAAATGAGTCAGCAGTGCGATGCGGCTGCCAAGAAAGCTAATAAGATTCTGGACTGTATCAATATGAGTATTGTGTCTAGGATAGAGGGATGTAATTGTACCTCTCTACTCTGCATTGGTCAGACCTCACCTAGAGTACTGTGTTTAGCTCTGGGCATCACAGTTTAAGAATGATATTGACAAGCTGGAACATGTCCAGAGGAGGGAAAACAAACAAACTGGCAGTGACTAAAAGTGGCGCCCTCACGCTGGTGCACTTCGCATGGCACTGGCGGGAAGACGCCACTTTCCAAATAACTCGCTCATTGGGCAAGTTAGGAAAGGAGCATTTTCCCGCCATTTTGGGGGGGAGAGCGTGGCGCAGATGCAGGATGGTGTTTTTACCATCCCTAGGGTGCTGTTTTGGGGCCATGCAGAAACGGCCTTAGATAGGTTCCAAAGTAGGACTCACAAAGTAGTTTTTAAAAACAACAACAACTTTGTTTTCAAAACAAGTTAAGATTATGTGAGATTTCATAAAACAAACAAGTTTTCTCAGGGCGGGGGGGGTCAGGATTCCTAAAATAGCACTGGGCCCAGGACAGAATCCTGTGACATCCCACTAGTCACTTCTCTCCAGGCTGAGGATGAACCATTGATGAGCATCCTTTTGGTTTGATCAGCCAACCAATTACAAATCCATCTAATTGTCGAACCCACATTTAACTAGATTGTTTGCAAGAATGTCATGGGGGACCTTGTCAAAGGCCTTACTGAAGTCAAGGTATGCTATATCCATTGTATTCCCTTCATCTACCAAAGCTGTCATGAGAGAGGGAGAGGGAGAGGGAGAGGGAGAGGGAGAGGGAGAGGGAGAGGGAGAGGGAGAGGGAGAGGGAGAGGGAGAGGGAGAGGGAGAGGGAGGGAGGATTAGTCTGGCATTACTTGTTTTTGAGAAACCCACATTGACTTATAGTGATTATGGCATTCCCTTCTAAATGCTTACAGACTGTCTGTTTAATAATCTGCAGTAGAATCTTTCCTTGTATTTATGTCAGGCTGACTTTTTAAAGTTGGGTATAACATTAGCCCTCTCCAGTCCACTAGGACTTCTTCTGTTCTTCAGGAATTCTCAAAGATTATAGCAAGAGGTTCTGAGACTACATCTGCCAGTTCTTTGAATACCCTGGGATGTAGTTCATCAGGTCCTGGAGATTTCAGTTCATTTAAAGTAGTCAGGTATTCCGATACTACCCCTTTATTCATTCTGTGTTGAATTTCCCCTACTGTATCTTCTGTTCAATTTCCCCCTGGTTGAGCACTGTTTTCTTTTGGGGGGAAGACCTAGGTAAGGAAAGTGTTGAGTATTTCTGCCTTTTCTCCATCCCCTGTTAAAATTTCTCCATCTTCTCCATGCAGTGACCCTATGCTGTGATCCTTTTTCTTCCTTTTGCTATGGACATAGCTAAAAAAGTATTTTAAATTGTTTTTAACCTCTCTGGAAAGCCTGAGCTCCTTCTGTACTTCAGGTTCTCTGATTTTCTTCCTACACATCCTGGCCATTTGTTGGAATTCCTCTATGGTGATTTCCCCTTTTTTCCATTTTTTGTACATGTCCCTTTTTGCTCAGTTGAAAGTTCATTAGATACCCATGCTGGTTTCCTTAAACACCTCCCATTTTTCCTCCTCATTTGAACTGTTTGAAATTGTGTCTTCAAGATCTCACTTTGAAGAAACTCCTGCTAACCATGCACACCCTTCTCTTTTAGTATTCTTAATGATGGGATCACACCTGATAATTTCCTAAGTTTACTGAAATCAGCTTCCGCAATCCGTAGAATGTGTGTTTGACTAATCTTGGCATTCACTTTCCACTATATAACAAACTCCAGGAGAACATGATCAGTCGCACCTAAGGATCTTACCACTTCCACCCCATTAACCAGGTGATCATTTTTGGTTAGGAACATATCTAAAATAGCCAGTCGTAGCTACAAGGGGGCCAGGGTGTGTGCGTTGCACCAAGCAAGCGCCTGGGGGGCATCAAACAGGTTTTGCCCAGGGCTCCAGTTTTGCTTAGTTACGCCACTGCCAGACCCCTTGTTGCCTCTTCCACCTTCTAGACCATGAAACTGTCTGCAAGGCAAGTGAGGAACTTTTTTGGACCTGATAATCTTCGCAGAGTTTGACTCCCAACAAAGACCAGGATAATTGAAATCTCCCATTGCTACTACTTCTCTCCATTCTGAAAGTTTGGTCATCTGTTCCAGGAAGACACCCCCTACAACAAGATCACAGTTGTTTCTCTTCCCCTTAATTTTTACCCAGACACTCTCAATTTGGCTTCTAGGATTAAAGTCATGGACCTGCTCACAGGTGTAATCATCCCTGATGTATAATGTTGCCACTCCTCCTTTCTTAATTGATCTATTTCTATGAAATAGGTTATACCCCTCAATTGTTATATTCTAACCATGAGACTTATCCCATCAGGTTTCAGTGATGCCCATTATATCATACTTGCTATGCCAAGAGTTCAAGTTCATCTTGTTTATTTCTCATTCTCTGCACATTAGTGTGGAGACATCGAAACCCATTGTTCATTCCTACTGGCTACTTATTAAAGGTTTTTTTTCTCCCACTATTGGGTTCATTAACTATTTGCTCAGTTTTCTCCATAACCTTTGGACTGTTATCTCCAGCACTTGATGATCTCCTGACTACTTGAATACTCTTTCCCTCCCCCATGTAACTCAGTTTAAAGCCCTACTGATCAGGTTTGTGAGCCTCTTAGCAAACATGTTCCTACCTACAGCTGTGAAGTGCAACCCATCCATTGCCAGTAGTCCTTTCATGAAACGGCAGACGGTGGTCCAAGAAGCCAAAACATTCCTGGCAGCACAGTCTGCAAAGCCAGTTGTTTCCTCCAGTATTCTACTTTCCTTCCTTGAGCCATATTCTTCAACTGGCAGTAGAGATGAAATGATAACCAGTGCATCCCAATCCTTCATTCTTAGAGCCTTTGAAATTCTTAGAAAGCTACATCTTGCAGTGTCATTTGTTCCCATGTGGATCACAAGAAAGGGATAATGGTCAGTTAGCTGGACAAGTCCTATCAGCCTCTCTGTGACATCATGGATTTTTGCTCTACAGCACACCTCTCGATAACAAACTTTTTAATGTTACAAAAGTGCTATGGCTTGACCTATGGAAATCGACTCTCTTGCCACTGCTGTAAAGGGCAGCTTTATTTATGACAAATCTGTATTTACTACTGATTTTTTTTTACAACACTATACTACTTTATTATACAATTTATACCTTGTTCTTTTTTATTAAGACATTCTTCTGGGCAATGTGACCATACCACCAGTCACAGGTGTTTTGTTTTAATTTAAAGAGCAATACAACAAAGCATAAGATAAGATTACTAATTTAAAGTCTGATCACAATTAATTTTGCAAGCAATGTTTACAGCTTTTTAAAAACAAATGTTTCTACACCAAGTGATATCTGAGAGTCCAATATAAAAAAAATTCACTAAAACAGAAAAGAGGTCGGTAAAGAACAATTCTTGTGGCTTCTTTATTTTGTCTAGGAATAACCATGACTCAGCATGTAGAAGTCTACCAAGGGTAAAAGGCTTAGCTTCCTAAGATTTAAGGGAACCATTTATCACAATAGCAAAACTGTTGTTTGATTTTTAGTCTTTATGTGTTGAGAAATGAGTTCTCCTCTGTAGACTACTGGCACTTAGTTATAGAAGGTGAACAGGTCTGCTTGGCTCATAAAGTCCCCAGTGTACCAGACATCCAGTCAGTCAAGATTTTTATTGCACAAGCCATGGCCAGTAATCAAGAACATATCCATAAACAAAATGTATATTTTGGTCACCAAAATGGAAATATGTAATATTACATTATACTCAAAATTAGGTTTACTAGAGTGCAGACTGTTTCAAAAGCAAAATTAAATACATAATGTTATTATAATATTTTTAATTTTTTAAAAATAAGCTTTTTCTATTATATAGGTTTGTATATAAGTTGTCCACATTCAAAGTTGTCTGCATTCAAAGACTTTGGAAGTTTGGGGGGGGGGGGAGGAAATCATGGTAATCCTTAGTGTTAAATTAAACTCAGTATACCCCAAACTGTCTTTCTATTTGCACAAGTTGTTACAAATACAGTTCTGAGCACATATAGGAAGGAAAGTGCAAAGTATTGCACAAGATCTTTCACAAGAAGAACCGAGCTAATTATATTTCCACTAGGACTAAGCCATAATAGATAACAGCTTTATTTAGATAGACATCTTAGATAGACATCTATTTAAAGGGTAATCTAGAAGGCAGTGTGATAGGCCTTTAATTTTATCAGTATGACAAAGGATCTCATTTCTAAACTATTATTCTATTCATCTTCCACTATTTTGAATGCATGAACTGAAATTTTAATTATGTATATTCCCAGAGTAAAATGTAAACAACTCAGCAATCCTATGCATGCTTACTTGGGTATAAGTTTCACTAAGATCAATTGAACTTTTTCCTCAGTAAGTTTATAATAGCAGTTTTCTTTAACTATAACTATATATATATCATGGTAACCATGCAGCCTAGAGAGTAATAATATATTGCTGCTTTAAAATATCTTAAATACTATTTAAGGTTATACTTATAGACATGGCATTATTCTTTATAATTAAGTCATACAATGAGAAGCCAGAAATTTTTCTCTCAAGGGAGTCCACCAATCTGGATTCATGTCAAGGATGGGCTACTGTTATCTGTTCTACATGGGATTGCCATGGAAGACAACCCAGAATTGTTTCCTCGTGTGGACTGCTGCACCACATAGGTTTGCAGGAGCAGGTCAGAACATTCATATTATAGTAGTTTTGAGAACTTTCAGTGGCTGCCTGTTTGCTTTTAAGTCTAGTTCAAGGTGCTGATTCATGGCAATGGGTGCAACTACAAAATAACTGCCATAAGCAGCAGAACCAGTCACAAAATGTCAAGGAGTGAGATTTTCCATAAGTCTGATAAGAACTCTCCAGTATTTCAGGCATAACGTGTGTTTAACAAGATGGCTGTTAAAATGAACATTGTGTTTAAAAACATTTTCCTGCATGTACATGTGTAAAATGCTGTCAAGTCACAAAAACTTATCGTACATTAGGTACATAGACACCACACACACACTAGCTAAGAAATCTGGATCTGGCAGTATCTGTCGTCACTTTGCAAGCATCTACGCTTGCTTTACATGAGCTGGTCAAAAGCCTTCCATGGCTCCTTCCATATTCTAAAAATACTTGATGGGTGTCAAGAAAGCTGTTGCAGACCCTGACAGAGAGTTTAAATGTAAATATAGACAGTTGTCCTTTAGTCCCATTTGACTAAAAGTCCTATTTGCATAATTTCACAAAATGAAATTTATTAACAATATAAGAAGCCTATAATTTAAATATATTAACAATATAAGAAACCTATAATTTAAATTTGTGTATGCCAGCCTTTGTTACAATTTCTCTCTCCTAACTCAGATGGGTCTTCAAAGCTGCAAATAAGGTTAATTATTGCAAACAGAATATTTTTAGATCAAATGATAAAAAATAATTGTAATAGATACCTCAGTACAAAATCTGTCCTGCTCCTCTGCGAAGGCTTAGTTTTTTTTTCTGCTCAGGATTTCTATTTATTAAATACCATACAAGTATAAAATTCAAATGAAATATCTAAAACATTTATTGCTCAATTTACTAGATCCATCATGTCCCCCCTTTTAAAAATAGGCACAATTATCCTAGTTTTCTAACCTGAAGGGAACCGTATGTTTCTATTATTCTTCGTCAATAATTTAGCTAACATTTATGCCTATCAGTCCACATTTTGTTTAAGCAACTCTGGTGTTAAATGATCCTCCCCTAGTGCTTTACAGTTTTTAACTGCTCTGTTAGCAGCTTTACTTCAGATACTATGGTAACTGTCTCAGTCATTGAAAACTTCAATGCATACATACCAGAAGTAAAGACTACATAAAGATTTTTTAAATGTTCCTATTTATTCTGTGACATATTAACTTCTGCTGAGAGATTAACTTGGCCATAGCCTTCTTCAACCTATTTCCCGAGAGATCAGGAATCTCTTTATATCACATTCAAATGGAGTTACTTCTAGCATTGTCTAATAATTGTTTACCAATTATACTTCTGAGCTTATTCAAATATTTTCAATATCTGATCTGGTTGCAACCCAGATTCATTTTAGCATCCTTAAACTTTGGGTCAGCTCAGTTATAAATGTGAAGCCATGGTTTAATTTAGATAACCATAGTTATTGGATCACTTGAATGTGGACTGCTGTATGGTTACCTAGAATCTGTCCAATAGACATTCATATCCAATAGTTAATTAACCATAATTAATCTTTGATATGGGGGTTAGGGTTAGGGTCATCAGAAATCAGCTGCAAATTAACAGCAAAAACAACAACAAGAACAATGTGGTACAGAACAAGAGATGGGGAGCTAGACAGTAGCACAAGACAGAAAATGTGCAATATCCAGTGGCAACAATACAGCAGTAGTTTACATGTGGCAACCTTCCCACATAACAGGTCCTCTGAAAAACAACGCAAAGAGAGGAAATTTTGGAATGAAAAGCAAGTTAGGATGCTACAACAAAAGATTATCTGGCCATAAGTCATATCTAGGCAATCTGGAGCCCAGAGGAAAAAAACCTGAGTTTGGCGCCCGGCCCTCCAGTATGGGCGGCCACCCTCCCCCACCACCCTCCCCCACCACAACAATGATTTTTTCCACCAGCTCACAAAACACCTCCCACCCCCAGAGAAACAGCTCCAAGCCAGTGCAAGTGGGTATTAGAAGAAGAAGAGTTTGGATTTATATCCTCCCTTCCTTTCCTGTAGGAGATTCAAAGGGGCTTACAATCACCTTTCCCTCCCCCGCTCACAACGAACACCCTGTGAGGTGGGTAGGGCTAAGAGAGCTCAGAAAAACTGTGACTAGCCCAAGGTTACCCAGCTGGCGTGTGTGGGAGTGCACAGGCTAATCTGAATTCCCCAGATAAGCCTCCACAGCTCAAGCAGCAGAGCGGGGAATCAAACCCGGTTCCTCCAGATTAGAATGCACTACACCACTTAACCACTACACCACTGCTGCTCTTGTATGTAAATCTCTCACAAATCACCCCCAAACAAATGTCAGCATCATCTCTCACAAATCACCCCCAGCAAAACATACATGGCTCTCTCCCCACCAACTCTTTCCTAATTTTGTCCTCACACCAACCCTATGTGGTAGGTTGTTAGCCTGAGAACAGCTCCAAGCCAGTGCAAGTGGGTATTAAGCATGTAAATCTCTCCCAAATCATCCCCAGAAAAACATTTACCAAACAAATGTCAGCATCATCTCTCACAAAACATGTCCAGTGGAATCCACCTCCAAACAGCATCACTTTCAATGGTGTTTAAAGTAGGGAGCCCAGATTCTTCTTTTAAATCCATCTTAAAGGGAAAATCTGGGGTCCCCAGTTAAAACAACATTGAAAGTGATGCTGTTTTGGAGTGGATTCTCCCCACCCTGAAACAGCATCACTTTCAATGTATAAACTGGGGACCTCAGATTCTTCCTTTGAATCTATGCTGAAGGGGATGGATTTAAAAGGAGAATCTGGGGAAAATTGGGGGGTGCGTGCTGCAGGGGTGCAACTGTTAAGCTAGCAGCACCACAATTTCAGGGTATCTTTAGGTGCAATGGTGCTGTGATGTCATCGGCTGGCCAGGGCCTATAAAAGACTGGGTTGGTCTTTGTGCTGGCCATGTGTGTTTGGCCGGCCAGCAACTTGCCCAACCACCTCTCCATCTAAGCTTTGGTGATGTGTTAATGCATGCTTCTTTGCCATAGCCATTTAGCGGTTTTACGCATGGGAAGTGATCTGATGGGACTGAGTAGGGGAAGCTAGAGACCTACTCCCTGTTTTTTAAGAATGCTACAGCAAGAAGCTGGCCACCCAGCTGAGCATCACAGTGGCTGGGAGGCACAGGGCAGAGCTCCAGAAAGAGGCCAACCGCTTGGCGGAGCTTTGTTGCAGCAGCACAAGATATCTGTTTAGCCATTAGGGTGACAGGAGGAGCAGCTTGCCCAAAAGGCACCCTTGGGAAGGGACTGCCTAGAATTCCAAATCGGATAAAAATTCCCATGCTGTGCCTCACGCTTCTTTTGGCACAATATACAATTGGCTATGGCCATAATATTTTCCCCTAGTCATGGGTGCAGTGTGGTTACTGGATCAACGGGCTTTTAACAGGGGTTGTCCCATCCTTGGGCAACAACAGTCAGGATGTAGGCAAATGGCCCTTGCTGCATTTTTCATTGTATCATCCAGGAATTTGTCGATGGAATAGCTTTGTTTACTATCCTTCTAATCTCAGTTATTTGTAATGAGGAACTCTGGAGGTTCAAATAAGCTTTATTAATATTTTCCCAGTGTATTTTAAGGAAATGAGGCTTCTTCATGATCAGAGCACTTTCTGCAATCCATTCTGTGAATTTAATATCACACTAGATCTGCCTCACTTAAGGTTTCACCTGACCAAAAGTTGTTAGTGTACATTCTTTGTATACCCCGGCATCAGAAAGCCAAAGGATCTTCACTGTCTTCATTGGAGAGTAGCCATACAACAAAAGAGTAGCTCAAAGTTGAACCCAATCTTGCCTTTTATCAGCTCTTGCTAGAAGTTTGCCCTTTTTTTCCTGCCTTCATCACCATTGCATCATTATTTCCTTTAGTTCAAGCTGACAGCAGTCTGAAATTCAAAGACAATAAATGAGATCTGAGCAGTGGTCTGACAATGAGACCAAGCTATTTACCTACCTATTATGTTTTCTAGTTTATTGAACTCTATATAATCTCTCTGACAAACAGAGCCACTTTATCCCATGTGTGTGTAAAGTGCTGTCAAGGCATAGCTGACGTATGGTGAAGCCAGCAAGGGGCTTCCAAGGCAAATGGGAAGTAGAGGTGGTTTGTCATTGTCTTCTGCAAAGTCTTCCTTGGTGGTCTCCCATCCAAGGACTGACTTGCTTAGCTTCTGAGATCTGACGAGATTGGGCTGTACTATGCCATCTTCCTTCCCATTCTGTCCCATATGCTTTTTAAAACATATGTAATGTTATTTTCACCTCAGTGTGTGGGTGGGGGAGATTCTGTGTATAGCAAGTTTAAATAAATGGAGCAATCCTGACAACCTTTGATGTACATCAGAGCCCTCATACCAGCTGCAAATTGCTGCTCAGAGATGACTGCTGAGATGCAGGTGAAAGTGCTTTGCCAGCAAAATAAAAAGTCCAGTTAAATTAATTTCATGCACTATATTTTATTCACAGTTATATAAGTTACACTGCAAACTTGGCAGATCTGTAAGAACTTGACAAATGTAACAATAAAAATAAATATGGTTAAGTCCTGACCTATCTAACAATACAAATATATCCTGTTTATGGTCCTTATTTTTCACTCAGTGTATTTGTTTTCATGAAGATAACTTCATATAAACTATCAATATTCTCCATCACCATTTTGATCTAGAAGAAAAGTTTCATCCTTCAGTAGTGCACGTAATAGAATTGGTCAGATTGGGGAGGCATATTTTTATCTCGGATCTTTAATATTTCACAGTCCAAGCAACAACATTTAGAGATGTGGCAAGTAACCACACCACCCAGATATCAACATACTTTATATTTTGTTTCCTGCTATGAAATGTGGTGAATTTTCACAAAAATAATCATATTTTGTAGGCCCTTGTCAATTAACGCTACTATAAAATTTCTTCTTCCACATGTCAGATTGAATTTCCATTGTGAATATTCTCTTCTTTGGAAACTCTTAGTAAAAGTTTCATGCCATATTGTTTGGCTCCTCTAGCTGCTTCCTCCTCCTCATAACCCACCTAGTTTTTAGGCCTCCATGCTTAGTTGCCTGCTGGGCTCCATAACCAATTTTAAAATGAAAGAGATATCTGTGAAATATATAATAGAATTATAGGATGATGTGACCAGACACCATTTCATTCAATTTCATGCCCAAAGGCAGATTTTTCTACACATTAACCAATACTTTATACCACACACTGGGCTCCCTGTGCATTAACCTTCATCATACATAAGCAGAGAGTTCGTGAGCATATCACACCATGGTTGCAGGCTTAGAAGAATTTTCCAAGTTCCTAAAAATATAGATTTGTGGTACCTTCTCTTTTGAACCCTAAATATGTAAATCAGTTAAAACAGGAATAAAATCTGGTGACTAATAGACCTACCAACCACACGAGGTGGCCACAGTCAGGTCTGTGAACTTCCTGTTACCTTTAGGGATGCCACAGATCTCATGATGAGCATGTTCAAAAATCAAGTATACTATGTTCAATGCCTGCAGTCTCTCATGGGTAAGGCTGCCAGACGTGACCTGGCAACCAATGGGAAACTTGGGTTGTGGGGGGCAGGGAACATGCCAATTGACAGGGGTGAACAAATGGTGTCACTTATGGGAAAACCATACAGGTCTCTGGTGATTCCTAGGGAGGACTGATTTCACTTCTGTTTTTCCCCCCTAAAGTGAAATCATATTATTGTCCTGATAGCATTTTAAAATTATTTTTCTCATGTTGTTGTTCTGAGCAGTGAATAGAAATGACAGCCAAGATGGGGGATCTTCTGCCCCTACCAGAAGTCTGACAGCCCTACTCATCAGCCTTGATCAGCAGCAATCAGCCTTGATCAGCAGCCAAACAGCTTTCTAGCTGTGCAGCAGGTGCATTTTAGTTTCATTATCTTCTGTCTTCTTAAGTTCAGGAATGGTCAGGTTGGGTAATTTAAAGACTCAGGGGTTGTATGAGCTCATGAAGTTATATTGAGATCCAGTGTGGTGTATCGATTAAGATTGATGGACTTTAATCTGGAGAACCGGGTTTGATTCCCCAGTCCTCCATATGAACTGTGGGCACTAATCTGGTGAACCAGGTTGTTTCCTGCTCCTACAAATGAAGCCTGCTGGGTGACTTTGGACTAGTCACTGCTTTTTTTTACTCTCTCAGCCCCACCTGCCTCACAAGGTGTCTGTAGCGGGGAGTGGAAGGGCAGGAATTGGTAAACTGAGAAAAGCGGGGTATAAATCCAACTGGTCTTATGTGGAAATACGCATGCACTAAGTAACCTCAATATCAGCAAGGTCTTAACAAAACACCAAACTGTAACACCTTTTTAAAAGCAGAGTTTTCATCTCTCTATAGATAGAGAACTCTTCAGGTATACAGAAAAATATTGTGTGGCAAATTAATCAAAAGACAACCCCCTCCCCAAAGAAACCTCCAGCTTGATGAGGTCTGAGTCTATTTCAAGAGTACAGAATGTTGAGAACACTTGAAACTCAGAGGCAGAAAGAGGAAAGAACAAGTACCGGTATCCTGTCCAAGTCTGTGATAGGTTATACAATCCTAAGAATTGACAGAGGCAGACTTCTTTTTTGGATAGATCATCCTGCTTTCATCTCCCGTGGTACCACCATTTCCTATGCTACCACAAAGCCTGGAGGTTCCTTGGGTTTTATTCATCCCCATTTTATCCAGACTCAAGCATCTCCACTTAATTCCTTTGGTCCTACTTCTTCTTTCTTTTCTAGATTCGTCATAGCATGGTGCCTTTATTTCTCATGGTATTTACATTCTGTCCCAATCATCTCTGTACAAACAAACTTTTTGCCCTACTTCCAAACCCTGACCAAGTAATTTGAGACATTAATGGGACAAAAGGATGACCATGTACCATACTTGGCAATAACAGCTGTACAGCAATTTTCTCATTGCCTATCCCCAACATTAGCCGGTATCAAAGTGATGCAGCTTAGAAGCACATTAAAATTGTGGGTGATAAGGTTCTGCGTACTGACTGAAAACAACTGATCTAAATCAGTAAACATAATTATTAAATTATCCTTTCTATACAATGAAAAAAAATCTGAGATTCTAAAATATTTATGCAGGTGAGAGTGATGTTTGTTCCCAGTTATTAAACAAACTGACTTTCATAACATTTTGGAAAAGTTCTGTAAAGGTAACATTTTGCAAAAATCTTCATGTTAGCCCTTGAAAGATATTATTCTTTGTATATTTTTCTTTTTTTTCTCCCCTGGTAGCTGTTTCTACAGAAAGATATAAAACATGCATTTTCTTTTTTTTTCTGTCCTGTGTTCACTGAAAATGGCTCTTCTTTATGGCTTTTAAAAACTATGCCTAGAATTATAGTTGCCTTTGGAGTAACTACAAAAGAAACAGGAGAGATACAAATGATTTGGAGTGAATGGGGCTTTCTGGAAGGTACTTCATTCTGCTTGCTAGGCTGCTGTCATTTCTCTTCTCCACCCCCCCCCCCTTCATGACATGGTGCCTTTATGTTGCTCAGCAACTGCTCTACTGCTGCAGCACATGCGTGGTAGGCCATAAATTCTTATCAACTTTTCTCCTTCCCCCTTTTAAATAACAAAGTCTGTAACAGGACATTTTCTGTTTTTCTGATGGCTAAATAACATCTTTGGGGATTTCAAAGGCTGCTTGGTATGCCTGCAAGGACTGAGATAATTTATTACAGTTCTTGACAGACACACACATACATCCACCTGACATGATTATCAGTAGTCATCTCTCCTTCTCTCTCCTTCTCTTCTATCCTGTTTCCTCTCAGCTGAAAGTGAGTGAAACGTTATTTTACAACAGATCTGAGAGTTGAGAGGAAAGATCCTGGACTAATTCCATCTACTTTTTGTGCAAGAAATCAGACAAAGCCTTTTGCTGTTGCTTCCCCTTCTTGTGGAAACTCAGTGTCCTGCTGCTTCCATTTGTTTTTGATCTGCCTCATTAAAAGACTATTGATGGCTTTAACTATTGTCCTTGTTTAGGTACGGATTTACAAGCACTAATATCTGACTGTGCTAAGATTAATGGGAACCCACGGAGTTTACAATTATCCTTGGGTTTCTTGACCACACATGTAGGGGTTTTAGTAGGGGTCATGCACTCTTATGAAAAACTCTAAAGCAGGCTTAAATCTGGGAATGTTTTAATAGGATTGAATCTCTAATAGGATTTGGCAGCTTGGTTTAAAATATAATGTGTATATATGTATTTATTTTTTAACAGAGTCATTCTTTTCGAAATAAAATTTTCAACTTGCTTTTCTTAATGAAGTAGAATGATACTTTGAAGAAAGAGAGAATGAATCCCTCAGTTCACAACATCAAGAATGAAGGAGTGGAAAGTTTTTGCGCACCTTAAAATACAAAGTGAATTTTTAAAAGCTTTGAATTTAGTGGCCTTTTTGATACAATAATCTGTATATTTTTAGCTAATGTGCAATAGTAAAAATTCAGAAACATCCATGACAATAGTCTGCCTTTTCTTAAGCAAAGTAATTCTTGAAGAAAATATGGCTGGGACTTCACTGAAGCAAGAGTTCTGATGAATAACAAAGCACTCCCATGCTGACTCCTCCCTTATTCAAACAACAAGGGCACATTAGGAAACAGTGGCAGTGGAATAAATTAGATTGATTCAAAATAAGACTGCAGGTACTGAAAAAAAATGAATGCAGGAAAGAACCCTGAAAATGGATTTTATCAATAATTACTTTCTACTGGGATCTTCACAATAGTTCATTTGAGCTTTCTTCACATTACGTAATGATATTTCAGATCTCCCCTCTTTTTTACTTTGACACCATATGCTATTTAACTTGCTTTTGTGATTTTTCCACACCTTTTAGAGATGCCATCGCTATTTCCTTTTACAGCACAGTCAGGAGCAAAGATATATGTTTGAAAAAAGGTCATATAACAGTTAACCTAGGAGACTTTCAGTGGAAAAATCTAAGGCACCCATGAAGAAATTGGAGGGTAAAAGGTATCATGAAAAGTATGAAACCTTGTATTATTTTTGCATGACAGGATGTACTTTGGTTTATTATTTTAAAAGACACAGACAAGCACAAAGTTGAAAAAAACCCTGAACTTTGGCTAAAGCAAGTTCTTCATTGGAATCCCTATGGAGCAAAGTTCTTGACTTTAATAATAACATACCAAAAACCCGTGTGTGGGGGGGGGGGAGTGTGAGTGTGAGTGTGTGTGAGTGTGTGTTGGTTTTTACATGTGTGTGTATGTTTTTAAAATGTGCCAATACTTGGTTGCACCGATTTCCACCAGTTCTCCACTCAGCACTTAGTTTGGAGAGCATATTGAAAAGGTTCTGTTCAGTACTGGTATCATCCTCTCCTCCCCCCATCACACAAGCAATGCCAAAAATACAGGAAAACATTCTGATTATAAATGTGCACCTGAAAAAAATGCAGTTTTGGGGGGAGCGGAGTTCATATTTTGAGAAGGGCACAAATACTGTTATTCAGTGGTATTCAGGTTCCCCAGTACTGTTTCAAGATTCAGGTTCAGGTTTCTCTGGAATTCCAGAACTATTCAATTTCCATTATTCCCTATGAGGGACATGGGAGTGGAAGCTGGAGTAGTTGCTTTTTAACCAACTGACACTAAAACTGCGCAGGACTTAGTGCTGCCTGTGCACTAAAGATATCCCATGCTTCAAGCAATTTGGACCACTAGGTCCAATTTTACAGGTTTCTGAACTAGGTGCCCCACCCATCCAACATCCAGAGATGCAGATCAAGAGAAAAGAAGCCCTAGGAAAGGACACCACCTCAATAAAGGAGGGAGGAAGGGAAAAAGAACCAGCCAGACCCACAGGTCTGCCAGGTAAACAGGCCGGGCAAATCTTTCATCAGCCAGGTACCACCTTTCTGAGGCCAAGTGACATGTCTTCGTTTCTCTTTCCTCCTGTTGCCTAGGAATTCTGTTAAAGGGGGAAACAGGCATGGGATCCTTAAAAAGTCAGCCCCAAATATTCCCAAATATTTCAAGAAATACACAGGATCTGCACCAAGAGGAGGATAGATTGTGCCATCTATTTGCCTGTTAGTTTGTCAGAAATTATCTGTTGCAGGTAATTTGGATTATTAATGTTCTCCTCCTGAAGTATATAGCTGTTCCTTAGGAGCAAAGGAGTTACTTTTCTTTTCCTTCTCAGTAGTTTTAATTTTGTCCAGGCACAAGACAGGGATGGTCCAGTTTCAAAAGA
Organism: Sphaerodactylus townsendi; assembly: GCF_021028975.2. Classification (NCBI taxonomy): domain Eukaryota; kingdom Metazoa; phylum Chordata; class Lepidosauria; order Squamata; family Sphaerodactylidae; genus Sphaerodactylus; species Sphaerodactylus townsendi. The sequence continues at coordinate 128,854,216 of NC_059425.1, read as the reverse complement.
AGACCTCACCCTATTTAACTAGATGTCAATAAATGTATTATTGTCCTGCTGCATGGAAGAAGTTAAAGAGTTTTGATTTATGCTTTGCCTTTCTCTCCTGTGAGGAAACTCAAGGTGGCTTACAAACTCCTTTCCCTTCCTCTCCCCACTCCTTGTAAGGTAGGTGGGCTGAGAGGGTTCTGAACAAACTGTGACTAACCCAATGTCACCCAGCAGGAATACAAAAGTGGGGAAACAAATCTGGTTTACGATATCAGAGTCCGCTGTTCATGTGGACAGGTGGGTAATCCAACCCGGTTGTCCAGATCACAGTCCACTTGCTCTTAACCAGCCACCACACTGGAAGGGAGGGAAGGCATTGTGGTATAGTGCAATCTTGTCAGATCTCAGCAGCTAAGCACAATAGGTACTTGGAATGGAGACCACAAAGGATGGTTCTGTAGAGGATGGCAATTGCAATCTGACATCTACCTATCACTTGCCTTGAGAGCCCTTTGCTGTGGTTGGCATAAGTTGATTGCAGTTTTATGAAACTTATATGCATATATAAAAGGAAAGGTGTTTGCAAGGTTTGTCTCTGATTATTTGTAAAGACATTTTTGTAAAGACATTTTTACTATCAGTGACCACTATTTTAAGGTTCCCTGATCTCAGGGTTTCATTATGAAACTTAGGCTCATTCCGCACATGCAAAATAATGCACTTTCAAACTGCTTTCAGTGCTCTTTGAAGCTTTGCGGAATAGCAAAATCCACTTGCAAGCAGTTGTGAAAGTGGTTTGAAAACGCATTATTTTGCATTTGTGGAAGGGGCCTCAGAGTGGGAAGGTGAAATCTTAGGGCTGTCTTTTCAAACCTCTATATATGCTTGCTTGTATCAAGTACCATTGGCATAGTTTGAAAATGTGAGGCTACAATCTACTAAGTAAAAACCCATTCAACATCTATTCAGTTGGTTGGTATCAGGCTCTGCCCCACTGATAGTTCAAGGCTCCCCGGGATTCTGAGGGTTTGAGATGTCCCAAATGGGAAATGAGGGAAAGTCATCACAGTAATAGATCCATAGCCAGATTTGTCTCATCTGGCATTCACATTTTGGAACACCGGAGGTAATTTTCAGAGAATAATTTAGCAGCTGTGTTTCAGTATATCGCATTGCTGAGGAGGAAACTGAACAGCTCCCTGGATGACCAGAACTGCAGTAATATATTGAAAACTACTAAACAATGCCACTTGAGAATTATTTCCCTTCTAAATGAAGTTCCTTCTTCATGTTATGGCAGTAACAAAGTGGCTAGGAGCAGAGAAGAATTCTAGCCCACTTTTGTGATTGCCCAGTACTGGACCGAGTTGGAAGGAAAGAAATATCATTACACTTTAGACTTGAGAATGAGATAGCTCAGGAAATACAAATAAGTTTGATGAGAAGAACTCATATTCCCAAAGCCTGTACTAAAAAAAGCAATCATTCTGCATGAATCGGCTATAACAAAACCTGGTTCTGAAGTGCCACAGGGAGAACTGAGGTTCAAAGAGATGGTGACTTGGCATCTGCTTTCAAGTATTTGCCTCTGAGACCTTTTCAAAAATGCCATCTTAAGGATATGTAATGCATATTAGAACACAGATAGTTTCTGTATTTGTCGCACTTATTATCATCTAACTCACACCTTCAAAAAATTTTAAGGATAAGTCTTTTTACTTTTGGGGTTTGTTTTTTGGAAACGGTGAGGCGAGCATTGGGAAAATAGCTTGAAATGCTTTTTTCAAAAATATTTTTAAAATGGTCAAGCATTGTTCAAAGGTGCAAATGAGAAATGTTATCCACAAAAATGGATGTCTCATTACAGAAGATATGCAGAACTTAAAAAAATATTTCCCTTTATTGTTAAAATACTTGTTTTAATTAGAGCCACATGTTTTATTTGGTCTAAGCTGGAGATGAATCAACTAACAGAATTTTTCTTAATCAGTGAGAGTTAATTTTAACCAGGTCCCTGTTTTGTTTTTTTAGGCTATTTTTGTTTTGGCATGTTATATATCTATCTCATTTTTATTTTTCTCTTCTTCCCCAGGGCTCAAGGCAGTATAATGTGGATTTTAAAAGAAAAAGTGGTCCTCCTTTCTGGTTCATTTTAAATAATGTTGCACTTTCTTCAGTATTTTAAAAAGGCACCTGCACTGTGCTTTAGCTCAAATGATGAATTAATTATGTGTTCAAAAGCAAATGCTTAATCAATTATAATTATTTGTTTGATCCAACCAAAGTTTAGCCCTTTTAAGTGCCATTGATTTCAGTGCCACAGAGCTAAGCACTGCTTCTTCCATTGTACCCACTGATGACTTGGAGAGTGCAGCATTTTTGAGAACATGCTGTAAAAATGCCCTTAGGGTACAAATAGCTGCCTTGCATCTTTTTGAAAAATATGACAACAAAAACATGATAAAACCCTCATTATGCATGCATATGAAATTGGAAGTATACAAGAAAGGAGGAATTGTAATATTAACGTCACCCTAAAATTAGGAAAGTTACAGCTAATTATCTTATTCAAAAATGCTGAGAAAAATCTGACCAACTATCTACAAGGAGTCTAATTTTATGATTATATCTTTTATGAACTTATATGATTATATCTTTTCCACAGTGACTAGATCAATGAGACTCAAGTGTCAGTCATTGATCTGATGGACAGATGGTGATTACCATTTGATAAGGATTAGGGTTTTGGCAATGAAGATGGCTTAAGGTAACAATTTTTCTCATGCTGATGATAATCTTTGGTAATGCCATCTGATTCATGTACAGTAAAAACTGCTCAGGCATTGCTTCTCAAAATTATTCCCATGTATATTTAATTGCTCTTCAGTACTTGTAACAAAATTAGTGCATTCATAATTGTCTCGGGCTCTTCGAAGAGTCTAGGCTGTTTGTTGCAATAACTTGCAGATGGAATCAGCATGTAATATGGAGATATATATTGCAAAACCTTTGAAAAGATATTATGAACCATGTTTTTCAGAGACCAATGATAGAATATATTTTAAGCTGTATTTCGTAGGACCAACTAAAATACCTAAAACAGTGTGCTTGCTTTTTATTTCTCCAGATGAATATTTATCACAATTTTTTTAAAAAAGCAAAACAAAACAAAGTGTGATGGGGAAAAATATTTCAAGCAATTATATAAAGGCAGGGAGGGCATCTTTTTTGGCCTGAATGCTGAAAACAAATGCAATATCTACCTGTGAAGCAAGAAAACAAAAATAGAGTAAGAGTTATGGTTGGTATTTTAGCTAGACATACTGGGGAAAAGCTGTATCTTAAAGATGCTGCTAGCCCTCAAGGTTTCACCTAAGACCTGGAGCAAAGTGGGACAAAGGGGATGAAATGGGTTCCCTCCTTCAGCAGAGTTTTGCATGCAGAACAGGAAGAAGGATAGATTGCAACTCCTTGGTCTTTCTCTCCTCCCACCTGTGTGGCAGTTCCTCTAGAATTCAGAAGAACAGAAAGGAATGCAGAACTACAACTTCTGGGATCTTGCTCACTTCTGCATTACATATCTCTTAAGTACATATTAAATGCCCAACTAATATTTGAGCTATAAATAATATTTCATGAGAAAACAAGGAGGAGGTAATAGCAAATTATTTCTGCTTATCCCTTGCCTTGAAAACCCCATGAGAGGTCACCATAAGTTGGTTCTGACTTGATGGTTCTTGATTATTTATATGAGATTTAAAAAAAAATCAAAACTTGAGGAAAGAAAACCCAAACAAAATGTTCAGAAAGTAATTTGTTAATGTATATTTGCTGTCATCAATGTGTTGTTTATCAATATGAATGGTGTTAGACTACAGATGACTCATTTGATTCTCTAAAAGATATAAAAGCAGCGCACAAGATATTCCCCAAATCAACAGAAAGAATCACTGCATTGAATTCTTGGATTTAAAAAAAATGAAGTTTTAGTAAAAAAAAACTGCAGAGAAAGGGGCACTTTCACAGAGCAACCTAACATACCATAGTGAAAGAAGGATGTGAGGTTCATAAAGAAACTGCTGTCTTGGAAGCAAAGAATCATAGTTCTAAAGTTGAAAACACAAGTACCACATGATGTCATGGCTAAGAATGGACAAATTCATTGGATAAACAAGGACAAGCAAGATACTTGAGAGTCTGCCAGAAACAGATGCAAGCACATTTGTTCTCCATGTAGTTGAATAAAGGCATTCTATTGAAGTGCTAGTGCATGGTGAAGTGGGGCAGCTTCGTGGTTCCTGGAAGCATCTTGTTATATACTTCTGCGATGCAGCTGTAGAAAAAGTTCAAAATGTCGAACGTCATATTTGTTGAAGTCTGTCCATCTCTCTGGTAACACCCCCTTCAGCCTCTACAAAAAGAAATGATAAAATGTTTCTGTAGAACAATGCTTTCCCTTCAAGACGCAAGACTTCTTTCAGATAAATATTTCAGTACAGTGAAATTATGCTCTAAGAGAACTCTCTCTTTTGTTTTTAAACTTTTCAGCCCAATCTTTATTTGAAAAAAGTACAAGCTTGGGAGTATTTGAGCCATGTACATTCATATGGTGCAAAATATCAATCAGGTATGGTAGACCTTTAAGCTACATTGTTAGGAGAGTACCAAATTGGTGGGCGTGAATAAAAACATTCTAAATTTGCAATGGTATCTCTTTTGTCAAGCTCAGAAAGTAAGTGGTTTTGCATGTAATTAAATGACAGAGAGACAGACGGACAGCATTAAAAGCACTGGTTCGAATTCAGAAACAGGCTGGAGGAAGTGGCGTCAACTGGTAATTTTCTTCTTCTTCACGGCTATGCCACAGACATAAGCAACAGACATTGGCCCTGGCAACACAGTGTGCTCCTCTAGTTGTGGCATTGGGACTAGGAACAGGCCCATGCTAGAAACCTGTTTTGCTGGTCTTTTGCTTTAATGCCCTTCACAACCTAGAATCTATATAATTACAGAACTGACTCTCCCTGTATGAGCCAGGACTGCAACTGTACATTGCATTGTCCTACTCCTTGTGTAGGTTTGTTCCTGTGTTTCCCTATTTATAGTGTCTGCTTCAGCCCCAGATAAAAGTCTTCCATGCCTTGGCTGGGACTATGGCTTGGACACCATAAACAAATTCCGTGTATGCTAGGTAATCTCTGCTGGGGAGCACATTTATCAGTTGAGTGTATCCAGCACAGTGGACAGAAGCGATATCAATTTAGTAATTGTTTTGAATGACTTCAAGATTCCTGCTGATTGCTTCTCTCCAGGACTGGCCCAAGTTTTTATTGTCCCGTTAACTGCCCAGGCCTCTCCCAAGCCCAACACATGAAAAAAGATCATACTTTAAGCTTAATCTTTTGCACTGAACTTTTTTATGGAAGTATAACTGCTGGGTTAGAGATTCAGCTAGAACCACAATCTGATCACCACTTATTTAAAACCAAGGTGAATGTGAAATCAACATCACATGAACAGCCCCCCCCCCCACACCCTATTAAAATGAACCCACAGGGGTTCATGGATCCTTCTGGATTCCAGAATGCTCTAGGAGATTTTGGGACTCCAAACACTTGCTCTGTTGAGGCTTCAGTGGGAACTTGTAACATGAAGCTCCTCAATGTCATTGACAAGATTATTCCACATTGTCCTTTCCCACTCTCAGGGAGAAAGCCAGCCCCATGGGTTACTGCAGAACTGGGTGGGCTAGAAGGTATCTGGAAAGACACTATGGCTGATTCCACATGGGTCAAAAACAGAAGAGTGAAAACAGTGTGAAAATGGTGTAAAAGGGTTTATACTGTTTTCACACTGTTTTCACACCGCTGTTTTTGGCCCATGCAGAATCAGCCTGAGGGAAAGCTCACACTGAATCTGACTGAGCATGCTACAGAGCCCATTGGAAAACCTATGAAGCAGTGGGGATAGTGGCAAAGAAGTGTTATTTTTCTATCATCATGGTATCAGCTACACCACAACCCCCCCCCCCCCCGCTGTTTAATGTGTCCTGTCACCTGCTGACTCCTTTACTGAACCTTTACATCTCAGGAACTGACCATTAGCTGTGATGCCTCAACAAGGTTCTTTGCTGAAAAAATAGCATGAATATGCTTTCACCTGAATGCTGCTGGTAAGATAGACCTGGCTGATGAAATACCTAATACTTTAAATGGTCTGATTATGAACCATTTTGACCTTGTTATTGTGATGGATAGTGACAGGATCCTGGATCTGTGAAGGCTACGCCATGTGTACTGGGCCAGTGCCCACCCTGGTTGCTAAAATTATGTAAGAACCAACATAAATGAACCCTTGATCATTATCATAAATCAGACACTAATCCAGGGCACTCTCCCTCAAGCACTCAAACTGGTGCTCATCTGTCCACTGCTTAAAAACCATCCCTAGATTAAAAATCATGTTGCTAATTATTGAACACTCTTTAATGCACTCATTTTAGGCAAAGTGATTGAGAGAGCAGTAGCAGACCAGCTCCAGGTCTTTCTTGATAACTCGAAGGTGCTAGACCCTTTCTGTTCAATCCTGACATCTACTTAGAGGCTCTAAAATAGCAGACTCTTAATCTGTCTGAGACCTTGGAAAGCAACTGCCAGTCAAAGTAAATATTGGTTTATTGGTTTGATTTGGTAAGGCCACTTGATGTGTTCATTTGTGCTCAAATTAAATACTTACCATATACAGTGATCACCCATGTGGTCAAAGGATCCATCAATCTATCAGCAGAAGATGCTAACAGGCACAGATTTTCCCATTTTCCCGTACCCCCTTCCAAGCCCATGACTTTTGATTGCTGGGATTGTGGGACATGTGGGTTAACACTCATACATGTTACTGGACAGTAATGAAGAGGTGAAGCAGGGAAAACTGACCTTACTGCTTATTGGAGTGCAAATGAAGGAAGTGGTGGTTTTTATTCCTTCTTTATAACTAGCATACATGACTATTACACCATACAAGTATCAAAATCCCAAAAATCAAAATTCCCTAGATCAGAAATAAGCTTCTGAGGGGAAAGCAAGGTAAAGAGCATCTGTGGTACTGGATCGCTGGATCAAACCCAATAGTTATAATATTTAAGGTTGTAAAAAAGTCACTGAATCAATCTATATTAGATTTGCTCTTATATTAACACTAATGGAACTACCCAGACATGTTCTAAACAGACCATGGCAGAATTCCACATTTAAACTGTAAATGAAATGATGATGTATTTTGTGTATTTGTACAGGAATGCCTTCAGAATGCTGACGCTTTAATGAATCCCAAAAGGAAGTGTGTGTGGGGGGGGGGGGGAGGAGATAATGAAACGACAGTGCCAGACTCTTTCTAGCTCTTCTTTGCATCTGACAAACCTCTATTATTTTTATGTCAAGAAACTGAACCTTTAAACCTGTCATTCCCAAACAATTGTAGTATTTTTTTAAAAAATGAGGATGTGTATGTAGGGAAAAACCTTTGACATTGCCTCTGTTACCATCAAAGTTCAAACTTATGCCCACTGAGGTAGCATTCTGGAGAAATAATCTGAACATGTTGAGGTGATTCGGGATATTTTAAATATGGTTTATACATTGAGCCAACTCATTGGTTAATGTAGCCCAGTACCATCTACTCTGACTGGTATTGAAGTCTTGAGTAGGTGCCCCCCCCCCCCCCCCCGTTTACAGGCGATGTCAAGGGCTCAATCTGAAACTTTCTGCTTCTAAACCTCCAATTTTCTTAGTGAATGTATGCAAATGTTTCTATCTGAGGCTGAAGCAATTATTAAGTTTCATGAAGCCTTCTTGGATATGAAATTAAGGATTTGCATATTCCTTAAAATACCCTCGTTTAAGTTTTTCTTCATAAACTTTTTTTTTTTGCAACACTTACTAGCTTCCTTTCTACTTAATATGAACTCAAGGCAGTTTAGAGTGTAAAAAATAACAAAGCACAAAAATATATAGAAGCTACTACTTAAAATCAATAATTTTAAACTGCCAGTTGCCAGAAGAACTTATCAATTAATCAAATGCCAAAATGCCATCATGAATAAAATTGTCTTCAGCTGCCTCCTAAAGATCATGAGTGTGTGGCCCAATCACACCCCTGTGGAAAGGTTTTTCAATACTCATGGGCTACCACTGAAAAGTTCATCTCTTGTTTTTAGTATTTTACCAATTCAGATGTAATATATAGATTTTTTTTAAAAAAAATTGAACAAATCCCTAAATTGATATGGGATTTTCTTGACTTTTTTTGAATATCCAAAATTTGGGGATCTATTAAATTATATGGGGCTCTTGGAGGCAATTTTTTTAAGATAGAACCAACAAATTCATGATTTCTTTTCAGCTGACCCCCTCTTAGAAAAACCCCAACATTTGGTACAGATTGGATCAGGGATTTGAATTGCATGGGCCCCCAAAGCGGGAGCCACTTTCCATTCTCAATTGTTTCTAATGGAGAAAAAATGGGCCCCCATAAAATTGGACCCCCTGATCTGATATTCACCAAACTTGGGGGTTCATGTAAGGAGAGTCATCAGCAGCTATGCTGAAAATTTGGTATATCTACCTCAAAAAAATCCCCCCCACCACCACAAAGGTTTTCCAATAGTTTATGCTGGGAAACTTTTCTCCCTGTGATTCTCAGCTCTGACATAACTCAAAGTTATGCCAATGGGGGATTTTTGAGGGACTCTGGGCACTATTTTTCAAGATAAGGGCACCAAATTTTCAGCACAGTTGCTGGTGACTCTTTTAACACGAACTCCTAAATTTGGTGAAGATTAGGTCAAATGTTCCAATTTTATTGGCTTGCAAATGGAGGAAAAATGCAGGGTCATAAATTGTACTCTCTAACCCAATCTTCACGCAACTTGGAGGTTCTTCTAAGAAGATTCACCTGAAACTACATTGAAAATTTGGTACCTCTCCCTCAAAACAGAACCTCTCCAAGATCCTACAAATATTTCTCTATGTTAAAATGGACCTGAAAAATCTGAAACAAATCTGAAAAAATCAGCTTTGTTCAGATTTGCCTGTTCATCTCAATTGAAATAGTACCTCTTTTTTCATGATATCCAAATTCAGGCACCTGTCCACCAGACAAGTTTGTTTGATTGATGAGATAGTCAAGAGGGATTCCCCTTGCGATCTTAGTTCCTGGACAGGACCACATGGAAAAATTGAGGTACTTTTCATTTTAATCCTCTGAAGTATTTATTCAGGCATCCTGTATCAGTAAATTAAGAAGAATATTAATTTTACCATAATTGATCATGATACCGAATCAATATGTATCACTAGCATTACAAATTTTTTTGTGGATCCAATCATCTTTAACAAGCTTTTCTTCAACTTAACTTGGAGGAGGTCTCCTTAGGCTGGAGGAAAGCTTCAAGCTTTATTCAGGGGAGTGGTAGGAGTGGGGTAGGAGCCACGCCACCACACTAACTGCAACTACAAATGATGGCTGTACAATGGTGAAAAGTTTCATGTGTTCGTGCATGAGCTCAGTTTGTGCAATGTGCCACTGTCATCCCATATCTCACAGAAACCTACAGTGGTCTGCATCAACAGAAGAAGGAGAAGGAGAAAGAGGAGGAGGAGGAGGAGGAGGAGGGGGGGAGGGGGAGGGGGAGGGGGAGGGGGGGGAGGAGGAGGAGGAGGAGGAGGAGTTTGGATTTATATCCCCCCTTTCTCTCCTGCAGGAGACTCAAAGGGGCTTACAATCTCCTTGCCCTTCCCCCCTCACAACAAACACCCTGTGAGGTAGGTGGGGCTGAGAGAGCTCTGAAAAGCTGTGACTAGCCCAAGGTCACCCAGCTGGCGTGTGTGGGAGTGTACAGGCTAATCTGAATTCCCCAGATAAGCCTCCACAGCTCAGGCGGCAGAGCTGGGAATCAAACCCGGTTCCTCCAGATTAGATACACGAGCTCTTAACCTCCTACGCCACTGCTGCTCCTGTGAAAATGGGATAAGATACTGATGATTAATTATATTCACATCTAGTGGCAGAGGCCCTGAAATGGATGATCCAGGCTAGTCTGACCTCATCAGATCCCAGAAGTTAATCAGGGTCAGTCCTGGTTAGTACTTGGATGGGAGCCCACGAAGGAGTATCAGGGTCACTATGCAGAGGAAGGTAATGGCAAACCACCTCTGATCGTCCATTGCCTTGAAACCCCTACAGAGTCACCATAAGTCATCTGCAATTTGACAGCACTTTACATACAGACAGTGGCAGAGCCCAACAAGATTTTCAGGATATAAGCAGATAGTCAAATTTCCCTTGAACAGATACATGACAAAGAAAGCTTTGACTCTCAAAAACTGATATGCTGAAAATCTTATTGGTTTCTAAGGTTCTACTGGACTTGAATCTAGGCATTGTGGTGCAGATCCTCTGAAACAAATCAATTATACTACTTTTTAAAGCTGCAATCCTTTGTTTAGTTACTTAGAAGTAGAATGATTTGATACCAGTGAGATTTTCTTTCCAATACATGTATTTAGAATTAAGTTATAAGTGGATGCACTACAATATTTAAGAATAGATGCATTTTAACAATCACATCTAGGTTCCAAGTTCAAAATATGGAAGAGATCCATTTAGCACAAAAGCATTTTATTTCAAAGATATTTACATTTAACTGTATCCCATTAGAACAGAGATAGGTACTAATGCTGACAAGATTTAATGATAGCATGTTGGCTTTTGGTAATCTATATAAAAGTAGTGGGTGGTCTCAGTGTAGCCTGTAGCATACTATTGTCTACATCGTGAAATACCATCACAACTGACACTAATCGGCATCCTTGTTTGCAATCTTATTAGAGAGATCAAGGCATGAATGAATATAGAGAAAGAACTGCCCCAGTAGGTCTAAGGGTGGCCTTTCCAAAATAGTTCTCAGGGCAAAGCTCATGAAGAGGCAGTGTGGGTAAATGTAGATTTATTAGGCGTACCTGTTTTTTTCCTCATTTCCAAGAATCATAACATTTTTTCCTAACTGAAAAAAATAATAGTTCAATAAAAATGAAACAATAAAAACATTTAAGAAATGTTAAGCTATAATTACTTTAAATGTGAGTTTCTGTTAAAGTGATTTATCAGTGATTTAATGGCTTCTAAAGGAAATGATGATGTTCCTTTATTCTTAAACAAGTTGTGTGTTTGTTATCCTCTGCAGTTGCTAACAGTATGATGGATACAGCTCAAAGGAATAATTATACTAAGTGGCACTACATACCTCAGAAGACTGAATCTGTTTATTAGGTAGAATTCCCCACAGAAATCTTAGAAATTTTATATGTTGGGGGCTAGCTAGCAGTAGAAAGGCTCTTCCAAGTTGACTTCACTAAAGTCAGAATTATTTGCGCAAGCAAGTAGGATACATAGGCTAACTGATAAGCACACAGTCAAGTAATGCAATTAATGTAGTTATGTCTATTAATTAGTGTTTGCTGACTGCAGAAGAAGATACCTGTTAGGAGACAAACTTGTTTTCCTTATTAAGAGTAGGACCCCTCTTGTCAAACTAAGGTGGACCCACTTTTGATCTAATTAAAACTGGCAGCGGAGAGACGACTGAAAACTTGTACCACCGTGACATGCATTTACATATTCAAATATGAGGTAGATTGATCTTTGGCAATTAACATGGGCCAACAAGAATAAAACTTAATTAGTAAACATGCGTTCTTTATTAACTTTTTGGTCGCATTTCTGTTATGTTCCAAGCTGACTGAACAGAAGGGTTTTTCAAGAAAAAAAGTTTGAAGCTATTTTTCATTCAAACTTTCTCCGCTGGTATTTCCTCCTCTGCTAATTATTTACAATGATGGACACAATACCACCTTCATGACCTTTTAACAGTTCCATGAAGTCTATTGGTTCATGAAAGCTCAGAGACATTAAAATGCTATTATTTTGGATTGCAGAATATTCAGCTGTGGTTTCTCTTCTGGTTGTAGTTGTGTGTCTGAAGCCCTTTTCCGATGATCAGTGAAAGTATGCAGGTGAATTCAGGTTTGCATCCACTCTCTTTATTATTCAAAGGATGTATATCCATGTCTTTCATTCTAAGAAATTGCAGGCAAGTAGGGCCAATACAGAAGAAGGAGGAGGAGGAGGAGGAGGAGGAGGAGGAGGAGGAGTAGTTTGGATTTATACCCCACCTTTCTGTCCTGTAACAAGACTCAAGGTGGCTTACAAATTCCTTTCCTTCCCTCTCCCAACAACCTTGTGAGGTAGGTGGGACTGAGAGTTCCAAAGAGCTATGACTAGCCCAAGGTCACCTAGCAGGAATGCAGGGGTGTAGAAACACATCTGGTTCACCTGTCACTCAGGTGGAGGAGTGGGGACTCACATCCGGTTCTCCAGATTAGAATCCACTTGCTCTTAGCCGCTTCATCACGCTGACTCTGGACTTATAGCACCTCCTCTATATGTTCATCTTTTGCATACTTTGTATTTCATGGCATAGTTCACCACTTTGATGCATGGTTTCCATGAATGATTTATCCCTGTCATGCAAGATGATAAATGAACATTTAGTCAGTCTGGGTTTGGTACTTACTGGAATTTTTACAACATTGGTGATATCACAATCATACACAGGTACACAGTGGAATAGGCCCTGGTGTTATAAATTTTCTTGTGAATAATAATAAAAATTAATTATAACAAAGTGCTTGTTGTAATGGTCCATGCTGACCACTTTACAAAACCAATCTATACTATCAGGAAAAAACACCAAAGTGTACTATTTGTATCAAATGTTAAATGTACAGTTGTGTAGGTAGGCACTCTATCCATCCAAGCCTGGCACTCTCCTATCTTCTGAGCCAAGTGTGGTTGGCATGCTTTAATCTACATGCATGTTGAGGTGATAACAGGAAAGAAAGACAGACACTGGTCCTGCTCTGATTTTCTGTGGGTACAACTGAGCCCCACTGCAGAACATGCTTTTGTGTTGTTCTATTTTCAGTACTGGATTGTAAGATGTTACAAATTTTAAGCAAAAATGTTCAAGTGCCATAAATCAATAAAAATAATATAATATAGCTTGTTCAAGATGGTGAGCTAAAATTCATAATAGAGAAACTATGATGAGCTGGAGAATAGGCTATGCATTTCTAAATTGTATGTGCAAATTTATTGTATGTGCAAAATTATAGGTGTTCATGGTCCAGCCCATATCCATTGTCTCCACTGGAAAATGCAAGCAGCTCATAGGAGGCAAGCCTTCAAAGGATAGAAGCTCACCTTTCAAGTCTTTGACTTTTATCAAAGGGATTTATTCCTCATGGAAGGTCACATGTACACATGGGGCCATGGGACATCTATAAATCCTTCTGGACAAGCCCCACTGAAATGAATGGGAACCACAAAAAGTTTCATATGTGATTATCCAGGGCATGTCACTTCCAGGTTTTTTGAAATTTCAGCAGATTTAAGTATTTTTTTTAAAAAATGCTGCCATTTGTTTCTTTCCTGTTGCTGTTTTGGTGTGCCTAGTCAGATATCTGGTTTTAGTAGTACTGATATCTGTTTTTCTTTTTTATATTAGCAGCATTATTATTGTTCACTTAGAAGACTGATTTAGATCCAGAATAAAATGTTAATATATTAACAGTCTAACAAAAACAATAAAAATCTATATAAATCAATAAAACAGTTTCCTTTTGAAATCAGCTGCTTAAAGACTAGTCAAAGAATGAGCTGAAGGAAGAAAATGGCTTAAATATGAGTTGTAATCTATTAATTCAATACCAAAAATAAGTTCTAAGGAGTTAGGAGAAATCATCAATATTCTTGTTAAGAGCATATATACACAACTTGATATTCAAGTTCTTCCTTGGGGTACTTAAGAATGAGATTTCATCTACTTCCTTGCTGTTTTTCTCAGTTTTAATATAACAAGAATAGGGAGGCTGGAGTCAATGGGATTTAAACGTGTATAGGATAACCTAGGATAGCCTGATCTCATCAGATCTCAGAAGTCAATCAGGGATGATCCTGGCAAGTATTTGGATAGGAGATCTCCAAGGAATGCCAGGGTCATCACACGGAGGCAGGCAAAGGCAATCCATAAATGTATTCTGCCTTGAAAACCACACGAGGAGTCACTATAAATCAGATTTAACTTCACAGCAAAAAATGCAAATAAAAATGGTTGGATCATGCCCACTGAACCATATTTTAAAGTGGCAGCTCAAAATTCCACAACTTACTTGATGTCCAGTGATCGCTATAATAAAATAGCAGTGAAATGTTTGAGCTATCAAGTTCCTGTTCCAGTGTTGGTTCTGCCATGAACTGATAATGTGGCCCTGTACCAGCTGCTCTTCTGTTTGCTTCTGCCTCCCATTTGCACTAACAGTAATGACCAATATTGCAAAGGATTACAGTAATATGCTTTGAACTTTAAAATGCTAAATATTATGTTGCTACAAGTTAACTTCAATACAGGTCAAGAAAAGTCCCCCAAGAGGAACTTGATGAAAGCAGATGTGATACTCACTTATGCAAGCAGGTGTTGGCTCTTCAGATAGCAAAACTGAAAAGTGATCAGTAGTATGAATACCTATAGATCATAGACAATAACCCTTCTGGCCTCTAGATGGAGGTCCTGTGGGTGGGCTGCGAAGGGGGAGCAGCAGAATTTCAGGCGCTGTTGCTGGAGGGTATTGCCTTGTCAGTGATGCCCTCTGTCTGAAGCCTGGGGGTCTACCCGGACTAGCCTCTATCCATGGAGACCCAGGTGACATTTTTCCATCTACGCCAAGCTCGGCGCCTGGCTCCCTATCTTCCTCAGACTGACCTAGCCACAGTGATCCATGCCACAGTCACCTCCAGGTTAAACTATTGTAACTCACTCTACGTGGGCCTTCCCTTGCAGCTGATCCGGAGTCTAAAACTGGTCCAGAATGCATCAGAGTGGCTTCTCGTGGGGGCCTCTATGCGGGACCACATCTCCCCCGTGTTGTGCTGCCTGAACTGGCTCCCAGTTGAATACCAGATCACCTGCTGGTACTGACCTTTAAGGCATTCTGTGGCCTGAGGCCCTCATATCTGTGAGACCATCTCATCCCCTATGTCCCCACTCAGCCTCTGTGCTCTGCAGAGGCCAATTTGCTGGTGGTCCCTGGCCCCCCTATGATGCGGCTGGCCTCCACCCAGGTCAGAGCCTTTAGTGCCTTGACCCCAGCCTGGTGGCACATCCTGCCTCCAACCACCAGGCCCTGTGGGACCTTGAGCAGTTCCACAGGGACTGCAAAACAGAGTTGTTCCACTAGGCCTTTGGGGGAGAGAGCCGCTGATGGGTGCCACTGAGGGGTGACATCCTCTACATTGATAGAGATTGTTTATTTTTTACTGCTCTCGGGATACAGAATGTTGCCATCTGATGGTTGTTTTTAGACTTGTAGTTATATAGCTTTTAAAATGTTATGTTGTATTTTTACTGAATTATTTTATTGTACACCACCCAAAGACCTTTGGGAGTGAGCAGTTTAGCAAATCCAAATAATAAATAAAATAAAAAATAATATGGTGGCCTTTAAGACCAAATTATGTTCAACCATCTTCTTCCTTGGACTTTAAAGTATGGTACTAGATTACCCAGCTGTAGTTCCTACTCTGTTTATCACAGTTTTCAATGTGTTCAGTTATTTCCATCTTATTCATTACTAATATGCATAGTGATAAAGTCACAATCAGGATTGCTCATGTGGTTTTATCAAGATTATTGTTTTCTTGGTGAGTCACCAATTCAAAGAAGCATATCCATGCATCACACAAATCACCTAAGTTTGCTTCTTTTTGCTGTGCATGATACATTGCTATCATAAGAAGAAAATGTTGCAAAGGAAGCTGCAGCAATTAATTTTAATTAAAATTAAGCAATTGATTTTAGAAATTCTACTGAATTTAGAAGGAGTGAAACATACAGCAAATGAACAGAAATCCTCTTATCCCTAGTGGCCAGGTTTCCCTTGAGGCCAGGTTTCGGACCATAAAACCAGCAGTGTATCTACACTGGCTAAAAAGTGCATCACCACCATTATTCATGCTGCTTCCACAGTTTTTTTTTTAATCCAGTATATCATCCTTGAATGGCTTCAGGAATAGCTAGTTTCTTAGTGAAAGCATTCATGACCATTTATGAAATGCCTTTGAAATGTTCTTGGGCAGAGGTCAGGAAATATACTGTTATACTGACCTCAGGGAAAAAATGAAATGACAATAGGTCTATAATCAAATGTAATTATATATATGCGGCTGATCATGAACTTTCATCTTCAGGTAAATAACCTTCTCAGCTGGGAAGGTGAAATTGCCACATTGACTATTATCTCTTTACCTGCCTGTCTGTGTTTGCCTAATATATCTTCTAATCTGCAGCTGAATGTAAGAAAGAAATCAGGTTCAGGGAATCCATTTGCAAATTGAGAAGACACCAGGTTCCTTCATATGTACAGATATTTATTTTAACAAACTTCAATGAGAAGAAGAACAGTATGCTTAATCACCTTCAATCAATGTCAACCACATTACTAGTTAATGGGAGTTTATACTGCATAATAGTATTTCCTTTGTGTGAACCATTTTCTGACATGTTACATTTAGTTAAATGACTTATCATAGGGGTTTTTTTAACATAAGGACAAGAAAAGGAAAAGTACATAGTGAACTTGCACAAACTCCAATAGGGAATCAATTCTTTAATGTGATTATAGAAAGAATTAATTATAGTTTATGGAAAGTACAAATCTTTCTCTGAGGTAGAAACTGGGCAAAGTAAATTCTGTATGCAGAATGCATCGTATTTTGACCTTTCAACTTTACTAGCTGCTCTTGAAGAGACAGCAGTTTCCACAAGCTTGCCCTTACTTTGATACAATGGGTTATATCCAGTGGGTCCCTCCTTCCACTAAATGAGGAATCTTCTTTTGGAGGAAAGAGTCCGTCCACTAAAAGGAAGCGAAATCACTGGATCAAACCCAATGAACCTCTCTGTGGGGGAAAAAACATGCAGAAATGTGGCGGGGAGGGACTGTTGCCTCAGAATGCAAAATTCACAACAATTTTGCAGGTAATTTCTGCAAATAAGATGCTAGGTTCCTAATCATTTGAGTTCTTTCCTTCAGCATCCATCCACATGGATTGTGTTGGAATTTTGATGGATTCTGAAGGAATGAAAAAGGTTGAGCTGGAAGCCAAAAAAAAATAATCACAAAATGAACATATTTATGATCAAGTGTACAAAGACATAAGTTAAAAACACAGTGTGAAAACCAGGCTACACTTTAAAAGTCAGTAAAGATTGTAACAATTCTAAATGGGCATACCACACTTGGTGACAGGGGAGTCAAATGACCCCAGGTGCAACAGTGGGGGAGGGACAAAATCTCCCCCAGTCCCCTCCTTCCCCACACCAGGACGGTAGCCCTTTGGCCCATTTTCAAATGACCTCTGTTTAAGCATGGGCATTAGCGAGCTTGGTCTCCCCTCTGGGGAGTTTGATCTTCATTCATTCAGGATTGGAGCCGCCACTTCTGCGGCCTGCAATGGCTGTTCCCCTGACCAAATCCAGGCAGTGGGGCATTGGCGTTCGTTAGCCTACAAAACATACGTTAGACCTCACCTTTTTTTAATGTTTGTGCAGAGTTGCAGGAATGCTGGACCCAGATATGGATCATCGTCCACTGGATCAGCCAGTATGTGTCCTCATCTGTGTGGGGCACAGACCTGAACCTTGGCAAGGGCGTGGATGTCGTTTGGCTTGGCCAGAGGGGTATGCACTGGGAGGCACTGCTGCCCTCTATACTGGAGGTGCTTCAGAGGTTTGGTGTACCTCAGGGGATCGTCATCCACTTGGGTGAGAACGATCTCCCAGCATTGAAGGGCCTGGAACTGTCTTTGCAGATGGCGGCCGGCCTCCATGAAGTTCTGGCATTGTTTCCAGACGTTAAACTATTTTGGTCCCGCCTCCTCCCAAGGCTCCTGTGGAAGGGTGCCAGGGAGCCACGGAAAGTGGACGTGGCATGCCAGAAATTGTGCAAAGCGGCAGCACGGGTGGTCTGGGAGCTCGGTGGTAGCATTATCCAGCACCTTGATATAACCACCCGAGAACATGCGCTCTTTTGTTCGGACGGTGTGCACCTCTCCAAATGGGGCATGGACATTTGGCTGCGTGCCATACGGCAGGCGCTCTTGGATTGGCTGTGAGGCTTGAGAAGCTGTGGCGGGAGCTGATTGCGGTTTGGGCAGAGAGTGCATCCTTATGGGGAGGCCAAGCTTGCGTGCTGGACCTCCCTGAGTTGGGGGTCTCCATAAGAAGCTTGGGGTGGAGCGGGCTCATGGCACATGCCACGGAGACCTCTGCAATCGAGCCCAGAGGGAGGGGGCCACAAAGGGCAGGCGCCCTGGTGGCCCAATGCCTGTCTGTCCTCCCCAATATGGATTGGTGTTGGTGCTGGGGTCAGCCAGGGGGGCTAACCAGCTACCGGATGTGCTCCTCCTTGCTTTCCCAGCTTCTGTCTCAATAAAAAGAGCTGTGGCCCATTTTAATTCCAAAACGTGTGCTGTGGTTATTCACCAGATGGAACCTCTGCATATCTGGGTGCAAATACTTTTTCTCTGGTTCCCCATACTGTTTTAGTTAAGTTCCCCCCCCCCTGCTAGATTCTGATGGAATTCCACAATAGTTTTATGTTCAGTGGAAAAGGTACACGAAGCCTGACTTTTCTTATTCTAAAGAACATTATTTATAAGACTCAGACCATTGCTCACTTTTTGGCAACACTTAGCCAATTTTAGTAGGCATCAATCTGAATGCTAGCAATGTTCACAAAAACTTTCTCTGACACTGTCCAAACACATTCATACATTATACTGAGAGAAACTGAATATGGGTCTTTTTTCCATCAAGTGTACAGTGAACATGTAAGTTTGCAAACATGTGCTTGTGATGTTCACAATAATCTAAACTGAAATCTATAAAATGTAATGTGTGCATTAGTATATAGTTCCTACTTTTTGATACCATTTTCAGTCTTAGTCAGTTAGACAGTAATAAATTGTGCACAGGTCAAGCCCTACCCTGAGCAATCTCTGACACTACTTGACTCTCCATAGCATATGTATTTCACACACACTTTTATGAGCTTTTCAGTCTTAAAGGTGAATGAAAATAAAACTCTCTATTTGATACATGAAGAGAAATACAGACATATTTATGGCCTGATTTTTTTCATCACCTGCAGTTCTTGATGGTCTCCTGAATTCCAGGATTCTGCCTTCCAAAGTTTAAATACAGAACCACATCACAAAAACAAATACTGTAAATAGTCTTGCACACTCAGAATAGTTATCTGGTATATGGATTAATTTGGTATATTGCACAATACACTTGCCATTGCAGTATTTATATGCAGCTTTGGTATTTTGAGTCATACATTTTACAGGAGGTACACTTGGTGGCTTATACCTCCTAATTTTTTAATTTAGAGAAGTTGTTGAATGAACCTAGGAAGTATCTATTATATTATTATTCTGCCTTTCCTTTGTGAAATTTAGAGGGTCAGACTCATGATACATGGATCTGCTACCCTATACTGTGCTAAGGCTCTGGCAGCCGTAACCAGGAAATCTGTGACCATTTCAGTGCCATCAATGTGTCTGTTGTATGTTCACCTCGCCCCTTCTCCTCCCTTTTGATTCAGGGTCCATCATCTTGTGAGATAGATTAGATTGATATAGTTTTATGTGGCTGATCAGTGAGTTTCATGGCTGAGTGAAATACTGAACATGAGTCTCCAAAGTCTCTCTTAAGACCAAGAAATTAGAACATGAGCTCCATTTTTTTCTGGTCAATAATTTTTTTGTTCACCTTCCTTGTACTGCACCCTCAGACTTATAGCACACAACCTTACTTGACTTCTCTTGCTGCCCATTTACTTTGGCCCCACTGCCATTTTCACCAAGTTTTCTGCTTATGTACCAACACTTAATGCCATCACATTTATCTTTTAAAATCCACTACTTTGCATAATTTTTTTCTTGAGCCATCTTATTTCTGGCTTCCATCTCATCTTTCTTCCTTATACTCAATCCTCTTCTCACTAACTTGAACAAATCTACTCCTGCACCTGGAGTTTATATATGGTTTAATCTCAGTCAAGCTGGCAATTTTCCCTTCTCTTGTAAAAGTTGGACCACAGCATTCTGACAGTATTGTTCTCTGAATCTGTGAATCCTTTTACCATTGCACCAGTTCAGCTAATTTGTGTCAAGACAGTTCTCTGAAAGTACTATATAATATAGTTTTCTAAAAGCACTATATAATAATAATCTCTGAAACTACTATATAATATAGTTTTCTCATGTTAACTTTCTAGTTCCATTTTGTAATGATAGCAAAAAGAATTACCTTGTGATTTGCATTGATAACTATTCATATTGTTTCCTCTCCTTTCCTTATAGCTTTAAAATCGAACCACCTAAGCCAAATATATAAATTTACCATCATTTCCTATCTTACAATATAGGAGACTCCTTAAAATATAGGAGACTCCTTAAAATTACTGGGAATATTTGAAGCATCTGCTTTTCAGCATTATTTTGATCTTCACTAGACCATTGGCTCCTTCAGATGAGATAAATGACAGAGATACTTGATAGCTGAAATTATGTTTGAGGTCAGTTCTTTGGAATTGTGGCAAGCCTCTGAAAATTGTATGAACCTGGAAAAGCTAAAATGAGGAGTATGTATGAGGAAACAGAGAAGGAGATACTCTACATGACCCACAGACATCACCGAGTGGGGACAATTTGGAAATATTACCCAACCATTCCAATTTCTCCTTACAGGATTCTATGAAGAAGATCTTCTGTGGATTGATCACATTATTGCCTTTCCTCTTTTTTCATTCAGTTGTTACTCAGCTGCTCTCATCATTTCACAATTCCTGGAGCATATTTAGTCCTTATCAGGTCAATTTTTTTCAAGTTTTTCTATTTTGGTTGATAAACAAAGTCACATACACGGCCATACTAGAAGAGACCCATGTATTTGCAGAGATTTTGTCTATGGACAGCCTGGTTGTGCTGCTTTTATCATCTGCCCAGGAGATAACCAGTTTAGATATTGTAACATGAGTCTAAGTTTTAAAGTTTCTAACCTGTGATGAGCGGGTTACTATTTGTGTAACTAGTTAATTCAATAAAAGGGCAGATCTGGAATTCCAAACATCCCTTTTTTAAAAACTGAGTTGAAAGTGCTGCTATGCATACAACCTGATTCAGAGGAAGCCAGGTACCAGAGAGTTAAAACACTTGCTCATTGGCTTTCTCAGCTCCTATTTTAATTTGCTCTCGCTCTCTCTCGCTCTCTCTCTCCCTCTTTTTAGACAGCTCTGTGAAGGCAGCCTGGTTTGCTACCTCACCATACTAATGAGACTCATCCATCTGCCTCTGTCATTGCCAGCCTCTCCTTTCTGCTGCAAGTCAGAGATGAACGCTCAGGACAGGTCCTTTCTAGGCTGCAGTACTTAATCATTTCTAAACACGCTAGATGGCCTCAGGCAGTGAAGGCAACAGGCATTTAACCCAGGCTTGGCAGCTATGGCTTCTGCACATTCTGGCTTAAACCTTGATAATGAAAAGTAGCTGCGCTTTTACTCTCCACTTAACCAGATGCTCTTTGCTGCTTGGGGCAAGAGGTTAAATAGATATAAGAACCCAATGCTAGTTCGGAGGCCTTTTATTTGAAGTCCTTTTAAAAGCATTAAGGGGAACATGCTGCTCTTTTGAATCTTTTGGAACCTCATCTTTAGGCATCTGTCCACTAACTACTGCAATATTATATCAGCACGTCATCCAAAGCTTTTTCCTCCACACACACCTACACACACACACCAATAGCAATAACAATATCACCCGGAATATTTTTCCACATAACTATTTGATGCACCATTTTTTGTGGTAAAACTGGACAGAAGGGGCATTATTAGTATTATTAGCTCCAACACCAGCATATAGCAATAAAGATAAAACATTTTTTCATTGTGTTTTCAGACCCTGATTTATTTTTCTACTTCATCTATCACTCCATATGTCTCCAGAATCTGCCTTTTTTCCCAGAGCTCATGTTGGTATAAAGCAATTGTCTGGGATATGTAAGAATTAAGTATCCCATCATTCAGACTAGACATGCAATTAGAAGAGTTCCACTAATTTCCACTGCTGAGACCCTGTCACTTTAATTTATCCTTACTTTACAGCATTTAGGTCTTCTCTGGTTTGAGGCCAAACTGTTTTTATATTGTTTCAGGCAATGGGAGGGGGATGCTATGAAGGCTATAGGGAAGAGGTGTAGCTGATTTTAAGAGTACACTGGAAAGGGTCAGTGTGGAATTGTTTGTTTAATAAAACAGAAGTAGCTGTGAACAATACACACAGTTTACAATCCATTCATTTGTCATATTCATGCCCTCAACCTTCTTCCGAAGAGCCATACACAAATGAGATGACCCAATTGTTGTCTCACAACCATGCTATGAGATATGCTAGTCAAGGAAAAAAATGATTGATTCTAGTTAACCATCAAATTCAACCTGAGTTTTGAACACAGAGTGAACCTTCCAACCACTGCTTTTCTAGACCAATGGAGACATGAATAAATTTGATGATGTAATTCTGTGTTGGCAAATGGCTCAAATGTGTTTGCAAATATCAGCATACAGAAGAAACATGGTGTTGAATGAAAAGGAGGTCCATGGAACTTGGAAGGGATATTTGCTGTGTATTGTTTTTGCCTTGCTTATTTTTAGTTAACTGTTACTTACCTAATTGTCATTAGTGGCTTCATAGGAGCCACAACTTTATCTGCCCCAGGCAAAACCTTCAGTTCTGCATTCTCTTCAGTTACCATCCCTGCTCCTTCTGTATCCTGGGATGGTTTTCACTAATTTTTCAACTGCTTGCCTCCTATCTCTGCCATTGTTTTACTATCAACATATTTGTATATAAGTACACTGACAAATACGGCAGCACATTAACATTAGAAATAGAAACAAACTGTGGCAGGAATTATCTAATACCTCTCCTGATAACTATTACTGGCCACAATCAACAGATAACTAAAGTGGTGGGATTCAGCAGGTTTCCACCACTTCGGCAGAACCGGTTGTTAAAATCGTGCTTGTAAACAACCAGTTGTTAAACTATTTGAATTCCACCTCCAGAACTGGTTGTTAAATTATTTGAACAACCGGTTCCGGTGGTGGGATTCAAATAATTTAACAACTGGTTGTTTACAAGGACTATTTTAACAACCGGTTCTGCCAAAGTGGTGTGAACCTGCTAAACCCTACCACTGACCTGTAAGATGAAGCTATTCCACCAGGCCTGTTGTTGAAGAAATATCTGTTTGGCCTCACCTTTCCCTTTCCCTTTTCTTTTCCCTTTCCTTTCCCCTGCTCTTTGTCTTTCCTCTCCCCTTCCTTCTTCTTTTATTTGTTCCTTTTCCAAGCCAGTATGAATAGAGTTGTGAGTATGCTCTTATCATCCCTCCCCTTAGATTCTGTGATGTAAAGGTGAATTTTATATGATTTTAATCATTTCATTTTGTTTTTATGTAGTACAGTGCTCTGAGCCCACATAACAATATCAACGATAATAATAAGTAAAGCTGTTTAGATAAACTTTTCAAATGTGGAATTCATATTTGTTCTTTCTTTATTCCTTCTCTTATTATCCTGGATGCTGTGAAAATGACACAGACTCCATGAAACCATAGATGAAACTACCTCTTTTATGACAATCTCTTTACCAGCCCAACAAATTCAAAAGCTTTAGTAAGGAATAAAATTGAATGTTTATACCACAACAGTTACAACAGAATTCCATGTGAGGTGATTAGTGCAGACCAATTAAACGGCATTGATTTACCTTTGGAAACTTCCTAGACACCTCTAGATACCCCTTTGTTAGCAATGCAGTGACCATGTGATACCTTGAAAAAAAAGACAGAGAGAGAGAGATCAGTTAGCAAGTACATGCATCCGTGTGCATTATGCTAGTAGTAAACTAAAATGCATTTGATACATTTCCTTCAATGCCATCAATATAGCTGAAAGTTAAATCATTCATTCTTTTCCACCCTCATAAGCAACTGACTTGAAAAAGAAAACAAAAGTCTTTGTGGTAACCAAGTCTCACTTTGGAAAGGATAATTATTGCCTATTCTCATTTGAAACAGAACAAGCTTCATGTCAGTTGTCAGTTTTTGAAAGGCAAATAGTTCTTTTGAGGTGCACTCAGAGTCCACTGTAAAATCCAGCCCACTTCTATAATAACTGCCATTATTTACAGCGTAGCAGAGAGAAAAGAACAACTTCAGATGCTAATCAGCAATAATAGCAAAAGATTTTTTTTTCAAGAATAGATTCTCCTATTGTTACTATGAGTATTTCTTGAGATTAAAAAAATCAAAGCAAAGGAATTACATGAGGTAATCTACATATCAGCAGGGTTGTTTCTATAGTAAGTGCTTCTTCTGGTATTCCACAAGACACACAGCCCACAACTCTTTCAAGTCACTGGCATAATTATTACCAGGAAAGAATGTTAGCCAAAGAAAAACTCAACTAGCTGTTGTGGGGGAGGGGGGAATATATATCTCAAAATGTGGTCAAAAAGAAGATGATGTTTCAGCAGGTATATCTGAGGCTCAGAAATGTTAGAGAAATGTTATTTCAGCAAGAGAAGTATTTAACAGTATACACAACATAATGTTTAAAAAGCTGGACTGTCTGAAGGATAACAAAAGGTGCAGAAGTTTGGAAGATATCAACCTAAAACAATTGGAAACAGGACTTATGACATATTGCTGCTGGGATTGCTAGAACTGCCATGAAAACATACTAAGCAATCAAGGAAGTCATGTGGTCATTTCTTGATAGACTTGAACCCAACACATATGGGAACAGTTATTCTGGATACCTCATGAATGGAAATACTGGAAGAACTGTGAACTGCTTGGTTTTGCCACTAAACAGCAGCCAAGGAGGGTTCCAAGTCAGGGTGGGCTACAGCATGGGGATAAGGGGGTTTAAATCTTTCCCTTTGTTTCATATCCTCAACTTCAAATGGTATTTTTCCTGCTGAAGAAAGCATAGAGGTTGTCTGTACATTATTTGTATGTAGTTTCTAATGACTCAGCAGTTCCAGGGTATCCTTTGAGGTTGGGGGAAGTGAATGCTAAGAAAAACATTTTTTTATTAGACTTAAACAGCTTTATATCACAAAGGACACAAGAAATAATCACAGAAAAACAAAGTACATGTTCCATAAGGACTCCTAGTTTCATCCTCACAAAGTATGACTATTAACACTAAAAAAATTATCACTTGTCTTCAACAACCTAGGTAAAATTGATCTTCTTCTACTACTACTACTACTACTACTACTACTACTACTACTACTACTACTTCTACTACTAAAGTCACACTTTCTCTATAGGATCTTCTTTTAACAATTCCCAACTTTCAAAATCACTGCTCAGCTACTTTTTTTGTTTTATTCAAATAATCTATCAAGGATTTCCAATTGTCCAAAAAGTTAAAAAATATTTTCTTAAATAATGAAGTTAGTTTGGCCATCTCTGGCCCTTTCTGCACAAACCTTTAAAATGTTTTAAGGCAGGGACTAACATGCTTCCTCTATAGAGTGCTATGTTGTTTTTACCCACAAACTTTTTATTTCCAGCCTGAAAATGTTTTAAATTAAATCCATTTTAAAATTATTCTTTGGCTGAAATGTTTTAAAAATGTCTTCAGTTGGTGTGCGATGTATTGACCACATTTCCCATGCTTCTCTGATTCCCTGAACTTCTTCCTCGGCACCATTACACAATCAATTTCCCCTCACCTTTTTATTTGCAGTATTTCTCTGTTCTTTTATTTTTGGGAGGAGCAATCTTCAAAGCATATATTGTGTCCCTATATGGAACAGAATGTTGGCCAACAATTCGGAAACATGAACAGACTCTTCACGTGATGGAAGTGAAGATGCTCCAGTGGCCTGACTCTTTCCGATCGTGTTAAGAACGATGAATAATGAAGGGGTGTGTGTGTGTGTGCGTGTGTGTGTGTGTGTGTGTGTGTATGCTCCATATTTTCTTTCCAGCATTGTATCCATGAGTCGCAACAGATGTTTCATTTGCATATTCATCTTTAAAATCTTTTGAATTATTGTATTATTAACACAACACATTCAACACATTTTTACACATCTTTTCCATTTTATAAAAATTCTCTTTCAAATTAGAGCTTAGTGTATATTTAAGCCCCTTGACCACATTGTTCAAGCTGGATATTGTACCCAAAGCTGGTAGCCATTTTTATCATACATTCTTTCACCTGCTGTCCTTCTGTCCTTCTGTTTTCTATCTCAACAAAAGTTTATACAGCTTAGCAATAATGTGTTCATCATTTGTACATAGTTCTCTTTCAAATTCCATCTTGGTATCATCAAAACCAAACATTTTTTTTAAAACTAGATGCAATGCAATGCAAAGCAGTCCAATATAGGTCAAGACTTAATACTGTTAATCAGTCTCTCATGTAGCTGTGCATAACAATGCCAATCACAAATAATACCTTTTGCCTGTAGTTTTTTCTCTAGTTTTTGTTTTACTTTCCCCTTGTGAGCAATCTAGCATATGGCAATAGATAATCCATCCCTTTCCAAAAATATTTTCACACTTATATAGTGCTTCTTGTGGTGAAAGCCACCCTGGCATTTTTTTAGACAAAGTATATGTTTGAATTTATTCCATATCCTTAGAATGGCATGACTAATGTAATAGTTGTTAAAATCCTTGTTATCTTTATCATATCATAAATAGGAATGCCAACCAAATTCCCATATGTGCTACTCTAAGTCCAATAGTCTTCGATTTGTTAATGTAATCTATTCTTGTATCCAAACTAAGCAACAAGAGGCAAAATACTGTTTCAAATCTACTAGCACTGGTCCCCACTAAGAAAGAGTTAAGCTTGCCTCTTTTTAAACCATAGACCTGATTTGAATGAGAGGAATCTCACACAATTACTGTTAAGTGATCCAAAATGAACTGGGGTTCTGTTCACGAGTCTTTGAACTTCTTAACCAGTTTGACACTAAGCTTTAGGTTTCATTTTGTCTTGACCTGTATTGGCCTGCATTGCATTGTATCTGTCTTTCATCAATTGTCCATGGACTATTTTCTTAATTTTGTAAATTGCATTGAGCTTTAGGGGAAGTAGGGTACAAATGTTAAATAAAAGCAAGAAAATGGGTTATTTTCTTAAATGACATATCTAGGCTTATTCAACAACGGCACCTCATTTGAGAAGTGTTCTCTTGTTGGATGCTTGCCTGCTGTCCATGCTGCTTTCTTCTAGGTGTCAGTCAAAACAATTTCTGGCTCCTAGCTTCACCCAACTCTTTTTTTTCCTTTCAGACTTCCCCAACATAAGGATCCCTCTTTGGGTAGATTAGGGTCCTTTTTCTAAAAAATCTTTCCCTTCCAACACCACAGGTCTAAACACAAACACTAACTAGGTCTGAACTAAGAGGTGGGGCTGCTGAGAGGTGGGGCTGCTGAGAGGTGAGTCAGTCAGTCTTTAGTTCAGTCTCTGGAATGAGCAGAGAGGAGTAGCAGTGGAGAAGAGAACTGGGCCAGGAAGGGCAGAGTGAGCTCTGGTGTTCATTCTGGAGGGCTTTTCTCAAAGCCACATCTTTTAAAACAGTGTACTTTAACAGCGGTTAGCAGGGGTTATCTCTTTTTCTCCTTGTAAGGCTGCTGAGAAGTGAGGTTGCTGATGCTGCTGAGAGGTGGGGCTTAACAGGGCTTAACAGAGGTTATCTATTGTTCCTCTTTGTCCTGGGCTGCTGAGAGGTGGGGCTGCTGAGAGGTGAGTCAGTCAGTCTTTAGTTCAGTCTTTTTAGTTCAGTTTTTTTAATAAATAAGGACATTTCTTGAGGGATAGTAGGTACAGATAGCTCCGAGGGGGCACTGGCTAAAAGTTTAATATTTAAATATCTAAACAAAATCAGATATGAAGGCAGGAAGCCAGCAGAGGGATGGGGGCTTTCCAGTGTTTCACATGTATGACTATCTGCCACTAGGACAGAAGTTGTGGGTGTGCCCTCGCTGCAATGAGCTCCTGGCCCTCAAAGGACGTCTGTGTTCTCTTGAAGCCAAGGTGGAAGACCTGGAGAAGCTGAACGAGGCAGAGAGGGTGACAGACGAGGCTTTCAGGGACCTAACAGCTGGGTCCCACTCCCAAGGTGACATCTCTTCAGATGTCATGGAGAATGAAGGTCTTGGGGATGGAGGGTGCCAGTCTGAGGTGGGGGCTGATGCTCCCTTAGATGGAACCCTTTCATTGGCTGGTGATCAGCTATCCTTTCACACTGAGCATACCCCTCGGGGAGGTGGGGGCTCCTCTTAGTGGGTGATTCGATCATTAGAAATGTAGAGAGTTGGGTTTGTGAGAGGCGTGATGACCGCATGGTGACTTGCCTGCCTGGTGCAAAGGTTGCGGATGTCACGCTTCATCTAGATAGGCTTTTAGACAGTGCTGGGGTGGAGTCAGCAGTTGTGGTCCACATTGGCACCAATGACATTGGGAAATGTAGCCAGGAGGTTCTGGAAGCTAAATTTAGGCTGCTAAAAAACAGGTTGAAGTCCAGGACCCCCAATGTGGCATTCTCAGAAATGATACCTGTTCCACGCGCAGGGCGAGCTAGGCAAGTGGAGATACAGGGTCTCAATGTGTGGATGAGAAGGTGGTGTAAGGCAGAGGGTTCAGATTTGTCAGGAACTGGGGAACCTTTTGGGACAAGGCAGGCCTGTACAAATGGGACGGGCTTCATCTTAACCAAAGAGGAACCAGGCTGCTGGCGCTCAACATTAAAAAGGTGGCAGAACAGCTTTTAAACTGATCCCTGGGGGAAAGCCGACAGGAGCTGAGGTGACTTCGGTTCGGAATACAGTATCTATGGGGATGCAGGCAGAGAGGGTGGTTTTTCTAAATCAACCACATATAAGTGAGGAACATAGCAATGTGCATGTGTCAAGGGATAGTGTCTACAAGACTTGAGGGTAAAGCACATAAATCCCAGGTTAAGGACAGAGACAGGGTATACAGGTGTCTCTATGCTAATAGTAGAAGCCTTCAACCTAAAATGGGGGAGCTGGAGTACAGAGTTTTGAAGGAGGGCCTTGATATAGTGGGTATTACAGAGACATGGTGGAATGAGGAGAACCAGTGGGATGCTGTTATACCAGGTTACAGGCTCTATAGGAAGGATAGGACAGGGCACATTGGGGCTGAAGTTGCCCTTTACATAAAAGAGAGCATAGTGTCACATAAAATAGACAATGCAAGGGGAGCTGGTTCCCCTACAGAATCACTGTGGATATCAATACCAGGTGTGAAGGACAGTTTAATATTAGGGATATATTATCGTACCCCTGACCAAAGTGCACCAGAGGATTCTGAGATGGAAAAAGAAATTAGAGAGGCCAACAAAAACAAAACTGTAGTGGTAATGGGCAATTTTAACTATCCCCACATAAACTGGAAAAATGCATGTTCAGGTCATGGTAAGGAGAGAACATTCCTGGATATGCTAAATGACTGTGGCTTAGAGCAGATGGTTGTGGAACCAACCAGGGGAGAGGTGATCCTAGATCTAATTCTATGTGGGCCCCAGGACCTGGTGCAGGAGGTCAGTGTTGTTGAGCCGATAGGGAACAGTGACCACAATGCTGTCAGATTCAGTATCTCTGCATGTGAACAAGTGACAACTACTAATGTAGTTACATTTGCCTTCAGAAAGGGAAATTTCTCAAAGATGAGGGGGATAGTGCGCAGGAAGCTGAAAGGGAAAATCAAGAGAGTCAAAACTGTCCAAGATGCTTGGAGGTTATTTAAAGACACAGTAATAAAAGCTCAGCTGGAATGTGTTCCACAGGTTAGGAAAGGCAGCACCCCGTCGAAAAGAAAGCCACCATGGTTAACAAGAGAGGTTGAGGAAATTATCAGAAAAAAGAAAATGTCTTTTAGAAAATGGAAGTTCAGTTTGACTGATGAAGAATATGAGAGAAAACACAAATGGTGGCAAAAGAGAAGCAAGTTAGCTGTAAGGGAGGCAAAAAAGGATTATGAGGAACGCGTGGCTGCGAACATCAAAACCAGCAACAAACAGTTCTTCAAATATATCAAAAGCAGGAAGCCAGCTAGGGAAGCGGTAGGCCCGTTAGATGACAAAGGAACAAAGGGTGTGCTAAAAGATGACAGGGAGGTTGCAGAAAAGCTGAATGAATTCTTTGCATCTGTCTTCACACAAGAGGAGGTGAGGAACATTCTTGCACCTGAACCATGCTTCTTAGGAGGCGAATCTGAGGAACTAGCGAAGATAGTGGTAGACAAGGAAGAAGTTCTGGCAGCCACTGATAAACTAAATGCTACCAAATCCCCTGGCCCAGATTGCATTCACCCAAGAGTTCTTAAAGAGCTCAAGCATGAAATTGCTGATCTTCTCACTTTAATATGCAACTTATCCCTGAAATCAGGCTCCATCCCTGAAGACTGGAAGATGGCCAATGTCACACCAATCTTTAAGAAAGGATCTAGGGGGGACCCGGGAAATTACAGACCAGTCAGCTTCACATCTGTTCCTGGTAAATTAGTAGAATCTATCGTTAAAGATAAAATTATAAAACATGTAGAAAAGCAAGACCTGCTGAGAAAGAGTCAGCATGGCTTTTGCAGAGGCAAGTCCTGCCTTACAAACTTACTAGAGTTCTTTGAGGGTGTAAACAGGCATGTGGATAAGGGGGAACCAGTGAACATTGTCTACTTGGATTTCCAAAAGGCTTTGACAAAGTTCCTCACCAGAGACTATTGAGAAAACTCAGCAATGAAGGAATAAGAGGGGAAGTCCTCCTATGGATTAAAAACTGGTTGAAAAACAGAAAACAAAGAGTGGGTGTAAATGGGAAATTCTCACAATGCAGAGATGTAGCGAGTGGTGTCCCCCAAGGATCCGTTTTGGAACCAGTGCTCTTTAACCTATTCATAAATGACCTGGAAGTAGGGGTGGGTAGCATGGTGGCCAAGTTTGCGCATGATACCAAATTATGTCGGGTGGTGAGAACCGCAAAGGATTGTGAAGAGCTCCAAGCAGACCTTGATAAATTAGGTGAGTGGGCTCAGAAATGGCAAATGCAGTTCAATGTAGCAAAATGTAAAGTGATGCACATAGGGGCAAAAAAAATCCAAATTTCATATACACGCTACAGGGGTCAGTGCTATCAATCACAGACCAGGAAAGGGATTTAGGCATCTTAGTTGATAGTTCCATGGGAATGTCAACTCAATGCATGGCAGCTGTGAAAAAGGCAAACTCTATGCTGGGGATAATTAGGAAAGGAATTGATAACAAAACTGCAAAGATTGTCATGCCCTTATAT
Source organism: Sphaerodactylus townsendi (assembly GCF_021028975.2). Lineage (NCBI taxonomy): Eukaryota > Metazoa > Chordata > Lepidosauria > Squamata > Sphaerodactylidae > Sphaerodactylus > Sphaerodactylus townsendi. The sequence continues at coordinate 128,822,646 of NC_059425.1, read as the reverse complement.
AAAGCAGTGGTGCGACCGCACCTTCAGCCACCTCCCCCAAACGTCCCAGCAGAATTCCCACGACAGAACAGAAACAAGCTTCAAACACACAAGATAATCACAGCAAGGATAAGGCCGCAACCACCCCGGGCATGAAGCCCAGAACGAGGAACGCGCCAAGGCCAGGCAGAAAGAGCAGAAACTAACCCCCACCCTTACACTCCACCTCCTCCACGAAAGCCCCCTCTCCCCCCGGTTTATGAGGGAAAGCCTTATGAAAAGCAGCGATCAAAGGGGAGGCGTCAATGTTTTCAACGATACAGTCCGTATTGATTATGCCCAGAGGGATAACCTAAATCTAGGACACCAAATATTGCAACCGCTATGCGACATGTAACGAGAATCCAGGAAATAGCCGCCGATTTCAGAGTGTTTGTGGCTACCAACCATCACCGTTCGCTAAACCTCCGGGGTCGTGCCAAGCATCTGAATCTGGAGCCCGCTTGAGTAAGCTAGACTGCCTGCCTCCTCCAGGTGACGTAGAAACGGGGATACAACGTCCGGGACCTTCATGGGGGAATGTTTCGGGGGCGTAACTGTCTGGGATCGGGTTACCGCCAAGCCCAATTGAGAAGGTGTGAGAATAGTACGAGGCATGGCGCCAGAAAGGAAGTGGGCCGTCCGTCTCCTGGGGAGGAGGGACAGGGCGCCAGCTAATTTGTTACTTTTCCCAGGGAAAAAACGGAAAGTGAAGTTGAATCTAAGAAAAAGTCCGCCCATTCCAAATGCTATTTCAATACATTTTGAGTGGAGTAGACAAAGCTGCCATAAGTTTTAAAGATCCGACCAGACTTGGAACGGGCTGGCGCCTTCCAGCCAATGCCGCCAATGTAGACAAAGCCTCCTTAATGACCAGAAGCCTTTGTCCCCAACCATCCAGCGAGTCTAGGGTCGTACAGTTGCTCTTCTACAAATAAGCACATGGTACGCCGCTATCTTTATTTTTCTGCAAGAGTGTTGCTCCTAGGGTTTTATCCCAAGCATCGACATGCACGATGAAAGGCAAAGTGGCATCTGGGTGTTTCTAAATGGGTTCGGTAGTAAAAGCTGTTCATGAAAGAGCTCTCCGAAACTGATTTTTTGATTAATTAGGTATACCCAGGAAAGGGGAGTCTGGTTTCTCGACATGCCTGGGGTCTCTTTCCTTTGGTTCGAAAGAAGTCTCAGAGTGGTAGAGCAAGCTTAGCAAATTGTGGGATAAAATCTCAATAAAAGTTCTGGTAAAACCTAGAAACGATTGAAGTTCCTTACGGGTGGTGGGTATCGGCCAATTCACTACATATGCAACTTTTGCCGGGTCCATCTCCAGGCCCTCTGGAGAGATCCATACCCTAGGTAATCCATAGAGGTTTACAGGAAAGCACATTTGGACAGTTTTGCTAAGAGTGAGTTATCGAAAGCAGACGCTGTAACACAGCCCTGACCAAACGTTCATGCTCTTCCCATTGTTTGGGAATATATTAGAACGCCATCCAAATACACCACCACCCCTTTAAACAGAAAATCTTGTAGGACGCCAGCAATAAGTGACATGAAAGCTCCTGGGGCTACCGGATAACCGGGGTCGGCATTACAAGATATTCATACTGGCCAAATTTGGTATTAAATGCTGTTAAATGCCTGAAACCCTCAGCAATTCGCACTCGGTAATAAGCCTCCCTCAGATCCAGCCAGGTAAAAACACGCCTCTTTCCCAAGGCATCGAAAGCAGGTCCCGATGAGGGGCAAGGGGTATTTATTTGACAGCTTAAACAGCGTTGAGACCACTGCAATCAGTGCACAGAATGAGGGTTCCATCTTTCTTTTTCACAAACAAAACGGGAAGCTGCGTGGGTGCTCTTGGTGGTTCGGCGACGAAACCCCATGAGCCAGATTCTTATCAAGAAAGGCGTCTAAGCTCCTTCTCCTCGGTTAGGCTCATCCGACATATTCTACCTTTGCCAGGAGTTGTGCCCCTGGGACCAGAGGAAGGGATTTTACAGTCTGTGTCCCTATGGGGATTGATCGCATTCCTGTTCTGCAAAAGACTTTTGGCTAAAGTCCCAGTACTGTTTGGGAACTCCTGCCAGTTCCTGCGGCTCGGGTCGCTGGCTAAAACCGGCTTCATCCATTGCCTGGGGCGTCTCGGGGTCTTCTTTAGCCTCTGCCGTTGGCTCACGCTCGTGCATGTGATCCCCACAAGGGGGATCGGTAGAATGCGGATCATGCATTGTATCCCACAGAAGATGGTGGGTTCATGGGAGAGGAGCCAGGGCGTGCGCCCAGCACTATGGGATGTTTGGCTTACTGGAACCAGAATGAAACTCTCAGCCGTCTTTCACCAGATATTCAAAGCACATCGCAGGAAGCACTGGTTGGGTCTAACTAAAACGGGCCGGACCGGCCGGTGCCCAACGGGCATGCCATCCATTTGAGTAAGTAAAGGAATTGGTTTGGCTAATGCTATACGTTCGAAAGCCCCAGTTGCTCAGCCACCTGCAGGGCTCTTCATAAGGCGGCAGTGAAGACAACTGGAGTCCTCTACGAAGAGCCTCGTGCCAGAATATGGGTTGGCAGGAGGTATTGGTTAAGCGTGGTCATAATAGTTATGGGGACTCCCCTTCACTCACCGCAGATCTGGCGAGAGGAAACTCTTCCGCCGGGACCTGACGGTAGAGGCTCACCCCTTCAGGTTCGTGTCATCGGTCTCCCCGGGCTCGTCATCATAGGATGGTTTCGCGCAGCAATCGCTTACAGGGCCCCCGAGGACCCGTCTTCGCGAGCAGTTTGTGCCGTTGGACTTGCGGGTAGCGGGGACAGGCGCCTTTTGTTTTTTCGGAGCAGTTGGTCAGCCATGTGGCAGCCGGGCCTCCACAATATAGACATATGGCCCGAGTATGCGGCGCAAGGGCGCTCAGAGGTGGATTCGGCTGCCAATGGCGGTCCCTGGTGACTCGCGCTTCTTTCACAAAGCGGGACGGGTTCAAAATGCGTTGCCGGTTTGGCAGGAGAGTTTGGTGGTGAGGTTTGGTCCGAGCAGTTTTCCCCGTCTTGGAGCAATTAAGACGGGCCGCAATAAAGGTTATGCCAGTTGTAAATCCACTCCGCAATGATCTGGGGTTCACGCTTTACGTTTACATGCCCAGGTGCAGATTTCACATCCGGTCACGGCACTGGCTATCGTGGAAGTATTCCACATTTTCATGCATTCGGGACCCAGTCCGGGGCTTGCATCGCTTATGCCAACCGGAATTCTCGGGCTGAACTCTGCCAAAGGTTTTATTTCCCTGCTTGAGGAGTTTTAACAGTCTTGAGTGGCTTTGTTCACCTCTTCCGGATCTTTGGAAAAACGGAGTCGCAACCCTTGAAGTAAAGAGTGGCTGCCACGGTTTTGAAGTTCAGGGGCCTCTGCTACTTCATGCAATTCCACAAATCATTCTGCGCGCGTCTCCATCCAGCCTGCGGACCCGTTAATGTCACGCACCTTCTCGGCTTCGGACCTATAAAGATCATCAAACTCAAGCTACGTGTGCGTCGGGTTGTAGGATGAAATATGCAGCAAACCCTGGAGCTGTATCCCATCAAAACGATGCAGGAATGCTTGAGGGCGAGGGTAACCCTCACCGGCTCGTGGAACTGGGGCCGGAGCTTGTGTAGGCGCAGTGGATTGTTGCCTTTGGACCGGGGGCTTGGAGGTTGCACCCGGGAGTAGGACTCTACGCTGGGGTAGGGGAGCTGCACGATCGTCGGGGCGATAGGCCGGTGAGTCAGCGCCTAACCGGGTGTGCTGGTGGTGAAACCACTGGTGGTGCTTCGAGGATCTCTGGAGGCGTCGCCTCACTTGCCGAAACAACTCCCTCTCACGATGTGGCGGGGTGAGAGCCTCCCGTTCACGTTGCAGCCTCTCCCGTTCTCTACGTTGCCGTTCCGCCATCGACTACCATGAACTCTTTGGTTTTCCAGCGCTTTAAGGCGGTGACTGCATTCGTGATTGCGTAAATGGAGCTCGAAGTCTGGAGTATTCTAGGACTCGGTCATGGGAAGTGAGGGTCTTTATGGGGAACTAGTCTCTGCAGGACATCGCTTCTCTCGTTGGGAAAGTTCCGCTTGCACGGCTCGGCGCTGCTGTTCACGTTCTTGTTCTAAGGCTTCAGCAGCATTCTTTCTCGAGAGCCATCTGTTCCTGCTCCTTAGTCCCGGTTTGGCTCTTCTCTCGAAGGCCTCCATCTAACTCCCAAAGATCCGAAACCAGGGGACGCCATGCATCCAGGTGGGTCGGGTAGGGCGGTAGCCCCTATCAACTCAGATCTGGAAGCTGAGGCACCGGCCAGGGCATGGCCGCCGCTTCTTTATTGAGATCCTGATAAAGTCCGGAGGAAGTCGCTGGTAGATGGGCATCTTCCTGCGAAAGTGATGAGCCTGAGTCACTGGAAGTTTTGAAAACTCCAACACTTCCTCCTCAGAGTCCTGGGTCGATTGGGGGGCTGAGCCTTTCAGGCGCTGCATTCCGGTGCTCTGCTGCATGATGATCTTCGGGAGGGGGATCCCTCGAGGTATTGATCCAGGAATCTTGCCAGGGACTCTTCTGTGTCCCGTCGCGGGGATGGATTTGGGATACCCCGAATTTCCTCCTACGACCTGCTCGCATCACCCGGTTTTGTAATCCATATGCTGGCGGTGGTGAAATGTTGGTTCCCTAGGGGGGCGCCAATGATCATCGACACCACTTCCGGCCACCAGGGATCGTGAGAAATCCTGACGCATCTCTTCCAGGCTGGGCCGGCCGAAACCCGTGCGCCGAAAGCCATCAGGGGGGGCTTCTTCCACTTGCTCATGCAGTTGGAGGAAGCGGCTAAAGCTCCGGCTGAGCCGAGGGCTTACGAGATGGGTCACAAAGGGAGATGGGTTCTGCTGGCTCCTCCAGAGAGACAGTTTTGATCAGTAATGAAGGAAGATATGGAGCCCTTTGGGGGGCTACCACAGTCTTGTCACCTTCCAAGTGCGACGAGCTCTCGAGTATTCACCAAATCTCTGCATGTCGTTTGGGCATCAGGGATCCACGCAAAACTAAATGGACAACTGGTAAAGTGTAACTGCACCAAAATCAATCCGAAGATAGAGAAGAGAGAATCCAGAGTAATGTATGGTGGGAACCTCAAAGGACTCGAAACAAAGGAACTGGAAGTTCAATACGTTTATTTCTGCGAAACTTCAATGACGCCAATACACGGGACACGTGGATTCGTGACTTTCCCGGGCTTCAGGTGCTTCGCTATTCTACGGAACCTTCAGCCACCTCCCCCAAACGATCCCAGCAGAATTCCCACGACAGAACAGAAACAAGCTTCTCAAAAACACACAAGATAATCCACAGCAAGATTAAGGCACACAACCACTGAGCCGGCAACGGGCTTCCAGAATCGAGGAATGCTTGCTGCAAGGCCAGGCTTAGAAAGAGCAGGCAAACTAACTCCCCACCCTTACAGACTGTGTTTCGAAGTTCTTGGTCACAGTGCACATTCTCAAAAAAAAGGATATTGAAGTCAGATAGAAAAGTGCAGACAAGGGCAATGAGGATGATTTGAGGGTAACTTGGAGCACCTTCCTATGAGGCCAGAGTAGCTACGCAGCATTTGGGGACTGTTTAGTTTGGAGAGGAGACGTCTGAGGGGGGATATGATTGAAGTCAATAAAATTATGCATGGGGTAGAAAATGTTGACAGAGAGACATTTTTCTCTACTCTTTTCACAATGAGCTAGAACCAGGGGCACATACATACGAGGGGAAGAAGAATTAGGACTAATAAAAGGAAACACTTGCTTGCTACTTCCAATGTGCGATTGAAGTGTTTTGGAATATGCTGCCACAGGAGGTGAGTGGTGGATGGCCAATTAACCCTGGATAGCAAAGCTTTACAAAGGGGCTTGGACAGATTTATGGAGGAGAAGTCGATTCCGCGATAGCTGTATCAATATTGATGTCCTCAACTTTTGATCTGAGATTGCAATGCCTTCCAACAAGGACCAAGCACTGATCGGGAGCAACAGCCGCAGAAGGCCATTGCTTTCACATCCTGCATGTGAGCTCCCAAAGGCACCTGGTGGGCCACTGTGAGTAGCAGAGAGCTGGACTACATGGACTCTGGTCTCATCCAGCTGGTTTGTTCTTATATTCTTATGTTCTCATGAACCCTCTGGTTCCAAAAATGTCCCCAATAAATCTGTCAGAAGCTCTGATTGACTTCTAAACTCCACCCATTTCCAGCATGTCACTTTCACACAAGCTGTATTGGGAATCGTTCCCTCACAGTCATATTTTTTTTCTGCCTTTGCATGTTCGTAGCTTTGAAGTAGCATTATGCAGAATGGAGTTTTTATATGCTTTTTTCCTTAAGTCCATCACACCCACCTTTCTCCAGAATAGGGACTCCAAATAACTTATTTTATCATCTTATTCGCTGAAAAACTCTGTGAGCAGGGGGAGACTGGAAGTTTAAAAAACCCAATAAAAGCGACTGTCCCTAGCCTGGCCTAATCCCCCCACCCCGCAGGTGTCTGTTACCTTTTAAGTTGCTGATATGGCTCAAGTTCATCAGCAGGTGGTTAGAATTCACTCCTGCCATTGCCAATCCCATCACAACCTCCATCATCTCTCAACCCTCCTATCTTCCTTTACACATGTCAAAGTTACTAGAGAAGTGGTTGGAGATATGGTTTAATAAAAGAGAAATTTAAGAAGGAGCAAGGCAAAGAGAAGGAAAGAATGTGAAAGGTGACAAGAGTAAATGGGTACAGTATAAAAGGAGTAAAGGAGATCATGGGAATGTGGTGGAGAACAAAGAGGAAGGGAGCTTGAATAGAACAGAGGAAGGAGTGCAGGCGAAAGTCAGGAACAAGGTTTTTCAAAATGAAAACTATCTCTCCACAGTGTATTTCAGAATATTTGTTGTACTCTTCCTCTTTCTAATGCTTCTCAATAGGGTTTCCACCTGAGGACCACCCCCTAAGGGTTTTTGTGTCTGTGGCTCATAAAGTGTGGATACCGTTTATAGTAATGTCATTTCTTGTGTAAAATCAGTAAGGCCAGCCAGAGATTTAGGTGCTGCAGAGGGACACAGACCTATAGTCTGCAACACATGAGAGTCCTCTGTTCCCTCTTTCCTAAATGGCTCCCTGCTAGCAAAGATTGAGGATTAATTGTTTTTGAAAGGTCAGCACAGTACAACTTTGGTGGTCTGTATACCAACTCCAAAAGACAAAGGATTCTCATTTTGTACTTCTGAGTTCTGTACATGATTAAATAGAGTTACTACTTGCCTAATGAATGTTAGCTGCAGTACTCCCTGTGGTCAGTGGGGCTGTTGTTTAATGAATTGCTTAATGTGCTTGATTACTGCTACAATGTAAAATGAGGGGAACAGCCAGGGAGATCTGAAAGTCTCACTAGAGAATATGATGAAAATGAATAGGATCAATAAGTACTTTTTTTTTTTGCCCGTCTCTGAACAAACGCATCATAGGCTGTCTCACTGGAGCTAATGTAATTCTAGGTCTTGCTCTTTTCTTTTTTAAAATAATTCACAAATCTCTCTCTCTCTCTTTTGACATTGGATCCTAGGGCTGGCTTTCCTGGAGTTATAAATGTTCCCCTGACTCCAGTCCTGGTTACTCACATGGACAGATAAATTAATTAGGAAAACTTTTATGCGAATTACTTTATGCCCTTGGCTTTCATATGTTTTTGAAGAGCAGCAGCTAATTAAAGATATGATTTATAATTACTGGTCGATAGAGGAGTTGAGTAATAGAATCAGGAAAAGCTCCAAAAAATTATCCATCATATTGTTGCTGATAGTTATATTATATATACAGATACAGAAATTCAAGTTTTTTTAAAAAAAATACTCACTTTTGAAAAAATAATTTAAAATGTGTTTAGTTATGGATATGTTTTAGTTTGAGATTGGGACTGGGACTGGGGATGTGATTGGGTTAGGGTTATTTACTAATGACTTGATACTCACAAGCACTGAAGTATATATTTCATTGGATACTGTTTGTATATGATTTATTCTCTATAATTTGGCTGAGATAATAGGCTGTCTCTTACTTTTATCACTTGGTATTTCAGCACTTGATATCTGGAAGCCAAATACTTGAATTGAATCTTCTGAAAAATGTATTTGAAGAAATATTTGTAATATTAGCTCTGTGATGTTAGGCCCTTTCTGCATGGGCCAATAACAGCACCCTAGGGAGCTGTTTGCATGGGGGGCACTGCTGCATTGCAGCAGCGCCACCCTTGTTCCCCCCCAGCGGCGCGAAGCCGCTGTTTCCCAACCTCGCTCCCCGAGCGAGGTTTTCTGGAAACAGTGGCTTCCAGCCACTGCCGTGTGAACGGCAGTGGCTAGAAGGCACCATCCCCCCTTTCCCGAATGACTTACCTTCCCTCTGGCCTTCCGGCACGTCGCTCAGGCCTGGGGACACTCCCCCCGCCCTGCAACTCCAGAGCTGTCGCGCAGGGCGGCGGGGGGGTGTCCCCTGGCCTGGGCGACGCGTCGGAAGGTCGGAGGGAAGGTACATCATTCGGGTGATGGCACAGCGGTGTACCGTCTTCCCAGGGGGGGTGCGGTCCCAGGGGGGGTGCGTCGGCGTTGTATATGCTGATACACCCCCGAGCGTGGCAGTGTGGAAACGGCCTCTGAGATCTCTGTGATGTTAGAGATATTAGCTCTGTGAAGTTATAGATCTCTTTATGGCCTATTCAAGCACATAAAGAAATCACTTTATGTCATATCATAGAATCGTAAAGCTGGAAGAGACCACAAGGGCCATCAAGTCCAACCTCCTGCCATGCAGGAATACACAATCAAAGCACCCTTAACATATGGCTGTCCAGCCTCTGTTTAAATACCTCCAAAGGAGACTCCACAACCCTCCAAGGCAGTGCATACTACTGTTGAACATCCCTTACTGTCAGGAAGTTCTTTAGGTGTTTAGGTGGAATTTCTTTTCCTGCACCTTGAATCCATTACTCCTTGTCCTATTTAACCATGGCTATCATGTCACTTCTTAGCCTTCTCTTCTCCAGACTAAACATACCTATGACCCTAAGCTGCTCCTCATAGGGCATAGAGTGCAAACCTTTTGTCAGTTTGGGTGCCCTCTGCTAAACCTATTCCAGCTTGTCAATATCCTTCTTGAATTGCGGCATCCAAAACTGCACATGGTATTCCAGGTGAGGTCTAACCAATTCAGAACAGAGTGATACTATTACTTGCCTCAATCTAGACACTACAGTCCTATTGATGCAGCCCAGAATTGCACTGGCTTTCTTGGCTGCCACATCACACTACTGACTCATGTTCAGTTTGTGGTCTACTAAGACTCTCGCATCCTTTAATGTGTACTGTTGTTAAAACAGGTGTCATCCATTTGTCACACCCTGGACTGTTCAACAACAAGACTCTGGTTCCAGTTGACTTCTTTATTATGAAACAGCATCAGGAAATGAGCATGTAGACTGAAAGATTTGGTTTTAAGGTTAACCTCCCAAAAAACAGAGCTCACCTTTTGCTCTCTATTCAGCTGTCTCCTGCTCCCTTTTGCTGCCTATCTGAACATGCATGTGTGAATCAGCCCAAATGAGTTTGTAATGCAGGATGTAATTCCACATTACCACAGGAAATATCTACATTTATCAGGTTAACATAAAAGAAGGCAGAAAACATTACTACTGCATAACTGATGGGCAGGAGTAGATATCTAACCTTTTGTGTACCCACTTTCCCAGCAACCCTCCTCCCATCAGAAAACATTTTCTCCTCATCTGGGCACACTTCCAAATTCAGAACATGGTTGGAGAAATAAACAGTTATAAGCTCTGTGGGGGAGGGTCATTGCAGGGAAGTAATGATGGACAAGTTTTGTTACCCTCTTGCCTGCCAATTATTTTTTGAAAATGTATTCCCACTGCCAACACTTTAGCATTATAAAATAAAGACAGGGTTAGAATTGCTAGGATTATTGTTAAGGTGCATTAAGCCTTGGATTGTTGTGTCAGTAGAGCTGTGCCCATAAATCAGTGGTAGCGAACATATGGCATGGATGCCAGAGGTGGCACTCAGAGCCCTCTCTGTGGGCACACATGCACAGAGTTCATCATGTGGGGGGGGGAATCGCATACATACACATCTACGCTGGCCAGGGCCGCTGGACTTGATGTGCATGCACCTCAGCGAGCAGGGAGGACTTGACTGGGGGGCTTGGTGCCTGTTCTCCAGGTGGCTGCTGCCTGGGGGGGGGGGCAGAGGTGGCAGAGATGCTAGAGATGCTAGAGAGGTGCAGAGTGGCGCATGTGGGACTTGCTGGAGGCAACAGCAGGCTGGCCCCTCCTCGAGGGGGTTATTCAGGTTAAATTGCTGCATTGGCACTTTGTGATAAGTAAGTGGGTTTTGGGTTGCAATTTGGGCACTCGGTCTCAAAAAGGTTCGCCATCACTGCCATAAATGCTAACTTCCCTCCTTCTACTGTAGCCATCCATACATCCCAAAATTGTGCTCTGTAGGTCAATGGACTTCCCAAAGATATGTGTGAAAATAAGAGAAAATATAGTGACAAATTGATTCAAGAAAAATCACTTTCTCCCTCTTCTGTGAGTAAAAGAATCTATCATGAGTGAAAAGAAAGTTTAGGATCCAATAAGGATGTCTATTCCAATATTCTGGTCCAAAAATTACATCTGAAAAATACTGTATCTGTGTTTTCCAGACAAATTCAGTTCTCCCAAATATTGCAAGGATTTTTCAGAGTACCCAGAATGTGTCCCCAAAATCTCAGAAGTATTTTGGATTAACTGAGAATAGCAGGAGGCAGTATTATTTGCCGGGTCCCAGGCACGGCTGGCATAACAGAGAGGCTTAGATAGTCAATTTCCAACCAGTAAGAGCTGCCAGAGAGTCCACTCACAGTGGTGACTTCTTGCTAGTGAAGGAAAAAATCTGGAAGAATCAGCTGAAGGTGAGACCAGGGTCTCCTCCTTCCCAGATCCCTTCTAACACTCCGAACCTTCCTCCCCCCCACCCCAGCTTTCCCTTCTCAGTCTGTTGTACACACAATATTTGCTCCTGTGCTATTGAGAGTATTTGGTATGTTTGCTGTGGAAAGTACAAAATGGAAGACAAGGATTACCCATTGGAACAATGAGAGAGACTTGAAGGCCTATTGGATATAATGGGAGCCAGGATTGCCAACTGACTTGATTGGCTCCATTGAAATATGTTATAGCACAAAAAAAGTTGCAATGAAAATGTGGGATGGGTTTTGGATTAAGGTCCCTGGGCTCAGATAGACAGCTCTTAGACTGAAATGATGGCTCACAGGGTGGAATGATGGTCCCTAGGAGTAGCGTGAGTTTGCTGGGACTGGAATGACAAGCCCCTGAGCAGAATGATGGCCCTGTGATTGAAATAAGTGTAAGGTAATTCATTCCACTCTAAAGTTTGTGATTATAGGTGTAGAGCACTGATTGTAATCACAGGAGCAATTATTACACCCTTAGACTACCATTCCAGTCCCAGAACAATTCTGCTGCATCCCAGGGGTCATCAGTCTACTCTGGGGGCAGGGCCATATTATCCATGAGGCTGACTAGACTGAAGCCTAAAAGCCCTGCAGGGTCTAGGGTCCCATATTTTTTTTTTTGCTGAGGTACTGTTACCAACTTCCTAGGTTCAGCCATATACTAAATAAGCAGTCATTATGTAAAAAAAACCCTGAGAAGTTGCAAGTCATACTCAGTTAGCTGAGGTTTGTTTTGAGTCAATGGGGGGCATCAAGCCAATAGCGCGCTGGCGTCAGGGCTGTGATGTCATGCCACATCTTCCCTTACTTTACCTCTGTGAGCAATATGGTCCAGTTGATCACATGTGAGTGAGTAAAATTGTGAATAAAATTCTTCAGAAGACACTCAAAATGGATATAGAGCTATGTACCGTGGTCTAGGACCTACTGGACCAGGGTCAGGCTGTCGCTGTAGTGGGGTGAAATATTGAAGTGCTGGAGGGGTCCCAAAGAACTTGAAAGCCTAGGGGCCAGGCTGTGGGTTAATATGGCCCTACCTGGGGGCTGTCATTCCAGGCCCAAAATATCTCTTCCACATCCAGGGGCTGTTATTCCAATCAGTTGCAGTTATCATTTCAGTTGCAAAACATTTCTGCTACTCCAAGAGCTCATCAATCTACTCTGGAACCTGGCATTTTCAATCTGTGTTGGTAAACACCAGGAATTAAGGTATCTTTGCCTATACCATTGATGGTGAAAAGGCTAACACAGAGCTAAGACGGCTAGGTGCTACTTGGTAAAGCTTCAAGATTTACCAAAATCTGATATTACATTCTGAGATAATTTTAAGTTATAGATCTATGATCGAATCTTGGGCCATTTTCCTGTTAGTTCTGTTTAATTCATTTTTAATACATTAGCATGGCCCATGAGATCTAAATTTTTCATTTTAACTGCGAACAAAATATAATGCAATCATATTTTTTCCCATATCATAACCTGTCTGAGATAAATGAAGAAGAAAAAGAAGAGTTGGATTTATATCTCCCCTTTCTCTCCTATAGGAGACTCAAAGGGGCTTACAAACTCCTTTCCCTTCCCCGCTCACAACAAATACCCTGTGAGGTAAGTGGGGCTGAAAGAGCTCAGAAGAACTGTGACTAGCCCAAGGTCACCCAGCTGGCGTGTGTTGGAGTGTACAGACTAATCTGAATTCTCCAGATAATTCTCCAGATAATCCTCCAGAGCTCAGGCGGCAGAGTGGGGAATCAAACCCAGTTCCTCCAGATTAGAGTACATCTGCTCTTAACCACTATGCCACTGCTGCTCCTCTTGAGCACCACTTGGTTACAGTATTGATGATAGTGCATGAGCCTTTAAAGCTAGGTTTTTAATTTTTCATCACTCAGTCTTAATCTAGGTTTATTATATAATCTAGAGCAATTCACTATAGTTTTTTTCTAATCTATGGCCATTTATGCACATGTGGTCTCCTTCAGTTTGAGTGTACATTCTCTTTGTGTTGAATTCTTGGTTAAGCACACATTGTGTTCTTATGTTCTTATATTCTTCTCCCTTTCCTGCACTGACCCTACTCCCAGATCAAAGAATCCCAGTGATTTCCAAAACCTCTTTTAAGTGCGACTTTTTTTCTTCTTTCACAGGGAAAGCTAAGGAGATCCATAGGCATTAGCATTTCCTCCATTTTTTTTCATCCCTTCCCACATTTCCCCACCCACATTGCACCACTTCCCACTCTACCAGCCATGATTTCCAGATGATCAGCTTCCTCCACTGGCTTCATTTTAAAAATTACACTCAAAATCTATTGCTGGAACATTGAACCCAGTGAAATTGACATGACTGTGTTTGCTCTTGCCTACCTTCCTTCCTCATCTCTCCCCTGCATCCCAGCTTTCAACATTATGTTCTTTCCTCCTCCCTTCTCTCCTGAGCCTCCTGCATGATTTTATTGGTGTTATTGCTTGGTATAGCGGACCTTGCTAGTGAATCAAGCTGTTTCAATGATGCAGGACCTAGCTTAATTAGGCACTAAATTCTGCTGGTGTGTAAGTGGTGCACGCATAAAGAGCTTACCTCTCAGACTTCTTTTGAGATATTTGTTTACTTACTTCATTTGGTACCCTGACTTTCTTCCCATCAGGAACTTAAAATCAGAAAGGAACCCTGGTTGTAATCTATCACCCAGGGACAACAAAAACCTGGAACTGAGTCTGGTCCCAGAACTGTTTTTTCCTCCCCAACCCCAACCCCCCCCCAGTCACCCCGATTCTTCTAGTGTTTCTGTCCCACCCCCCACCCCCCCAAGGGCTTGGTGTCAGCTAGCCAGGCTACTTTAGGTAAGATTCTATAAGTTTCAACTGTCTGTGGTGCTATTTCAATGTTTGTTATTTGCTGGAGTTGATTTGTATAGTTTGTGTATTGTAGTTTCTGGTTCTTGATGTTACATAGTTTCAGATACTTGAGTTTTACATTAGTTGAGCTTGCAACACCATTCTTGTGGCAGTGATTCTTGGGTTTTACATTTTTTATAGTTTTTTCCCCCTCCATAGGAAGCAAGAGAGGACAGCATGAGGCACCTAGTTCAGGGACCCCTATAACTGGACCCTTCAGTCCCATCAACTTGATTTTTAAAATTTCATTTTATTTTATTTGCTGCATGCCCCGAGGCCTAAGTTCTTAAAATTAAAGGACTGGTACAGGTGGACCTTAGATACAGATGAGCTGCCCGTATTCAACTGATGCTGAGCACAGCCACACACACCAGCAGAAAATCATACTTGAGGGGATTTGTAATTGCATGCTACAAATCCATTGCGAAATGTAGCAGCCATTTCATAAACAACTCTCCACTATTAAGTTATGACCTGTTAGATTCTGTTCACTTTATATTGTTTTGAAATGCGTTGGAAGCCTAACCCTGACCCCATGAGGGGCAGAATAGAATATAAGTATAACAAAATTATAAATAAATAGATGATAGATAGATAGATAGATAGATAGATAGATAGATAGATAGATAGATAGATAGATAGATAGATAGATAGATAGATAGATAGATAGATAGATAGATAGATAGATAGATAGATAGATAGATAGATAGATAGATAGATAGATAGATAAATAGATAAATAGATAAATAGATAAATAGATAAATAGATAAATAGATAAATAGATAAATAAATGTAAAGATGCCTTCCAAATGAAACACATCATTACATCATAAATATAGGTCTAACAGCCCAAACTAGTGTGTGCTGGCAAGCACAACAGTGCCACTCCTGTGCTGCCTCACCCCACCTCTTCAAAGGGCTTTCCCACAGCTCTAGGGAGAGGTCTGCCCCTCCCCCAACTCTGGATTGGGTTATAAATCTAGTGTTCAAACAAACACAGACCAAAGCTTATGTGTCAGCATTGTGCATATAACCTGCTCTTCTGCTCAGATAAACTTATATATAGTTTTTAGGTATTCCCTGTCAATGGAATTCATGAGGTCAGATCTGCTTAACTTTAGTAATACCACTATATTAAATGCCTTCACGCTATTTTCAGGGCTTTCTACCATGCCTTTCATTCAGGTGTTACAACTGAACATACCCTAGGCAGGAAAGCCCATAATATTAAGTCTAGACAAAAATAGTATCTAAATAAAGAAAAAAAGTATAAGGGTGACATCACCAAAACACCACAGGATGATTTTTCACTGTTCAACATGATATCAATGCAGCGTTCTAAGGAAGGCCAGTTCCCCCGGCCCCCACATACACACACAGAGAATGATACAAAAATTTGAGTCAGAGCTATAAAACTTAAAAGTCCCAGCCTTATGCAGTCAGTACGACGTAATCTTCCTCTTATAGCAACTCCTTTCCTGGCATACCCTAGCACAATTTATCATTCATATAGCACTTTCAAGTTGCAGGAGGAGAGGAGGAAGAAGGGGAAAGGGGTAGAGAGTAGAGGGGAGAGGAAGGAAGGAAGGAACGTCATTTCAGTATAGGTGCATTAACAGAGTGACAAAGTAAGATGTATTTTAACAAATTGGTCATAGAATGTAAATTCAAATTCATTGAATAAAATGCTTTAGAACCTCAGAGCAGACACCCTAAGGAGTAAGAAAATATAAAATATATTCTCTGGATTAGTTCCCAACATTGTCATATCCAGTGAGTTCTTTCATTCAAGGTACATAGGAAAGAAATGGAAAGGAAAGAATGGAGAATGACAGGGTGAAAATAAATCACTGGAAAACATGTTCACAAGGGTATGACAGACACGTAGCTATAAGGTGGCTGGGTGGACACTGGCACACTGGGCAGGTGCCAGTGGGTCACATGGGGGTGGAAAATCACCCCCCAGACCCCTCCCTCTTCCTCCCTCACCCTGCCAGGCCCAGCAGCGGCCACTACCGGGCACCTCTGCTCAGCCCTGCCAGGTAAGTGGGGTGCTGGGGAGGGCATGGAGTGACCAAGTGTGAGGCGGGGGGCGGGGGGCAAAGGCCTTCCCATGCCCCCCACCAATCAAAAAGGCATCTAGGCCCTCAGGGGGCCCAGCTGTTCTTTCACCATCAGTTAAGTTTTGAAGAAGGGGTTGGGGTGGGATGGAGAAGGCTCTGGGACAGCTGGTGAGTTAAAGCAAGAGATTCAGAATCTGCTATGCTATTAGTGGTGGTGATGATGATGACAGCCTCTGGGACATGTAGGGCTTTTTTAAACAGACCAAGTTGCCAAGGACATAAGTCTTTGACACAAGGTAAACTGCAAGTGCGAAAGGGCTCTTGGCATTTTGGCTTTTAGTATGTAGGTCAGTGGTGGCGAACCTTTGACACTCCAGAAGTTATGGACTACAATTCCCATCAGCCCCTGCCAGCATGGCCAATTGGCCATGCTGGCAAGGACTGATGGGAGTTGTAGTCCATAACATCTGGAATGCCAAAGGTTCGCCTCCACTGATATAGGTATATTGTTGGTACATTAACAGAGTGACAAAGTAAGATATATTTTAATAAATTGGTCATAGGATATAATGTAAATGGATGTATATTGGTCATTTACAATGTATTGTGAATGGGTCATAGGATGTAAATGCAAATACATTGACTAAAATGGTTTAAAACGTCAGCAAACACCTCAAGGAGAATTATCTGGAGAATTCAGATTAGTCTGTACACTCCAACACACACCAGCTGGGTGACCTTGGGCTAGTCACAGCTTTTCGGAGCTCTCCCAGCCCCACCCACCTCACAGGGTGTTTGTTGTGAGGGGGGAAGGGCAAGGAGAGAAAGGAGGGATATAAATCCAAACTCTTCTTCTTCTTCTTCTAAAGAGGTTCTGGTGGGCAGAGAGAAGCATGCTGGTGGGAGAAGTACAGACCAGTAAGGGAAGAAAAGGTAGCCTGGATCCATCCACTCTACCAGCCTTTTTTTCAATCAAAAGAGACCTGGAAATCTTGCATCTAAATGACTTATGCAACTACCTTCTGTAGCTAATATTCCATTCACAAACAAGGTGCTCAAGTGGGTGGTGGCTACACACCTTCAGGAAGTCTTGGAAGAAACAGATGTCTAGAACCATTTCAATCTCTATTCAGACCTGGCTTTTGGGATGGAAATGGCTTTGACTGTCCTGTCTGATGGCCTTCACTGAGAGAGTCATGAAGAAAGTGCATTCCTGTTGATTCTCCTGGATTTCTTATCAACTTTTTATACCATTCACCATGATATCCTTCTGGTGAGGCTGGCTGAACTGGGAGCAGGGGTCACCATGCTTTAGTGGTTCTGTTGTTACTTGTTGAACCAATTCCAGAATGTGGTGCTCCTTGACCCCATGGCATGTATACCCATGGCAGGGTGCCATCTTTGTTCTTCATGCTATTCATCATCTACATGAAACCTCTGGATATGGCCATCCAGAGATTTGTAGCAAGGTACCACCATTATACACATTATATCCAGATATATTTACCCTTAAAAGCTAAGCAAGATAGGTTTGTAGAAGTCCTGAATAGGGTAATAGGGTAGAGGGTTATAGGATGGATGAGGGCCAATAAACTGAATCTTAATCCACACAAGATTGATGTGCTATTGAACTGTGGAGCCAATCTGTCCTGGTGGGTGGGTGTTGCACTCCTCCCGAAGTAGCATGGGGATGCTACTAGATTCTGGCCAAAGGTTGAATCCTTGCCTGTGTTTGGGAGTACTAGATCCGTGCCTATGGTCTCCTATGTGGTGCATAATGCCTTTTATCAGCTCTAGCTATGGTTGTTCCATGAAAATTGTCACCTGGCTATGCTCTCATCACATCTAAGTTAGATTACTGTAATGTGCTGTACATAGGTTTGCCTTTGAAAACAGTCCAGAAACATCCATCATTCCAAAATATAGCAACCAGGATACTTTTAGGTATTGGTTATGGAGTTCAGATCATCCAGGGCTGAAAGATCTGCACTGCTGACCCAACTGATTCTGGGCATTATTCGAAGTTCTTACCTTTAGGTCTTAAACAGCTTTGGGATTTGTGATATGTGAAAGACCACCTGGAGGTGGGATTGATGGTATAAGAGGAAGGCAGGGAAAAAGGACAAGAGGAAGTAATCATCTAGCAGTTCCTAGAGCTGGGTAACTGTGTGGATTGTGATGGAGGGGCAGTTGGTGAAACCTCCTTCCTTGCTTTTGAGACCTCTGGGGAGTCACGGGCACTGGAAGACCTCGGCAAGGAACAAGAAGACAGCCATGCCACTCAGGAGCACCACACAACCCTTCCTTGCTGTTTTTCCACTTTCAGAGGTGAGGTAGTTTGCAACCATAAACAGGGCATTTTCTGTGATGGCACATGTCTTTGAAACTCTTTCCCCTTGAGATTTGCCTACTTTACTTTACTTTAGGGACCAGGCCAAAACGCATCTTTTAACCTAGGCTTTTAATTGAGGGGGGGGGGTAATCTTATCAGCTTTTTAATGGTCTGTTTATATTTAATAGGCAGCTCATATGCTGCTTCTGTCCAATTGATTGTTTTTTATTTATTTTTATTTTTTTACTATTGTCATTTTAATTGTAAGCTGCCTCAAGCAGGACTCTGAAGATTTGGCACAGAGATATCCCAGATAAATAAATCATGGACATTATGGGGTCCAGAGTTCAGTTTGGTTTGGTTTGGAAAATATTTGGAAAATAGTTTGGTTTGCAAAGCTCAATATTGAATCATGCAGCTGGTAGGAAAAGGGTGACTCCCTACTACTTGAAACTGTTCAGATATGTGGATGCAACTAGTGTTAAGATGCCAGTTACTACAACATCATATTTTATTGAGTCTCAGTTCATAGACTCTGATCCACAAGCCGGATATATTGAAGAATTTTATTTTGGAAACCTTAGCCCTGTAAAAAGAGAAGTTGTGAATCCAGCTGCACGGTAACTTCCTACATTCTAACTTGTCATGACATGCTGCAGTAAATATTGACAAATCAAAGAAAACTATCATTTTTGCCTTCAAAATATTCAAACTCGGAATCTCATGAAGGAAATTTCCAACTTGACAAGATGTTTGTTATTTCTTAGTTTCCAGCTAATTGTACCCTTTCATGGAAAAGGCGTTATTTATTCTGCATGGGTGGGCTTTCTCCAGAATGGAATAAATATTATTTTCACAAAATTCAAAATAATATGCTGCGCGCCACCTACATGTCAAATATAATCACAATATTAAACAAGATGTGCATCTAGAGAACTTTGCATCATCATTATTTTGTCACCCTCCTAAAGTCAAAGGCAACATGTCTGATGTTGATACAGATTTCTAGTGATAATATAATGGGCTTCATATACTGTAAAACTTCCACTCTCAAGATCTGTAACTGTGCTGCATTAATGTTAAACATGACCAATGAAATCTTATATGGTTTTATGATGTGCATACTTTGCCATTAAGGATGCTGAGAGCTGTAGAGTTGAGTACAGTGTCAGTTCCACTTAGTACTTACATGTCTTGGTATGAGTACTCCTGACAACACAGCCACATGTTTACATGACATTTCCATCTCTGCATCAATGCATTTTGCATGCAACGAAGCAACAGGAGACTCACATGTAAGCCATAGTTGAGCAGACAAGACTTATACCTTGGAAAATTTCTCCTTCTCCCACAGTACACTACTGCCCCAGAGAAGAATTTCCAGCTGGCAGAAGCAGAAAGTGATTCAAAAGGCTAGGGACTGGATCCAGATCAAGCCACAGCTTACATTGCCTCCTTTTGCTACGACACACTGGAGTTGGTAACACAGTTCACTGAGAAAACGTGACAGGGGCCGGACAGCCCATAAAAGGGCTGAGCCGGCCGGAAACGGCCCATCCCAGCCACAGGACTCCAAGGCCAGAGCAAGTAGATAGCGGTGCACCTGCAAATGCACTCCCAGATAATTCCCCCTCCCAACAAAACCATCCTGACAGCCACCTGAAACTGAACTCATTGAAGATCCTCTAGCTGGTCCACTAGCTGGGATGAGGTGGTTCAGATCAGAGGATTCTGCTCCACATACTTGGTGGTGGTGTGTGTGTGCGTGCGTGCATGTGCATGTGTATGTGTATACCTCTTATATATGGGGTGTGTCATTTTGCACTTTCACCTCCTTCCAAAATATATAGATCTGGCTCTATGTAACCCTTTTATGAGACTTGGGCCCTGTGGGACTTAACCTCGGTTTCACTGGGCCTGTAAGATGGAGATGTTCCTCCAGGCATATGAATGACACAGCAGCCATTCAGTAGATCAGCTGGCCTCTCTCCCACATCCCCTTCCCCTTCCTTGTTCTCCCTTCCCTTCCATTTCTCCTGGGTTTTCCCCTTCTGTTGCTTCCCTTTTCATTTTCCTTGTTTCTTTCCTTGTCTCAAATCGTTTGTCCCACCTTCACTGTCTTCAGCAAGGAGTAAAGATTTTTCTGCTCTGTTTAATATTAAAATGGTTTTAATATTTTGACTTTGCCACCTTGGGAACCTTGAGTAGGGTGGAACGGTAACATTAAAATATTTAAAATAAATAAATCATACATAGGGCTCACAAGAGATCTCCCACCTATACTCCATCCAGCCCCACACCTAATTACCTTCAGTAACATGTTCTGTATATATTTATTGTATTTATATGTTACGTAAATGCATGTTATGTATTCATTGCATTTTAGTTTGTTTTTCTCTCCAGGAGAGTCAGGCTGGCACATATCATTCTCTCTCCTCTATTCTATCCCCCCAACTCCTCTGTGAGGTAAGCTTCACAGAAAACAAATGACTGGTCCAAGGTCACCCAATGAGTTCCATGCTGAGCAGACATTTCAACCTGGTGTCCTCTTGTCTGCTCTGACCACTGAACTGTACTGTTTTTCCTAAGCCTGCTGATCATATATGGGGAAATAAATGACTTTAGATTAAGTCTTCTTCCCACCAAATAGGTGACAAGAAGTAACTGACTGTGTGGTGTGGCTGGTTGCCAATCCAGCGTCTGGCTGCCAATCCAGTAGGAGATGGTCACCTAAAAGAAGTGATGGCATGTTTATTTATGTATTTTATTTATTATTTAAATTTATAGACCGCCCCATCCCAGAGGGGCTCTGGGCGGTGTACAACAATATAGATATGTATACAACATGTAACAAGGGTCACAATAGTGACCGTTTACTAAAATCCATTAAAAACCATTAAAACCCATTTAAACAGCGGTCAAAACAATACAAAAGTAACAGCGTCCCATGACCCAATTCATTAAAACCTCCCCAAATGTTCTTGTTGACTCCCATTTAGATTCTATTAATATTTTGTTTGTGGGTTGTCTGCCCTCATATCATTCTTCTCTTTTGTGTTTTCTGCCTAGTTTTGCTTGGCAACCAGTCCTTCCTTGCTTACCACTTGGACCATTAATTCCTATTGTATTATGTACACTGACTCCCTCTTCAAGTCAAAATCTATTATGCATTCATTCTTTTTCCACTTCTGCTGTAATCAAACATTCACATAAATAGTGCAAGAAAAGCTCAAATGTGTTTTATATATCAAAACACCTTTTTTTAACCTCTTCTGTTGTTACTTAGCTTCATTCTTTTCCTCTGGTTGCCTGTTATGCTTTTAAAAACCCTACCACTTGAGATTAACCTTGCTTCTTTTCTTACTTTCTTTTTCATAACTTCTGAAGACTTCAACATAGCACTACAGTTGTAAAGCTTTTAATGCTGAGAGGCTGAACTGTTGTATATGTGTGCAGTCTTGGAGCTGTTAAAAAGAGGTTTGTAATCTAACTTCTGAGAGGGAGGGTGGTAGTTTTATATCACTTGAAATTTCTCACAAAAGCAGCCTGAAGACTCAAGATGTCCTAGGCCTGAGTAGGGCTGCCAGCTCTGGGTTGGGAAATTACTAGTGATTTAGGGGATAGAGCCTGGAAAGAGCAGAATTTGGGGGAGGGAGGGATCTCAGTAGGTTATAATGTCATTGAGCCTACTTTCCTAAGCTGCCATTTTCTCCAGGGGAACTGATTTCTGATATCTGGGGGCCACTCCCCACTCACCTCTTACTGTGCAACCCCGCAGCCCCCCTGCCTGGAAAAGCCTCCGTGGCTTTTGACCACGGAGACATTTGTTTCCCACTCGCTCCCTGGCTTAGGCAAGAGTAACTGGCACTGAGGGAGAAGCACTCCCCCAGACCTCCTTCCACCTTCCTCGTTGCCGGTGAAAAATGTGCACTGGGGCAGGCTGGGGAAAGAAGAGGAGGGACAGAAGGAAGGCACGGCCTGCCTGGCTGTGTGCAGGAGGAGGGCCCCTGAGCTGCCGCCGCCGCCGCCACCGCCGCCACGTGTGGCACAGCGGCGGCGCCGACGAGTAGGCGGCCGCCTGGTTCAGCGAGAGCTGCGAGAGGCGGCCCCCCGCTGAGCTGCCGTTCAGCCCCTCCGAGCGCTCCTGCACCGGCCCGAGACAAGAGGGAGGCAAAGAGGGATTTCTTTTCTGTCAGTTCACTGGAGGAGTCTTTGCCGCTCTTCCACCTCCTTGCCGCGGGGTTTTTGAAAATGTTCCTCTTCGTAGAGGACCTAATTTGCGGCGCGGCAAGGAGGTGGGAGAGCAGCAAATTCCGAGCAGCTGCGCAGTGAGCGCCGGTGATGTGGGGAGCGTCCGGGATCCCCGCGTCTTTTACAGAGGTGACCCCGCGGCTTATGGCGAGTGGGGAGTGGCCCTGGAGATCAGCTGTAATTCCAGAAGCTCTCCAGCCACTATCTGATGGTTATCAGGATTGGCACAATTACCATTAGAGCATCAGCAACAGACCTCAGTCCAGTATGATATTTTGGTTAAGGCCCTAAAGTAAATATCTGGGCAACCTTTGAAGCCTAAACTCTTAGGAGAGAGCATTGCATGCACCACAAGGCATTGAGGTGCTTATCCAGATGCCTGACTAATTTTCTGCAGAGTCATTTATGTATATTCTTCGTTTGATTACCTTAATTCAGACACTTTGTGCGTAAAAACTGTACTGAACACTTTGTGTTATACTTTGTTGCACATCCAGTGCATTGCTGAGTTGAATAGTGAGCTGTTGAATATATTGTCTATAAGATTAACATAACATCTGAGAAGTATCTAGAAGTTTGATTGTGGTGGGTTTTCCAGCCTGTGTGGCCATGATGTGGTAGATCTTGTTCCTAATGTTTCACATGCATCTGTGGCTGGCATCTTCAGAGGTGTATCACAGAGAGAAGTCTGTTTCACACTGTGTCTAGTGAGAAGGGAAAGTTTAGTGGGGCATATTGTCCATGTCCCAGGGTGGGGAACCAATCAGTAAGTGTTTGGGTGGAACCTGCTATGCAAAGGTGTGGTTGAGTGCATTGTATTGCAGGCAGGGTTATCAGTCCATTTTTTAAGTACTGGTAGCCAAGATTTGTTAATTTTCAGAGTCTCTTCTTTCTTGTTGAAGTTGTCTTAGGCCCTTTCCGCATGGGTTGTTTACAGCGCCCTAGGGATGGCAAAAACGGCATCCCTAGGGAGCTGTTCACATGGGGGGCGCAGCTGCTTCGCAGCCGCACTGCCCTCACTCCCCCCCCCAGCAGCGCGAAGCCACCATTTTCCCATTTTGGAAAACAGCGGCTTCCAGCTGCTGCCGTGCAAATGGCAGTGGCTGGAAGGTGCCATTCCCCTCCCCCTTTCCCGATCGACTTACCTTCCCTGCAACTTTCCGGTGCATCGCCAAGGCCTGTGGACACGCCCCCCTGCCCTGCGACTCCGGAGCAGTTGCGCAGGGGAGGGGGCGTGTCCCCTGGCCTCGGCGACGCACTGGAAGGTCACAGGGAAGGTAAGCCGATCAGGCGACAGTGTGGCGCGGCGCCGTCTTCCCTGTCGTTACTGGGACCATTCGTGCGAACGGTCCCGGGGGGGGGTTGGGTCGGTATCATGTACATCGACCCAACTTCCAGCGTGGCCATGCGGAAGCGGCCTTAGAGTTTGTGAATTTCAATGGCCTCCCTGTGCAGTCTGACATAGTAACCTTCTGAATTGTCCAGAATGTCAGTGTTCTCAAATAAAATGGTATGTCCAGTTTTGTTTAACACATGTTGTGCAACTACAGCTTTTTCAGGATGGTTAAGCTGACAGTGTCTTTCATGCTCCTTAATACGCGTCTAGAAGTTTGTTTCTGTATGGTTTAAGACATATAAGTGAAACAGCCACATGCTGCGAGCTCTTTACAATTTGATTATTCTAGTCCTGACAACTGGGTTACACAATTGGGTTAGCAACCTTACTTCTGAGAGACAGCCAAAGTTGCATTATTTTGCTCTCTTGTACTCAGCTGGTATGATTTCTGCAATCACAGGATTTCAACAACCACTAGTAGCTCTCCAAGATTACACGATCACTCATTTTAACCCTAGCTTTACTCGATAGGCTGCAGCGTTTGGGACTCTTTAGTTTGGAGAGGAGATGTCTGAGGGGGGATATGATTGAAGTCTATAAAATTATGCATGGATAGAAAATGTTGACAAAGAGAATTTTTTCTCTCTTTCTCACAATACTAGAACCAGGGGGCATACACTGAAAATGCTGGGGGGAAGAATTAGGACTAATAAAAGGAAACATTTCTTAATGCAATGCGTGATTGGTGTTTGGAAAATGCTGCCACAGGAGGTGGTGATGGCCACTAACCTGGATAGCTTTAAAAAGGGCTTGGGCAGATTTATGGAGAAGTTGATCTACGGTTATCAATCTTGATCCTCCTTGATCTGAGATTGCAAATGCCTTAGCAGACCAGGTTCTCAGAAGCAGCTGCAGCAGAAGGCCATTGCTTTTATATCCTGCATGTGAACTCCCAAAGGCATCTGGTGGGCCACAGTGAGTAGCAGAGTGCTGGACTGGATGGACTCTGGTCTGTTCCAGCAGGCTCTTTCTTATGTTCTTAATGTTTCAAATCCTTCCTCCACTTCTTTGTATATTTGTCTTTTTTTCTCTTAGTGCATGGAGGGTGAGTGGAAAGAATCTTTTCACAGGGATTCAAGATGACTCGATGAACCTAGTCTCACAATTAAGGGAAGCTACAGATCAGGATCAAGGAGGATGAAAGAAGTGTGGTTCAGGCAGTGGCCTTAGAATGAGGAGGCTGGGGGAAGGTTGAAAAGAAAGAGTCCTGAGTGGTATGGTAGAGCACAGTGTGTGGAAGCAGAAATGAGAAAGCCGAATTTCAAGAAACTTTGAAGTGCCCAAGTGTGCAGCCAAGGCAGGGTAACTACAGGCAGGAATCAGAAGATACAATAATTGAAGAGGGTTTGAAAGGAGGAGCCAAGAAGAAAGAAGGACTGAAACAAAACTATACATAGGTTCTAGAGACAGGAGGGGTCATGTATTATTGGCAAAGGAGCAAAGGCACAATTGACTGAGTTAGTCTAGAATCTAAACTCTAATGAGAGAATCCATCCATGGAAGCTTTTGCTGTAATTGCAGCGGTAGTGTCCAGCAGACCTGAGTGGGCACCATAGGACAAAAAACCTGTGGGTGGTAGTGTAGGACTGAATTTCACAAATTGGTTTAAATGAATCAGGCAGTTTGAAGGCTGTGGGTTTCTAGTATCTTTTTATCACTGCCTTCTTTTACAGCCTTGAATCTTTATTTTTGTCCCACTATACACACTCTCTCTCTCCCTCCCTCTCTCAGTTTGTATTTTAAAATATTTTTGTACAATATCTGCTATCAATAGTTCCTTTATAAATGAATCTGATTATAATGATTGCCCTGACCTGGATAATCCAGGCTAGCCCAATATCATCCAATCTTGGAAGCCAAGCAGCATTGACCCTGGTCAGTATTTGGATGGGAGACCACCAAGGAGTATCAGGGTTGCCATGCAGAGGCAAGTAATGGGAAGCCACCTCTGAATGCTTTGCCTTGAAAACTCTATAGAGTCACTGAAAGTCAGCTATGACTTGATGGCAACAACAACAACAATAGGACAAGTATAATCTGCCTCTTGGGGGATACACTAGGACAGTGGTGGTGAACCTATGGCACTCCAGATGTTCATGAACTACAATTCCAATTGGCCATGCTGGCAGGGGCTGATGGGAATTGTAGTTCATGAACATCTGGAGTGCCATAGGTTCACCACCACGGCACTAGGATGTACTGTGCAGAGGCTAACTCTGTAGTGAGAATTCATAGAGTTGCCATCTGCAGTTTGGGAAATCCATGAAGATTTGAGGGTGGAGTGTTGGGAGGACAAAGTCTGAGGAACAGATGGAGCTCAGCAGGCATGCGATGCCATAGAGTCTGTTCTCCAAAGTGGCCATTTCTTCCAGGAGAGGTGATTTCTGTAGGCTGAAGATTACTTGCAATTACTTGTAATTCTGTAGGCTGCAGATTACTAGATGAATTCTAGGCTCCATCTGGATATTTATAACCCATTTCTAATCCTACCTCTGCACACATATACACTCATCCTTGTACAATGGCATATCTGGATCCAGACCTTTATTCTTCTATTTGTAATTTAGAGAGAAAACTATTTAAAGTTATTGATGATTGTAGGCATGAGAGCCAATATTTACAAACTTGGTTCAAAATCAAAAGAAGTACTTGTCAAGAAAAGCAATTTTAATGAAAAATCTAATCTGTTTCAGTTGTTTCTAATTGTACCATCCTTCTTTTAACAGTGCCGGAATTGCTCAGAAAACTATCTGGCAAGGCAAAGTAAGAGGAACTAGTCTAATCTGAATCAAGAAATATGAAGACAAATTGAGATGGACTCTTTCTTTGTGTATGTATATGCAGTTTCCTTTCTTACAGGAAACACGATGCCTCCAATTTCCCTGATTACTGGTTTCTGTGTCAGTCTTATCGAGGCAATGATAGGTTCTCTACAAATTTTCTCTTAATGTTATTTCCCTAACAAAAGTACAAAGTGACCCATAGGGTTGAAGATATTATGTAAAAAAGAAAAAGAAGAAATCGTATCACATTTTTTTCTGCAGTCACTGCATAGCAAACTAGCTTGCTGTTTAAATTAATATAACTGAGCATTCTCCATCAAAAGCAAGAGGATCTAAGATGTGCTTCTAACATTGTGTGATTCAGTCCTGGTCTATTTTATGCTGGAATGGAGCATCCATTTTGAAATTCCATCATTTGTCCATTAGGACCGTGTGTGAAAGGTAAGGCCGAAGCAGGTCTACCTCAACCATGATTCAAGCTGAGAATGTGAGATCTAGTTTTAAGTGCAAATCAGGCAGAATGCTGATGAATGCAGAGCTTTCTCCATAAGGCCCATAGCTTTTCTCCATATGTTTCCCTCAGCCAATATCCAATATTAGCCCAATATCAGAAGCAAGCCTTACATGGAGAAAATTATTGGGACAGAGAGACTGGAGAGAGAGAAGCAACAGTTCAGGACCTCTGTTTCTCCCTTCAGTCATGTACTACTTTTGCTTTTTAAGTTGCCCCTACTTTATATGTGATCTGACACCAGATAAGTTAATAAGATCATATTTACTTTTAAAAGAAGCTGCAAACCAGTAATGTCATTATAGCAATGAGGAGGAGACAATTGCATGTGCCTGTGACCAGCTTTGGTTTTTTAATACAATTTACCTGAAAGGTTTGATCTCCGCAAGTTTGCACTCAGTGTCACTACTTTGTAAAGGAAGAAATGGTGGCTCTCAAGATTTCATTACCATCTTCAGTTGAGGACCTGTTGGTGCTGATGTTTATTCTTGTATTGTTCTTGTACTGTTCTCCCTTCATCTCATAAACAAGTAACCCTACTATCTCATAAATGTACTGCTCCTGTAAATAAACTGCACACTAGCAGCTAAAAATTCTGCATGACAGCTTGCAGTGAAGTGTCAGGGTATTTTTCATGTCAATATGGAGATGGAAAACCTGTCAGCAGAAACACAATTCATGGGGAAAAGGATGACTTATCTACATCTTGACTTTTTTAATTTTAGATCTACATTTTGATTTTCAGTTACAAATTGACATTTTTAATGTAGTATGTGTTCAATAGATATTGTTGCAAACAAGTTTGTATTAACACACAAGGCTTGTTTAGTAGCATATGGCAAAGCATCATTTGCATTTTGACCTTCTATGAAGAGGTCACTTGGCAAATGATGTCATTCAAGCCACAGTTTACCTGGTAAGTGATTCTAGTGTACTCCAAAATATTTGCTTCAGTTTTCCTTTTTATTAGCTGAGATTATCTATTGTTAGTACAATATCAACAATAGTTCTTAAATATAAAATACACTTTAAAATTGGTACCTTAAGTATCAAAATCAGACCATTCATGGCATTCATCACTTTCCAGTTATGCACAGCCGCCACAAAATGTTTGAAGACTTATGAAAAAGAAAAAGATTTGTTATAATGTTACACAAGTTTATTGTCAATCTGCAGTGTGATATTGAAGAACTACTAGGGACTTGAACCTGCAGCTCACTTCTGAAGAATTCTTTATCTGTTCAATGATATAGGAAGGTTGTAATTTACAGACCTAATGTAGATATTCCACTCACAATGTTATTGTTTTATCACGCAAGTATCCCAAACAGTTGTCAGTTGCATGGTGTAGGCAATGTATGTAGACAGTTTGTTGTTTCATGGCTGGAATCACTAGGATGTTGTAGGTTTTCAGGTTGTATGGCTGTGTTACAGTAATGTTTTCTCTTGATGTTTCGCCTGCATCTGTGGCTTGCATCTGAAGATCCTCTGAAGAAGCCAGCCAGAGATGCAGGTGAAACGTCAGGAGAAAATACTATCGGAACATGGCCATACAACCCGGAAAACCCACAACATCTTATGTAAATATTGTACATTGCATGGTGAATTTTTTAAAGACTGTTCTCTGATAATTCTAGGTTGGGTTTAATTCTACTAGTCAATGATTATGAGAAGTTGAGTTCCAGTAGAAGATGATCATGTAGTTTCTGCAGGTGGTGTCCTTAACCTACATGGTAATTGTCCATTAAAATGGAACATGTATACTGCCTTCAACAGAAGAACCTGACAAAGCATTTATCCTCAGAAGTGCAGACATACTCACAGAGTGAAAGAACTCTTCCCTCCAACTACAGATAGTCCCATTTGTTCAAACATTCTGATAGAAACTGCCCCAGTAGACACCTGACATCAGCGAAAGCTGTTTGTCTATTAATGTTCCTATCCACATTTTCACAAAGTCTCAGGAGAAAAATGGGCATGTCAAATTATCTCAGAAATTGTGGGGTGGGTTTCTGTAGTGGAAAGTAAGAGATTCAACACACTGACTTCCTTACATGTCTTACAGTACAAATAAAAGTGCTTGATAACAACAGTGCTAGGTAAAAACGGCATGTGGTAAGTGTTGTGTGCAGATTGGCATGCAGGCTTGCAGATAACTGCTAAGAGGATGTTTGTTCATACAGTCTGCTTGTGTACACAGTTCCTCCTTGCTTCTTCTATCTCCTTGATGCTGTCAGCAACAATCATCCTCTTGTCTTTTCTTACCTATGTGGAGTAAAGTTTTCATAGTCCTTCCTAAGGGCTGTACTTTATTTATTTATTTTATTTATTTATTTTTCAAATTTATATCCCGCCCAACCCCCCGAAGGGCTCTGGGCAGCGGACAACACAAAATTCAAATACAATAAACATAAAAACAATATATAAATTAATCACTAAATAACATATTTAAAATGCAGCAAATTAATACATGATACAGCAATGCCCGCAAAGTTCCTCTTAGACCCTCCCGAGGGGGAAAGAAAAAGAGTGGGTCCTACAGATGGAATGGACCCTACCTATAAGATGAAAAGGAGGGAGAGGGAGGGGGGGCTTTTCCCATTCTCTTTCCCTTTCCCTGAATGGCTTTTACTTGGTAGTTGACAGTGCTGTCTCAACTATCATTTGGTTTGCTAATATTTTGCTGGAAATATTATTTGGTTTTTTATGCTCTGGAAGGCCTTTTTCAATTTTGACTCCTCTGTTATACCATTTTATTTCACGTTGTTGTTGTTGTTGTTGCTGCTGCTGCTGCTGCTGCTGCTGCTGCTGCAATGGATGGAATTTTCTTTCTCTTTGTTTTAAGCACCAGCTTTTGAATATCAGCAAAAAATAATTAACAGTTTTTTAAAAAATGTAAAAAAAAAATCCAGCCTTGCATAGTTTTTTTTTCTCAGTCACCACAATATGTTGGGCAAATCTTGACCCCTGTTTTAACCAAGGCAACCCTGCATTGATTTTACCTTCACAGTCCTTTAAACTTGCTTGGGCACTTGTAGGGATCGTTTCAAATTTCTCATCCCTGCTTTTTAATGTAAAAATCTCAGTTCCCATTTTGTTTCCCTTATGCACATTGAGCCTATCATATTTTATTTTTGGACCCTTTTCTATTCCCTTGAACCAGATTTCTCCTCTAAATGTTGTCCAACATTCAGTGTTGTCTCTGCATTGTTATTAAATCTGCATTGAGCATGTAAAAAATAAATACATGATTATAAAGGTAATAGAAGATGCATCCACAATATAAATGAAATTACAGTATCAAAATGGAAGTATGGGACAAAAATAGAAAAAGAACTAAGTAACATTCACTTGTCCCTGCTTGCCTTGAATGGACTGAAGATTTTCATCCTAGGTGCTCAGGCAAGGGTTAACTTCTGATGTTAATGTCATGTGCACGGGTGTGGCTGGTGTATAAAGCGGATGAGTAATTAATCTAGCCAGAGTGCCATGGTCCTTTTGGGCCTGCCTTCCCCTCAAAATCTGGCTCTATTTATTTACAAGAAAATAAAGAGGACCCTTCTGGAAAGTAGCCTAGTGCGGCTGCTGCTCTAGTACCATTGCAAAGAAGCTTTAAATCTTTTATATCTCCCATACCTCCAGGGGCTGGTGTTGGATGGTATCGAGCCTGGACCAATAAATAATTTATGCTAAGTAGCAATTTAGTTGTTTGGCTTGAGGTAAAGAAATCCAAGAAATTCATAAATAAAGTTCCCATTTTTTTCTGTGTTCCAAAGTTAATTTATGTTACTCTGCAATTAACTAACATAAAGGTGGGGAAAAATATGACAAGCCTAAGGTAACAAGTAAGGCTCATAAATCTGCCATCCCTAAACTTGTGGGGTTTTAGTGATAGTTGGTGGGAGTATTATCAAGTACAAAGTTTTTGCTTGATCAAGTTCATCCTGCTTTGTTTGCAAATGAAAAAAAAAAGAGAAAGTATAGCAACTAATTTCTAACATTTCCCCATTTATTATAACAAGTAAAAAACCCCAGTGTTTTTGTTTGGTTGGTTGATTAGTAAATTTTTGTTGATAATACTAGCCCATGGTAACTGAGAATGTATGGGTGTGCTGCCACAGTAAATCCTCAGAGTTATGGACAAGGTGATATGGGAATAAAAATAATTGGTTAGTTCAAAATATTTGTAATAAATTCCCTGCATCTCCAAGCTATGCATATGCTTGGAGTCTCAAATACAGCTACAGTGTTTTTGTTTTTAAAAGCTTCCTAACCTTCACTGTTAGCGGGCATTTAAAATGCATTTCCTTGACATATTCAATATTTCACATCATCTCATGAAAGCTTACATAATCATCTAAGGTAGATGATTTAGAAGGAGACTAGAAAAGTAAGAAATCAGGCAGTCTTGGACCAAATGCAGTGTATGGGACTCCCTATCCCTGACAGAGGCTTATGGCACCAGATTTATGGGACAACAAGAATAGTTCTTGGCATGACTGATGGTCCTCAATGGAGAAAGAGAAAATAACCCTTCTTTCTCCACTAACACAGGTGTCCATGTACAGGTGCAGGTGCAAAATGACTGTTGGAAACAACCCACTGTCTTCATGCCCAATGCTGGGATTGTGGCAAAAAGTGTGCCAAAAAGAGCAATTCAATATGCTACAGCAGTGCTGAAAGCAAATATAAGTTCCTTTCACTTGGGCTCTTTAATCTGCTTTGCCTTGCAAATACAAACAGATTTTTTTTAAAGTTCCACACTCCTTAAGGATAAAATGTAATCTCTTTCTTCATTCCCACCCAAACTGGAGCAAAATAGGTTTTGGAAAATTTGGATTAAGCCTGCAAGAGTACATAATTTCATCCTTACAGTTTGTGAAACCTTAAAAAAAATCCACATGCCTTCAGAAGCCAAAGTGGTTTTAAAAACTTTAGGAGTTTTCAGAGGAAAAACAGCAAGTCTAACAGTACTGGAATCTTTGGATTGAAACAGGCAACTAACTAATGTGCTTGAATACCTGCTGTTTCAGCTCATGTCCTGCTCATCAGGTGCAAGGTGAGAATCAACCATTCAGTGCGCTGTTGGCTGTGACTGTGCAAACTCAGATGTATGCATGTTGCATTGATTAGACTATGTTCTTTCACTTGGTTGTCCTCTGCCACCTCCAAATTTAAGACATATAGTTAGAGAGGGGGAAATCAGCTAGAGAGTTTGGGGCTGAGATTACTTAGGTGTCTCTGAACCTTCAAGTCTTGCAATCATTCCTTGCTATCACTTCTTGAATGGATGCTGCTGACTATGTAGTCACAAAAAAATTGGACTGCAGTCCAGTATTGGCAATTTCTGGGGATGCCTTGGACTGCACAGGTGCAAAGAAGGGATGAGTTGTAAGTAATTCCATGCTGTATACAAGTTGGTCAATTTAATGACCCAACTGATTACAACCTCGAGGGATACTGTCTCTTCTCTGGTAATGAGATGATTCAATTTCTTGGACTGGGAAAAAGCAGCCACAGTGATCAACTTTGAAAACAGCTTGGCACACTGTTACGCACCAAAGAAACTTTCCAGGGAACATCAAAGCAATCTGACCTCATGCTTAATTGAGGGCAGAACCTGAATCTGAGGTGTTAGAAACACCTGCTCATCCTTCTGTTATGCATAATTTCAGATTGCTGACATGGTCCTTGGAGATGTGATGGGGCACCACCTGTGCTCTGAACCCATGGCCATCATGGCTTTAAAAATATTTCCAGGAAAAGATATTGGAGTCATTAGTGAAAACCATCAACTCCTCCCTGGTTATTTTAACTTTGTTTTTAGCTGGTGGTGATTAAATGGTTACTGTAAGCCATTTTGAACCAAGAAAAAAAGCAGGATATAAATATTTTCATTAAAAATTGAGGGAGTTCTAACAAGCTGGCCGATTACTCACTAGTTCTGGGGTACCCAGTGGGATCAGAAGCATGTCAGGGCAAGAAAACTTGTTTTGATGCACTTCCTCTTCAGGGTGTGCTGAGAGAGGAGGTGTGTTGGGGCAAGATTTCTTCCTATTTCCTTGTGCCAAAGAGACACTTCTTGCCTTGTTCCAGAGTGGGGCAGTGGTGGGGAACAGTTGGCAGTGGGTAATCGGCTGATATAACCTATTTTACAGGCTACCTAGAAGTGTCCTCTTATGTTGCGCAATGGTTGTCAAGCATTTTACTGCTTAGACACGCTTTTGGAGGACAATTCTGGTACATATTTATGCAGAAGCATGAAATCTGAAGATGGAATTCTGCACCTTGAGCTAAAATTGAAACACATGTTGTAAGATTTGTGATGGGAACTCCCACCTTTTGTTTTAAAACTCAGAGCAGCATTGAAGTGAGGGATTAGAAGAGTACAGCAGTCCTGGGGAAAGAAATTTTTAACCTATGCTACTCAATCAATAAAAATATCCCCAAATTTGTCCCTTGGGAGAACAATTCAAGTTGGAGATGATGTTTTCAGGCACATAACTGTGCTGGTTTGCAATAGAAGATCAAGATTCAACTCCAGTAAGCACTTTAAAGACCAACAAAGTTTTGGGTATAAGCTTTCATGGGTATAAGCTTTAAAGGCTCTCTTCATCCGATGGCCTACACCAGGTCTGCCTACTAGTCCATGTAGCTCAGTATTTTCCACTCTGGCTGTAGGTTCATAGGTAGAGATGGGTATTTCCTAACACCTGCTTATCTGAAGTATTTCAATGCAAGACTGGACCTGGACCTGCTCCACGGTGTGGGTGGTAAGTCCTGCCAAGTTGCAGCTGACTCACGGCAACCTGATAGAGTTTTCAGGTTAAGAGATGTTCAGAGGTGGTTTGCTATTGCCTGCCTCCATGTGGGCTGAGGGAGTCATCCAGCAGGCTTCATGTGGGAGGAATGGGAAATACAAACCATATATTTGACCACTTATTCACTGCCCCCCCTTGGAAAGTGTATGTTACCTAAATACTTTCTTCTATGGGGCAAACACAGCTTCAGGGATATGTGATTTAAATCAGGAACATGCTATATCACAAAAGGTTATTCCATCTCTCCACCAGCATCACAATCCTGGCCCCATGACTTTTTTAATTAGAATGTTCTTAAAAACATAGGGGATCCTTAGGACACCCAGAATTTTGTTTAGGTTTGCCTTGACACAAATGTTTGCTACAGAAAATCTGACCTTCCATTAATTCTCTGATATTGTTTCATAAGTAATAGAGAAAGCAGAAAGATTACTCCATTTCAGTTATTAATTGTGATTTCCTTCATTAAAATATCTCACGACCTTAGAAAAAGATTTATGTTCTTAGGTATAAATCTAAGCTCTATTTATTCTAAGAATTGGGTAGATTGGCTACTTACAGTAATGGAACTTGGCTGGCTCAGAGTTTCAGCTAATTCTGGCACAATTGACATCCTCTTCATATCTCTATTTATGATATATAAGTTACTTGCCATTAAATTGTAATAATACACCCACAAGCTTGCAAATGATTTTTGAAGGGGCATTAAAATAAACTTTTTTAGTATCCATTTCTTTTTTGAGAGAAAAAATAACCGCTCTATAAATTAATCACAATTTGTAAGTAGACACTTGATCAACTTAGAAGGTGCATTTATCAGTGCTTACATTGTGTCTCCACAATCTAATACAGCATCCCAACTTCCTTGAGCCACGGGGAAAAGTGGAACATAAATATTTCACATAATATGCAGTAATGTATTTCTAATGCTCATTCTACCGCCAACTTGGTTTGCCACACTTGGGGATTCCCTCTTTAAGAAAGTGCAGGTGTGCCTTGGGTACACCTTCTTCTGATTGGCTGAGGGCCCTGGGTCTTCCACAAAATGACTGCATTTTCTATCTCTATATGGACAAGAGGCAAATATGCCCATACGTGCCTAAGACATGCTAGAAGTAAGAATATGTTGACTGATGGAGTCCAATATGCCACAACTCAGCCTACACATGCGTATGTTAGGGATTGGGAATAGTGAAACAGTGCGCTTAGTACTAAGGATAAAGGAAACATGTAAATAACTATAATTTATTTATTGAAATATACATGCCTTTGCCTTAAAGCTTGTGTTCAATTCCTATTTTTAAAGGTATTTAGCACTTTAAAAAAGAAAAAGAAAATTGCCTACAATTTGCCAGCAATTTGAAAACAATCAATTTAGAGTCTCTCCTATCAGGATGCAACGGGAAGAAATGACATTTTCCTCCCTTCCATTTTCACTCACACAGAGTACTGTGTGCTGCAAACAATTCTTGATGAAATCAATGCCTTGTAAGAACTTCAAGTGGCTTGCAAGCTTCTGACTTGTTCTGTAGTGAAGAGATTCAGGCAGTTTACACTAAGACTCTTCTCCTAGTTCAGTTCTCTTTCTGATCATCTAAGGCAGTTATGGCGAACCTATGGCACAGGTGCCAGAGGGGGCACTCAGAGCCCTCTCTGTAGGAACGCACACACAGAGTTGGTCATGTGGGGGGGAATCACACACACACACACCTAAGCTGGCCTGGGCCGTTGGGCAGAACAGGCGCACCACAGCGAACAGGGAGGACTCGGCTGGCAGAGCGCATGGCAGAGCAGCGGATGCACACAGGACCTGTTGGAGGCTGTAGCAGACTGGCTGCTGCTGCTCGCTGGGTTGAACAAACAAAACATGGGAAAAGGGTAAAAATGGATCTGTCCCATGTACACCAGGGAAACGCTGAGACCCAAGTTTTTGCCAATCACCTGGGCAGATCAACCTAGGGAGGAGGAACCAAGATGCATTTAGGATTTTTTTAAAAGCACACCAAGGTCTTTGCTAGAATTGCTTTTATTTTTCTGTTCCTGTTGCATTTTTGTGGGAAATCAAGTGCTGTGAAGGAAAGATGACATGTGAAGGAAAAACCGCAGATCAGATGGCTGCTCCACCTGAAGTTATCCCACCCCTCACACAGCATTCTTGCTTAGGATTGCCTTCCTTGACTGCCTTTTTACTTCTATTTTGTGGTGGGGGGGCGGGGTTATTTGGTTTCAGAAAGTGAAAATTTCACTTCCCTGTCCCCCCCACACACCTCCCCCTTTTTCCACCAGGCCCCCAGTGTGAGAATAGTGTAATTATTTCAGGGAGATTGTTAGCATTAAACCTAAGACCTAGTTTTGGGGAAGCAGTGTAGGTAACCCTGTTAAGTGCTGTTAAACACCACTGATTTTCATGGGAAGAGCTAAAGTGTAAGCTGGGAGTAAGCTTGGTTGCTGGCAATGGGGCTTGCTTCTGAGTAAACCCTCCTAGGGTCGTGATTCATCCGTTCGAAGAGCTGCATGGTTGCTTCACCAAGCTTACTCCCAAGTAACGCGTGCCTCAGCCAACCATTTTTTCTAAACAAAAACCTCAGTATTCAGGTTAAATTGCCGTGTTGGCACTTTGCAATAAATAAATGGGTTTTGGGTTGCAATTTGGGCACTCGGTCTCGAAAAGGTTCGCCATCACTGATCTAAGGAATCAAATCATCAGTCATAGAGGTCAGATTATTCAGAGATCACTCCTTGGAATGAATACTGACCCTGAAAGAATGTTGTGCTACTAGCACTTCTGTCTCCTGCATTTGCAGGAACTTTTTATGCCATCTTGCTGAGGTTTTCTGTATGGCAAAACGCAGAGTTTCATCCTGACATCACCACTTGTAGTTTTGCTTTGGTGGGAAACAGTTGGATAACAGTATGGGATGTCACTATCTTTTATGCAAATGAGTGAATAGTTGTGTTGCTGTGTATGTCCAAATATTCCTAGTTTTAATTTTTAGGTTCAAAATAGCTATTTTGGTACAGTGCTCTTGAAAAACATCTTGATTATGTGACTTGGCACCATGATTTAGCACTATGATTTTTCCTTCTTTCTACTTCTTCCTCTATGATAAATTAATCAAATAAGTAATTTCAGCCAATCAGAGATCACATCATGGATGGGATAGTGCATAGTTGCATAGTCCATCAGATTTGGATATGAGATAATGTCATGAAAGATAAATGGGAGCAACTGGGAATGTGGGAAATGAGTTCTGGCTCACACTCTTATTTAGCCACTTTGATTTGGCATGTGATGATATAACTAATGGTCACTGAAGGCAGTTCAGAATGAGAGAAAGCAAGGGTAATAGCAATCGGTAGATAAACGTTTTGTGGAAGACATTTTTAAAAAATCATCAAAACAGAAAAACAAAATGTTTGTGAAATTCTGTGAGCATGGCTCAGCTTTAATTTTAATAGAACTCCAAATAAGGTGATTATGTTATTCTATTTCCACATGCATGCCCTCAAGACTACATTCAAGAGTATTGGCATTTATCTGCCAAATATTCAGAATGAATCTGAAAGATGCAGTATTGACTTCAAATTTTATATTTGATTAATAATAGTTTTTGTTCACTTCACAAGGGGACAAGAAAGCACAGAGATTCATGTTGTAATTCCAGAACACATTTTAGGTAACTGGTAGAGAGCACTGTCCAGAAACAGGTCCCCCATCTTGCCACGGGCTTGCCTGCCAACAACCTGCTCTTTACAAATGTTTTTTACAATGCTCTTTACAAACAAAATGAGTGAAAATGCCCCAATGAATTTGACTAAGTATTCTGAAAAACCTTCACTCCTGAATGTCTATTGTTTTCTTGCTTAAAGGAACATGGCTGCATAATGCAAAATAGCAGTCAGATGGAAGTAAAAGCCAAGCACTGGGGGTGGGGGACGTATACTTTGCAGGATCCAGAAAGCAGCTACCTGGGCATTATGACAAAATTGATTCTTCATATAAATTGGAAAAAAAATTCATACAGTTGTATTGGTGAAATATGATGGGGTTCGCGTCACAAATCTGTATTGGGCCCCCCAAAATGATGCTTGGGCCCTGAATAGAAAAACAGAGATTGTAATCCACAGCGGAATGCTACCTTTGTTGTGCAGGACCATCTAAAATGATTTCAGTTAGATCTGCTCTGTTCCATGAATCATTAATGCAGGTTTCTAATAACTGTCAATGGAATTAGGTGGCAACACATTCTCAAATAATGCCAAACAACGGAGACCTTTAAAATATAACTCCAGTAGGGAACTCTGTTTTGCCAAACCCCCTTTCAAATCTCATCATCCAGTGGAGATTGCTGGTTATTCAAATGTAGCTGCATTCATTCTGCAAACAGCTTGTTTTCTTACCCTGATGAGCGCTTCCTCGCATGAGAAATACCAGCTGATTGCTATAGGGCTATTCTTCAAGATTAATTGCTCTAAATGAGGATTAACATAGTGAGAGAGAGAGAGTTACAGAAAGCGACATAGGAAGAGATAGCAAGTGAGACTTCTCACAAACACTTATCAGAAGGGTGGAGAGTACTCCAAATGACAGGTTCGTGCATCAGGAAGCTAAAGGAAGTCAATGGCAAAATAATAACACCAGTCACAGGCTGCCTCCATTATCCGGGAGATGGCTGGGTCTAGCCTTGTCGTCAGTGACTGAGCCTTTTTTTTTTCTCCACTCCCTGCTTGTGGAATTGGCACATGTAGGAGACAATCTGCATAATGTGTGGAAGAAAGAAAAATGGCCTATATTATAGCTCATCATGTGTTGATCTATACATGCCCTTACTCTCTGCAGATGATACCATGACTCTCTGTTCTGATGAGTGATTTCTTTTCAACTGATAAAGCACAGCGTAAATTTTCAGAGCAGCCATATCTGCATGCAGCGGATGCTCAGCCTTGATCTGGCCTTTGTATCTTTACCCCTCCTCCCCTGTTGTATCCTTGTTTCAGAGCATGAGAGGAAAATGAATGCAGGCACGGAGAAAGACTGATTTGTTGCTGAAAGGTACTTTGCAACAGGAATCTGCCCATGGTTACTTGGAAGTAAGTCCTGTTGGTTTCATTGAGACTTGAGGCTGGACTGGCCTTTTAAATTACCCAGGAAGGTTCTCAATGGGCTGCTACCCTGGAGGGTTACTGGCAGCCAGGTGCAAGCTGAGCAGAGTCCCAATGGCACTGGCAGTACCACAGCAGCTTCTCAGCTGGAACTTGGGCTGCAGAAACCATGGCAACAGGGGAAGATCTCCCACTGGAGAGGCCAGCACCTCCTATCATTGTTTTTGTGGCCCAGATTTGAGCGGAGCGGGCCATGTGAAATTGCCAGCATTGCAGAACACATTTCTAATTTTACTTCATTTATATCCCATCCTTTCCCCCAATGGGGATCCAAAGCAACTTGCATTATTGTCCTCTGTTTTATCCTTACAACAACTCTGCGCAGTGGATCAGGTTGAAAGTTTGACTGACCCAAAGGTCACCCAGCAAAGCCTCAGAGGTGCCAGCCTCCAGATAGGGACTGGAGTTCTCCTGGATCCAGAACTTATCTCAGATGGCAGAGAAAAGTTTTGCTTGATGAGATGGATGCTTTGGAGGGTAAATTCTATCACATTATACACAAGTGAGGTCCCTCTCTATGATCCATCCCCAAATCTCCATGAATATCCCAACCTGGAATTGGCACTTCACTTAACCTATTCCAGGGCTATTTTAATATCCTACCCCACCCCAATGAGACATTCTCCTAGGTGGATCTGTTTATACCTGCTTTGGACTATTACTCTTAAATCCCATGTTTACACAAATGAAAATCTTTTGTTTCCAGTGGGCTTATTCTGAAGTAAATATGAAAAGGAGTGTGGTCTTAGGAAGCGTTCCCATGTTTCTTGAGTATAGTATAGTGAATTCCAAACAAATGTCTGGTCTTTAGAAGATCCATACAATGTGTACTCAACTGTTCTATGTGGTAGCAATCTGAGTATCCCCCCACATACACACACACACCAAATGCTTCTTATTCTTCTGATTAAGTTCAAAATCCCATGTCCCAGAGGCAGCTTGAACCTCTCCTGTATGAAAAAATATTATTCACTGTTTCTGTAGAGTATTTTCTCCTCAAGAAGAAAACTCCGCATGAGTTAGCAACTAGATTCAAGGCTCCATCCTGTCCTTGGCATCTCCAGTTAAATAAACATAGGTAACAGGTGCTGGGAAACATCCTTCTCTGTCTGAAACAGCTGCTTGCTGTCCATGGAGATAATATTGAACTAGATGGCTCAATGTAAGGCAGCTACATAGATATTCAGTAAAATCGGGAATTTTAAAGGTGAGACTGTCCTATTGGCTGAAATTAATAATCAATGAGCTTCAATAGAAATCATGACTTATGTAACCCTAAATAATATCAAAGGGAGCAGCATTTCTCATATGAATCTGCTTGCAAATTGAAACATGGCTCTGCTACAGCCTGCTTCCACAGGAAGTTAGACCAAAGAGTGAAACAAAGAAGGACCATTTCCACCATGATAGATATCATGGCATTTTCATTCCCTTTCAACTAGTCAATGACATTTCATAGCGTTTAGCATCTGACTTGGGGAACAATTAGATAATCCCTGGGGACAACCCTGGATGGAATGAATCAACCATTTTCATTGTGGAATTCTCTTGTTTTAAAAATGCCCAGTTCTTCTCAAGGCCATGATATGGGGCAGCAGGAGACAGCCCCCCCCCCCATATAACCAGGTTTGCCTCCCTCAGCCTTATTATAGCAAGATACTTTTTCAGTAAAGTGGCTACAGACAGAGGTGTAATCCAACCAGTTCTCACCACTTCTCTAAAAGTGGTTACTAATTTTTTCTGAGTGCCAAGAAGGGGTTACTAAAGCAACCTCCCTGCCCAATAGGGACTGGAGGTGCATGTGTGCAGCGGTGCCACTGTTTGAATCCCACCACCATCGGAACCTGTTATTAAAATTTTTGGATCCCACCACTGGCTACAGCATCCCAGAGTTGTTCCAGGGATAATTGTGCCCTCAGACATTCTCATTCTGCCAGGATTTTTAGTTTTTGGGTCTGTGATCAATATGCAAGTATTGGACATTTAATTTTTTTAAAAATGTTCTTTTACTTATATAGCTATTTTAATCTAGATTATACCAGCAATTAACTATATTGTAAATAGCTTTCTAACCATCTGATGACCATTGTTTTCAGTTGGAAAAGTATGTGGCATATTTAAAGCAGATACAATAAAAATCCAAGTAGGCCATCCTCACTAGCTTATTGAGGCATCTCTTCCACTGTACAGACCACAGTGGCTAGGCACAACAGCTTCCAAGTCTGTACCTGTGTAGTCCCAGTCCTAGCTTAATGCATTCAGCTGATTGAGGCCACTCACTTCCACCTCCTTCATCACTTCTAATTTTGTTGTTACATCCACCTTAGTGACAGCTTCTGCTGCTGTAGCCTTAGCCTTTGCCAGGGAGCAGGGCAGCTAATCTTCCTTTCTTCTCTTGCCCACTTTAAACTCAATGCAACAAGCTGTTCATGCCCTGTAGGGCTTCTCAAACTCTTGCAAAATCCCTTCCTCATGCAAGAGTTTGACTATCATCTAGTTGGCCTATTATCTAAATACACTTCTACAACACTGGTGTTGTGTAATGCCAGGTCCATTAATAACAAGACCAGAATGCTGCAAAATTATTTTGCAATGCAGAATGTGGACCTAGCATGCATGACTGAGACCTGGGTTAGGGAGGGGGAAACTGTTGCCCTGAATGAACTTGCCCTGCCAGTATTCTCAGTCCTTCACTAGTTCCAGACAAAGGGCTGGGCACATGGGGTGGGTGGAGGTAGTGATGTTTATTCGATTTCGAATACCTTTAATGGCATTTAAATAGTTAAACATTAACATTGCAAGATAATAACAGCCTTTACAACTTCTGACGAGTTAAAATAACACCATTTAAAAATTTAGCCACCACTTCCAACAGCTCGTAGTCGTGGCTGTTTAAAAGATATATAACCTTCTGTTTATCTGTAATGCCATGCAGGAAGGGGATTATGTACTTCTTCCTATCTATCTCATAAAAAGGACAATTCAACAGCATATGAGATACTGTTTCCACAGAACCCATGACACACAGGCATTTCCTTTCTTTATGTGGGATTCCAAGGTGGTGTCCAAGGCTAAAGGAAGAAGGCAGGGCATTACACCTAGCTAAGGTGATGTTTATTCAGGAGGCTTTCTTTTTCAGGGCAATCCCCATCCCAAAGATCTCTGGCGCTGATTGTGTGGGCCTGGTGTGGGATGCCATGGAGAGTTTGGTTATCTTGCTGGGGTACTGGGGTACCACTTGTGCACCTAATGAAACTGCTTGAGGTCATATCAATTGGATCTTGAGGTACCATGCTTAATATTTTGGGAGGCTTCAACATCCAGGCAGATTCAGCCTCATCTTCTCAAGCAGCAGACCTGGTGTCATCCATAGCAGCACCGGGAATGACACCCTGGTTAATGACAATCCCACACACCAAGCAGGACACATGCTGGATCTGATATTTGGCATGAAGGTAAATGTGGATGTGATCTCTATTGATAGAGTGTCGTGGTCAGACCACTTTGCCCTGAAAACTCAAGCTGACATTAATACCTCTCCCTGCTTAGGTGATGGGTTGATTTATGTTCTCCAGCAGAGATGTATGGATCCACAGGATTTTTGGAATGCTCTGCAGGATCCAAAACCCACCAGCAG
Source organism: Sphaerodactylus townsendi (assembly GCF_021028975.2). Lineage (NCBI taxonomy): Eukaryota > Metazoa > Chordata > Lepidosauria > Squamata > Sphaerodactylidae > Sphaerodactylus > Sphaerodactylus townsendi. Next base: position 128,779,695 of record NC_059425.1, on the reverse strand, counting down.
GTTTTTTTGATGAGCTGGAAGAGGACTGGAATGTCCAACTCTCTGAAGCCATTGATGAGATCACTCGCCAAGATCCTCTTCAGTCCCACATCAATCCAATTCCCTGGTATACTGGAGAGATTTGATTGATGAAATGGGAACTAAGACTACTAGAGCAAGTTTGGCAGTGAACACATGATGAAGCTACTAGAACATCTTATAGGATGTTAATGAAAGTAGCAGTAAAGGTAGCAGTAAAGGCGATGTTGTGATGGTACAATTGTTTAAAGCAATTTGTTCTTTGATATCCCTATTTGTGGGGTCCAAAATACTATTGATTCGGCTTTAAGCTGTGAGGCTTTTGCAAGCTTTTTTGCAGATACAATTTGTTTGTTCTGCCACAATCTCCCACCAACAATTGATAAAGTAACTAAACTGGAAGGCCCTTGGCTGTCTTGTGGTCCAAACTGCTCTCCCAGTTTGGCAATGTTGACAAAGTATTAGCAGCTATAAAGTCTACCACTTGCCCATCGCAATTGGTGAAGGCCAGCAGTGATGAGGTGTGGCACCTCCTGATGGAAACTGTCAATCTCTCCATTGAGGCAGATGTTTTCCTGGAGAAGCTCAGAAGCAGTTGTATGACCACTTTTAAAGAAACCATCTTTGGATCTTTTAGATTCATCCAACTGCCACTTAGTTTCAAATTTATCATTTCTGGAAAAGGCAGTTGAGAAAGTAGTGGTGGAGTAACCACAGGTATTTTTGGATGACACATTGACTCTGGACCCATTTCACTTCAGCTTTTATCTTGGCCATGGAACCGAAATTGCACTAGTCACCATCACGGATGAGCTCCAAGTCCAGCTGGATCAAGGTGGGTCAGTGCTGTTTGTACTCTTAAATAACTGAGAAAGAGCAGACTGAAGCTTAATCCACTGAAGACAGGGGTCATGTGGCAGAGGTGAGGGGTGCCCAAGGAGGGTTTACAACTGCCAAAACTGGATGGAATGGCTTTAACACCTGCCTCCTCCAACAATAGCCTGGCTGTAACTCTGGAGTTCTGCTTACCTATGGAGGCCCATGTTGCACAGACAGCAAAATGGGCCTTTTGTCATCTTTGTCAGGCTAGACCAGTGGTGGCGAACCTTTGGCACTCCAGATGTTTATGGACTACATTTCCCATCAGCCCCTGCCAGCATGGCAATTTGGCCATGCTGGCAGGGGCTGATGGGAATTGTAGTCCATAACATCTGGAGTGCCAAAGGTTCGCCACCACGGGGCTAGACAGTTGGCCTCTATCTTGCTCAGATCTGGCCACAGTGATCCATGCAACGGTAACCTCCAGGCTGGATTACTGTAACTTGCTCTACACTGGCCTACTCTTGAGATTACTCCAGAAACTGCAACTGGTCCAGAATGCAGTGGAGAGGATCCTTGGCGGTACATTGGTAAGAGAATTAGTAGGCCTGTATTCCACCATCTGTACTGGCCGCCAGTTGAATTCTGGATTACATACAAGGTTTTGCTGCTAACCTTTAAGGCCTTGTGTGGTCTGGGACCCTTCTATATTCTCGATTGCATCTCCCCATATTGCTCATGAAGAAGTTATGTTCCATTGGTGGTAACATTCTATTGATCCCTGGCCCCAAGAAAATTCAATTGGCCTCAACCAGAGCCAGGGCCTTTTTGGTCCTTGCCCTGGTCTGGTGAAACTCCCCCCCCCCCCCTGCCAATCTGACATCAGGGATCTGTGAGACCTTCATCAGTTCCTCAGGTCCTGTAAAATGGAGATGTTCCACTAGGTCTTTAGTTGAGGCAATCATGGATCTTTTTTCTTCTTCTGCTGGTTCCCTAAATTTCTCTTCTGCCTTTCCCTGTCCTGATAGTGATGGTCAGATATACAATAGGGCATTACATTAAAGTTACATTAATAAAGATACATTTGTGTGTTTTAAAGTTTATTGTTATAATTGTATTGAATTTGATTCTGTGATTGGTTTTTATTTATGCCTGTAAGATGTTCTGAGCCTGGCTTTGGCTGGGAAGGATGGGGTATTGAATTTAATCAAATAAATGCAACACAATACAATCCTACCAATTGCCATGGTTACTCTGTTGCCCAAATTGGTTAGGTCTGACTTTTGTATGGTGGGGGAATTAACAAGAGGCATACCTAACTATGCGACAGGTGGGTAGGAGATCTTCACCTGTGTATGCAGAGTTCTGTCTTCTAAGAGATCCATTCAAAAGTAAGGTTATAATGAAATAAATTATAATTTTATTAAAGGGTTAAAATAATAAAACACACATAGGCATGCAGAATTAAGAGGCCTGAGAAATAAAGTGTTAGCAGAAATAGGTTAGGGAACTGAGACAGTGATATTTACCATTCTGGAAATGAAGAGAATGATGTGGACATAGCATACCTTGATTTTAGTAAGGACTTTGAAAAGGTACCCCATGATATTCTTGCAAGTAAGCTGGAAAGATGCAATCTAGACAATGCAACTGTTAGATGGATTTGTAATTGGTTGACTAACAGAACACAAAGAGTGCTCATTAATGGCTTATTTTCATCCTGGAGAGAAGTGAGTAGTAGAGTGCCACGGGATTCTGCCCTGGGCCCTGTGCTGTTCAATATTTTTAACAATGACTTGGATAATGAAATAGAGGGCATGTTAATCAAATTTGCAGATGATACCAAATTAGGAGGGGTAGCTAATACCCTGGAGGACAGGGGCAGAATTCAAAATGAACTGGACAGATTAGAGAGCTGGGCCAAAACTACCAAAATGAATTTCAACAGAGATAAATGTAAGATTCTTTACTTAGGCAGAAAAAATGAAATGCACAGATATAGGATGGGTGACACCTGGCTTGACAACACTACATGCAACAGGGATCTGGGAGTCTTAGTAGACCACAAACTGAACATGAGCCAGCAGTGTGATATGGCAGCCAAGAAAGCCAATGCAATTCTAGAATGCATCAATAAGAATATAGCGTCTAGATCAAGGGAAGTAATTGTACCATTCTTCTCTGCATTGGTCCGACCTCACCTACAGTACTGTGTTCAGTTCTGGGTGCCTCAATTTAAGAAGGATATTGACAATTTGGAATGTGTCCAGAGGAAGGCAACCAAAATGGTAAAAGGTCTGGAATCCATGCCCTATGATGAGAGACTTAGGGAGCTGGGGATGTTTAGTCTGAATAAGCAAAGATTGTGGGGGGACATGATAGTTATGTTTAAATATTTGAAGAGATGTCATGTTGAAGAGGGAGCAAGCTTGTTTTCTGCTGCCTCACAGACTAGGACACGGAGTAATGGATTCAAGGTGCAGGAAAAGAGATTCCACCTTAGCATTAGGAAGAACTTTCTGACCGTCAGGGCTGTTCAACAGTGAAATTCACTGCCCTGGAGAGTGGTGGAGTCTCCTTCTTTGGAGATTTTTAAACAGAGGCTGTATGAACATATGTCAGGAGTGCTTTGATTGTGTGTTCCTGCATGGCAGGGAGTTGGACTTGATGGTCCTTGTGGTTTCTTCCAACTCTATGATTCTACATTTAAGGAGAGACAACATGAGAAATGGCCAGCACTTCTTGCAGGAAAATGGCATCAGGCGCAAGGAGGACTTCCAAGTGTGAATCTGTGGGGCTCTAGTTATAGGAAGAGTTGACCCTCTGGCAATGATAGGAGAGACAATCTTCTTGGGGCAATGTAAAGTTCCATTACCACGCATGGACAATTCTGTGGGAAATGATTTGATGGTGTGAAAATCCAGGAGAGCCCAAGACTTGATGAGTTTTGAGCAGTGCTGATGAAATAAAAGCAGGGACATTCCATGTCTTGATGAGCTTGAACTGTTGGTAATAAAGGAACTCTGGAAGTTGGACAAGAGGTTACTGAGATTGGGTAAATGTTTAGGGGAAAGGGTGCAGGTCAAGGGAGCATGTTCACTGATGAGATCAGGGTGTGGGCATTTGCAAGTTCTTTGTGGAACCACAGCCAGGTGCATGATCTCAAGGCTGGGCTGTTGTTAATAAAATTCAAGTGGTTGTACTCTTAGGAGGACCATTATCTGAAATTCTGCATTCTTAATTTGTGGGGGCAGGAGGGAAACGGATGATATCATGTGTCAAGTAGACCCTCTTGATCAGATCCTTGAATTAAGATTGACATCCATCTTACCTGTGCGTTGCTCCATGAGGCTGAGCTGTCATTGATATCAAGATTAAAACTGGTAGGGCACTGTAGCTGATCCCAGCAAAATGTCACCCTTGTCTGGCTATAGGCTTAACTGGTATCAGCTTTGGCTACCAAAATGAATTCCTAGCAGAGAGCAAGGAATGTATGTCAGACTAGGATCTGAGATACCTAGGTTCAAATACCCACTCTGTCATGGAAGCTTGCAAGGTGACCTTGGCCCTGTCATATACTTTCAGACTAACCTACCTCACAGGGTTATTGTGAGGATAAAATTGAGAAGAGGAGAATGCTGTCAGTTGCACTGGATCACCACTGTGAACAAAGACAGGGTTTAAATAAATAGCAAAGAAAATGAATAGTAAGATGGGAGAAATCTCGTTAGAGTTCTGGAAGCCCTAAAGGGCCTGTCTCCTGACACATTATTGTTCAAGAGGGCCAGGGAAAACACGACAAGTAGATTGGCTCTAGGGCAGAGATAGAGCTTGAGACTGTGGCAGAGGGGATAATGGACTTGAATATAATAGAGGAATAAAAGAGGCAACAGAGAATAAGACTTGCACAGGGTGGAAGGCTGGTGACAGGCAGGCAGGACAAGAGACTGCCATCACCCCCAGACTCTGCTGTTCTCATTGTATAGTATAGTTGGTCTTGTTTAACTCCTTCAGAAAAAATGGCAATTGTGTAGCCAGCTGTTTAGCAATGGTGATCTGTATTCAGAGTCTCTAATCACCCCATGGATGCCATTTCAGAAAGATATTTTGAAGGGGGAATGTAAAGCCCTATCACTGGTCTGGTGGAGAAAGAGCTATTCATCCAACATTGTTGACTTATATGGCTTCCTATCTAAGAAGGCAGATGAACACAGAACCATCTTCCTAACTGGGATAGGGCTCCTGGCAGTCCTTCAGAAACAGCTTCTATATCCTTCTTATAAGCATGGCCCGGCAATTGCAGACTTTTCCAAAATTCACTATGTGACAAATGCACAAGCACATATGTTAATACAATATGCATTAGACAAATGTCTTTACATTATGAAAACATGAAGGAGAAAGACCGATCTAAGTGCTATGACATGCCAAGTTGTATTTTATGGCTGTACAAACATGTTAAAGAAAGGAGCAGAAACACAGACAAAGCTTGAGGTTGTACGGAAGGATCTAAATTCATCCCTGAGGACTTAAGTTCATCCCTGACATAATTCCACAGTCATTGAATTCCGCTCCAGCAGCTTTCAACTAACATACACAGTTACAAAACTCAGGGTAGCCAGTCTGTTGAAGAATCTGCTCTGTTAAGTGTGTCTTTCCCAAGCTGGTTTATCATAATGTATCAAATGACTAGTCCTTTTGATCCTGTAAAAGGGCAAATTATTAACTGGTTTGGCTAACTGATTTTTATAGAGCATCAAGAAAACTGCCACTTGCTCCACCGAATGCTTTCCCTAGGGACTAGGGGACTAGGGGACCCTCAGGAAAAGCATAAAGGGCAAATGTGGGCGGGGGGGGGTACAGAAAGAAATGGGAATTGGAAAAAACACATCTCTTCTGTTAGTAGAAAATTTGTTCGGATCCAACCCAAAGTTTGCAAAATGTGTTTCTGACTTGAAGGATCATTTATGTATTTATACTCCCACTTTTCTCCTCAATGGGGTCCTAAACTGCTTATGATATTTTTCTCCCTCATTCATTTTTCACAATAACAACGTTGTGAGGTGGGGTAGGAATTCGTCCCTGAATCTCTTGGATTCTAGCCTGACACTGTAACACTACGCCATGTTGCAAGTGTAGATGTAATCACACTAATTCACAGTGCTAACAAGGCAGCTCATGAAGCCTTTTACAGTTGAATGATGCTTCAACCAGGTTCAATAATAATTTCAGTGTTATGTACAGAATATAAATAGCCATCACATAATTATTGTATTAATGTAGATGTTAACTAAATAGAGAACTGTGACAGAGTTGCTTTCTACTTAGAAATCCAAGAACAAGTATAGATGTGCAAAATGCCTTAGTAATTACACCTGCTGTTACCTCACAATAGCTAGCTGCAGTCTTCACCATAAGGCAAGATGATCCACTATATAGCAGACAGATTACAATTACATGATTACAGGTAAACCTAAAATAGCATTCAAATTCGACCTATAGAGCAATATAGGTTTGCTGCGTGACTCAAAGAACCTCTGCTAAGCAAAACAACAACAGTCTCTGTCCACAAAGTTAGCACTATTGGTTCATATTCACTGATTTAGTGCAATGGGAGCCAAGATACAGGCAAGTCTCCCCCCCCCCCCCCCCGCCCCCGCAATGTAAATTGAAAGAGTAGGGTTGACAGTGCCCTCCACATTAGACATTATGGATCTCACCTGATGATTTTCATCTAGCTTCTTGGCTTATGACTGCAATCCAGTAATTGAGATGTGTGGGAAGAATTTTGACAGAACCTCTGTCTCTGGAGTGAGGAAAAGCAACAGAGCCTTTGTATTATTGAAGGCTTTCACTGCCAGAATCATTAGGATGTTCTGGGTATTCCAGGTTGTATGGCCATGTTCTAGTAGTATTTTCTCCTGATGTTTTGCCTGCATCTGCGGCTGGCATCTTCAGAGAATCTGGTAGCAGAAAAACAAGTGGAGTATATATCCCTGTGAAATGCCCAGGGTGGGAGAAAGAACCATTTGCATTTGTTAAAAGTGTTAAAGATGCAGTTTGCAAGTGTAATTTGCATGTGTTGAGTCGATTTTCCCCCATTTTAGCATTTGTGTGTAACACAGAAGTTGCATGATCAATTAGTGGGTATTTGCATAGCAGTTGCCTATGCATTTAGGTACTCATTTACAGTCCATTTTATTTCTTCCTGCAGGGAGACATCCTGAGTCTGGTTAGTGTTCACTATCCATTGGCTTGATTCTAGTGTTTTTAAGTACTGGTAGCCAAATTTTATTCATTTTCACAGTTTCTTTCTTTCTGTTGAAATTGTCTATGAGCTTGTGGATATCAATGGCTTTTCTATGTAGTCTGACATAGTAGCTGTCAGAGTGGTCCAGAATTTCTATATTTTCAAATAACATTCTGTGTCCAGCTTGGTTTATAACATATTCTGCTACTACTTATTTTTCTGGCTGAATTAGTCTGCAGTGCCTTTCATGTTCTTTGATTTGGGTCCGGACACTGCATTTTTTGGTCCCTATGTAGACTTGCCCACAGCTGCAAGATATGTGGTAAACTCCTGCAGAAGTTAGAGTATCCTTCTTATCCTTTGCTGAAAATAACATTTCTTTAATTTTCTTGGGTGGTCTGAAGATTGTTTGGAAGTTACGTTTCATCAGTTTCCCTATTCGATCAGTGATTCCCTTGATGTATGGAATATGGAATAACACAAACATAATGCATAGGTGTACATTCGGGCAGTTCGCCCCAGGTCTATGAGATGATGCTATGATTGATGGAAAGAGAAAATTCTAAATATGAAGATGCCAGTCTGGACATTTCTGTTATCAGCAATTAGATCAGAAATAGAGTAATGACTCTAGTAGAGCCATCCTGAGTTGTGCTGTTCTAAACCAATCGGTTTCAACGGACCTAGAAGAGAGTAATTCCACTTTCGATTGCACTATGAGTTCACTGCTTGTCCTGCTTCCAATCACCTGGGAGATCAAAGCGAGACAGTAAATCATCAGAATGAGCTACAACGTTAGCAGGTTTTTGACCTCTCCTGAATGTCAGAGTCCCCCTCCCAATTTGAAGCACTTCTAATATTCACAAATGTATATTATATGGTTTGTGCTTTGATTAGTAATAAATTTCTGATCATACATCCAATCAACCAATTTAGATAGAACCGATTTAGAGAGTTGGTGTAGGAAAGCAGGATAAAATGTTTTTCCATGAAAAATGTCCCCTAGAAATATAAAACTAGATGTCTAGGTTCTATCTAGTATTTAGTTTTTTAAAGGGAATAAACCGCTCCCCAACCTGCTGAGTTGGGTGAAAAACATATTCTGCACCTGCTTATGTCCATTTTTGTTGTATTATTTCACATATTCCACAATTGGGACCTGGTAATGAAAGCCAATGCCAGGGCTAAACACATGAACAGTAACTTATAGTATGCCCAGAACTGTACTTATATCTACAGTTAGAACTGATTTAGAACTCAGAGATAGTTAGAATTTAATACCTTATTATCCCTATGGTCCAGGTTTTGTTTTATATATTGTAGATCAAGCATAATGGGACCAACAAAGCATTCATAGTAATTCTGGTACAGAATTTTCAGTATTCAGCAGCATTTTGTTTACATTCTATATCCCCGCTACTTTATATGTATATATTTATTGCCTATGACACAGAACAAAATTTCAGCCACTAGCTGTCTGGGATTTCCCCTCCAATTTGTCACTGTTTCCTGGGATTTGTCTATCCCTCTCCCCACTCCCCCTTAAATTTCTGTTTTGTGGTCCCTGGATAGAAAATGAAATATTAGATTTGTCAAGCGTATATCATTGTTTAAATGCCTGGAGATGATGGGTTAAACAGACCAATCAATGATACAAATCTCCAATGCATTGCAGCTACTGCTTGTGATGTTCCCTCTGGCTGTTTAAAGCCCAGCACGTCAATAACCTATTAATATCATAGTCTGCCAGGGTCAGCTGTGAACAAGTCACATAAGTCGCTTTAAGGCTCTGCATATAACATAGATGGAAAGTTGCTTGTGCTTGGCAATTATTTTAAAATATTGTGTTATTTTTAATTTCTCTTTTGGGGAAAGGTTATTCCAAACGTGGCAAAAAAAAATCCAGCAAGGGCTAGGAGGGAGGAGCTGTTGGGAGCCAGCAGGGGAAAGAGGTGAAGAAGGGGGAATTACAAGTTAGCAGTAGGGAAGATGAGCAGGAAATGGTGGTGATGGGGAAGAAGACAACAGAAAGGGTCAGTGGGAATCAGGGAAAGGATGGAAATGGGAATGGCCCTTCTCTATGAGTCCTGCACAGGCTCTTTCTGGTGAAAATTAAAAGTTGTTTGAAAAGGTTCTTTATTCCTAATTATGATCTTGTAAAGACTCAGGTCAGGGCAGGAGATAACTATTTCCCACCAGAAAGGTGTCATAGAGTCTTGCAGCACTTGACCATCCATGCTGAGGCACTGCAACTCATGTGCTCCAGGTTCAGCTTGGCTGTGGAAGAGCAACTGAGGGGCTACTGATGATCAGTTCTTTAGTCCTTTACATTAATGTTTTTATTGACCTCATTCATACTCTGTCTTTCTCACAAACATGAACTGGTCCAAGATCACCAGGAATCTTCTATGGCAGAGTAGGGATTTGAACTTCAGCCTCCTGGATGCTAGTCTGACACTCTAACCACCACACTGCAGCTGACTACTCCTGAATATTGGCCCTTTCTGCACAAATTTCAAAAAAAATGCTTGTAAAACATTTGTAAAACATTTTCAGTCCTTCCTCCCCTTGTGTTCGCACTCACTCCCTTGAAATGATTCCTGGTCACCATTACGTGATTTCCCCCTCCCCCTTTTTAGTTCTGTGTTGAATCGATGCTTCAGTGTTTCACAGCCTTGTGCTGCATTCTACACTCCTTGTATAAGTGATGCTTTGAAGACTGCCCTCCCCAAAAACAAACATAGAGATGCTGCAAATAAACAGGTGAGGGAGAACTGAGTGAGCTCAGAAAATGGTGCCAAAGAGGAAGTTTTGGGAAGCAGAGTGGCATGGGAAACAGTCGATAAGAGTGCACAGCAACTGAAGATGTTTTCAAAATATTTCAGCCAGAAAATAATTTTAAAAGGGGATTCATTTAATACATTTTGAGGCTGAAAAATAAAACATTTTGGGGTTAAAAAATGTGGGGCTCCATGTAGGAAATTTTATTTCCTGCCTCAAAACATTTTAAAGAAATTGTGCAGTAAAGCCCCATAGTATCCCATTGATATATATTAAGAAACAGAGCATTATATAAAATCTAACACTGACGGTCCTCTGAAATATGATTAATAACTAAAGATTACAAAGTAAAAAGTGTGTAGAGAATAGATTTATCACTGATAACAGTGATAATTTTGGCCAGCAACCAAATTTTAAAATATTCCTGTTTTATAGGTCAACTCCCCACTGGGAAAATAAACTTGGTTCCCCCCGGTTCCATAAGATACTGTACCTTTTTATCCTGGTCTCTCCCTCCCCACTGCTGCCTGCATCTGTGGAGAGGTCGAGGTAATGTTGGGATCATAAACTACTCTTCCATTTCCACGAGCCCTGAACTCAGAGGAAAAAAGGGAAGGTTCCCAGTAAGCTGCAGTTAAGTGCGCTTTGATTGGCTGTTGTGTGGAGTGGCAGCTTGAATGACCAATCAGGCAAGAATCTGTACTGCTGGGAAAAGTAAATTACACCCAGTACCTTGTAGAAAATTAAGAAAATCCCAGCATCCAGATGGCTTGTCTGGCTTACAAATTTATTACCTGTGTACTCTTTTCTTTTTCCCTTTGTACTGTTGTTTCTATGAAGCCCTGAACACAAAGAAAAAAAGCAGGGAGGGTTCTCGGCAAGCCCCAGTCAAGTGCGCTCTGATTGTGTTGAATGGCAGCTTAAATTACCAATTGGGCAAGAAGGATGGGAAAAATAACTCAATTGGTCTCCCCATGAAATCGGCCTCAGCCAGAGATACTCAAAAAGGTGCACCTTCCTGCAGGTTTTTTTTTTAAATGTGGGATGAGGGGCATAGCCCGTGTCAGGGCCAGAACAGAGTCAATTTAGGGACAGAAGCCGTGGGGAGCCCTTGCCCAAACCGGAATTTTTAGGGTGAGTATCCTGGAATATTTTACCCATGGCAATTCCACCACAGTTTGGGTGAAGTTTGGAAAGCCATTACTAAAATTAAAGAAGAAAGCCTAACCTGAATTATCTCTACTTAAAAGAAGAACAATTTCAGGGGCTCTCCTTCAAGGTTTCTGACACTGAGAAACTTCAAAATCTCTCTTTTTTGCTCCCTGTAACGGAGAACCCCTTTTGATGTACACCGAACGGCATCCTGACCGTTTCCAGAAGCCTTGTGCTCTGCAGCTAGTCAAAGCTTCCCACCACTTCAGAATTAGCATCTCACTGCTGCTCAAGAACCATACTCCTGATTCTTCCAAAGGATAACATATTCTGAATCCCAGCCTGTGCTGCCCACTGGCTGGAAAAGGGAAGTGCTGTACTTCATTTGGTATTATGTTTCCCTAGAGAGAAGTGTATACAGAACATCAAGTAACAGAGATTAAAAATACACTGCAAAAGCAAGTGATTGTATAACTGAACTCTCTTATATATGCAGTTTCTTCTGTGTCTGTAGAGAAGCCAATAACAATTAGGCTTAAGTGGGAGTTGTTGTTGTTGTTTGAAAACTGGATTTGTTCACTATCATTACTAGAGTTGCTCCATTTGGGGTAATGAGAGCAAAGGATGTGACAGCACAACCAGCTTCTTGTGCCAGTCTCTCAGGACACCTGTCCATTCACAAGAGGGCTGTTTGGTTTATATCACTGTCTACATACAATAAATACTGTTGACATCAGTTGTTCTAAAACATCAGAGCTGTGAAACTTTCAGTCTGCTAAGCTGCATATGATTTGATAGTGTGGCATAACTTTAATGGGGAGACCCAGGTTTGCATTACTGCTTGCCATGAAAATTTACTGGGTGATATTCTGCCAGTCATTCTCTCTCCACCTCACATACTTCAAAGTGTTTTTGTAAAGGTAAAAAGGAAGAGAGGGGAATGATGTTCTCCGCCTTGAGTTCCTTGGGAGAAGGGTAGAGTAAAAATGTAATAAATGATTTGCCATTGTCAGCCCGGGACTTGATAACACTCATGTTTTTATCATTCTAGATAGACAAACGTAAAGCACCTCAGAGTTCTCATGTATGTCTGGAGTGTCACAAGTTATACTGACCTGTTTAACCAACAAAACTGAAGCACATGGTAAACACAATAAGGCATGGGAAAGGTGTATGCTGATCTCACAGCATTTATACTGTATTGGCCACATAACCACTGAATACCTGGAGCACATAAAGTACAATACAGTTACACAGGTTAATTGTGGACCATGTTATTTTTATTTGGTGAAGGGAGAGAAATGTATATTATTCCTGTGTTGCTTTTAAAAAGAATATTCTTTCTGGTATTTTAAAACGATAATTGCAGGCTGATTTTATTGCTGTTAAATTGTGCTGATATTAAGGTCGCTTTAACTGTTTTCAGTTTGATACTAGCTACTAATGTTTGCTGCTGCTTTTTATTTTGTGTGTGTGTTTTATTAGCTGTTCACTTTTTATTTCATAAGCCATCACATAGTTCCTCATTCTTCACGAAACTCCAGGCAGCATTTGTTTCAGTAGCAAGCTGTGTCTCTGGGATAAAACATCAATAGATAAAAGGTACCAGGCTAATTTTTAAACTGTATTAGAACACAACTGCATACATTCATTGCAGCCTGGAAAGACAACTGCTTCCTTTCCTCTTTTCAAAGCTGTCAGACAAAGGGTGCCTTTTAGCCCCTCTGCCTTTCAACCTCTATGCAAACAATATGCTCCCTTCTCACCAAAAATAAAGTCTTCTAACACCCGTATTGTCTGGTTGTGTTATTTCTGTACTGCTTTATGCAGATGATGTGTTACTACCCAGATCAAAAGCTGGACTGTGTAACATATTGAATTCACTTATTAATTACTGTATTCAAGAAAAGGTGAATTAAGGAAAATCTAAAATAATGATTTCTTCCTCAAAAAAGTTTCTGGATTAAACAGAGGATTTGTCTGTTCAAGGGAACAAAATAGAACAGGTGGCCCATTTCAAATATCTAGGAATTGCACTTAGCTACAATCTTATGTGAAAACCTCATGTTTATTCAGTGACAAAAAATACTTGGACAAATATAAATGCTATTTGAAAGTGCTTTTATGCAAAAGGATGACAGTATGTTCTTGCAGCTATTGAAGCTTTTAGTGCCAAGATAACTCCTCAGTTTTTATTTGGGGTAAGCATATGGATCAATGGAGCCTTAGAGTCCACAGGTCTTCAGATCCTTTGCTGAATGGCAAGAATGCCTAAGTTCACTGTAGAAACTGAGCTCAGAACAGAGTTTTCACAGTGCTCATTTTTATTAAATGTAATACCCCACCTTTTCTTGGCTAAAGTTGGAATCTTGGATATGGTTTGGTTCTTTTACTTTAAGACTGAAGGTTTTTTCCTCAATGCTCTTTGCCCAGGGAGACTCTCATACTTATTTCAGGAAAATACTTTTCAAAGCATTAGGGTTAGGAATATGGCCTATCAGTAAATGCTGAGAATGATCAAGTAATCAATCTGGACCATTTTGGTACACAGCTGTGGGCAAAGCACTTATGTTCCATTCTGTTGTTTTTTCTATGTCCAGCTTTCCTGGGTGCGTCTGGTTGGCCACTACAAGAAACAAAGTGCTCATCAACAATGTAAAAAAAATGAGGCAAATCAAAACCAATTATAACAAAATTAGCAATCTCAAAAAGGAACAGCTGCACCCTTTTGGCTCACCCCTCCAGCAAAGGTGCATCTTTGCGTTGTCATTACAAGGCATCACACATTCCAAGGCAAGGTGTTATTTTTATTTTCTATTTTTGCTATTTATGCTATCACAGGTTTTGGCTATGATGCCCTTCTAATTAAAAAAAGAGAATTGTTATTTAACTTGTCTAATGACATGGCTTTAATTGAAATGTGGGCTTTGTAGCATTAAATATTTGTTGAGTTCTAGCTGGGTTTTTTTTTCCCAGTCAGGAAGGTTGTTCTAAATGCAACCTTCTGGGGTCCGCTCATTTTTTATTCTTCACATTTGTATCTCATCCTTCTGGCAATGAGCTTGGAGTCATGTGTTTGGATGGGTGATCCTGTTTTCTTTCCATTAAGAAAGAATATTACCCAGTAGAGATCTGAACCCACATCTCCCTACTTCATCTCACTGGTGTTTTTGCTGATATCTTTTCAAACTGCTGACTTAATGGCAACCCAGTAGGATATTTAAGGCAAGAGACTAACAGAGATGACTTGCCATTGCCTTCCTCCATGCCGCAACCGTGGACTTCCTTGGTGGTCTATCATCCATGAACTGAGGAGGGCAGGGTTTGAGGAGGGGAGGGACTTCAACAAGGTGTGATGCCATAGAGTCCACCCTCCAAAGCAGCCATTTTCTCTAGGGGAACTATTCTTGGTCATCTGGAGATGAATTGTAATATCAGGAGATCTCCAGGTGCAACCTGGAGGTTGGAAACACTAGTCCTACTGCCTCTCAAATATTCTTTCCGGGGTCAACAGTGACTGCTGGTGTTGGGAATTTAGCTGTTTTCTTGCTGCCCCGCGTGAGGATGCCGTCGAGGTAGCAGCTGCTGTGAGTCCTCTCTGAAAAGCCAAGCTAAGCTAAACTTTTACGTTTCAGACAAGGCATGTTTTAACTGCCTTTTATCTTCTCCTGCCATTTTTCGGCGAATAACACCTTATTAAGTAACCAAGTTAAAGGAGTCTAAAGAGTTTATGGAGCTCAGCTGTTATAGCTACAGCCTCCTTAGTAAATACTCGTGCTTGCCAGATTTGAAGAAGTTAGACCCAATTACTGTTTATAGACCCTTGGGGGTTTTTATTTCATATATTTTAACACCTTTCTCTCCTAAGTGGGTAGAGATTCCCTTGGTGTGTTGTGGGTTTGTGAGTTTTTATACTTTTAAAAATGTTTTTAAATCTATATATTTTAATATAATCTTCCTCTTCTTCCGTGTTGTAATTGGGCTTTGTTTGCCGCCAGCTGGCATTAATTTTTTCCACTTGCAGATGGTGTCATCCTCAACAATTTCTTGCTTATCTTGAAACCAACAATTGGAAGTTTTGGCTTCCTTATCTAATTGGAGGAACACTTCTTCTGGATGTGATCATCTCAACATCAGCCTCCAAATGTCTAAAATAAATGTCAGCTCTATTTTGCTCATCTCAACAAATCAACTGACCAGACATAAACAAACCAAGAAGAAGAGTTTGGATTTATATCCCCCCTTTCTCTCCTGTAGGAGACTCAAAGGGGTTTACAATCTCCTTGCCCTTCCCCCCTCATAACAAACACCCTGTGAGGTAGGTGGGGCTGAGAGAGCTCATCTGTGGGAGTGTACAGGCTAATCTAAATTCCCCAGATAAGCCTCCACAACTCAAGCGGCAGAGCTGGGAATCAAACCCGGTTCCTCCAGATCAGAGTGCACCTGCTCTTAGCCACTGCTCTCAGCCACTACCCACTATGCGACTGCTGCTCCCAAGATGGATGACTTTCTCTCAACTCAGTTACATAATTCTCAAGTCCTTGAGAGGTTCCCCACCTCTAACAGATATTCACCTCTTGTAGATGGAGAGGATTCAGAGCTCAGCTCCTGTCAGCCTCTGAGGATATCCCCCACTCCCCCTTCTACTCCACGTGATTCACACCCAGCCAGTCCATCAGTGGGCATTGTACCTGAGGAAACTGCTCTGTTACCTCTAAGACCCAGCAACTTTTTAACAAACGTATTGGAAGAGAAAAAAGTTTGTAAGCCACCTTGAGTCTCTTTACAAGAGAGAAAGGTGGATTATAAATCCAAACTCTTCACTTCTTCTTCTTCTAAACTCTCACCAAACTCAAATTTACAGGTTCAAGCTATACTGAGAGATTTTTCCACCGTACATGTAGAGCAGGTAATCCATCTCTCCTCATCACCTCTATTGATTTCCTCCTCATTGGATAACGGTGAGGAGATGTCAGAAGCTTTTGTGCATTTGCCAGCTTCAAGCAGGAAGCTGTCATTGATAGTCTACAATCAACTATATCTAAACTTCGTCAACGCATGTATTTGTCTTCTATATTTCTGTCTACAGAGGTCTCAAATTCAAGTGAATCCAACTTAATGTGAATCCAACTTAACAGATTCAAACCCTATACACTTCTTATTGCTCCTCTAGGGTGCAATCAGACCAGCTTGCTGAGATGTTTAGATTTTCATCAAACTATTCAAATAAAACACCAGAATGCTATTTTGCTTAAATAGGACCAACTGCAACAAGCTACCATCTTTAATGACTCAAAGCATTTTTGGTCCCTAATGAATGATACTGCAAAAATCTCTATGATCCCTTCACCATCTATCTCTCCTTTCAAATGGTATGACTACTTCTATAAACTATACCACGAGTCCACTCAGGCAAATACAACTCCCCTTCCTGATCTCTCAGAACTGGAACCTTGGCCACGTGTCACTGCTCAAGAGGCTTCTGAATTGATTAAACCAGAGAAGGCTCCTGGGCTGGACTCACTTATCCCCGATTTATTCTGGGCCAGTTTAGACTGGTGGGCCCCACTTATAGTTGCAATATTTTCTTTTGTTAATAACTCTGACTCTATACCTAAATCTTGGTTGAATTCAATTGTAATTCCTGTCTATTAAAAAGGAGATCCTGCAGATCCCTCCAATTATCATCCCATGACTTTTGTCCCTAATTGGCAAACTTTATGCCAAGTACCTGTATAACAAATTAGCCCTATGGGTGCAACAATCTAACATTATTGGTCCAGAACAAATTGGCTTTACCAAAGGTAAAGCTACATTAGAGCATATCCTTGTTCTGTCCCACTTGGCTGATAGACATTCCTGTAAGCGGTCTTCCAAACTTTTTATGGCCTTTTGGGACCTCAAGGGGACATTTGATTCGATCGTGAGAAACCTCCTGTGCGGAAAACCGCCTGCTCTGGGAACTGGCCACAACACCAATCTTAGATGAGTTCCATAGGTTACCTTCATGCTTCTAGGCTAAATTTAAGATATTTACATATGCCTTTAAATTTGTTCATATTCTGAAGCCAGGATACATAAGGGAACATCTCATCCTTGCTTATGACTGAGATCTTTATAGTTTCCCTGCCTTCAGTTAGGCTTGCTATCAATATAGAAAGGGCATTTTCTTTAGTATCCCCCTACCTACAGTCTGTGAAATAGTTTGCCTTCTGAAGTTTTTCAGATTTGAATCTTGACTCACGTTACAGAATTCTGAGGGCTTTGTGTTATTACTTCTTGGTTTCAGTTTATTGATTGACTGCACTAGTATTATCCTTTTCTTATTTCAGAACTATTGGTTTTTTCTATTTTGTTGTTGTAATACGTTACTTTAACATTATTATTTCCTTCTTTGACAATTCTTTACTGAGAGCCAAACTAGACTTTATGACATCCATAGGTCCAAGCAATGGAAGCCAGAGCCATTTTAGAGAATAATTTAGCCATTTAAAAGTGCCATGAGTGCCTTTGTGGCACCGTGGGACCAGGACATCTTGTACCCCCAAGCCTTTTCAGACACTGAAACATACCCCCCCCCATACCTGTACTGGCACTTGAAATGGTGCAGAGTGGGATATAAGATGTCTTGCTCCTGTGGCACAGTGGGCCCTCACAACATCAGGCCCTCAAAGTGTTTTTAATTTTTTTCTAAAACAACATCAGCAATCGTGGTTTGGACTTGTGCATGCTGTAACATCTAATTTTGTCCTGAAAGACAGGCAGTCCATCAGTATGATGCACTGCAGACCTATTACATGCTGCAGTGAATTATATGTATCCTACATGTATGGATATACACCTGATTTTAAGAAAGAACCAGCATGTATTCACTTTACAAATGAAACCAAGGAGCACTGCCTGGTCAAATTTGTGATCAATATCACACATTCACCTATGCATGTATTGACAGTAAAATGAGAATTATTCAACACACCTATTTTTAAAAATCAAGTGAACAATGCTAATGGATTTTACATGCATTCACTGTAATTAGTGATCCGGGCTAATGAGCACTTGAAATGCACAATTCCAGGTCTCTACAAATTGTGACACACCATCTGTAGTAGGTATTGATTGCAGCCTGTCCTGTGTTTAGAGATCCAGGCATTTTGTATCTGATAAAATGATCTTCGACTCATGAAATGGAAAAAAAATTTGGTTTGAAAAATGCCACTGGACTTGAATTTTCTTCTGCTGCTACAGACTAACATGGCTACCTTCTTGAAGCAAAAACAAGGTGACTGTTGAGCTCCTTATGTGCCACTGTATCTGACTGCAGGATTTTGTTCAGTTGGGTCACAACCTGTGCTCTGTAAGTGGTACAATTCATATCTATAATGTATAACGTTTAAAGCTAACTAATCTCATGGCTATCTCTAGAAGAGTCACAAATGTGTTCAACAGTTGAACCTAGCCATATTTGAAGGGGTCAGGCAGACTAACCATCTTGTTTATTACATGCCAAACAGTCATAAATGTCTGCTGAACAAATTTGCATTGTGTTTTTGCAACACTACACATGGCACCAAATGCAACATAGAAATAACAAGTTGAGACCTATAGGAAACTTGCTGGAGTAGCTATTCAATTCCCACCCACCTTTGCTCCCTCCCCTTTCCCTCTACTTATCTCACTCATTCTCCCTCCTGTCACCTGTTTTCTTACTTCTGTTCCTGCTTCCCTCCACATCACTCTCTCCTTCTCCACCCATCTTTCTTTCAGCCTCTCACCTGCTCCCCCCTCCCCCCCGCACAGAACAGCAGTGGATCTCCCAGAATCACAATGGATCTCCCAACTGCAAACATCATTTCCTGCTAGGGTTGCCAATTCCTGGTTGGGAAATTTCTAGAGATTGGGGGGGGGGGTGGAGCATGAGGTTTGGGGAGGGACATGTGAGCATGAGGTTTGGGGAGGGACATAATTAGCAAGGTATAATACCATATACTCTACCCTCCAAAGTAGCCATTTTCTCCAGGGGAACTGATCTCTAACATCTGGAGATCAGCTATAATTCTGGGTGATCTCCCCTGCCCTTTCCTGGAGGATGGTGTATGGATAGCTGAATTCTAAAGAGTTGTTTTGGATAAAGAATCCCCATATTTGATAGCAAGTTCAAAAGAATTTCAAAGTGGTGGTTGGAACTCTCACAGTTGAGAATTGGTATATAATTGAGAGATAAGTTAACAGACAGAGCATGGAAACAGCTGTGTGAGCTGTAAGCCATCTGGTGGAAGATTCTCCTCAAGGAGTGAAAAGGAGAACACTTTGGGGTTTGGGATCAAGACAGGATTCATAACCAGTTATCTATGGGGAATAAAAACAATGTTGCTTACCAGAACTGTTGTTCATCTAGTAGTGCTCTGTACAGGCACTCATGGGATTGCACTTGTGCAGGGCCAACCATGGAGCATTTTAGATAGCATATTAAGAACTTTAGCATAATAAGATACAAGGAGCAATCGCTCCCAAAGGCATGCCTTTCAAGAGGTGCCCATCCTCAGCCACCAATCTAGCAACCTTAAAGCAAAGCAGGGGATAGATAACTTCTGCAACTGAGGGGCAACATTAATCCTAAATGTTTGAATGAACCAGTTCTGCATGCATAGTCTGGTAAACCTAACTGTAGAGGTTGCAGGTACCATTAACCCAAAAGCTTTTGAATGGCAACAACCTTTGGGAAGCAGTGCCTTTGTAACCTAGCTTCCAGGGTTTGGATAGCTCAAACCCTCTTTATGGGAAGAACAGCTTAACCCACAAATAAGTCAAGGGTCATGCCTATGAAGTCTGTGCAGTGAATAGGAGTCAGTTTAGACTTGTCCGAATTCACAATGAGCCCAGCCCTTGGAAGACATGGAAGGCAGTCACTAACTGGCACTGGAGATCAGCAGCTAATTTGGAAACAAATACACAGTCATCTAAGCAGGGAAATATGGTGCACCCCTACAGGGACAAAATATTCCATTACTACTGTGACCACTTTGGTGAACACCCATGGGGCAGATGAAAGGCCAAAAAACAGGATACAAAACTCATATACCAGGTCACCCATAACACATCTCAGATATTTTCAATGCTGTTCATGGATGGCCACATGAAAATAAACAGCCTTCAAATCTATGACTGCAAACCAGTCACCTTTGTCTAGTAAAGGCATAATAACTGATAGATAGCATGCAGAACTTTTTTTGGGTAATAAACTTGTTTAGACCCCTAAGATCCAGGATGGAGCTCTGGCCTCCATTCTTTTTAATCACTAGAAAATATGTTGGATGGAGCCCTCTCCCCAAGGAGGCAGGAGGCACACACCTTATTGCACCTTTGCTCAATAATTCTGAAACCTCCAATTCCAGGGCATCAGAGATAGGGGAAACTGGGTGGACCTTTGCAGACAAAGGAGGCACAGAAAAGAACTCCAGAAAGTAACCAACTTTATTACAGACAGAACTCAAACATCAGCACAGATAACCAACCAACTGGGATTGAAATGCAGTAAATGGTTGTCAACCTGTAAATTAGGTACAGACAATGGGAAAACCAGTGCTAGTCATTTTGCAAGCTTCCTGCCTGCCAAAGCAGACCACTGAGGGGAGTCATTGCTCTTCTTGTCTTTGCCCTTCAGCTGGTATCTGGACTCATTATATTAGGGGGAACCCACCCTAAACTGCAGTCCCTGTTGAGGTTAGCCATACTGGAGATAGGACTCAAACCTATATTTGGAGTAATATTTGGAAGTGGCACCATACCCGTTGTGAGAGAAAGAGGCACCAGACTGACTAGACTGCAAGATCCCCAGGGACTTGGTAGTTTGTTTATCTTCCCTGAGGCCATGGGGAACATCATCCGTGGCCTCATAGAAGAGCTCCTTTGGAAGATCATCCACCTGGGAGTTGACATCCTGCTGCATGGAGGAGGACCACAGGCATGCATGAGGATGCATTATTATGCTCAAGGCTACTGACCTTGCTGAGCCACCCCCTACACATTTGGCCCCATTCATCTGGGTTTTACCCAGCTTGAGGCCTTATGCCTGCAGGAGGTGCACATGGTCAAGGAAACTTCCCTGGAGGTTATCAATTATAGCTCTCAATTGCTGCCACAGATGGTACTGGTACCACTCCATCCTACACTCAATACTGAGATACCTGCAGTACCATAGTCCTTGCAGAGTACACATGGTGCCCCAGGGTAACCCACTTCCTCCTTTCTTTGTCTTGTTATGAATCTCCTAGCCCCATTACCATCTATGGGGAATATTTACTGGGCTTGCAGTGGAGGAGCATTTTCTTTAAAAGCAGAAGCACCAAATTTGCAATAGAACTGCTGGTGATCCTCCTTACACAAACCATTGAGTTTGGAAGAGTTTGAGTCAAGAGATCTGAGATCCATTTTTATGGGGACTCATTTTTCATCCATTGGAAACAATGGATCGTGTATGGACATACGCTCTTCGGGAGCCTGTACTATCAGTTCCCCTGACCCAATCTTTTCCAAACTTGGGGGATAGTGACCAGCAGCTCTGCTGCAAATTTTATGCCTATTATACCACCCCCTCCAGAATCATTCAAAGATTCACCATACAGTATGATAGACCCCACATTTTTAAAACACGCAAAAAAGTTGGGGAAAGTCCATATTGGAATTGGGATTTGTCTTTTTTTCAATAACATGAAAAAGAATTCTGATCTATTATACACAAATCCAACAAATACAGAAAAAAATGTTAGTTTACATCTCTAGTGGTTATTGTTGAACAATAATATTTGGAGATCTCCCAACATTACAGTACAACTCCAGACATCAGAGATCTGTCCCTCTAGAGACAATGATTACTTTGGAGGGTGAGACTTCTCTCATCTGCAAACCCTGCCTCGCTCAGACTCTATGATTTCCTAAGCTGGACCTGGTCCCAAAAAAGCCTCCCTCAAAGGCCAAAATAGGCCTGGAAGGAGCCCTTATCCCAGGGGCGTAATGCCCATTGGGCAAGGTGGGCAATTGCCCAGGGCATCACCTTGTGGGGGGCATCAAAATGCAGGGTTCATTTTGGGGTATTTTAGCGGTTTTCCACTTTTGGCCTGCAGGGGGTGCAGTTTTTAGGCTAGTGGCACCAAGTTTTCAGCGTATCATCAGAAGACTGTCCTTATGCTACTTCCCAAGTTTGGTGAGGTTTGGTTCAAGGGGTCCAAAGTTATGAACTCCCAAAGGGGGTGCCCCATCCCCCATTGTTTCCAATGGGAGCTAATAGGAGATGGGGGCTACAGTTTTGAGGGTCCATAACTTTGGCCCCCCTGAACCAAACGGCACCAAACCTGGGGGGTATCATTAGGGAAGTCTTTTGATGAGACCCTAAAAGTTTTGAGACTGTGCCTTCAGAAATGTGCCTCCCCAGCATGCAACCCCAATTGACAGCAATGCAGAGAACTCAATGCAGAACAAAGATTCTTGGGCAAATTTCTGGGATGTTCCTGCAGGGGGTGCATTTTTGGATGTATCGGCACCAAAATTTCAGGGTATCATCTGGAGATGATGACACCCCCCAAGTTTGGTGCAGTTTGGTTTAGGGGGTCCAAAGTTATGGACCCTCAAAGGGTAGCCCCCATCTCCTTAACAAAGAATGGGGGATGGGCACCCCCTTTGAGGGCCCATAACTTTGGTCCCCCTAAACCAAACTGCACCAAACTTTGGAGGTACCATGGGGACAGTTTCCAGGTGATACCCTGAAATTTTGGTGCCGTTCTGTATTGCTGTTCATGGGGGTTGCTAACTTACTCATTAAATTGGTTACAGCTTACAGTCTTAGTACTCGTCATTTGCATGGGAAAAGCCATTGATCTTTGTAGCACCAGTGTGCAAAGATGTCATAACGAAAGAGAATCAAGGTATTTCATTCTTTATTCAAATGTTATGTGCCTACCCCTCCACTGAGCAAGGACTGAAGTAAGAATGCTGGCTTCTGGGTGGGACCTGGAGATCCCCTGGAATTACAGTTACCTGGAGATCCCCATCTCCAGGCTACGGAGATCAGTTCCCCTGGAGAAAATGGATGAAGAGTAGCCTCTATGACACTGTACACCAGTGCCGTCCCTATCCTCCTCAGGCTCTACCCCCAAATCTCTAGGAATTTCCCAACCTGAAGCTGACAATCCTACCCCACAACTCCCTGGCACTGGCCAGGGAAGATTTAGCAATCTAGTTTGAAACCTTCTTCTAGCCTAAGGTAAGATACATGCCAGCATTTAAAGTTTACACTCTTGGCATTAATTACTCATTCTCAGTAATAATTTAGTACAGCAGCTACTTCTGAATACTAGAAGTTATTCAGACCAGAAGATTCAATCAAACCTATAAAATTAATTCAGCTGTGGGGTATTTGTAAAGACAGATAAATGTTAACTGAAAACTAATGGGAAAGAAACTTTTCCATTTGGTTCTTAAAGCTTAGCAAGCTGTGCACCCAGTGACCAGCTTGGGGAGGAAGTTCCAGAGTTGGTGAATCACTTCAAAGAAGGCCCTATCTTTGGTAGTTACCCACCTCACTTCAAAAAGTGATTATGCAAACAGGCCTCTAATTAAGATGTTAATTGCTGATTAGGCTCATCATCAAGCCTAATGAAGCGTCAAAATAGTCTAAAAGCTAGTTATATGTACCAAGCTTGTAGGTTTTACTTGACCAAGAGGATTCATCAGTCTTAACTATCCTTAAAAATTATTCCATTGTCCACCAACCTGCAGAGAAGTCCTAACTGGAAATCCATCACCTTAAAAAGCCAAACAAAGCCCTCATGATACCACGAGCAACCTCCCAGTGTTCTGATCATCAGTTTAATTTCCTAGCAGGAAGATGTTTGGGAAATTCTCATTGCATCTTGAGAGTCTTTGGCAAATAAATGAACTATGAAATGTTCAGCTTTTTAAATAATGTTTACAGAGTAAAGTCGTCGTTCTCCATTCTGACTACTCTTTGCTTCTCACTACCAGTCACAGCCTATTCCTAAAAATCTTGCAGCTGTTATTGCCAAGACATTGCAGAGATCTGATATGTGTTCTTTGGGCTCTGAACCCTGCATGTAAAAGTGTATTTGTTTTCTTCATAAAACACTTACAATAGTCTAGTGGTATCAGGTACCAATGGCTCAATAGAGCGGTTGGCACTTGATGTCATTGCATCAGAGTTATTCAATGTGAATTACGTTGAGCCCATTTTCATTTTAATTGCCAGAAGGGCTGTGGATATAAGTTGCCTGACACAAAAGAGTGACAGATAATGATGAAAGACACTAGAGTGCTGTCATGTGTGGCTTGGACCAGAAGGAGAAAAGAGATTATTGCAGCTGAACTGGCCACATGGAATGTGTTCCTCCCACCCCTTCAAGGACCTCTCTGGGAATAGTGTTCTTATAAGCTAAGAAAGACACAGTTGGTGCCAAAAAAAATGATCCCATTAACAATGACCTTTAGAAATTTCAAGGACATTGCTCTGCTTTTGTGAAGTGTAAACAAATGCATTGTCAAATAGCCTTAAGAAAGAACCACCGCCATATCTGTAATTTATATCCCTACGAACTGTGGCTCCAACTTGGGGGAGGGGTGCCTGGGTGGATGAAAACAGGGTGATTGTGCAGACAAATGTTTCTGTTGGCCATCTCTGCAACAGATATTTCTATTATACTTTAATTAACATTTAATCCCCCTTAAAATCATTTAATCCTTAGAAAGCATCTGACATCAAGAAATCATTGGTACAAAAAGGCATCAAAAAGATGAGGGTTTAAATTAATGGTTTTGCAATATATCAAGTTTCCAAATTGTTCTTTTAGTAATAAATTAAAAAAGAGCCCAACATTTTTCATTACACTGACAAGAGATCCCTGAATGCACAGTGAGCATGTACCTTGGATTACAGAACATTTAACTATTTACATGATGGGAGTCACGTTTCTGATTTTTCAGACCCAGACTGTTTCCAGTTGTCTAAATTAAAGCCTTCAGTGTTTGTGGAGCTGAGAATTAAAATAAGGTTGTGATCTGTTCCTCCTGCTCCTCTTTGAGTTTAAAAAAAGCTTTTTGTGGGCTTCAAAAGACTTTCCCACATATCTGTATTCCTTCCTTTTCAAAAATGCAGGTCTCTTTGCTCTGGGGGTTCACCCAGCACTGCTCTTCACAGATATTCTTTGTGTGCCGATGCTAGTGGCTCTTGGTGTCTTCTTAGCTGAAAGCGTATTGACAATTTTCTAATTTAGGCATTAGAAGCAAACTCTGAAAGGCTTCAATTCAGAGTAAGCATCTGTGTGTATAATAGTGCAAACACTTCAGTAAGTGGATACTGGCTGCTTCTATCCTTGCTTTAGATCTCTTAAATTAGACATACACAAAAGGGATTGTTCTAACATAATATGATCCCTGAGGAAAGTTGGAACTTGCACATGATAGCACCATTTCTTCAAATCTTTCTGTTCACCTTCCAGTGCTGTCCATATGAATAACCTTCTCCAAAGTTGATGCTCTATTTTATATGATGACTTCAGTGTTTCTTATGTTGTTTCATAACCATAAGGCATCACCTCTGACAAGGTATCACTGGCTTGGAAAAAAGAAGGTCTCAACATTACTTAGTTTAGCAAGCATGATTTTGAAGTCTGTATGGCACAATCCATTTAGAATTTGTATATACAATATATATGGCATATGTTAGCCATCACAGGCTATGAACAGGTGGTATGGTCCTAATACCTTGAAGTAAACAATGACACACACTAGTTAATAAAGGGTCTGGTATGAGAAGTCCTCCTTTGCACATGTCATTTGAAATTAGCATTAGTGATTCCAAAACACTTGTACAAAGAGGTTGCACTTGGCTTATTGATTCAGTGAAGCTGAATTAGCAAAAACCCTGAAAAAGCCACGTTCGTGGATCTTATTTGTGGCCAAATTCAAAAGGCAGGTAAAAAAAACAAACAAACCAAGATGAATGTTAAAAAATCAGTAACCCAAACAGATTACCGGGTTTCAGATATTTAAAGTTTCTGTGGTCTGTTTCAACAGTGTGTAGCCACCAGAAAACCCTTTTTAAAAAACTTTTAAAGCAGTCAGTTTTTCTATTCTAAAGGGCAGAAGTATATCCCTGTGGTCTTAAAGGTCTATCAAGCCAAAATAGTACAACATTTCTTGCATGGGGTGCCATTATGGGGTGCCATTTGCTCTTGGAGCAGTACAGTAGAGAGGGATCAATCATCCTTTCTCCATAAAATTTCCAGGGTACCCCACAATGTGCCATATGTGGTTTTGTGCTTAGAGGCTGGTTTGCACCTTTTAATAACTAGGGCATGGCTAATTACCTTTAAGTTCTAGGTAAATTATGTTTTTTTTTACTGAGTCCAGTAGCTTATTCTATAGAGTCTTACCAGATCTTCAAGTTTCTGACTGGTGGAGGACAATTATAGGCAAACTTACCACTGGGCACCTTTGTTATGCTTGAGCCTCAAAAAATACTATGGGAAATTAAATCAAGACTCTTTAATCAAGAGCAACAACTTTTATTGAGCCAAAGCAAGAACACCATGCTCCCCTTTATACTTTGCTTCCACTCTGGCTGTTGGCAAGATTGCTATGTATTTAATGCAGCTATCTGATCCTAAGCATCAGGCCCTTACTAGGGCCTGATGTAATGTGTTTTCTCCCGCTCTATTACAGGGCCGGTTTGGTAATATTCCTCTATCAGATAGAGGATTGTCCAAATTGTCCAACACTTATTGAAACACTCAAACATATATTGTTCAGCTGCCCAAAATACAAGCTTTTCAAGGATGCTTTATTATTAGGGACTATATGTAACTGTTCTCCTAAAGCGAGTATGTAAAACTATTGAATAGTAACGATCCTACGGTGTTAGGGAAAACAATCCAGTTTTTATTGCAGGTTCTGATTGTAAGAGACATATAGCGTATTCAGTGATGGGATTCAAATAATTTAACAACCAGTTCTAGTGGTGGGATTCAAATAATTTAACAACTGGTTGTTTACAAGTCCCATTTTAACAACCGGTTCTGCTGAAGTGGTGTGAACATGCTGAATCCCACCACTGAGCGTATTTTGACTTGAGGTGTTGTGTGGTTTCCAGGTTGTAGTAGCATTTCCATGTTCTAGTAGCATTTTCTCCTGATGTTTCGCCTGCATCTGTAGCTGGCATAGTCAGAGGATCTGAGTAAAGCAAATATTTGACTTGATTTATTTGTTTTCTCTGTCAAGGTCTTCTGGAATTTATAAAGGTTCTCTTGTTGTAAAAGGTTCTCTTTTTGTAAAAGCTTTAAAAGTTTTTTTTTAACAAACCCCCACCTCCACTTTTCTTGCCTGGGTCTCTCTGTGAGCTTACTGAGGGGCTTGTTTAAGGTACCTCCTTCTGCATAGCTGAAGGCCTTAGCTTTGTCCTCTGCCATTTTCATGTCCTGTGTGTGGTTTCCAGGCACCAAGGAGGCATTCTCACTAACAAATGGGAGAGCTTACTGTAGATTCTCTGCTAGCCAATGGCTGCCATGCATTTTTGCAGGATGCTGAGCTCCTTCCACAGTTAGGACCTTTTGAGGAGAGGAGAGGGAAGGAAGAAGAAAACTAGTGCCAGTGGCCAATGGGGTTTCAACTTTCAGCATAACTCCCAACACTGCTCTTTGGCCACTCAGAGAAGGTTTTTATTCCATGGGATACTTTTAAATTTCTAAATCTTTTGGTGCCTGGACAGAGAGTATAAATTGCAGTGCTGGATCCTGAGCAACACATTCTGTTTCAAACTGAGGTTTTGAGTGATAGTTCTAGGTTTGCATTTGGCTCTTAAGCTTATCCTCCCTCTGTCTGGGTGGGTTTGCTGCCGGTCTTGCTGTTGGCAGAGTTTTGATTTAAGGTTGTAGTTACCAGGGTTGTGGGGAGATCTTAAAGTTTCATAACTGAATTTCTCCCCATCACCACCACACACATACATATTTTCACACTGTTGTTGCTTCAATGGGGATTTTTTTTTGCTTGATTTCTGTTTTTTGGTGGGTTTGTTGCTGGCCATGGTATGGCCTGGGTGGGTCTGTGGTTTACCTAATTTATTAATAGGGTTTTTGGGAAGTTGGGGTTGAGTCTGTGCTGAAAAAGTGGGGGTTGATTCTCTGCTGGAACAGATCCACCCTTACATGTAATGTAGGTGCTAGCACTCTGCATGGGTCAGTTGCACAGACTGTCCCTCATGAGGTTAAATTCTATGGGTCCCAAAAGGAGTTGCCCCCATCCCCTGATGGAAGCAATAGAAGATGGGACAACCTCTTTGGGGGCCCATAGAATTAGACCCCTTAAATCAAGCTTCATCAAACTTGAGTTCTCTTATCAGAAAAGTATCCCAAAGTTACCCTGCAAATTTGGGGCTTCTACTTTAAAAAAAATGCCCCCCTACAGATGGAAACTCCAAAAACTTCCCCATTGGTTCAAATGAAGAAGAAGAGTTTGGATTTATATCCCCCCTTTCTCTCCTGTAGGAGACTCAAAGGGGTTTACAATCTCCTTGCCCTTCCCCCCTCACAACAAACACCCTGTGAGGTAGGTGGGGCTGACCCTGTGAGGTAGGTGGGGTGATCTGCCCAAGGCTCACCTAGCTGGAGCGTGGTGGGGAGCAAGAAAGCATCCTGAATCTCCTGATAAGCCTCCCACAGCCTGAAGGTAGAGCTGGGGAATCCAAAACCCGGGTTCCCTCCAGATCAGAGTGCATCTGCTCTTAGCCATTGCCTAGCCACTAATGCTTACAATTGCTGCTCCCTGCAATGACAAATTGTTTCAGGTTTTAGGAGCTCTCAAAAGACATTTGGGGTTTCTGCTTCACCACACTAAGCTAAAGGTGAAATAACCCAAATCCAAATTTTACCTTTTTTTTCAGTGTTTGCTCAAGCCTAATTTGATCAGCAGGTCATCCTCATGAACTGCCACCACTCTGCCACCTTTAGTACTTACAAACAGACCTTACTATATCTCATAATATGTCTACAGAACCAACAATGCAGTACCACAGAAGCTTCTTTATTAGACTATGGCAAGACATTGCATATCGCATTAATAGACAGGGCAAACCATGATAAAGATGCCTCTCTCAAGCTGTTTCCAGCTGAGGCCTACTTGCAGATGTATAAGTGGACTTTCAAAAAACACCCAGCTGGAGACTGATACTGGGGCAAACATTAGGCTGCACATATCTTCATGTTTCCACCTTGAGATCCTAAAATAATGTTTGTGGTGATGTGGTAAAAACACAAATTCACTTTGTTGAGCAGCAGCATAAAATTAGACCACAATGTATTCCAGAAAGATTTAGCACTTGGAAAGAATCACAGCTACATACTTGCATAGGAGCCATAAGGCTCTCCTCTTATTTTGTAGGTCAGCCCTCAAAAAATACAATTTCAGCTACTTTTCAGTGAATAATTACCACTGAACTCAGTAGAAATGACTTCTGAGTAAAATGATTACATTTATACTTACCACAGCTTTCAATTTCTATTGAGCTATGGGTTTGGATATGATCAACCTTCTTGATTATCCTTCATTAATACCTGTAGTTCTTAAACAAAATATAAGCATACTTATTTAACTTTTGCATTACACACAGTGTCGTCAAAACAGTATTATATTAATAGCAAGCATTTACTGTGGATGCAATCATAAGGCATTTTGCTACCTTCTGAGGAGGCAAGGTAGAATCAAAATGTTTTTAATTAATTAAGTGTAATTCTGTAAGAGGTTGCATCAACCTGGTTCAGAGTTTAGATGAAAGTATGTATTATGAAAACAAGTGCCTTCACAACCCTCAAAACGCCAAGTATTTATTAAAATATTTATATCCTGCCTTTCCTTAGGCCTTAAGGTGATTTTTTGCCATTAAGTAACAGCTGACTTATGACAACCCTGTAGGGTTTTCAAGGCAAGGGACATTTGGAGGTGGTTTGCCATTGCCTACCTCCATGTCACATCCTGGTATTCCTTAGAGGTCTTCCAACTAAACTCTATCCAGGGTCAGAGTAAGCTGATTTTACAAATCATCATTAAAATCTTCACAATTTAAAATCAACAGACTATTCCCCTTAAGGAGATATTACTGCCACAGTTCTGTCTTTTTTAATGCAAGTATGACATCAGAGTGAAATAAGCACTTGAAACAAACCTGAAAAGTTCCAGTTTAAGAGATTTGGGCCCTTTCCCCACTTTCTACTCTTAAGTTTCCCCAAGGGCTACTCGAGAGAGAGTGAGCACAGGGTCCCTCGGGCACTCCTCACACTGAGAGGGGCTGCTTGGCTGACAGCGTCAGCCGCCCCGGATGTTAAGCTGCTGTCGCAAGGCTCTCAGCACGCAGGCAGGCATTCCTGGCGCTTTCTCTTCAGCGGGGATGTCTCTGTATGCGGCAGCCAGGGATGCCACATGCTGGGAACTGCACGCAGCAACCCTCGGAAAAGGGTAAGTGGGGAAAGGGCCATCGTGAAAGAATGATGACTGGTTTGCTCCAGCCAGGTTTGATTGTTGGGAACCATCCTGATGTCTCATAGAAACAAATGGAACTTGCTTTATGGCTCATTCCGCACATGCAAAATAATGCACTTTCAAACTGCTTTCAGTTCTCTTTGAAGCTGTGCGGAATAGCAAAATCCACTTGCAAACAGTTGTGAAAGTGGTTTGAAAATGCATTATTTTGCATGTGCGGAAGGGGCTCACGTCCGCTCCGAAACAAGGTGTCAGACAAGAGAATTTAGGGAGCCTTCATTTTCCCCACACCCCAACATTTTTCCATAGCTTTTCCCATGCACTTTTCAAAATCCATTTTTGAACCAGCTTTTCTTGAGTGTGCAAACTACTTCAACTGGTATTTATTTCTCTGCCCCATCAAACACCCTTCCCTTGTTCATTTCCATTGTTTTGCTCATCTTCTCTTCCTTCCCTTCCCTTCCCTCCATCCATTTCCTTCCCTAATTTTCAAAAAAATGTGATGCCAAGATTAGTGATAAAATGCTGGAATTAATAGAATCAAACATTAGAGTAATGGTTGCTGTGGGAAAATGCCAGATATTTGTGGAGGGTTGCTGGTCTTTCTCTTGGGTTTCTTTCTCTTGCTTATCGGTGCACATCAATTTTAGCCTCACGTGAAAAAAACAAAACACAAAGATTATAGGAATCTGAAGGAAACCCATCCAAAATATTGTTCACATGCTGTCGTTTACAGGACTATGGCATACTTGCAGTCTGAGGGCATACGATCCATTCCCCCACTCAGAATCCTTTTTTTCTCTGAATGGGAAAAAATTGAATTCATTGGAGTGCATTATCATGTGTACAATTGTTTGATGATGCTTGAATACAAAGCAAAGTGGACAAATGCACTGGACCTCTGGTTGTGTTTTGGGGCGGGGGGGGAGGGGGATGCTGATATGCCTAATGGTGGATTGTGCTTCAGTTTGGGGCATCCATTTTGATATAAACTTTTCCAAATGCAAAATTTACTACACAAGGTGGTCTATCTTCCAGCATGGGAGATAGAGGCCACAAATCACCAAAAAATGTGGAAGTACTCTTTCAATTGAAGCATGTGCTTTGTGAGAACTGATGTACAGCCAGTAGTCAGTATCTTCAACAATATGTTCCTTCATGTGATCATTCTGGTTGATCTGTCTACTATTTCCTAAGTCCGTCGTTCTCCATGGATGCCTCAGGAAATTCCATAAGGTTTCACCTTCCACTGTATCACGTGTTATCATTCTCTTATGTCTACTTAGTCTGGGGGATGGGGGGCACTTCCCAGTTGCTCCATTGGTGTCTGTGGGTGGGTGTTCTGAACAATCACATCATTCTTACATTGTGTGTTTAGTATCAGGGATGTGCCCTACGCTACCTTCTCATACATCTATTGTGTTATGCCTTAAATGTTCTCAGCCTGTGAAAGATGTCACAGACAATACAGAAATACTCTTTCCTTTCATGTTCCCATAGAGCAAGAGGGTTAACATGAGGTTACTGAACCGTTTCTGGTGTGACATTGTCAAGCTGGAGCCTGGCATCCATCAGGACTACACCAAGGGGTGGGGGGAGGTAGATATGGTGATGGAAAGTCACTTTCGCTTTTGGCTAGTGTAACAAAGTAGATGTGCCTGAGGCCATCTTTTTATCTCTGTGTTCCTGACCTTGAGTCTGTCTTGCATTCCTTTCTGCAGAGCTATGGGCAGTGTGGGATAGAGGTGTGGTTTTGGGAGAGGGAAAGGCAAAGGAAGATTTGATATACTTGGGTTATTCAAGACAGTTCTCAGAACTGGCTTCTTTCCTCTGGCCAACCGATGTCTATCAATAAAGGCTTCTAAACCTAGAGTTTTCAGAGTTCCAAAAACCAGGGGCTTGACAGACATCTGGCCAACACCAGAAACTGCAAAAGACAACTTTTAGTGCTAACCAGCGTGGCCTAGCATATGATACGCCAGTATGCCAGTGATGAAAGTGCCAGCAAATGACATCACTACATCCTTGAGTAGAATAGACAACATCATAATGAGGACAGACATTATCATGAGGAGACTTCCTCTCCTGTAGGAGACTCAAAGGGCCTTACAAACTCCTTTTCCTCCCCCGCTCACAACAAACACCCTGTGAGGTAGATGGGGCTGAGAAAGCTCCGTAGAGCTATGACTAGCCCAAGGTCACCCAGCTGGCATGTGTTGGAATGCACAAACTAATCTGAATTCCCCAGATCAGCCTCCACAGCTCAAGTGGCAGAGTGGGGAATCAAACCCGGTTCCTCCAGATTAGAGTGCACCTGCTCTTAACCACTACACCACTGCTGCTCCATAGTAGAAAAACATTACTATCTACCATTCCCACCTAGACAGCCACAGTGGAACATATGATAAAAACTACTTCTGTAGTAAATAATAGGTCACCCACAGCAGAATACAACCCCTGGCAGGACACCCGTATTTTAGATGATCTAGTGTACATCATGGGAATATGCCTCTCAACATGCTGTGCATGCAAGAAGGGTAGCAGTATTCACTTATTGCAGCAAAAGAAAAGAGAAGTGCCGTGGCATCTTAATGACCAACAATGTCAGCCGACTCACCTGTGATCACTGGGTGGCTGCAGGCAAGGTGCCAGGCTATAAAAAGGCTACCCTGATGTTGACAATGGTAGCAGGTGGAAGCCTTGCTGCAGTGACTCAGCACCCTTCCTGGAGAGCCGACCAATTGCTGGCTGGCTGGATTAGCCTGCAGGAGAGGGTTGGAACATACCTGAAAAGCACACTTTTTATTCTGGTCCACTCCTCCCCTTAATTAGGCTGCACTGCTGAGGCCCAGCTGCTCAGTTGGCTTTGGAAACCTCTCCCTTTCTCCTTTGCATCCTGTTTGGTGTGGTCATTTACCATTTGCTTTCATTTTGTCCCACCTTTAAGGTGCTTCCAGGCAATGGTCTGGATTCATTTTTTGAAGGGGAGGATTCACCTGCATGCCTGCCTCCCCTGCATAAGAATCACTTTAAGGAGTCTGGAAGCTTGAGACCTGGAAAGGCCATGCCTCGCTCAGGGGTTTGCACTTCACTCCACTGTCAGGTGGCAAGGAAACCATGCAGAGACTTGTGCCCATGTGAGTCCACTGACTAGACCAGGGGTTTGCAACCTGCGGCTCTCCAGATGTTTATGGACTACAAATTCCATCAGCCCTTGCCAACTGACCATGCTGGCAGGGGCTGATAGGATTTGTAGTCCAGGAACATCTGGAGAGCCGCAGGTTGCAGACCCCTGGGCTAGACCATGTCAATGTTCCATCAGCTGCAATCAATAAAGCTGTGGTCAGTTTCACTCCACCTGGTTCTCTACATGCTTGTGTCCCCTTTTCCCCCTCTCTGTCATCTCTCCCTACTGCTAGGATTGTGAATGATATTTATTCAAGCAAGAGCCTTCATTCATCCAAGTACTGAAGCTGCAAAGACCTTTGTGTTTTGCAACATGGACTATATTAAGGTAAACAGTAGTCCGGTAAACAGTATTGTAATATTTTAGCAGTATACTAATATTTTATATAGTACTACTGTATGCCATCTTCGAACAGGTAAATAATAAGTAGTGTACACACACATGCATTATATGTAAATTTGTACATGTTACATTTGTATATTTCTTTTCTACATTTACACTAAAGTAACCTGGAGAATTACAAAACTCAAGAGTATAGTTTCTTTACAGCTTATATTTATTATATTTAATAATGCTTACAGAATTGCATTGTTTTTATAGCATAACCAAAGATTAACTCACTTGGATAAAAGGTAGTTTTAATTTTCTTTAAGTCCAAGGGGGGGAAAAATTCATTCATTTTAGTAGTTTGAACATGTTTATTTTCAGTTGAGAAAAATCATTATTTCAAAACGTTTAAAAAGTGAGAGGTATAAATTGTAAACTGTAATAATAGAATTCCTATCTCATTAATCAAGGTAGTCCATGTTGCTTGAAATCTCTAACATTCAGACATTTCTTTAGCATAGAAAAGTTTCCTGGGCCATTTTATTTTGATATACTCTCTCATACAATTTAAGAATGAGATTGAGGGGGCTGGATGTTAAAAGTGATGTGTCTTTTATGATCTTTCTCCATCCTTTTGCTCCTTATGTGTGCCCCAAGTTCTGTGAAAATGTGCTGGCCTTGAAATCAGGCACAAAAATCAAAATGGATTTTACTACTCTTTCAGTAAACAGCATGGCACAAAAGTCTATTGTGTAGTGAGATAACTGTGGAGATGAATGGATTTAGCTGTCATTGAGGTGATTGTTGAGCTAGTCAGCATTGGATCACAGTCTAGGCCTAAATTCCTTTATGGTTCATCAGGGCCCGTTGGTACCACCGAAAGTGTCATGATCCTCTTTTTTTCTCACTAGGGCCAGATGGTGTCCTTTTTGAGGCCTTACTAATGCCCAGCTTTCCACATGTAAAACTCCTGGGAAAATGACCTAACTCACAGCTGCTTAGTGAGGCTTGAGCAGATCTTTAGAAACACTTCTGTCAGGAACAAGAAGATTGTACTACTATCTGGAAAGGGGGAGGGAGACGAAAAGACAGTCAACAACTACAAATGTATCAATGATAAACTATTTTAAAAACCCAAATGAGAGCCGGAATTGCTGTGCATGCTGCTTCAGGTCTCAAGGTTTTTAATTGTTGCCGTGTCTAAAATAGGTAACTTTAAAAAGCACTTAGCAACCCAGGAATGATGGAGGTTTTCAGAGCAGAAGTTTTACCTTCCTTGAGAGCAGATGGCATGAATAAGAAAATAGAATGTGGTACAGAAGGGTCAGGAAAGGACAAAAAGTGAAAGATTACCTAGATAGCTGCAAGAAGCCTGCAGAGAGGGGAGGGACCCACGTGTTGAAAGGGGTTAGAGAAAATGGAAACTTTTGATGTATAGAGGTTGTGTTTACCATTTAGCTGAAGGATTCCCAAGAGGCAGACCCTGCTGCAGGTGCAATTCATATAGAGCCAGAAACCATTTTTTTTTCATTAGCAAAGTAACACTGGGCCAACAGAGCAGTTAGAAAGTTTTGAAGAGACTGTTGTATCCATGATGTGCTAAGAATAAATGACAAAGCGCTGTTCATTCCTGACAGTTTCTCCCTCCGTTGAAATCTGGAAACCCAGTGGTACATTATCATAACTTACGTAAAGATACAATCCAATATACTGCTCTGTTTGATTTGGGTTTTATTTGTGGAAGCTTGTTGCTTTAGTTCTCCTTGCATACAGACACTCGCTACACCTTTGTACATTGAACCAAAGAGCCCTGAGCCTCCTGTTTCTTTTCTTTTTTTACTTCCTTCGGTTAGCAAGACATGTTGAACAGCACTCCTTATCAAGAAGATTTATGATGCTTTCTTTTTCCTTTAAGAACTCTAAGGGCATTTTTACAGTGGAGGTATGAAAGCCTGCACAAGCAGCTAACTTCCAGGTATCTACTACATTACTTTTTATCACACAAATGAATTAAACGGAAGGAGTTCAGCAGCAGTCCCATTATAGAGCAGGGACAGTGTAATAGCTCAGGGGATAAGCTGGGAAATCCCCTGTTCAATTCTTACCTCCACCATGGTCGGAGCATGTGGGCTTAGAAAAATGATTATTTTCCCATTCCTCTGATTAGCAATTGGAGCGGATGAAAATGGGTTGGAGCCAGCAATAGGTTTCTACATACCGAAGGATTTTCTTTTTTTGCTGAGTTCCCCTTTCACTGCTCACCTCAGTCTTATCCCACATGCTGTTCCTGGAGGCTCAAAGAGCATATCAGGCTGCAGAAGGATGGGACAGGTGAGACAATCCCATTTTGCTAATAGAAATCAGTAAAAATTACCACTGGATCCAACCCAATGAACAGGTTTTTTTGTTAGAATTATTGAGTTCACTTATAATACAACACATAGAATAATGTATCTGGAGTGTTTGGAATGTGGTTTATATGCCAAGCAGAGGTATAGATGGCCCAGAGTGCGCCTGGTGCTCAATCTGTGTTTTCCACCACCACCCCCTCCGCGGCACACTGCCCCCCCTTACCTTCATGCAGGCTGGAGAAGCAGCCTGTTCCCTTCAGGCTGAAAATGGCCTTGTGGGAACGACACTTCCGATAAGACCCTGGTGCTTGCAAGGTCTCCTGGGAAGTGTAGTTCCCATAAGGCCATATTCAGCCTGAAGGGAACAAGCCACTTCCCCAGCCTGCAGTGTTTGACAAAGGTAAGTGGGAAAGGCGCTGCGGGGGGGGGGGATTTTCTGCTCTCCCCAGGCACACGCCTGGTGCAACGCACACATCCCGGCCCCCTGGTAGCTCCGCCTCTGATGCCAAGTATGATTCAGTTACTAACATCAGAAAAGCAACAGTGCTATCTAAATTATCTCTTAATGGCCTAATCCTACAACTTGTTCTAGCCTGTAGAAGACAAAGGAGGATAGGTTTAAAGGAGATAGTAGAACACTTTTGAACAGTAAAAGCTTGATCATGCATGTATGAGCTATGGTGTTGGTGATCTGTAGGTCATCATCTATAGCCTCTGAGTATGCAAAGTCCAGCATTACCATTTTGCTAGAACCATTCAGAAGGTGGAAGTCTGAATGAAGACTAGGATGACCATCTCCCCAGGTGATCAGTGCAATGTGGGAGTGATCCTTCCCCCAAGACTAACATTTGCCTAAATTTACCCTATTTCTACTCAATACAACATTTCATCTAACCACCTGAATCTATCCATGAACAGATCCAGAATAATGAAACATGTAGCTAGGTCCTTCAGGTAGTATATTATTTATAATTTACACCACTAGACTGTATTTTTAAAAGGTTTTCTTTTGACTGCTGTATGAAACACATGCACAGGTTTTTTAACGGAATATTAACAATGTTCAGAAATAAGTCAGTAGTCTGCCATAAGAATCAAAATATCTGTTGACAGACAGTGAATTTTAAAGAACCATATCTGTTAATGCTAGCATATCTAGAAAGGGGCTTGAATCTTTTTGTCTCTATAAGCATAAATCTTGAAGAAAAACTAAAAGCAGTTAGCTCACAATTTCCATAATTCAGCATTTGTCTTTGACACCCCCTTAAAAAATATTGTGAACATCTGGGAACTTCATTTTTCTTTGGTAACTTGCAGATTATTGATTTTATCGTTTGCTTGACATTTCACAGTGCATTACCTCACTTACAGAAAGTGTTCAGCATTTACACTGTGATGTGAACTGTCATAAAGTGAGGTAACATCCCATTAAATCCGGGAGGGGTGGGGAAAGCTTTGATACCATGCTGTCTAGCTTGGAAGCCCTGTGTTTGTGTTCTAGCCATTCAAGACTTATTCATCCTGTAAAACATTTTAAAAAGGTCCAAACAGGTTTAGCTAAAGGTTTCCAGTCACTGACCTGGACGGTCCAGGTTAGTCTAATCCCATCAGATATCAGAAGATAACAAGGTCAGCCCCTGTGTATTACTTGGTTGGGAGACCACCAAGAAATACCAGGGTTGCTATTAAGAGGAAGGCAATGGCAAACTGTCTCTGTTAGTCTCTTGCCTTGAAAACCTTATTGGGTTGCATAAATTGGCTGTGACTTCATGGCGCTTTACACACACAAAGATTGCCAATACTTTTAGGTTCCGCATTATCTATCATAGGCTACCACTCTGGAAGGCTTATATCAAGGGTGCCCAAGCTGGAATCTTTTGGTGGCATGGTGCCCACCAATACTTTCTTGATACCCAACAAGTGTTTTTAGAAAGTGGTCAGAGCTGTGTGGGACTGTTGCCCAGAAAGGTTTCTGATGGTTTATGGGAAATTCAAATGGCTGTGCAGACTGCTAAACATGTTGGTTTGACAGCAGCTGCAGCCTGCCACCAGGATCTTCAGTGTGTGGCAAAAGGTAAGCTGTGGCAGCTGTGTTGTGACTGGGTCCACGTCTTGCAGCACCTATTTTGTGGCAACCATTTTGTTGATATGC
This sequence comes from Sphaerodactylus townsendi, assembly GCF_021028975.2. Classification (NCBI taxonomy): domain Eukaryota; kingdom Metazoa; phylum Chordata; class Lepidosauria; order Squamata; family Sphaerodactylidae; genus Sphaerodactylus; species Sphaerodactylus townsendi. The sequence continues at coordinate 128,741,125 of NC_059425.1, read as the reverse complement.
TGACTATGCTGTGGAAGAATTTCCAAGGTGCCCAGAGACTCAAAAAGATTGAGGGCTTAGCCTCCTAGCCTATATGAATACCATGCTTTGGCAGTCTCACCATCTCAAGAAGCAAGTACATGGAAATTCTGGTTTTCAGGCATCAAAATTTCCAAGGAGCCCTAGATTTAAAGAAGAGGCACCACTTAGCACCTTTCTTGGTAAAAAAATGTCCTCAGTTCAAAGGTACACTGCATGCTGTGATTACAGTGCATGTTGCTCTAGAAGGCATCTGACCGTCAAAGCTTCTGTAAGTGGGATTTCTGGTACACCATAGTTTGATTTACAGCAGGACCTGAAAAACTATGATTGCCTTCTGAAAACCAATTACCCTACAATTGAGCAGTGTGTTCCTTATAATGAACCAGAAAAAGTAAATGACTAGGACCCTTTCTGCACAGATGGGTGAGTGCGGGTACACCAACATAATTGCAGTCAGTGCATCCCCGGGGCCATTTGCACACTGTTCTGCAAATGGACCCGGTGCCCCAGCAGCCTGCGGGGTCGCCTTCGCACAGGGCCGCTGCTTTTTTCCTCGCTCTTACCTCCTCTCGGCTGCCATCACTGTACTGAGGCCAGGGGACACGCCCACCTGGCCATGACAATGCCTCCAGGAACGGAGGCCAAGAGGCATGTCCCCTGGCCTCTGTTTAGCAACAGCAGCCAAGAGGAAGTAAGAGCGAAGAGAAAAATGCGTGGGGAAAATGCCAGCTTCCACAAGGTGCCATTCGCTTGGCACCGAATGGAAGCTGGCATTTTCCAAAAGACTTGCTTGTTGAGTGATTCCATTATTTTTCCTTTATAAAGGTGTTGCTTGTTTTATGGTATATTGGACTTAATGTTTGATGTGGTCTGAGGTAAACCTTGAAGACACTTGTGTTTTCCCATGCTGGGCTTGGGGGTGCTGAGGTAATTAGTCAGCTCTTCTATTGTTCTACACCTTGGGACAATGGGAGTCAATTGGTCCTAGATTAAGTCAGGAAGCACAGAATGGCTTTATGCAAAGTAACTCTGATTTTGGGCTGAGACATTAGACCGGGGAAAGGTGGGTGCTTTAGGAAAATTCATAACAATGGGAAGAGAAGATGCAGAGAAGCAACCATCTGTTGATGACTTGGTTTCCAGAAGAGATAGGGAAATGACAGTATCTGATAGCAAGTTGGCTTTAACAGTTTCTATAGCAAGGTGTGGTAATCAAGCATTCTAGTGACTCAAATGAGGCCTCCAAGTTATGCTGGAGTAACTCATTATCTTAGCTTTTGTTAAAGTAGTTTTGACCTTTTGACATGCTGCTACCTACACCCATAGGAGTGCTTTTGGCAACTGGCTTTTGCCAATATGATTTTAAAGCAGAAATATATATAAATAATATTCTGGGGGTCCTTTGGGTCGTTACACTTGTCTCTGTTGATGGTAGTCTTTAATGTTCAGAATATATGCAATAAAATTAATAAATACAGCTGACAATTCCTAGTGCAAACTGCCTCCAAAAATAATCACAAAGCTGTTAGAACAGGGGTCGGGAACCTGCGGCTCCCGAGCCGCATGTGGCTCTTTCATCCTCCTACTGCGGCTCCCAGCATGGCTGTCCCTTTCTGCGGCCAGCCAGCCAGGCCCCACCCCTTCCTCCTTCCCCTTGGGTCCTGTCTGAGGCAAGAGCCGCAGACCCGCCTCGGATTCTTCCTCCCGCCCCCACCGCCGCCCCTGCCCAGCAGAAGGACACCTAGCTCCTTCTGCAAAACTTATCTTCCACACTGTGCAAAAATAAAGGAAGCCTGCCTGGATCCTCCTCTGCCTGCTTGGATCCTCCTCTGCCCTAGCTTGCATTCAAAACGGGACTTTGGGAGGGGCGGTGCTGAAGTAAAGCCGGCCCCAGGGAAGGTGAGAAGTGATCCTTTTTTTCCTGCCAGCTCCCCTCTCCCCCCCGCCCCTCCCTGCCTGCTTGGATCCTCCTCTGCCCTAGCTGCATTCAAAACGGGACTTTGGGAGGGCGGTGCTGAAGTAAAGCCGGCCCCAGGGAAGGTGAGAAGCGATCCTTTCTTTCCTGCCAGCTCCCCTCCCCCCCCCCAGCTTCCATCCTAGCTGCAGTCCCCAGCAGGACCTTGCAAAAAGAAGCAACAAGAAAGGAGATGCGGCGTGCGCAGAGGATGGATTTTTCAAACGGGTTAGGCACCAGTGGGACTCTGCAAAGAGAAGCGCCAAGAAATGGGATGCGGGGTGCGCGAGGACGGATTTTGCAAGTGCGAGCACCTTGGGGGAGCAGCTGGGCACACTGGAGCCTCACCTCCAGGCTGGAGTTGAGTTGTGTGCTTTGTGTGTTTGCTCGGCTGGGCGCTCCTCCTCTTCTCCCTCCTCCTCTCGGCAGCTGGGAAGGGGAAGGGTTCAGCCTCACAGTTCCTGCCTAGTTTCCCTCCTGACTGAGGCAAAATGAGTGGCTGAACTGGGGAAGGAGAACTTTGTGCAGCCTGGTCCTCGTTGGCAGCCAAAGTCACCAGCCTCTCTGCCAGCTTGCAGACCTCACCCATGTAGTAGTGGCAAGACGAGGTTTGAGGGAGAGGTGCAAACTCAGGAAACTGCTCCAAAGTCCTTTCTGAATTGCTGCATGAGGGTTAGAAAGTCTCTGGAGCTCTTTTAAAACTGTGTATTTGGGTTGTCGCCCCCTTTCCAGGTCCTAGATTTCATACAGGCTTACTTAGAAACCCTGCTGAACTCAGGACTTACTTCACAAGTAAGCTTGCATGGAGTTTCCATGACAACAAAGGGAGTTGCGCAAAGGAGATAGTCGTGTGCCCTTTCAATTGGTAGAGTTGTTAAGAAGGTTGGCAAAAAGGCTGTAAAGTTCTACAAAGTATTCTGAATATTAAGAGACAGATGCAGTCGTCTGAGGTGTGTGCGTTTAAAAAGTTTTGCAAATATTTCAGAATCCTTTGCTTCCAAATTTTAATAAATTCAGTGTGTTTGAAAATTTGATAACTATAACCTTGCCTTCAAAAACAGTGACACTACCATGCTTTCTAGGTTTATTACATCCCAGAGTAAGAAGCTGGGATTAGAAGAGAGTTCTTCTGCAGTGTAGAAATAGATGTTTCATACAAAGTGTAAAGGGGTGTGTGTGTGTGTGTGTGTACGTACACACACACACACACACACAGTGTTATCTTCATTTTAAATGTCAAAAATTATTTGCGGCTCCAAGTGTTTTCTTTTCCATGGAAAACGGGTCCAAATGGCTCTTTGGGTGTAAAAGGTTCCCTACCCCTGTGTTAGAAGAACTGGAACTCAGGAAGAAAGGTGGAAAGGTATGTGAATAGGTAACAAATTTATTTAGACTTACCTTGGGTTGTACCACTTTAGGTTGCAAAATCATCTGTTTCAGTATTTACCTGTCTAAAATACCCCCATGCAAATGATTTCAACATGACATATTCAAAGATTCCGCCTATCATTCAGGGATTATTGTTGTTGTTTTTTAATTAATTAATCAATGAAGAGCCTTTCAAACAGAAAAATGTACATACCTTCATGAAGTGGCACAGTCCAGGAAAAAAAATTCTACCACAATTCTGTTGAATGTGTAAACTGACCTTACATCATACAGCCAAAGGTGTAGAGGGATAGTGTGATGCATTGGTGAGTGTTATGGACTAGGACTCCAGAGGCCTGGATTAAAATCCAACTCAAATGCAAAACTCACTGGGTGAGCTTAATCCTGTCTGTTTCCCCTTCTGCTGCAGGGTTCTTATGAGGATAAAAAGGGATGGGAAGTAATATGTGTGCTGCCTTGAGCTCCATTTGGATAAAAACGTGATGAATCACAGAATGCATAGTTTTGACTTGACAATTCATAACAAAACTTTCCATAGAGTTAAATTGATATTCTCTCTCTCTCTCTCTCTCTCTCTCTCTCTCTCTCTCTCTCTCTCTCTTTCTCTCTTTCTTTTTCATTGCCTGGGTAGATTGCATTTAGTCTGTGTGTAAACACTGGGTTAACTGCCATCTTCTTCCCAAGCTTTTTAATGAGAATGTGCTGCCTGATCAGGTGCAAGCTCTCTGCTGTCATTTGCAGCCTGACCTTCGGGTCAGAGGTGATCTGGGCAGGCTCCGGGATGCATACCAATCACATCCTCTTGTCTGTCTGTTTTGTTGACTGGTTCTCCTCAGGGTCATGGCTATCTTAAGTAGCAGCCTGAAGGATAAAGTGTGCCCTGTCTGAGCAGTAAAACTTTGACTTTGGACCAATTGCATCTGACATACAGCAGCATGAGGTTTGGTTTAGCCTTTAGATTCAGAACAAATCACTGACCATCAGTAGCCGATAGTGACAAGCAGTTTACTGAATGTCTCCTTTTTTCTGGCAGCAACATTTTGCTCAGCAGCAAGCAAGAGTATTTTGAAGTTTCAGAAGTCAGTGTTTCACCATGATATCACAGAGATATTGTTGATGGATTTAGGTCTGCACAACAGGCATAGATATTGAATACCAAGGGCTTGATCCTGCCCAAAATAAATACTTTATTTGCTATTAATTTCAACAGGAAAAAAAATGAAACCCATGCTATTTGAGTGCTGGTCACTCACCTTAGCTGGTCACTCACCTTGAACAGACAACCTGTTGGCTTTTGTATTATGGAAGGGGGAGTTTTGTGTTTGCTTTAATACAAAAATGGACATTTTTTTCCCTTCTGAAACCAGAATATTGAAAGCTCTTTTACAAGAAGAAAGTATAAAGGCAGTTTTGCAAATAATAGTTCTCAGCTCAGTCCTCAGTGAGATCCTGGGTCAAATCCAAAGGTTCTGCCTGTTAACATAGGAGCCTTTTGCTAATGCCAGGAATCTTCCTCTAGTGAAACTCATCTCTTTCGCTGGAGAAAGGCTCCTTGTATTGGAATAAAGCTCCTTTATCAGCACATAGGAACTTTCAACCCAAACTAATTTAGAGACATTTGGAATTCCTTATGGTTAAGAAAATGAAGTATAAATCAAAACTCTTATTCTTCTTAAGCCTACATCCTAACCACAGTGGTTCTTAACAGTCCCACTCAGATCAATAAAAGAAGCTTCCCTATCTTAAGCTAATAGAACTGACACACCAATACTAGCAAGCATCAATAGTGGAGACTGTGCGCTCATGCTGCAAAGGTGAAATATGTTTTTAAAGACCAACTCCAAGATACAGACAGCACAGGAACAATACCAGAATCCATACAGAAACCCACCAATCACAGAACATCATGCCAACAACATCCTCTGTTTCCACCATATTCAAAATATTATTATGGGGTGAGTGCACTAATTACAGTCAATCCACTTTTATACCCAAAAAGGCTAATTCACTTGTCCCAAGAAATGATTATTTTTACATCTTTATAATATAATGTCCATACAAAAAATGCTTCTCTAATCGTTCACCAAAATAAATCATTCAAACGTACAAGTGACTGCAATGTAGAGACATTGTTTTTAGTTGTTTAAACAAAAAATCATTACAAGTTACTCACTTGCATGCAGATGTGTGGAGACTCATTCCATTAACAACAACAACAACAACATATTTGTTGGAAAATAAATCGGCCGCAGGCCAATTTATTTAACCATATAATAATAACCTTGAAGCTGGGCGAGCATAACAGAGCACATCCTGACCCCCAGGCAGCAAACCGCTGAACCTGGTTATAGGGCAGCCCCAGCTGACCCCTTAGGCCCTTCAGACAGAACCCCTGTCTGGCACATCCCCCAAGGGAACTGGAACAGGAAGTTACTAGGTGCCACATGGAAACAAACCCAATTTGTGACACCCCTTCCTGCTGGGCAGTGAGCTCTCGGCGCGGTCACAAGGCTGGCCCTCACGAGCTCTATCACCACCTCAGACCTCATATGGAGGCCCCGATGTGGGAAGGTCCAGCATGCAAGCTACTGCCTTCCCAAATAGGATGTGCTCTTATGCCCAAACCACCACTGAGCTGTTCAAACAGCTCCCGCCCCTGCTTCAGCAGCCCAGAGTCACTAGCTCAGTGCGTTCCGTGAAGCCACTGCAGCAGAGCATAATGGACATCATACAGCCAGATATCATGGCCCCAGTCCGAGAAGTGCACTCTATCGGGCAAAAACAGTGCTTCCAGCACGTAGGATATGTCAGTATGAAGAATAACATCCCCTCCCATATCCTGGACCACCCGGGCTGCACAAATTATCTTGCCAGATGCATCACCTGCTCTGACTGCCTAGATTGCCGGTTCACCACTCTGACCACTGCCTGGTTGTCACACCAAAATTTAACTGCATGATCTCAAAAAACATCCTGCCAGATGTGTACTGCTGACACCAACAGGAATAACTCTAAGAAAGTCATGTCCGCAACATCCCAGTCTCTGCCCATGCCACAGGCCATTCCCCAGAACACCACTGGCCCCGGAAATAGATACCGAAACCCAGTGAACCAGCCGCATCAGTATGTACCGGGAAACTATCCTGAAGCTTCCAAGGGACATGCCAAAAAGATATCCCATTGTAATGTTCCAGGAAACATAACCAAACTAACAGGTCCTAACGAAGACCTAAAGTAATTCTGATATAATGAGGAACTGAATAGCCCGCTGTGGCTGGGGCTAAACGGGTACAAAATGCCATGCCTGGGGAGACCACCCTGCAGGCAAAGTTAAGGTGCCTGAGCAGGGACTGTATTTCCCACAGCTTATACTTTTTCTTTGCACAGGTGACTGTGATCAGTTTCCGTAAAGTTGACAGTTTATTCAGTGGCAGGAAAAATGTTCCTGCTACCGTGTCTAGCTGAATCCCTAAATAAGTTAAACAAGACACTGGCCCCTCAGTCTTGTCGGCCGCTAAAGGGACCCCCAGTTCTGCAGCCAAATCCTGAAAGGCTAACAAAGCTACCGCACAGTTATCAGTGCCTGCCGCACCCAAAAACAAAAAATCATCGAAGTAGTGGGTGACTTGTGCGGATGGCATGCGATCTTTGACCGCCCATTCCAAAAAGGTGCTAAACTTTTCAAAAGCCACACAAGCTATGGAGCATCCCATGGGCATGGTTTTGTCAACATACCAATGTCCCGCAAATTGAAAACCCAAAAGGCCAAAGTCCTTGGGGTGTATAGGTAACAGTCGCAAAGCCAACTGGATGTCACATTTTGCCAGCAGCAATGCTGACCCTGCGCTCCTAATGAGTGGCATAGCGCACTGAGCAGATGCTCAGGTCAATGAAATCATTCACTGACTCCCCTTTAGGGTATGATAAATGCTGAATCATCCTATACTCCCCACAGACCTTTTTGGGGACAACTGCAATGGGTGAAACCCTTAAGTTGGGCAAAGGAGGCTCTGTAAAGGGGCCTGCTATTCTGCCAGCCAAACATTCCTTTGAAATTTCGGCAGCCACTACCTCAGGTAGTTCCCTGGCCGATTTTAGATTGGGGACCGAAGTGGCCAACCTGCTGCCAGAAAAGGGGATGTGAAAACCAAATTAGAAGCCTTCTTTTAAGTAAAGTGTGTCTTGCCGACGTGGATACCTGTCCAGCAGCTGACATAACGAATGTACACACACCGGGGAAGGGGCGAGGCACTGCAACACTTCCGGGACCTCAGGCCTTCTGAACGGGGAATGATCCTCCCTGGCTGCTGCTGTCCTTCTTAGAGCTGCCAGAGCCAGGGTTCCGGCCACGCTGAAAGGGCAGATGAGCAAGTTGAGGGCAATTTATCCAGGCATGGGACCCAAAACATCTGGAACAGTTGTGCTCAAATATGCATTTTTCCTTTTTGTAAGAGCCCTGATTAAAGGCCCAGCAGGCATGCTGGGGAGGTTCCCATTGGCCAAACCCTTTCTTTCTCTGCCCATCACCATTGCTTGGTGGAACCTTAAGCACACAGGTCATCCACATCTGATTGTGGATTAGGTCGCACCTCAATCCTGGGCGATGTGAAGCACTCTTCCAAAGTGCTACATCATCTCTAATAGCCACGGCATCCCCAGATAAAGAGTGTACCTTTAGCACATTGGCCCAGTGATAAGCCAAATGCCACGCCCTTAAAGGGTATGCAGCTGCTATTAGTGCCATATATTTGGCGAACCCCTTCAGCCAATTATCAAAAGTATGCTCAGCCTTTTCTGGATGCTCCCTTTTCTTTCTAGTATAGCAAGAACCAGTCTCCTCTGGATCCTCTTCCAGCCGCAAAACCATGAAGATGTCAACATAATAACCATCTAAGGCTCTTCCCTCAACTTTCTAGGTAAATGAGAGCCTGGTGGGTCCCCGGGGTCCCATGCCGAGCAGAAGGTAGGGCCTGCAGGATTCCCAGCACTAGCCTGTTCCACATTCTCCCCTTTCCTCCTGTTGGTGAGCCAAATATGAAGAGGAACCTTTTCCCTTCTTTCCCAATAGTTCCCAGCCGCCTGTGCAGAATCCTCGTCTGTAGACTCACCCGACAAGGACAAGCTAGGGGACTGATGGGAGGACTTGGAACACCGAGAGGCTTTCCTCCCTCTGCATCTGGCTCTGGCCCATGTCCCAAAAGTCTGGCCAGAAGAGCCTGCCTCTACCTCATCATGAGCTGGCACCCCTTGTGGGATATTACTGCCAACTGCCAACTCCTGACCTTGAGCGGTGGGGCAACAGGAGCTGCGGACCCTTCCTTATTCAGTCCCTTTCTTCTAGGTCCTTTTGGCTTTGAAGGCATTTTTTTAATAACTTGCTAACAAACTAAATTATGAATGGTAGAATGATTCTAAATTGAATGCCAAGTAGAAAATATACTAAACTTACACTAAACTACCACTAATTAGCTGTACTACCTTTTAAACTAACCTGAAGAACCAACCTTAAACATCTAACTATAAAAAATTCATAACACCAGAGAACTACTATCTTCGGACAATTAAAGTTGTTTCTGTCTGACACAGATGCGCTGCCTACCGGCAGGCACAGCAAAAACCCAATAAAATGTGCTGCCTACTGGCAGGCACAGAGAAACCCATATAAAATGGCCGCCCCAACTCAACAAGCAGCAGAGGGGACAAAATGGCCACCCGCTTGGGCCCTCTGTCCCTGCAACAAATAGGCCACTTATAATGGCCGCCGCCCTTCCCCACGCAGCCGGGAGAGGCCACTCAGCCTCCTAATAGCCAGACTCCTCACTAATGCAGCAGCGTAGAGACCATTGCTTGAAGCAATGCTTCCTGCCCAGCTGCATCTCCCCCGACCACCCCACTAAATTAAAACAAAAACCTCCCTGTGGAGGTGGGGGGGTGGCAGCCCCAGACAGACACACGTCTGAGCGACCTAATGGCAGCGTAGAGGACTGCTGCCCGAAGCAATGCTTCCTGCCTGGCTGCATCTCCCCCGACTGCCCCACTTAACAGTAGAACAAAACCTCCCCGAAGGGGTGGGGGTGCCACCAGATGGATGCTCATCTGAGCATCCTAACGGCCGCCACAAATGCCGGCCAAAACGACGACGCTCACGACGAAACCGACAGAGCACCAACATCTTCCCTTTCATGCTGCCTGCCCAGCTCTAAACAAGGCCGACAAGGGAGAGTGCGAAAATGGGAATGTTCTCCCTTTGCTGCTGCTGGCCTTGAAAGAGGCCGATCTCTGCCAGCACAGCCTTTTATAGCCTGCTTCTGGCCCTCGTCACGTAGCAGTTCCCAGCCACGTGACAGCCTCCACTCGCCGGAAGGGAGGAGGCTTTGCACTCCTTCCTCCCCTGCCGCAATGGCATCATCAATCTGAAGCCTGGGACGCAATTTTATCAGTCCACACTCATATCGGACGTTTATGAGATCCTACGAGGGTGAAGGAAGCGAGGAGGGCGTATTTTACTACTTCTATCAAAAATGTTAATTCATGCCCAGCACAATTGTTCAATGTAATTTGGACACTTACGACCTCAACTGCTGGTCCTAAAAAGATGAATTGGCATTAGGCTGCAAGGCATTTGCGAACTACTTCACAACCAAAGTCCTGATTCTCCTCCAAACTCTTCCCGCCACGATTGATACAATAAGTGAACTGGGGTTCCCTTGTCATGTGCTGCTTTCATATCAGCAAGGTGAGGTTTCCATACCATGCATACTTACAGATAGGAACATTTGAATGAGGAAGGGGTATTCAGTCAATATATAGAAAAGGGTCATATAGAGAGCATGAAGAGACATTTGCAACTATCAATAGATGAGGTGGGGTATACTCTTCCTTTCCTTACCTAAACAGAATGCATTGCATCCTTGCATCCCCAGCTGGAGCAATAGAATACATTGCATATTCTCCCACCACTGCCTGGGAATCGAGATTGACTCTAAGTTCTGGTCACAAGCTTATGCAACAAATGCCACCATAGACTGAGCAGGCACTCTTGGGCCCAGCAAGCCAGTGAATTATGAGCATGTATCAACTGAAGCTGATGAGCTGGCCACCCAATTAAATGTTGCCCCTGCACTGAAGCAGCATTATTTCAAAGCCTGTACATTTTAAATCACACACAAATCATTGATGTGATCATAAGAGGAACTTGAGAGGGAATGGCCTTTGAGAACAAGATAAGTTCACACTCCTAATTTACAAAAATTGAGCCATCCCTGATGGCAAGTAAGAGAATTGGACTCAAGATAACTTTTTTCAAAAAAGAGACTTTATTGAATCAAGAGGTTGCAGCCTTTATTCCCCCTCCCCTGTTTGTTCTTTAGATTCCTGCCATTTGAAACGCTTTCATTGTGATTGTACCCCCCCCCCTCTCTCTCTCTCTCTCTCTCTTTGGTGAAACAAACACCTGCTCGCTACTAAATGAACTGTAACAGTCAGGCTACCAAGGCCACTGAGCAGGAGTTAAAAAGTTACAATGTTCAGTTAGTCAGATTCAACCCAGTGATCTGGAAGGAAAATGCTCTGTCTCACTCCCAGGAGCCTGCCAGTTTAGTAACACTTCCCTCATTTGAAACCGACTCCAAGAGTCAATAGCATCCTTGTGCCTTTGAAGTTACACTTTAATAAAGCCAAAAAGGGAAGCAGCATCAGTTCTCCTAATACATAGAAGTTCTTTCCTCAGTAGGTTAACATCTACAAGGGGAAATGCATTTGCCACTCCTAACTACTGCCCATCTGCCAAAAGATTAGAGAGATTACTCTTATCAAAACTGAGCTCACGTTTCTCATTGTGGCTATTACGTATTAGTTGTTTTGTATAAAACATGTGTATGTTGTTCTCTCTGTTAAAAATATCCCAGGTGGCTCACAACAAACCCATCTGTATCTGCGAGTGTAAACGGTCCAGGATACAAAAGAGGAAATGGTTTTAGACAGCAAAAATAAAAATCAAACATGTATCCTAACAACAGAGTGGAAAGTTCTAAATAAAATCTCTAAAAGTGCCATTTAAGAAACAAAATAACAAATGGTTGACATGAAATTAAAAGAATGAGGGAGTTGATATAGCAGTTGCTACAGGATTATGGGTTCAATCCCTTAACTCTCTTTGTTCCATTAGTGGAACATTCATTCCATTGAAAATGGGCACAATGCTAAAATTTGCTCTGCTAGAATGGGTTATATTGCCAGAACAGAGACCAGCATGCTTTTTTTACTAAATAAACTCATTTTTACCTGATTTTCAGACTCAGTAGATGAATTAATAACTTTTTCTGAACTGTGGCAGCTGTTTCAGATTTTAAAAATTCTCTGCACTGTGAAAAACATGAGAACTCCCTAGTATGTTATGTGTAGCTACATATGTGTGTTTCTGAGGAAACTAAGATTGCTGACTTGCAGGCAGGATCTGAATTACAGCCTCTCCAGTAAGCAGACTTTAGTTCCCCTGGAGAAAATTGCCACTCAGTAGGACAGACGCTATAACATCACAATTCTGCCAGACTTCTTTTACTCCCCAGACTCTTCCCTCTCCCTCTACTGGACCCAAATTTACAGGGATTTCCCAGACTGGAGCTAGCAGCCTTGGAGGGACTAAATGGTGCCCAGGGGGATGACTGGCTCCCCGCATCCCCCCACCCAGCTCCCCATGCCCCACTTACAGAAGCCAGCAGGGAGGGCGAGGCTCGGATGGGTGCTGCAGTGGCAGGCCAGCTCCTGGGTTGGTCTGCTGCTGTGGTGCCCGCCTGGGCTGCCTGCTGCCAAGCCTTGCCCCCCGGCCTCCCTGCTGGCTCCCATAAGTGGGGTGTAGGGAGCTGGGTAGTGGTGTGTTTGGGGAGCCCAGGCACATAGCTGCAATGGGGACATCGGGGGTGGTGTGTCCCAGGCGGTGCCATTGCAGTCACGGGGGTAGGCGGGGCTGGGAGGTGTTGGAGGTGGTGGGGAGGGCAGGGAGGGGGCAGGGAGGACACACGTGGGCAGTTCATGCCCCGGGTGCAGTTCCCCCTCCCTTTGTCACTGGGGGAGCCAGTCATGCCTCCACCCTCTGACCTCCCTGCAGGCCCTGGGGAGGGCAGGAGCCAACCTGCAGGGAGACCGGGGGGCAGGGCTCAGCATTGGGTGGCCCAGGTAGGTGCTGCTCCCCTGGCCTCCCTGCATGCCAGCTTCTGCCCCCCACAGGCCCCCATGTCCCCATTAGTGGTTCACCACTTTATTGCACTGGGAATAATAGGGCATACCCAAGCATTACTCTCTGTGTTAAGTGCTGTCAAGTAGCCTCCAATTCATGACAATCCTATGAATCAATGTCCTCCAAAACGTTCTAACATAAACAACCTTGGTCAGAAGTTGTATACTGAGGGCTGTGACTTCCTTTATAAAGTTTATAGAGTTAATCCATCTCATGTTGGGTCTCCCTCTTTTCTGGCTGCCTTCAACTGTTCCTTCCCAAGTGGAGTCTTCTAAAACAAAGATGTTACTGCAGTCACTGCCTTTCTTGGTTTTACCTTTAAAAGGCAGCCAGCATTTTCCTAACAGTGGCATACCAAAGGCACCATGTTCCTCAGGAGGGAGAGAAGCTCTGGGTCTTTATTAGTTGCCTGGATGCTGCAGCTACTAGGATTGCATTTGTTTGATGGGACCTTGCCTTCCTCACTTCTCCCAGTGCCTGCCCTGCTTTGTCCATTTTTCTCATGTAGTCTGCTTGCCTGCTGCTCTCCAACCAACCAAATCTACCTTAAGGTCTCACTATTGCTGCTGCTTTACCCTCCTTTTGCCACCAAATGTCTGCTCTGTCAGTCTACCACTTTCTCATACCACTGTTCCTCCAGCTGACTACAGTGCTGTCTAATTGTTTGAAATATTTCTTATCAATTCTCCTATAGACTATAATGTTAAACATAGGTACATTCCATTGTCTCCAAAAGTGTGGCAATATCTCTGAAATCTGGAAATGTGCATATCCTCAGGAAGTATTACAATCGCCCTGAGTTTTGTCCAGTTTGGATGGAAAACCATAGAGGTACATACCTGAGAATGGAGTGTAGGTCTTACATGGGAAACAATGAGAAATAATAAATTAGAATGGTAGAATTTAAACAGCAATAATGAAACAAGCCTTATAAACCAACCCAATAACAAAACAGTAACTTTTGGAATTAATGACAAAAATGAAAGAAATGGAACAAATACACAAGTATCATATCTATGTGATATAAATTAATCACATATGGAGATCTCATTAGCGCTCAAGGCCCGGTCCTTAAAGATATTTACCTCAATCTGTACTTATTTATAGCTGCACAGAAGGGTACTCAGCACTTTGAAGGTCTGGGAATTCAATGACATTGTAAATGGCTGCCACTATTGATTCTGAAATGATGCGGTGGGCAACAGAATTGATTGCGCAGCTCTTTCCCCAGTAAACTCTTGAAATGGGCTGTGATTGTTCAGTGTGAGGTGTAGGGTGAAAAAGCCATGATCCCTAACTATTGCATAGACATTGCCAAAAAAAATGCAGCTGTGATTGACAGCTAAATGCACAACTCAGCTGAGCTTAGCCTGAAATGTTGGCTTATAATTACTGAGTTGAACATTTTAAGAAACGGACAAGATGGATGTTTCACAGAGGCCATGCGATTCTGCTTACTTCACTGCTTGCTGCGAGCATCTCTAATAAGAATTGATGTCATGTGTCATTTGTAATTTAATCAACAGCATCACATCTTGATCCTAAAATGGGCATTCCAAACATTTTCTCCCTGCCAAGTGAGAGATTAGCGGGCGTACCAAAGATGCATAATCGAAGGACAAACTGAGAAATGGAAGAAGCAGAGAGCTAGAGTGAACTCGAGAGTGGCCAACAGGTGCTGATTTATTCATAGCACTTCACAGCATGTGCCTCTTCAGAACTGTCCTATCATTCAGTCCATCAAGGAATGAATTATGAAAAGGATGCTGGCGGTGGGGAGAGGCTCATAGGATAAGCACATTTTTGCATGCGGAAGGACCCCAAGTCAATCCCAGCATCTTTACTTAAAGGATCTCAAACAGCAAGACCCTGGGAGCTTAGGGAGATGTGGCGAAGGATAAATATTAGTCATTTGTCATTTTAAGGACTTTAAGTGGTTTCTTTAACCTTGGAATTAATAAGTCATATTAGGAAATTAGTAGCGATTGCTGCTTCAGACATTAAGAATGAATGGGGTTTAGCAGAAGGGAGGATATAACCCAGTCTCACTATAACTCAGAAGCTAAGCATGTTCATTGCTTGGGAGACCACCAAGGAAGATTCTGAAGAAGAAGGCAATGGCAAACCACCTTGGCTTCTCATTTGCTTTGAAAGCTCTGTGTTTGAGCTGCCATACATTGATTGCAATTGATATCATTTGCATATTTATGCATGGGGTTCAGCTCCTTTGAGCTAAAGGTTTAGCTCCACTAACCTGCACGTTCTGGTTTTGTTTAAAAATGGACACATACTTTCTTTATATGAACAGGAGTTCATATTTGCCCATTTTTTCCTACCACTAGAACTAATAGCAGCCATGGGAGTTGAATCAGCGGAAAGATTCAGAGTGTTTTTTGCTTAAAAGCATAGCTCTAAAATCTAGACACAGCATATCTCTCATTCTTTGGGAACTGATCTGATCTTTCCTCTTCAGTGATCTTTCATATCTTTTCTGGTTTGGATGGCTGTGTGCTTGTGTTTGTTACCAGAGTGAACCTTAGCCTCTTCATTTAACTTTTCCAGTTTTTCTGCAGGACATCTTTTACCAGGGGAGCAGAGGCTTTCATACTTTCTAATCTTTAAAGCCCTCCCTGCCTTCCTATTAGTACAAGTGAGGGCTGTTCTGCATCCTGTGCTGGCAATATTTATCTACCATAATGGGGAATCAGTCTCTGTGCTTCCTTCCTTCTCATCATTGGTGCAGCCCCATCTGCCTGCCAACTAGGAAAAAAACAAAGTGCTTGCAGGACAGGCAGTTTGGTTGATGTGGCCTACCTATCATGGAGGAGCTACATTTTCAGTATCCCTCGAGTATCAAAAAAAAAAAGCTTCTTTTGAAAAGTAGAAGGTCTCCCCCAGTTAAGTGAACAGAAAAAAAGCACAGGTTCTGGCAAAACAAGTATGAGTCACTAATTAAGCAAGCAAAAAGAAGGTATGTACAGTAGTTTCCTAAAACCACCAATAAAAAAAATAAACATTACTTTAAATATATGTGGGACATAAAACCAGTCAGAGAGGCAGTTGGCCTTCAGGTGACCAAGGAATAAAAGGATTGCTAAAGGAAGATGGGGAGATGGATGAGAAACTAAATGAATTATTTGCATTTGTGTTCACTATGGAAAATGTGGGGCATGTGCTCAGGTCAGAGCAACTATTTTCGGGAAGTGTATCTGAAAAACTGAGGCTGTTTCTGCACAGCCAATTACAGCATTGTGTCATCCGTGTTATTGGCAATGCTGCAGCAATGGAGTGTTCGCATGGGCGGGCGCTCCGTGGACAGATAGCGCATCAGCTGAACCGTGGCACTTTGCATAGCTACACTTTGCAAACAGCATTCTTTTTTCCCAGGATAGACGTCATGGGTGTTCAGTGCCAGGATTGGCCAGTGTGGGCTGCCATTGTGGGGGGCGGGCTCTGTGGCACCAATTCCTGGTGGGCGCTTTGCACAACGCCAGCTGCGGAACACCGTTGTGAGAAGACTCACTCATTGAGCGATTTTCGAATACACCATTGTACGGCTGCTGCATCGCTGTAGCACCACTCTGCAGCAGCAGCAGCGGCCATGTGAACTCCCCACCAATAACGCTGTTTTTACCATTGTTTTACTGGCTTTTTTTTGCCGGTGTGGAAACGACCTGAGTGAAATTGAGGTGATGGGAACTGGTAAGAGTTTTGGGGACATAGACAGACTAGATTTCTAAAGTGGACTGAAACAGCATTTCTCATACTTTTTTTCCCATGGCCCAGTTATTTTAATACCTCTCCTTCGTGACCCACTAAAAATGTTTATGGCCTCTTTATTAGTAAAATAAAACAAATTTGAATGTCACCCCACCATGTGTCTGCCCATGCTGGCTTGGCAGGGCAGTGCCCTCCAAGCAAGGATGGGGGTTGGGTGGTTGGTCCCAGCCCTGAAAATTAGGTGACCCAGCATTTTGCCAAGTCCCAGATCACGACCCACCATTTGGGAAACACTGGACTAAAAGATAATACTCAGATTACTGTAATCTATAGATACCCAGAATTAGAAGGAAGCTCCCTTTCTGTACACTGGACATATATCAGACAGACCCATGGTGGGTGGAGGTCTTTGTTTTTAAGATTGCAGTGCCTCTACCTAACCCACCAACCTTGAGGATGGCCTAGGAATGCAATGGTAAAATGGGAGCCATCCTCTGCATTGGCTCAGTTTCACCCATAAAGATTGAAACTTGCTTGGACTTTATACTTTATAAACTGGCATCTCCAGTATTGCCATGGAGGGTTGCTGGAATATGTGGAGCCTATCCAAGCACCTAAGGAGGAGGAACATGGGAGGCTTCAAGCCATAAAGGAGGTATCATATTCTGGTAACAGGGAGAAGTTGAGCTCGGATGAACCATTAAGATAGTGAGATCCATGATAAGTTCCCATGGCATTGGAGAAAGCTTGAGTATCTAGCAAGCTTCAGGCAGAAGCTGGACTTGTGTTAAAGGTGTCAACTTCCAGGTTGTGGCTGGAGATCTCCCATAATTACGGTTAATCTCCAGGCAACAAAGATCAATTCACCTGGAGAAAGTGGCACTTTGAAAGGTGGACTCTATGGAATTTTATTCCACTGAAGTTCCTCCTCTCCTCAAACCCCACCATCCTCTAGTTCCACCCCCAGCCCCCACCCCAAATCTCTAGGTATTTCCCAACCTAGTGCTGGCAACCCTAACCTGTGTCCTCCGAGGCTCTAAAATGTATGGCTAACCCTCTGGAGAACCACACAACTCATAAGGTACTAGACCAAAAGCAAAGTGGAAACTAAAGAACTACCAGAATATGCAAGTGCTATATAGTGGTGCAATTTATTCACTATGGGCGATTTTCCACTGGTGATTAATCCTGGGATAGTCACCTGAAATATCCAGGTTTCCTCACAATCTCCCCACTTCCAAACTGCAGAACACAGATCAGTCCCGTTGCTGGTCCTCCACCCCACCCTCACCCCCAATCATGGGATTTTCCTGGACCTGCTTGTATATGCACTTTTTTGAAAAAACACTCCAATGGGAGCTAATAGGAGATGTGGGCTACACATTTGTGGGTCCATAACTTTGGCCCCCTGAACCAAACTTCACCAAACCTGGGTGATATCATCAGCAGAGTCTCCTACTGACACAACCCAGGTTTTGTGAAGCTTGGTCCAGGGGGTCCAAAGCTATGGACTTCCAAAGGGGGTGCCCCCATCCCCCATTGTTTCCAATGGGAGTTAATAGGAGATGGGAGCTACACATTTGAGGGTCCATAACTTCACCAAACCTGGATGGTATCATCAGGAGGGTCTCCTAAAGGTACTCTGAAATTTTGATGCTGCTATCTTAACAATTGCACCCCTGACAGCAGGCACTCCCCCCCCCCTCCAAGGGGCAGGCATAGATGTCTTCACTAGAAACATGCTGCAGTGAGGATGTTGGAACCTGGATGAAAAGGTGCCGATTCTTTTGAAACTTGGTTGTATCTAGATTAAATTTTCAGTGGGAATTTGGCCTATAATAGTCTATGTAAAAGGTTTCAATCCTGCTTTTCAAGTGCTGATTGATGCCCAAAGGCAGCTTATACTTCTGCTTAAAGAACAATACCACAAGACAATCATAATGATCAAAACATTGTAACTGAGATAGGCAATTATCAGATTAGTTCAGTAGCAAGCTACAAAAGTGGATTGTGAAAGAAAACAAATGAGCCTTTTCAGAGATAGAATCATTTGTTCTACAACCTTGTGAGGTAGGTTAGGCTGAGACAGTGCAACCTATCCAACAAGCCTACATGGCACAAGTGGAGATTTGAACCCAGGTGTCTCAAATAGTAGTGTACCTCTTAATCACTACGCTGCACAAAAATTGGTGAGTAATTTCAGTTAAGCTCAATGAGCTAATGTTGGAGGATAATAATGATGACAAAAATTCTTTTTGCCTGATATTCTGAGATATTTTATGAATGAGCTCAGCATCTGTAAGTGTGCACCAGAAACTGCTATTTTGATTCAGCTAAAGTCACTTTGGTTTTTTATGAAAGCACAAGGAAGGAGCCTTATGTATATAATGGATAGTTTTTCTTCCTCCTTCCCAATCATGGGTGCCAGTTAGCAGGGGGACTTCAGTGTAATATTATTACAACATTTTTTACAGTCTGAGTTATAATTGAAATTTGCTATGTATGAGGATAACTAAAACTCAATCATTTCACACTTTTCAGTCCAAGCCTTAGGATATTTTGGGGTAAATAGATTGCTTGGAAACAGCCAGTGACTACAGCTAAAATTACATTTTACCAAGTGAGTGGAATGGCTTTTTAATTACAGCGCTGATGTCCACATGCTGTCACCAGCATCTAATACTGAGATGGTATTGATTTGATTTTTAACTCTGATGCACCAAGAGGGGAGGAAAATGCAGAGTAGGGTTTTTTTCCACCTGAAATCCTATTTCCAAAGTAAATAAAGAATTCAAATATTAAACTTGTGGGGCACTTCTTGCTCATATGTTTCACAATTTGTTTGCTTTATGTCAGTTGTTTGCAAATGTAAGAGGGTAAATATATGTGATCACTATCTTTTCATAAAAGTGCCCAATGGAGATGTTTTAAACCAATAAGTAAATGAAATAACTTCATGCATCTGCAGTTAAAATATGGGAAGATACTGTGCTAAATTCTAAAATAATGAATGACTAAAACTGGTTAGAATTACACCCTAGGCAATTAAACATCTTTCTCAACTTCCCCTAAGATCCTTAAAATGCAAAGTTCTAGGAATTTAAAATGGTTATTCCTAAATACAATGTACAATTTACCACTGGGCCACAGCTTTTGGTATCTGGCAATCCTTGTTGCCTGTCATTATGAGAGTTATTATGTTTTTCAAATTGGCGGCATGCTTCAAGGGAAAATGTCCAGGAAAGTCACTTTAAGATTCTATCATAAAGTTTCCAGAGATTCCTAGAGCAATGGGACCTCATTTCCAGTTTTCACCAGAAATGACACTATGGTGCATGTGCCACTAGTGTTCCCATGTCCTTGCTTCCCAAGTTCCTGCTTGGGAGTACCTTGGTTGAAGGGTTTTATTAAATTTATTAAATTTATCTTGTCTGTGAAGGTCACACATTTTCAGCATAAAAATCAGAATCACATTGATGTAGAAACCTCCAGACTTTCATGAATGAATATCACACTGGGAATTTGTAATCTTCAAAGGGTTTTATTTGAGAACTTTTGAAAATGGAGTATAGGGACAAGAGAACTTGGGTCGACAGGACAGAACTGTTAAAAAGAAAGGGAATATCAGCTATCAAACATAAGTTATGGGTCAAGAATTTGGAAGATCGTGTCATCTTGTAACCAGAAGTAAAACACTAAACTTACAATATGATTTAATCCCATACATATAAATGGAGATCACACCTCTTTTTTCTCACAGAGCCTTGTAAAAACAAAATTGTGCAACACTCAGGGACTTGGTTATGAATCATGCAAATGTCTAGAAGGTTAAATGAACTGATTTGCTTCTACTTTGTGGGCAAGTTAAACAATGAACCTCCTTGAAACTTCATTCTGACTTTCACTAACATGCCTTGAGCGTTTGGGTTTTTTTTTATTTTCACATGGCAGTACACCCAGAGCTAGGTCTTAAGCATCAGTTCTCAGTACCACAGAAAACTGATCTGAATATCAGGACCTTTCTCTCACCCAACACTAAAGCAGTAGGCAGCCTGTCACAGACATTTCTATAGAACATGTAATGTTGGAAACAGAAGCACTGAGGACACCTTAGGTGGCACTGAATCAGTCTTTTGAATCCATCAAAGCTTTAGAGGCTGTTTTGACCCTGAGTAAGTCTCAGTGGCTGCAATAGAGGCCATATGTCTGGAATGGTAGAATAGTCACAGGCTGCTTCATACATTCAGGACATGTAATGTAACTCTTCTTTAAGCATATCTTTAAGGGTGAATATTGCCCATCCTAAAATAAACAAAACTCTGATGTCATCAACTGGTGTGGGCGTCCAGAGATCAATTGAATCACTCACCAGTGGGGATGTCATGGGCATCATCCAGTAGAATAATTTTAAACTAATGATCAGATTGACCACACCAGGAATAAAGGAAAGAGTTATCTGCTGAACTGAACATTGAGTGCCATGGATGGATGGATGGATGGATGGATGGATGGATGGATGGATGGATGGATGGATGGATGGATGGATGGATGGATGGATGGATGGATGATGGAGGGATGGATGAACCGCGGATGGATGATGGAGGGATGGATGAACCGCGGATGGATGATGGAGGGATGGATGAACCGCGGATGGATGATGGAGGGATGGATGAGTGCGTGCGTGGATGCGATGCGTGCGATAGATATAAGGCGATCGCGTATGCAAGGCAAGGTGTATGGATGGATGCATGGATGCATGGAATTCATGATTTATGGTTTCTGAACACTATAATAGGTATCAATAGCAATATGAGTGTCTTGAATCAGTCATCTGCAGTGCATTATCTAAAGGGATATTTGAATACCCACTGAGCCAATTCATATTGCCGGTCATGGCCAGGGTTCCACAGTTTCGCTGAGCAGCTGTCCTGGCCACCAGATGGAAGCCAAGTCCCAGTAACCACAAGGTCTGGTAGCATAGGCTCTCTCATGTCAGAGTCCAAAAGTCACAATCCAAGGTCCAAGAACACAATTAAAGGCAAAGTCAGAAGGCAATACAAGTCTCAGTTCACGGTTAGATTATATATTCTAAAAACGGAGTTGAAAGCAGTCAGTATACCAAACAAGTCAACAAGTCTGCAGACAAGTTCATTTCACACTGCTAACAGTCTTATATAGGTAACTTCCTTACAAATGCTGCTGGATCCCAGGTTAAGCTCTCCCCTGCAAACTGATTCAACTGCTGTACTCACAAGGAGTACTGGGGCCCAGATAATTTGATGGCTTGCCAGAAGGGAGGCTGTGGTCTGCCAGGGATACACATCTGTATCTAGTCCAAGCCCCAGTCCTAGCCCATTGCCTCCTCTGCTCCTGGGGTGCATTGGGAGACTGTGGTGGCTCTAGCTATAGGCAAGTCTATACTAGGATCTCCAGGTCAGAGAGCCCTGCTAGCTCAGGGTACCTTCAAGAAATTTCTGAGATGCCCAGTCTCATGAGAAGGGTCTACCAAGGAAGGAGTTGGGGACAGGTTGTCCTCTTCCTCCAATAGAGATTCATCCTCCCATGACAGCAGTTCAGTTATTTATGAGTGAGCAGCAGTTTGTATCAGGGTAGTGGTGAACCAAGAAGATCTATGGCTCAACACGAGTGCTCCCAGTTGTTGGAAATGATACATCTGATGAAAGGTTTGCAGCACCCCCAATTATTTATTTTATGGAGAAGTGTTTACTTTTCAGAGGATGCTGAGCAGAATGTTTTCCATCTCTGCTGAGGTATCTGGCCAATCTCTGGGAATCAGATACTGCCTAGAAGCTTTGTAAGTCAGAAAGTGTGACTTCAAAACAGGAGTCCTCCAGCATATGTATAAAACACTTTAATCCAAACAACTGTTATCCCAGCATAGTATTTTTCAAGGAGGATTGTCTATAGTATATTTAAACAATTTGGGAGCTGATGTAAGTACACATTCCGACAAGCTGGAGTGATGACACAATAAACAAGAATGTGTTGTCTACACACTCTGAAGAGTTAAAGAACAAGGAGACATTTGTGTATAGCTCATTAATTGTTATATTGCATCCTTTTATCTAAATCGTTACTAGCTTGCTTAGTCAATTGAAACATATTACTTTGATGGTAAAACTGCAATCAAAATCTTTGTTCATGTACATGTTGTAGTCAAGAATAAAAATCCTTCCAAACAGGGCAGCTGGAATTACTGTGCAAAATATTACAAGTAAATAAGCCACATGCTCAAAATTACAGTAATCAAATACAAAGTGATATCTTGTGTGTGACTCTAGTAGTTGTGCTTTCTCTTAAAAATAAATAACATTCAGAAACAAGAGTGCACAGTCGGGGATAATGAAGAAGACATAGGTATAAATGAAACTATCCTATCTGTGATGGCAGCATAAGCCAATTTGCGTTGTGCTGTATTTCTGGGATGGGGTGGGGCGGGGAAGAATGAAGTAATGATTTTGAATTTCATAAGAGCACATGTCAAGGTGCATTGATGCTGAATGCTTCCCTCAAATTTTCCTGCCCACCTCACTCCTCTGGTAGGGGGAGTTCTTAACTGATGAACCATATAGGTCAGAGAAAGCAGTTATTCGGGTCCCCTGGCCCAAACCATCTAGAGCCTTGAAGTAAGAACCCCCTTTTATTGTGCCCAGGAGAAGGCAGCAGACAGACACTACAGCTCACTTAGCTGACAAAAGCCAAATGTATTTTGTTTGAAAGTTTTCAAAGGCGTCCCCTTGTAGAGCACATTACAATACACTAATATGGACGTAATCAGAACATAGATCTCTGCGGCTAAATCACATTTTTTTGAGGAATGGCCACATCAGGCATATCAGCCAAGACCAATAAAAGCCATTATGTGCCATGGAGCAGACCTGAGTCTCCAATAGGATCCAAGACCACCCGGTCACATTTGCTGGCAAATAGCATCTCAGCCTTCTCTGCACTGAGCTTTAGTTTATTTCTCTTATCCATTTCAATACCTTCTCTAGGAGACTGTTCAAGGCCTCCACCAAACCAGCTGGGCATCATCTGCATGTGGATATGCATCATAGGGAATGCCCATACCCAGGAGGCTCACCCAGCACTTATATTGCCTCTTTATGGCACCAGGCCAAAATCTCTCTGTTCATCCAGGTTTTTAATTAAGTCTTTTAATTAAGGGGTTGATCTTTTAACTCTACTTTAGTCCAGAAACTGTTATTTTAAGCACCCAGTGATCTGTTTTTATTGTTTATGCTTTTATACAGAGCTGAGTTTTTAATGCTGTGTTTTAAATAATATATTTTAATGTTTTGTTATTTAATCTTTTTTATTTTCTAAACTGCCTCATGCACCTATAAACTGAAGCACAGTCCCCCCCCCCGCCCCGTTGTCCTCTCAAGGAGTCAGTGGTATCAAAATCCACCAAAATCCAGGAAAATCAACAGGGATTCACTCCCTTATTGTCCCGGTGAAGTTCATCAGTCAGAGCAACCAACCTTGTTCTCGTCTCAAACCCAAGTCTGAATCCCAATTGAAATGGGTCCTATTCATATAATGTAAAGTTCTTGGCAGTCCAATCCTGAGGGGGTGATATATGTGTGGCAACCAAGTACGTCACAGCCTCACTATCTTTACACTCAGCAAGAACAGAAGTTTTCTTCCCTGGTGGCCATGAGGAGTCCTTATGTGGCCCAATGTACTGTGTCACCCTTTTTGCTGATGTAAGGGCATACCATCTATAGGGGATGTTCCTTTATTTATTTATTTATTTATTTATTTATTTATTTATTTATTTATTTATTCGATTTGATAAACCGCCTTACCCCCGAAGGGCTCAGGGCAGTGTACAGCAAACAACAAACATAATAAAACAAATCGAATAACCCCAATTAAAATACAAAACCTTAAAACTATAGCAGCAGCATCCATCAATAAATAGTTAATAATTAATGATAATAAAGGCCGTCTGGCATCACACCCCAGTGATCAAATCCTGGGAGTGGTCAAATTCTGGGAGGGGGCTGGCAGATGGTCAGATACACAGCCAGTGGGCAGGGCAACCTTGAGAGGGTAGTTTGAGGAATCAGCGGCACGGTCCCCCAAAGCCCGGCCAGGAACAGCTCGCTAGTTTTACGAGGCCCCGCTTGGGAACTCCCCAAGGTCCGGGCAGGGTCCCTAACTACTGGAGAAAGAGCGTTCCCACCGCAGGCAGGGGGAGCCAGGGCAGTAAACGCCCCTGTAGCCCTGCTGACGTGGGAGGCCAGCCGCATCATAGAGGGACAGGGGACCACAGCAAGTTTGCCTCCGTTGAGCGGAGGGTACGACCCGGGACGTATGGGGTGAGACAGTCCCGTAGGTATGAGGGCCCCAGGCTGTGAAGGGCCTTAAAGGTCAATACCAACACCGTGAAGACGATCCGGAATTCCACTGGGAGCCAGTGCAAGCGGCACAACACGGGGGTAATATGATCTCTCGTTGGGGCCCCTATGAGAAGACGGGCCGCCGCATTTTGGACCAGTGTCAGTTTCCGGATCAGCCGCAAGGGAAGCCCCGCATAGAGCAAATTACAATAATCCAGCCTGGAGGTGACCATTGCATGGATCACCATGCCCAGGTCGGTCTGGGAGAGGTAGGGGGCCAGTCGCCGGGCTTAGCGGAGGTGGAAAAAAGCAACCCGGGTTACATGTGCCACTTGGGTCTCCATTGAGAGGGACAGATCCAGGTGGACACCCAGGTTGTGAACTGAAGAGGTTGGTGTCAAAAGAACCCCTTCCAGCACCGGCAGCTGAAAGGGTATTCCCACTTAATCCTATCCCCATCATGGCGGCCCAGCCATAGGACCTCCTCAGTCTCCTCGTTGGATTAAGTTTTCACCTCCTCTGCTTAAACCAACCAGCAACCGCCTCCAAACAATGCTGTAGAGCCGCAGGGGCAGCGGCCATCCCCGCCTCCATCAACAGAATGAGCTGAGTGTCATCAGCATATTGATGACAGATCAGTCCAAAGCTCCGCACCAGCTGAGCAAGGGGTCGCATATAGATATTAAATAACAGCGGGGACAACAATGCTCCCTGAGGAGTGGGCGCCGCTCCCACGTGAGTGGGCGCCGCTGGGAAGCCTCGTCCCCGCACCACACTTGCTGACTGCGTTCCCGGAGAAACGAAGCAAGCCACTGAAGGGCAGTGCCCCGCACCCCGGCAACAGCCAGGCGGTGGGTCAAAAGACATCAAACGCTGCGGTAAGATCTAGAAGCACCAGCAGCGCCGATCCGCCTCGGTCAAGCTGAGCACAGAGCGTATCTGTGACGGCAACAAGGATGGTCTCCGTCCCATGCCCAGCACGGAAGCCGGACTGGAAGGGATCGAGCGCCGAAACTTGGCTGAAACTGACCAGGAAGAATGTCCCCCTTGGTGACAGCATGGGCTCCTGACCTGGAAGAGTGCTGGTGTCATTGCTTCCTTGGCATCCAGGCATAATGCAGCCATGTAGCTTCCTGGCACCAGCATTTGTGCCCCTGCACCAGTGCAGACCCACTTACAGAGGCATGAGGTGGCATCTGCACTGGCTCAAGGGTCACATCACTTCCAGACCCCTGAGCCAGTGTTCCCATTTTGCCACAAAATAATAGTAATATAGATATTGGATCCATGAAACTCCAACGATTAACCTGTTGGATTTGAAGCTGGGAACCCTGGCTTCCGATTCTGGTCTCAGTGGGTAGCTTCGAATGACTGATTTGCTGTTAAGGTAGTCATGCATCCACTTCTTTGTAGCTAATACCTGTTGTTAAGCTTCTCTCTCCTTCATGCAAAAATCATATCTCATGTGCCTAGCCCCACCTTCAGATCTGGAGTCCAAGTCCAATCTGATATAGGTGTGTTTAATTATTTGTGACTTCTCTTCCACTTACTCTCCTTTCCTTACTCTCCTTTATGTGGATGCAGGAGTGATGCAAAGCCTTAAGGCTGACACCACAGTAAGGCCATCAGTAGGGCCTAGATGCTATTGCACGTACGAGCAAAATCACAGCCTATAAGTGTCTGCATTTTGTAGCAATTCTGGTGGCGTTGTGTGGCATGTACCCCCTTTACCTTATATATTTCTTCAGGCAGGGAAACCACTCACTCAGGTTTTTCCTACCTTTTTCCCTTCATGGGCACAAGTGCCTCTAATAATGGTGTCTTAAGGTAGAACACACTTTCCCTCAGTCCTGTCCACACCCGGAATGCAGAGAATGCTGGTTGACTTTTATTTCTTATTTCCACAGGCACTCCCCTCACTAGGCTCAAATAAAATAAATAGACTGAGGCAGAAGTAAACTTAAACTGTAACTCAGATTTAACAGAGACGGTAAAGACAGAATAACAACTTGGAGATGGATGGATGAGATAAACTAAGCAGGAGGCAAGATTATATATGCACACACACTACATGAGTATACACACAGAGAGACTTATACACACACTACATGAGAGTTTGGGACAGACTTATAGTTTTTGGTTTCTTTAGCACAGCACTTCAGATTACTTCGTTCAGTTTAGCTTAGAAGTTATTGTCATAGATGGTTCACAGTTTGTACAGTTCCTTTGCTTAGATATTCTGGTTTATGACTATACTGGACACATACTGAGTCCTAACACTGACTTGGTGCTGTACCCTCATGCCCTGTCCCACCCCGGAACTCCCCCGCCATGCCATGCCATGCCATGCCCTCGCCACACCCACACAGGGGCACATGCCCAGTGCATCGCGTGTGCGCACACACATACACACACACACCGCCCGTTTGGAGCTACACCTCTGGGAGGAAGTCCTGGTTTGTGAAATCACATACAAATAGTCACATAAACACGTTTCTTTGTTTGCAAATAGACATACAAATGAGAAGTTTCAGTTTTCAAACCATTTAGAAATATGTTCATAATAAGTTTCCTTGGAGTCTCTCTCTTCCCCCTCCCTCATTTCTATTCATGGTTATTGGGTCATACGACTCTTATTTATCTGGTCCCATATGTTTCCTGGTCCCATATGTTTCAAATAACCTCTATGTATTACTTTAAACTAGCTTAAATTAGCATTATTCAAGAAGCCCTGTATTTAAGGAATCAATAACCCAGGCACCCCAAAATAATGATCTGTCCAGTCCCACATAAGAGACTCAGTCAGCGATTTTGGAATAAGGAGTGAGGTGCCTATTCAATTTCTTTTCCAGTACAACACAGTGGGAAGAGGTTTCTTCCTGACCCTAGCTTATGCCCTTAAGCAAGATCAGCTCAGCATGATCACTTTGCGCCCTCCAGCAAGAGGATTGGGAGCCCTTATAGATGTTGCCTTAGCTGTTTCTCTGCCAATGCAATTTTTATTCATGTTCAGTCACATTCTGGTTGTAACAGACTCCACAGCCTAGAAATGATTGCCCACTCTCACCACACAACTGGAAAGCAGAGGTGAAGTCCAAAGCATTCATAAATTTTTAAAAAATATTTCCCTGCTCAGTAAGATTGTAGCTACAGGGATCACCTGTGGGGGTTTAACCCAGTCTGGGATATTCTAGGTCCCTTTCCTGGATTCTCAGCTTTCATTTCTAGCTTTTTAATTGTGGATGAACAAGAGAATGCCTACAAGGCTTAATTTATGCAGTTATCTGGTAAGAATTAAAGCTGTACCTGCTTTCCAGTGGTTGGCCAATGAGTATAAAAACATAATTGTCACTCAGTAGGCATTTTTTTACAGTTCATAAATAGCATTTTAATTTATTCAAGATTAATATCATGAAATAAACATAGAGGGCTACTTTGTTTCCTGCTTGGTGAAGCTCTTTTATGGGATTGTCCCACATCAATTGTCACAAAGGAAGATTTTGGTTAAAGTATCATCATTGGAAGTTGCATGCTCTGACTAAGCTTAATAGGAGAGAAAAATATTTTTGAGTGTCCCTCTTGACAAGAAAAGTTCTGGGACGCAGTTTTATGTGAAGTTTCTTTCAAGTACATGAAAATCCTATGAAAATCCATAGAACTTCCTATGAAAATCAAAGTGGCATAGTATCATAAAAGTATCATGGATCTATCCCACCATCCAGTTAAACTGGAAAATATTTAAGTCAGTTTTGTCCACTGAAAGATAAAACCAGTTTAATTCCCAGTCCTGTGAGACACCGTCGCAAATGATGAATGTCCATGAATCTACATTCAATCTATAACAAGACTAGATAGTAAGTCCAGAGGCAGTTCCACTACCCAAATCTCAGGAATCTCTGAAAATGTGCAACTAGAAATATATCTTGCAGAGAGCTATGATTTTACAATGCTAAAAGCAGCAAACTTGCTGTGGTTTGTGCAAGGTCTTCTGCTTTATCTGATGTTGTGTAAGCAGTAACGTATTGATCCAAATTCACTGCTGATTAAATACAATTCAATAAGCAGCTCTGACTTCCACACACAAAGTGAGCAGGAATTAAAAGTGAAAGAGAAATGCTGGAAGTTTATGTTGCTGGACAGTGCCATGTGGATAGAAAGATAAAAACAGCAATGCAAATAAGGTTTCTATTAAATCAGCAATCTTACCTTTTAAAATATTACCCTGGACTTTAGGCATATATGACAACCCTATGCTTTCTGACACACTGAGGAAATTTTTCCCTCCTGTTTCCTCAGGAACTGAGTAGCCTCTTTATGAGTGTAGTGTGTGCATGATGTTATATAGGTATACAAATCTTGTCCCACCATTTAATTAAAATATATTTCTTTAATAATCTGAGCCTTTTTTCTCAGTCCTAAGAACCTTCCCAGAAAGCTGTAGAGTGTCACTGTATTTCCCCATTCTATTCCTTGTCAGAAATGAATAAGCACTAGAAGCTTTTGAACTGTTAAAAAGAAGGAACTAGAAAAAATTATCAAAACTAAGTTGTTTACCATTTTCACAAAGAGAAAACAGGTATGTTTCAATATCAGGCAGTTATCAGGCAGTTTAGGATTTGGACCTGTTTCTCTGTCTCTGGCAAGATGGCAACCTGTTACAAGTTACTTAATATACCAAAAAAATTTAAATGCTGGCAGTTTTCCTTAGGAATTTATAATTCTATTTAGGACGGACTGTGCACCTCCAGACATCAGAGTTATCAGAACTCTATCACCTATAGATAGCTTGATTGAATAATTTTACCTTGAGGTAAAATCTTTAGTAGTTTTATCTAACATTAGATTAAGGATAATCCATCAGAAGATTATTTTCTATTCACACAAATTATGATCAGGATTTTCTCGTCTAACCCTCAGAAGAATCCCTTCCCTCTTTGGGTACTTACTGATTTAGAAGCCTCAGTACTTCTACCTTTCAGCATATATTTCCCAAAGATAAACAATATACCTCAGAGAGAGAGAGAGAGAGAGAGAGAGAGAGAGAGAGAGAGAGAGAGAGAGAGAGTTAAACTGCTACTAGGGAACCCAAATCAAACCAGCCACATCTGTCTGACAATACCCTCAGAAAGCAAAGCTTCCAACCAAGAGAACAGAGTTGTTCACTCAACTTCTACCACTCCAAAACTCTCCTGCAACTGCCTTTTCTGTCCAAGATAACCACCCACTGATTAACTGGTACTCTCTCCTCCAGCCAATCAGAATTGCTCTCTCTCTTTTGCTTCTAAAGTTTATATTCAGGTTGGCTCTGCTTAGTTACATGTTAGCAAAGTCCTGGAATCTGGTACACATACAGGTTCCATCGAGGTATTTTTAAAAATTTTATTTCAGCGTATTATTATATTAAAACATATGACATGTACATATTTTAACAATTTATTTTTTAATCATTCAATAAGCAGTCTTCATAATGAGTTTCAATGCTGGTTTACACCAATTGTATGGCTGGAATGTGTTACTCAGCTAGTCACTAGTCAATATTCCATAATCCATTAAATGAACCTTTACTTACTAGTGTGACCCAAAACAAAAGATAACATACAAGTTTAGATTGACAAGTGCCACATTTATTAACATAAAATATCTGCAATAGATAAATAACTTGTTTGTTCATTATTTAACTGCTGTACTCACTGGGGATAACTCGGTCTCTTAGAATAGGTTGTGATAATTCATCACTATCCAGTTCATCACAGTGTTTGAGATATCATCATGATTAGAAACCAATAGTATTTGCCATTACTACACTTGGTTCATCCAGAATTTGGGTTCCAACTCTGTGGTGGCCATTAACCAGGAGATAATTGGCAATTAAGAACAGCAGGAAAAGTCCTGGTGGGCCACTGGCTTGTGGCACCTCCCCCTGCAAGGGCCACTCCAGTCCCAAGTGAGAAACAACAATCATAGCTGCCACTGTGGCAAGCTGGTGGCCCTTGCAGCCACTGCTCTGGTGAGCTCATGTGGGACAGTTAAGCAGCTTTGAGGAGGAGGAGGAGGAGGAGGAGAACAAGAACAAGAACAACAAGAACAACAGGAACAACAAGAACAAGAAGAACAACAAGAAGAACAACAAGAAGAACAACAAGAAGGACAAGAACAAGAAGAAGAGTTGGATTTATATCCCCCCTTTTTCTCCTGTAAGGACACTCAAAGGGGCTGACAATCTCCTTTCCCTTCCCCCCTCACAACAAACACCCCGTGAGGTAGGTGGGGCTCAGAGAGCTCTGAAGAACTGTGACTAGCCCAAGATCACACAGCTGGTGAGTGTTGGAATGCACAGGCTAATCTGAATTCCCCAGATAAGCCCCCACAGCTCAAGCGGCAGAGTAAGGTCTCAAACCCGGTTCCTCCAGATTAGAGTACACCTGCTCTTAACCACTACGCCACTGCTGTTCTTTTTTTAAAAAATTCCAAAAATCTGTCTTTATGAAGGTATGTTCACCAATAAACAGTAAAACCTCTGAAGAATTATTATACACTGGGCAAAACAGGCTGATACCAAAGAGCAACATGCAACAAAAAGATACAAAATAAAGGAAGACAAATCTGCTGAATATTTAAAAAACTCAACAAGTTTGTTGCAACCAGCACAGTAATATTCTACCCATCAGATTCAGTTTACGCAGAGGCAAAAATGGGTTAATAAAAATGTTCCTCAGTGCAGAAGATTTGATTAGTGTTTTAGAGTATTTTCCTCACTGGAACAATATAACAAAGTGTTTTGATAAGGGAGAGAAATAAATATAAATGGAATACTAGGTTAGGTCAGCAGACTGTCTAAGGAATGGAAATATATCAGTAACTTAAAGAAAATGTGGGAAACCTTTAAAACAAATTTAATTTAATTGGGGCTCAAGAAGCATTCAAACAGATTTCAAAAGTCACAAGTATATTCAGGCATTTCAGCTAACAGTAGAAGTAAAAATCAGGAAAAAACACTAGTTTTTTTTAATCCAAGTATATTGTTACCTTGGCAACATGTATCTTGATAAACAATAATTGGCAACAAAATAAGCCAAAATGCTGTAATATCCTGCCCAAACCAGTTCTAGATACTGTATAATAATCAAGATGCAAACTAATTTTGTTGTAACAAGCCTAGACCACTTATAACAAACATGTCCCAGTGCGAAAGAGGGTAAGCGAGCTCTGCAACCCAGCTCACCACTCCAGCCCCAGCAGAGTGGGTGAACAGCCACTGCTATGCATGAACAAGCTCCCCAGGGACCATGCAGGGTGGGTGAGCAGCTGGCACTGCAAGCCAACCAATTTTTGCTCTTTCCACCCCTCAAATGGAGAGTGGGGCTAAAGATGTGCTGGGCCTGCTCCCCAGGCCTCCCTTGCCACTTGGATCCAACTCCCGTGAGTTTCAAACATGTGGCTCTATAGCCATAACCACTCACTCCCACCACAAATGGGGCTTGGGCAACTGGCTTCTGGGTGTATTAGCTCCCACTTGCTTGGTACATGGCAAAGACTGCCCATTGTTTGACCCCAGCAAGTAGGTGGCAGCAGGGTTGGAGCAAGGGGGAACTGCACCCGGGGCACAAGCACGCCCTGTGCCCCAGCCACACCGGCGCCCGCCCCACCACACCATGCCACACTTCCAGCAGGCCCCGCCCCAGTGCACACCTGGGGTGTCAATCCCCCCCCCCGTTGGTGCTGCACCACTGTGTGGCAGTCATTCTGGGGACTGTTCTGGACTTTTGTGCAAGGCCCCTGGATCTCTAGGATTGCTCTCAGGTGCATCACTGTTCCCTCAGTCAATGAGCCTTAGTTACATGATGCTGACAGGCTCCAAAGAGTTTCCAGTCCTGTTCCTCTCAGTAGACCAGAGAGGCTGGTCTTGGGAAGACTCTTCCATCCACACCTGGCATCCTATCTCCAAAACAGTTTAGTTCAACTTTTTCTTCTTAATTCAGACAACCAGTGTGGTATGGCTGTTATAGTATCACACTTGGATCTAGGAGTCCAGTCTCAATGTTCCCTTGGATGTTTTCTGAGTGATCTTGGGGGAGTCACTCTCTCTTACTCTTACATGTCTCAAAGGGTGTTGTTTTGATAATAAAATAGAGGAGGATGAACAATTTTGTAAACCACTTTGGGTCCACAACTGGGGAGAAAACTAAGGCATAATATCTTAATTATCTAATTAATAAATCAATTCACATTAACCTTGCACATTAACCTTGCACACGGCCACAAACCCTCACCTACATAGAAAGAACTGAAACTCCCTTAAGCCCTACAGGGTAGAGAGGACAAAAACACGTCCTCTTTTTGTTGATCTTAGACCAAAGGGAAAGGATTCCAACAGCCTAAAAAAAACTGATGACTAGCTAGTCCCATGCTTCAGTGATAGAAGAAGCTATAAGAAGAAACTATACTGGCAGTCTGGACCCATCTCCCCATTGGCCAGTTTACATAATGCAGTTGGTACTTTAATAGATGAACTGACATTCTACTTCTTAACTGACTTCAAAGTCATCCTTTCCCACAAAACTCAATGACCACAGTATCACATTTTTGTAGTAAATATTAGACTCAAATAAATATTTAGATGCTCCCCAAAAAAATTACAACAAAAAGAAGAATCCAGTTCCCTGGCCTGTTATGGTTTTCCCCTCTTGTACTGCAGACTTGGAAGCACAAAGAAACCAGAACCATAAAAACAATGATTAGCATTTTACAGCAGCATTCACATTACTTCACTCATATTAGTTTGTTGCAATAATTCGGGTTTCCAAATTCCCTGCCCCCAGGCTCTGTTGTTCACCACCATTCTGAGTGGCAGCAGAAGAAAAATGGGGACAATACACATACATGGCCTGATATTTCACACCTGTAAATTACCTCCCTTTAGGTCTAGCATCAAGATCTAGTCCCCTGAGCTGAATAAATTCCTCCTGAAAATCAGAGGGTGGCATTTGCAACTGTTTAAAAAAACAAAAGTTAAATATTAACCTCCACAGTGTTCACAGGACATGGATATATGGAATTCATACCAAGGAAAGGTATAGGAAATTAAATTAATACAGGTTCTTTGAATTCCAGAATGGGTATCTAAATCACAGGGGGGGTTTTCCCCAAATGTACTGATTGAAAGGAATTGATGAAAGATAAAATGATTAATTTTTGAGCAGTAATACAGTACTTTTAAATTGTAAATCTGCTGCACTAAAGTTGTGTGTAATGATAAGCAAGAACCACAAGGGAAAGGTGATGTGTGAGGCTCTGTTGCTCCAAGTCAGAATATGAAGGATGATTTCGATGGGGTATTGATGCAAGTTTTCTAGTTGAAGCAAGGATATTCCAAACGGAAGCCAATTAAAGCATCATAAGACAATATAAGGCAACGGGTCAGTTTTCAGCTCACCAAAACAAATTGCGAGGAAACCTCTTCTTCCAGAATGCTGCCAGCTTTATTTTCTGCTCAGTTCTGAAAATGATTAATATATTAACAGGCTTCATTATTAGCAAGAATTCCTATTTACATTGTGTGTTCCGTTTTTGAGGACGCTTCTTTTGAACTGCCCTCTTTTGTGCTTGGCGCTGGGTCTCTCCTTGCTCCTTCCCCTCCCTGCCCTGTTTACATGAGGACTTTGAAAGCCTCATCACTGTGTGCTCTCCCGAGAGTTTTGCGAATTGCACTACTGCTTCACTTGGAAGAGACACTCATCTCTGGAGCCCCATGCTGTGAAGGAGTGCATCAAGGCCAAGTAAGCCCCTTGATGCTGCCACATGCTGTGATCCCCCTTTGCACTGTGTCATGTGTTGTGGCGGCTTTCCCACAATGCATTCTTTAGTTCAGTGTCAGAGAAAGAGAACAAATAATCAGCTGCCATCACAGGCAAACATGCTACCCGCCTGGAAGGAGCAAAAGAAGCTTTTCTTTCAAATGTTCCACAGTTTGCCGGCAAGCTCCTTGTGTTCATCAGTTTTTAGTCGTGCATTGAACCCTGCATTATTTTTCTTCAGAAGATACCTGCCCTGTTTAGAAGAGGTGGAGCAAATCTAGAGAGCAATAGAAAAAATAAAATATCGGTTTTATATCATGGGATTCAAAATGGTGCAGAGATCTGGATTCAAAGACCCGCTGAGCCCTGAAATCTGCTAGCTGGACTTGGGCAAGTTGCTGCCTCTCCTTCTAGTCTATCAGATTGATGTAAGATGGGACAGCCTCATGTGCTTTTGTTTACCTTGCCTTTCTCCCCAGTGGGGATCCAAAGCAGCTGAATTCCTTGGAGGACCACTATTGTGTCAATTTAGGCAGGGGCTCTAGTTCCAAAAAATTGCCATCAAGTGACAGCTGACTTAAGGCAGCTCTGTGGTATTTTCAAGGCCAGAGACATTCAGAAGTAGTTTTCCATTATGTGTTTCTGCATCATGACCCTGGATTTTCTTGGTGGTCTCCCATCCAAATACTAACCAGGGCCAACTTTGCTGAGCTTTCAAGATCTGATGAGGCTGAAGTAGCTTGCCCATCAGGATAAACTTTATCTTCCCCACCATAACCACTATGGTAATGTCTTGGGAGGTACTATAAACCCAGGTCTAACAAACATAATATTACACAGTTGTACTGGAAAACATCAGTCCACAATCACAGTCTTGTTCTGCCTCTAGGAAATTGCACAAGTTTTTAACCACGCAGGTTTAAGTAGATAAGTGGAAACCCTATGAACTGTCTCTTGTGCAAAATCAGTGGAATATTTATCCATGTAATTCTGGATTCCAGATTCAGTCTGCAGCTGTTAAAGGGAATTTTACAAAGCACTAAAGGTACAATACAGATTTATACCATTTCATACAAATAATATGTGTTGTTCAACAGTGCCATTGCTGTCAGTATTCCTCTAGGAGCTCAAGCTTTCTCAAAACCACAATTCAAATTATTTAATGTAATACATTGAGGGTTGAACCTGTAATCCAAACAGGATTTCCAATTTTGTGTTGAGAAATTCCTGGAGATTTTGAGGGGTGGAGCTTGGGGTTTGGGATGGGAGGAGCTCAATGGGGTCCAATTGCATAAACTTCACCCTTCAAAGCAGGAGAACTAATATATGTCATCTGGATATTTGTTGTAATTCCCAGAGATTTCTAGGGGCCACTACAGTTCAGCAATGGTTGCAAGTTTATTTCATTTTTTTTTTGCTGTCTTTTGGCTACAATTTACAGTTAAGAACATGTATAGAAACTGATTTTACAAAATCAGATCGTGGGTCTATCCAGGTCAGTTTTGCCTACTATGGCTGTAGTTCTCAGGCAGAGCTATATCACAACATTTTTGAGTGGGCAGGAGGAGTTTCGGGTAGGGATAAGAAGGAAGATTGAGTAAGCAGACAGAGGCAAGATGAAGTGGATGGGAGAAGAACGGAGAAGAGAAGACCAAGTAAACAGCTGGTAGGACTAGCAGAATTAAAGGAGGAGAAAGGAAAGAAGAGTCAGAACCAGCTACAAGGCTTCAGAGAAAGCAGAAGCTATTGGGAGTAAACAGTGATGAAGGGAGAGGGAACAGCGCCCAGGGCATGAACTGCCTGTGCACGCCCTCCCTGCCCCAACACTTCCCCCACGTGACTGCAATGGTGGTGCCTGGGGCAAGCCACCCCAGATGTCCCCATTGCAGCTATGCCACTGGGAATAAATATGTAATATGTTGTAACTAGTTACATTATGTTCAGCGACAGAGGCTACAGCATCCCCTAGACCTAGACAGTGTGTAATAAATGAAATATCTACACTTCCAATTGCTGCCTTTGTTTTTGGGGGGAGGCTGTACACCAAAATTTAACTATTTAAAATATTTATAGCCATAATTTTTCAAGTAGGACAAGACAGGACCCAGGAAGGATAATACCCAAATAACAATATAAATGAATACTGAATACTGAATACTGAATAAAGTAAATACTGAATAAAGTAAATACTGAATAAAGTAAAATCACCTTAAAATGGCTAATTTGTGAGCACTTTATTAACAGCCAGTAAAGATTTCTTTTTTTCACAGACTGTGAAAACTCTGCAATGTAAATCCATTTTAAAGCCATGCTGAAAAACCTTCCTGGCACCTGCCACTAGTCAATTCCATATTTGCAGAGCAGCCACTGAAAAAGCCCAAGACTTGTTCATTTCCAGAGTGAACTCCAGACAGAACACATGCAGACAACAAATGCTGCTAGGAAGAGTGGAATTGCTGCATAGGAACAATACTGAATTAGTCTTGCATTATGAAATGGAAGCAGAACAATACCTAGTTCTACAAGACGGCATTTAATCTAGCACTACATCCTGCATTGTCTTGCAGACTGTATTCATCATAATAGACATGGTATGTGTTGGTAATTCTCTCTGGTATGAGATACCTTTTCATTACAGCAGAGTGAATGGAAGCAAAACACAGCAGAGCTTACCAGGCATGTCTGTGCAGTGGAAACAAAAGAAACTCAGAGTCAATTCATAGTTTCTCACTAATAAGAGGAATCTTTATTAGTGAACACCATTCTGGATAGAATAGCGAAGAGACAGGTTCTCTATTCTAATCTGACTAGCTGGATGACGAGAAATGCTGTCTGCATCTCCCTCTGCACCCATGGTGCAAAATGGAGAGTGTGTACAAGAATAGCGGAAGGTGGAGAAGCAAAAAAGAAGGAAGCTCCCTGAGAGTAGCATTTGATCTTCATTTTTTGAAATTTTTGTATAACGATTCTTGTATAACCACTGAAAGTGATGCTGGAATCCACACCCAAACAGCATCACTTTGAATGGTGTTTAAACTACGGAGCCCAGATTCTCCTTTCAAATCCACCTTGAAGGGAGAATCTGGGATCCCCAGTTTAAACAACATTGAAAGTGATGCTGTTTTGGGGTGGATTCTCCCCCACCCTGAAACAGCATCACTTTCAATGTTTAAACTGGGGGTCTCCGATTCTCCCTTTAAATCCATGCCAAATGGGGGGATTTAAAAGGGGGATCTGGGGAAATTTGGGGGATGTCTGCAGTCAGGGGTGCAATTGTTATGCTAGCAGAACCAAAAATTCAGGCTATCTTTAGGAGACTCTCCTGATGATATCACCCAGGTTTGGTGAAGTTTGATTCAGTCCCCATCTCCTACTGTAGCCCCCATCTCCTATTAGCTCCCATTGGAAACAATGGGGGAATGGGACACCTCCTTTGGGAGTCCATAACTTTGGACTCCCTGAACCAAACCACACCATGGTATCATCAAGAGAGTCGCCCTAAAAATCCCTGAAATTGTGGTGCTGCTAGCCTACAAAAAGCACCCCCTGCAGGCCAAAAACTGAAAAAACCACTAAAACTACAAAAAACAACCTAAATTTTTTGCGCCTCAACCCCACGTGACCCCATTTGACTCCCTATGTCTTCATGGCAGAGAAGCCCCTGATTCCATCCGAACTAAAAGCAACTGGAGGAGGGATTTCTGATTGGATTCTCAGTGTTATATATGAAATTAGCATGCTTGCAGAGGCATCTGAATTATGCAACATCACTTTTGTTCTCCATTTTGCTCAGGCAGATATACTCTGTCACACAATCTCTCTTTTCCCCTGCCCTTGTAAACTTTCAAGAAAAAAATGCACTCTTACTGCAAACTTCTTTTTTTAAATTTTATTGAATTTAATCATAATACATATAATAAACAAAAGAAATTATATATATAAGTACACAAAAAAACAATATCAAATTATGTTTACATATTCAAAAACATTACAATATATATATTTATATATACATATATGTATGTCAGGAGACATAAAAAGTGAAAAAAGAAAGTATGCATATATAATATATATTAAAAAAATAACAAAAAGGGGCAATCAAACAGACAAAGACCAAAAAACAAAAAAAAAACAAAAACAGACTTCCAGCTAGTAAAACTTAGGATACATAATCTAGTATCTTAATTACTTTGGTGCATCTCAAATTTTTATTTCTATATCATTTTAAATTAAAATTACATTGATTCTAGCTTTCAGGTTGTCATAGTATTTATATAATCAATTATATTTATTACTTAATCCAGTGTTGTATCAAAGAAAATGTCCTCTTGGTTATCTATATATAAACTAGCCATTATGATCTAAAGAGAAACAAAGGGAAAAAGAGAAGGAAGTATAGTAAAAAATCTATGTACAGTCACTATTTACAGAGTATACAGTATTATACAATTTTATACTTATTTATTTACCAAGAATCACAAATCATATTTCATACCTTTATATTCTAACTGAAAATAATTAATTAAAGGTTTCCAATTCTTCTCGAATATCTCTAAATTCTGTTGTCTCATAATTGACGATAGCTTATCAATATTCAAGAAGTTTAGCATTTTGGAAAGCCAATCTTTCCCATTTGGTGTATCCGGTGCTTTCCATAATTTAGCATATACCATTCTGGCCGCAGTTATCATGTACAACAAAAAATTTTCATGTTCTTTATGTACATTTTTAGGTAGTATATTTAATAAAAAACATTGTGGGAGAAAATCCACTTTATATCCAAGAATACCATTTATTAAACTAGATATCTCTGTCCAATACTTCTTTGCCAAATTGCAATTCCACCAGAGGTGTAAGAAAGTGCCAGTAGATTTTTTACATTTCCAGCAAAGTTCCGATACATCTTTGTACATTTTTGCTAGTTTACTGGGATATAAGTACCAACGGTACAGCATCTTAAAATAATTTTCTTTCAAATCTGAGCATAAAGTAAACTTTCTGTTTCTTTTCCAAGTATTAATCCATGTATCTAGGTTGATTGTTTCCCTTAAGTCCTGAGACCATTTAATCATGGTCTCTTTGACAAGTTCATCTTCCGTTTCCCTGTTTAAAAGGGTCATGTGCATTTTCTTAATCAGGAAATGGTCTTACTGCAAACTTCTTAATAGATGCTTTTTTAAAAAAATCAAGAGTTTGTGCTACACTTGTTTATTCTACTTTCATAATCAATTCATTTCAGCAAGCAAATGTACTGGTTGCGTTGACCTAAATTCAACCCTGATTTCAACCAGGTTGTTGCTTTACATGATTGCTTAAGATGAATTGTGCTGCTTTTCCATTAGGTGGCCAAAACTATGATATGAGGCTCAGCTAACAAATCATGCAACACAAACAGGAATTTATCTAAAACTAAGTCTTTTAAGTAATTCAAACATCAGCCAAGCTCATAACACAAGCTTAAGTTCAGGCAGCTTATTAAATGGGAGAGGGACTGACAAAGGAAAAAATATAACAGCAAGAGACATCTATAGCACAATCTTCAATTCACAAATGCAAATCCATCAAGACTTTGTAATTATACAAATGAAAGTTGTAATTATACAAATGAAAGTTGAGATTGTCAGGGATAACGTTCATGGAAGTGTTTTCTTTATTGACCCCCCCCCCCATTTCTTACAAATATTTCTACCATATATATGTTGCATAAAAACTAGTGAAGTATTTGTTTAACAAGTAACAAGTATATAAAAACTCGAAAATAGTATTAAGTTTATCAACTTTTTAAAAAACAAATGGGCCTATTTAAGAGTGACATTGGTCTGTGTACAGCATTGTACATGTTTGCACATGTAAGAGCAGGGCAACAATCTATGCTGATCTATGCTGAAGAGAACAGAGAGGAAAGGATGCAGAGTTAGGTGTATGTTTTATTTTTACTCCTCAGAATCAGTGGCACTCAAAAGGACTTGACTTTGGCTGGATCATGGTCTAGACTTATTTGAAAAAAATAAAATTAATATTGGAAATCAGACACTGAACAAATCGTTCAAATATAATTTCTCACCAAAGATTACTGGAGACAGGTAGATCAAGTTCCTTTAATATTCTTGAGATAAAAGATAATTGTTAAATCAAAGACACAGAAATCAGAGAAAGGTTACTCTGTTCCTTTTGTATATACTTATACAAACATGGTAGAACTTCAGCTGAGCACCCTTAAAATTGTTTCGAGGGACTAACAGTCCAATCCTAAGGAGAGTTGTTGCAGTCTAAACCCATTCATTTCTATGGGCTTAGACTGGAGTAACCCTTCTTAGGATTGCACTGAGCCCATTCACCGCACTCAAGCTTTGAATTCATTCACCACATTTAATTTCTAACAATTTCTTCAACAAAAAGTTCTTTTAAAATAATAAAGTTGTTCGGTTTGTGTCCTAAGCCTGTTCCATACATAAACAAATTACCTTGATTTTAGAAAAGAAACAGAAAATGGGTCTCATTCATTCCCAATTGCTTTAGAGCATGTGAAACAGAAGCCAGTGGCAAGATTAAAAGCTGGAAGAGGCTTCCCTCTGAGTTGCAAATGATCTACTTAGACTGGACAATTAAACGAACAGTCGAAAATGATAGCATTGGCGAACTATGAAAGGAGCACAATGCTGTAAGCAACTGGCAGATAGTAAAATTATCTCTGGAAAATAGCCCCTGATGTCACTATTTTACAAAATATCACTTAATGTATTACTAGAGAGCCAGGCAGCAGGGAGTCCCAGTTGTTTTCTAAAGCTGGATGGAGTCTAGTATCACGAGAAACTGAGGATCACAGCATGGGCTGCCTTAGTTGGAAGTTTAAGGGTTTTGTCTGCAGGGCAAGGGGTAGTTGAGTTATCTATAAACTCATTTCTTGCAGTGCTTTGGGGAGACAAAAATCCTTTTGACTTTATTGAATGATCGTTTTTGTCTAATCCCTTGCCAGCCCATTGTTAGCATTACCACTGGCTGGAGAAATGACCTCCAAGTTGACCTGATCTCCCTCTTTGGAACAAAGTCACAATTTTGAGAGACAAGATGTAATGATGTTTCTAATGCAGGTTTTGAAAGAATAGAGCCTTCGTGTCAGTACTCTCCAGTGCAGAAAAGAGAACAGTGTGATTATTGCTGCACTGAGATGCTGAACAATTAAGGCAGGCAGGCATCTTTATTTTGTAAAATGCACTCAATGGTAGATAGGGGTATATGTTTATACAGTTGAAAGACAGACTTTCCATTAACATATTTGTATATGGATTTGTGAAATGAGATTTTCCCCCAAAAAATGTCAGAATCAAAACACAATACTTATCATAAAAGGGCTAGAGTTTTACCATCATATAGGACTGTTACTTTACTGCATTTGGTGACCACATTGTTGGACTGAGTGACAAGAGTTCATCATAAAATCAGTGGTCAACATGTTTTTAGGCAAGCTGTACAGTTTATTTTCTGGGAACTACAATATGGAATATGTCAGGGACCCTTGCAGTTTTAGTATACAATTGGAAACTATTATATGACAGAGAAGGGAGGGTGGGGATAATGAAGTAGAGAGATTTTGATCAAGAATAATAGGGATATAGTCTGGGGACACCTGTTTGCTTTAAAGCAGTACAAGTCCTCTGGACCTGATGAATTATATCTTAGGCTCATTCCGCACATGCAGAATAATGCACTTTCAAACTGCTTTCAGTGCTCTTTGAAGCTGTGCGGAATGGCAAAATCCACTTGCAAACAGTTGTGAAAGTGGTTTGAAAACGCATTATTTTGCGTGTGCGGAAGGGGCCTTAGTGTGTTGAAGGGGTTGTCTGATGTCATCTGGGAATACTTCTCATTAATTTTTGTAAAATCTTGGAGAACAGGGTGATACCAGGGACTGGAAAAAGCTAATATTGTACCTATTTTTCAGAAAGGGAAGAACATGATCCAAGAAATTATTGGCCAGTTAGTTTGACACTGATTCCAAGAGGAACTCTAGAACACATTATTAAGGGATCTGTTTGTGAGCATTTTGAAAGATGTGGTATAATCTTTACATCTCAGCACAACTTTCTTAGGAATAGGTCATGTCAGACCAGGGCTGCCAATCTCCTGGTGGAGCTTGGAGATATCCCAGAATTACAATTTATCACCAGATTACAGAGATCAGTTCCCCGGGAGAAAATGCCTGCTTTGGAAGCTGGACTGTATGGCATTATTCCTCACGAAGGACCAGTCCTTCCCCCAACCCTGCCTTTCCCAGCCTCAAAATCTCCAGAAATTTCTCCACCTGGAGTTGGCAACCCAATTTCAGACCAATCTGATCTATTTTTTTTTTTGATAGAGTTACTTGTTCACCAGTTGAGGGGGATGTTGCAGATGTGGTCTATTTAGATTTTAGTAAAGCTTTTGATACAATATCTCATTATGTTCTTGTTGAGAAGTTGGTGAGATATGTACTAGATACCACTACTGTTAGATGGATTAAGGCCCATTTTGATATACTGTACCCAAAGAGTGAAAGTATGTGGTTCCTCATCACCCTGGAGTAGGTGACAAGTTGAGATCCTGCTTTAGAACCAGTGATGTTGAACATCTTTACAAATTAATAAAGGAGTTCAGAATATGTTCATCAAGTTTTCAGATAATACTAAACTGGGCAGGGTAGTTAATATCTTGGAGGATAGAAATAAGATAACTTGACTGACTTGGATAGGGTGGATGATTGGGCTAAGGCAAACAAAATTAAGTTTAATAGGGACAAGTGTAAAATGTTGCATTTGGGTAGTTAAAATCAGTTAACTAAATTTTGGATAGGTGAAATCTGGCTATGCAGTACCATCTATTAAAAAGATTTAGGTCTAGTGGCCTGTAAGCTTTGTATGAGCCAGTAATGTGATGCAGCATTTAAAAAGCTTAATGCAATTTTAGGCTGCATTAGCAGAAGTATAATGTCATGATCACATAAGGTGTTGGTCCCCTGTACATTTGTCTTGGTTAGACCTTACATGAAGTATTATGTTCAGTTTTGGGCACCACAGTTTTAAGAAGGATGTTGATAAAATGGAATTATTCCAGCATAGGGAAATGAAGCTGGTGACCATGTCCTATGAACAGAATTTGAAGGAGTAAGGAATCTCAATTTCATAAAAGAGACACTAGCAAGTTGACATAATTGCAACTTTCCAATACCTTAAGGGATGTCATGTGGAGGATGGGCAGTTATGTTTCCAGTTATGTTGGAAGTTAGGACTCAAGAGTAATGGATATAAACACCATCAAAGGAGTTTCATCTAAATATAAGGAAGAATTTCCTAACTGTGGGGTGTGTTTGACACTGACGCTAGAACAGTCTCCATCGTTAGGAGATGGATTCTTGAATTGGATACCTATTCATCAGGGATATTATAGTTGTACATCCTGCATTGGCAGAGGGTTATAGCAAAATAAAATTCAAATGCAGAAAGATCAATTGCCGAAACAAAGCTTAATTTAAAAAACTTCTATAAGAAGATGTAGAATGGGATGCAGTGAGCAGGAAAAATACAGAACCTTCCGAATCCTAAGATCAACTGAAATATTCCCCCTCCCTTTTTCCCACCATCAAACTTTAGAGGGTTTTTTTTAATTATCCAGTCAATATTTTGCAGTCCTCAAGAGGAGGCAGCCAATAGTAATACCAACTGCTGAATATTAAATCCTCTGCCCATTGTATAATAAAGATGATTTCTGTTCCAAAGCCTGCCAAGCATTTTGCCTGTGCCAGTGCTGTATCTGCCAGAGTTGCTTCAGAGTGTCTTTACAGCCTGTACGCTGTCATCAGGACACTGCAGTTCGGGGATGAAAGTCTGAGAGACTTAATAACCATGGAATGCTTTTCACTTTCCCAATGGATCACAATTACAGAAACACCTGTTCTAAATAACTCTGTGTGCTTATCGGTGGTGGTAATGTACAGTGCTCAACAGCCCTCAAAATTTCTCATTTAATTCTTATGGTGGGTGGTCTAGCAGTAGCAAATTGGGTGCAGTTCAGGGCATGTTGGAGCACATCAATGATTTGTTTACAGTACTGGTAAAATATGTCT
The DNA here is from genome assembly GCF_021028975.2 of Sphaerodactylus townsendi. Lineage (NCBI taxonomy): Eukaryota > Metazoa > Chordata > Lepidosauria > Squamata > Sphaerodactylidae > Sphaerodactylus > Sphaerodactylus townsendi. The sequence continues at coordinate 128,696,544 of NC_059425.1, read as the reverse complement.
ATGCTCCTATTATTTATTATCTAGTATATTTCTGGATTTCTTTATTAATAGTTCTTAAACTTAAAATCCAAATCACTGGAAGCCAATATAATATGATAGCATGGGCCATAAGAAAGATGGGGCACAACAGAGCAAAATAATATGCTCGGGTATTTGCACAAGATGTTCCATGTCTTGCTCAGTATAAAATATGCAATTTGTTATACAGCATCTTGTTTAGATCACTTGTTCTGCTGTCCTGCAGCAAGATATAAGAGACTGAACAGGTTATAGATACAAATATGGACAATAAATTGATCTCCTAGATTTTCCCAGGATTTAATTAGCTGTGAAACATGCTTTTATACCAAAGCTGAATATGCACACATCATGCCATAGGACTACTGCTGAAGCTCACTAGAATATTTCTCAACAATATATTTCTCAACAGCTCACTAGAATATTTCTCAACAATATTTCTCAACATATTAACAGCATACGTCCACTTGACACTAAGGTCATGCAAAAAGGGATGGTCAGGTTCTGGTATGTTGGACCCAAAAATATTGGAATGCCAAAATTCCAGTACCAATATGGTATTCAAATTGGGTGGTTTTTTTCAGGAATTTGGATGTCTTCAAGTCTATTATTCTCCACTGGAAAGCTTTCCAGGTGCCTGGAGGGTTGTTTTGAAGCTACAGGCAACCAGCAGCTCTGCTGCAATTTTGGTGCTTGTTCTTTAAATTATCACCATATTTCAAATAGATTGGACCAAAAAGTCCAATTCTACAGGCCCCCAAACAGGGTGACCCCCAACTTTTACTCCTTTATTATACACTGAACTCCCTTGAGATGCAAAAATATAGGGAAGATGCGGGGGGGGGCAGTTTTTGGGAGCCTGCAAATTCTGGATCAAAATATTCCTGGTAAACCCGAAATATTTCCGTTATTTTGGGATTTTTTTTCAGTTTCCTGAAAAATCCTAGAACTACCTATAAGGTTTTTTTGGAGTATATTTTTGTATCAGTTTCACCTGAATGCATGTCCCTACTTGACACCAGAGAAGCCTCAAATAGGTTGCCCAGGTTTTCACTTGTCTATCCAAAAACTTCCAAACAGGTGGAAAGATCACTGCCTGCTCAGCATGCCAAGTCCTCAAAACTCATGAAGTGAAATCTAACCATGCTATGTCTGCCTTGCCACATTGTAGACTTTGTTTTCTGGTTACACTAGAGCAGTGGTGGCGAACCTATGGCACGGGTGCCAGAGGTGGCACTCAAAGCCCTCTCTGTGGGTACACACAAACAGAGTTCCTCTCTCTCACACACACACACACATCTAGGCTTGTCTGGGCTGCTGGGCTCAATTATTAGCATTAAACATAAGACCTAGTTTTGGGGAAGCAGTGTAGGTAACCCTGTTAAGTGCTGTTAAACCCCACTGATTTTCATGTGAAGAACTAAAGTGTGATCCTTTACCTGGGAGTAAGCTCGGTTGCTGTCATTGGGGCTTCTGAGTAAACCCTCCTAGGGTCGTGATTCACCCATTGGAAGAGTTGCACGGTTGCTTCAAAGCAAAGCCAGTGACTACCACCAAACTTACTGCCAAGTAACCACGCCTCGGAGCCAACCATTTTTTCTAAACTAAAACCTCGGTATTCAGGTTAAATTGCCATGTTGGCCCTTTGCGATAAATAGGAGAGTTTTGGGTTGCAATTTGGGCACTCGGTCTCAAAAAGGTTAGCCATCACTGCACTAGAGTGTGATAGAATATAAGGGTGCATCTTGAGGTCATTAACAGGAATGTTTTGTAATTATCACCAAAAGAAATCAAAGCTGCTGTACTTTGAGCTTTTGTCTCAAAAGAATTCTTCCTTTTTCTTAGTGCACTTTAAACCATCTGATGTCACTTATGCATGTGTGAAGGGGAAAAGCAACATAGTATCTTTGACTTTGGCTTTTCTTAACACTTGGCCTTTCACTTACACATTATGTTTATGGTGCAAACAATTTACAGACACATGACAGTAGTTCAGAAAGGTGAAAACTAAAAGGCAGGCGAGCTTCAGACTTTCATCATGTTGCAAACACGCTCAAACAACAAAAATCTATTTTCCGCTCTCTATTTTCAAAAGTGAGAAAGTTATCTCTTAGGAGGGCTTACAATAAATCTAACACATTTTTAAAGTGCTGCATTTTTATGCCTTTGAAATGTAGTTTAAAAACTTCTTTCAAAAAGAAATAACTTTGGGAACAATATAGCTTAAGTGAAGTACTTTTAGGCCTTCATTTCAATAGGACCAAGCTAAAAACCCTCACTTTAATGGGATGTTAAAGTGCTTAATGTGACTGCACTGTTTTCTATGCTTTTATTTCTCCTGTCATGCAAGCCTTCCCTTTCCCTACTCTCACACTGCATGTTTCTAGATGACAATAAGTAATACCGTACATTTATTTCTCTCTCCTTCTGCTCTAATTGTGCCTATTTTTATCACCATAAGTCGCATGCCATGGTTGTATATTGCGCCAATCTTTCCTTCAGCCTGATTTAGTGTACCCCTACTCGTGTCAACTTGGAACTAAATATAACTGTACAGTTTTTATTCTCAAGTATGTATACAGTCACAGGGGTTCACCTTGTGCTCTCTTGACCCCCCCCCCCCCGTTTTGCAGGGTTCAATATTGTTCACATGTCATACTACCCTTAGCAGTGGCAAGTCCAGGGCAGTTCTCCATGATTTAATTTCCTATGGATGAAAGAGAATACTAGAGATTCATGGTATTCTGTTGTCTTTGCTTGTTGACAAATAGCAGCAACCAAATCATCAGGGGCAGCCATTGCGGCTGTGGTGAGCAAAGGAGGCAAAAGGGGGTTGCTTGCAAAGCAATGCTTGCCAGCACACTGCAGGAGGGTTGCAATGATTGGCTCCAAGCCTTAAAAGGCGGGAGGAGCCTGGGTATAAAAGGGAGCCACACCCAGAGATCGCCCTTCTTGGTGGCGAGACTCGGAACAACGTGGCCCACCCACCCTCCCTATATTTGACGCAGATTGTTGATTTGCTTACTTTGTCGCAGCCCGGCGGGTTGGCAACGGGAGTCGCAACATCTGGGGAGAAACAGAGCCAGCCGGCCGGTTCTCCCATTCTTGTGCCCTGTGGAAGGACAGGGGGGTGTGATGGGCGGGTAGGCAAGCCGGTGGGCTTAGCAGGTGCCCGACACCCCATGGAGTGCGGTTGGGTCAGGACAGTAGGCAGCCGGTAGGCTTAGCCGGTGCCCGACACCCCAGCAAGCTTGGGGAGGATGGCGGGTTGGTAGGTGGCCGGTAGGCTTAGCCGGTGCCCGCCTCCTCAGCAGCAGCAGGAAGAGTTGAAGCCGGGGGTTCGCCCCTGGGGCTCCCGCTTCCTGCAGGTGGTCCCAATGGAGATTGGGGATCGCTTGATGCTGTGACCTGTTTGCTGCCCAGCTTCTCTGTAAATAGTTATGTATTGTATATTAATAAATTGGACTGCGGCCCAATCCATTTTCCAAGCCTGTCATTGTAGTGTTTTCATTTGCCGGAGAAGGGTCTCACCATCTGCACACAAATAACTTATGAAGAGCACTTACGAAGAAAACAAAATTTTAAACATGCTGACATTGCATCAGATGCCCAGGGAGAAACCACTGAAATCCCCAAGGTATAAACCTTGTCTCACTGAAAGATTGAAGCTCAACTGTGACCAAATACCCCTCTTTTTCCTGTGCAATACTCCACTGTGGGCATGGCTCTTCAGGAGCAGACCTACAAGCAGAGCATTCCCCAGGAAGAAGAGGAGTATTTGGTCACAACTGAGCTTCAGTCTTTCAGTGGGCCTTTCCCCGCTTACGGTTAGCAGCGCGCTACTCTCAGTGTGAGCGATTTCCGCCACGGGGTCGTGTTCCCCACTGCCCCACGCTCTGCGCGGGGCAGTCAGAAGGTACCATTTCTTCAGCATCAGAAATGACGCGCGCTGAGGGGACATGAGAGCACAGAGTCGGGGTGACTGCGTTGTCGCCGCCCAGACTTGTGGGGAGCGCCGCTGGACCACGCGCTATTTGGGGACACTAGCATGCAGCAAACGGTAAGTGGGGAAAGGGCCAGTGAGACAAGGTAGCACTCCAGTTCTAACCAGTATCAAGTTAAAATTCTCAGCTTTCAGCCTTGGTCTCTGTCCACATTGAAAAATCCCAAACAGTTTCTACTTACCTGTCTGTTGTTGCTTCCTGATGGGTTTTACATTTTATTTGCTGAAGTCCCCTTATTAAGGCCCTGATCGCCCATCAGGTTAGCTGAAGGAGGAAAATATAGTGATTGTCCCATTCATGGCAATCCAACCTCAAAACAACTGAAAGTTTAAAATGCTGCAGAAATGCTGAACCCTGCATCCTTAAAAATCCCAACACATTTACGATTTAAAGCAGTCATAAATCTTTACAGGATTAAAGTCCACATCTTCCTTCTTTCTGTGTGTAATGAATGTGTAAAATGCCTTCAAGGTTTTAATCAAGTTATGGAAGACAAGTGACTCTATGTCTTGTTTAGAACTTTGTTTTATCTGCCTTGATTTGTGCCATTATTATTCATTTATCATAAGCAAATTACCATTACCACCTAATCACTTAAATCATCACCTTTACAGTTCTTTTTCTGTGCCTGGCTAAGACCTTGGGGATAGTCTTAGATTGTATCTGCCTGATAATATCACGGCAAAAAAAATCCATTTTTTTGCATTATTAATTAGTTTTAAAAGTTATCAGATTGTCCCAGTGGTCACTGACCTATTGCTTTTTAATTATCTCAGCAACATTTGATACTATTAAATATGACATGTTGCTGACCCATTACAGCTCCTTTCTTAGCTTTTACCAGCAAAACAAAATTAAAATATTTTCCTTAAAGAGGCATCTTTCATCTCCTACATCTTGGAGGTGAACCATCTACATGTCCTTGTATCTATAATTCAGAACTGAGATGTGATATGTATGTATGTATGTGTGTGTATGTATGTATGTGTGTGTGTGTGTGTGTGTGTGTGTGTGTGTGTGTGTGTGTGTGTGTGTATGTATATGTTGAGATGTACTGAGTTTTCCTAAATACAGTATTCTCAGATCTCTGCACCATGAGGTCTTTGGCAATGTCTTCTACGAATCTCCCACCCCCCCACCCCACACTCACTTTCACCAATTTTGTTGACTCTGCACAAAACAGGCACTGGGAATCTGCACCCACCCACCCACCCCCCGGCTAAAATCCCTGCCTGTGACCGGAAATTGTGGTACTCCAACCCACCCCGCGGTAGAAACTCCTTGCAAGTGCAAGAGAATGTCAGTGCCTTCACACGCTGCTTCTCTGCAAGGTTTCAGTTTTGCAGGGTTTCTCCCTCTGTGTTTTTAATTCCACTGCAAGGGTGGGAAGGCGCCCATTCTGCTGCCGAGGAGGTTTCTTTGCAGTGGAAATCACCAGAGCAACAGAGGGGCATTCCAAAAGGTCCCCAACCTTTGCAGTTCTGGAAAGTCCTATACCAAAGCCACTGCTGTGGGGCAGCACCAGGGCAACAGCATGCCAGACACGCTACAGTGCCGGGTGCTGTGGGAAACTCCCCATTGTGCTGGGGCATTCCTGGTGCCACCAACAACGGGGCACTTCTAATATGCAAAATCAGCTTTAGACTCCCTATCTGCCTCTGGTGGCCAGGAGGAGCCTGGCAATTTTGCTGGATCCAGTGCAAACACTGTGTAAGACTTGCCAATCTTCTTGCTTTTTCCTTCTTCCCAACAGCCATTTCTGGCTCTAACAAAATTTGTTCCCAGAGCCAAAGGGACTGCATGCAGTAACGGTGTGCTTTGTCTCATACTTTGCAAAATATTGAGATCTTTGTTGTTGTTGTTTTTAATTGAATCACTTTCCTCATCTTCTTTGGAGTGATATTTTTATTATAGCCAATGGTGAGTGCCATTGTGGTATAGAGACATCAGGCTATGGTCTGGGAAACCTGGGTTCAATCCTACCCTGCCATGAAAATCGCTGATGACCTATTTTCAGTGACTATCTCTCTCAGCCTCATCTACCTCATAGGGTTGTAGTGAGGACTGTATGCCTAAAGGAGAATCATTATTCTACCCTGAGACCTTTGGAGGAAAGGCAGCATAAAATGTGATTGATAGATTATATCTTCAGATAAAGACCATCAATTAGTATTATCAGTACTTATTTAATGGTTCATATGTCTGAAAGATCTCAGTCTTGATGTCTACTAGAATTGCCCATCAAACAATCCATGAATTTAACTCAATAGTTAACATTCCTCTGTTTCCATCTAGTCCTACTCCAAAGGCTGAAAGAAGTGTTCCAAAGAAAAAAGTCCAGGAACTTTTATAAGTACTGACCGTAATAATAAGTGTATTATATTTACGTCTGAGTTTCTTTTTTAAAAAAAAAGGTTAAGGACAAAAAGAACAGAGCACTAAAGTGTTTACAGCCTGACTTTGAAGAGGCAGCTGATGTAGTTCTGCATTTGAAACTAATTGTCTGTGGAACTTTTGACATTGGAATAAAAAAAAGAGAAAGAAATCGTAGAGGTTATATTTTGAATTTTCTTTCATAGATTTTTTGGCATGCTATTACTGTATTTTTCTTTCAGAAGCTTTTTACATCCACACTCCCCTTCCCTCCCATTACTAGTACATAATGAAATAAAATTCTTCAAGGTGTGTTTTCACATGGAAGAAAGTGAAACCTTTCCACCTAGTCTTATCACTGCTACCATCACTACATGCCTGCTGTTAGACTCTTAAAGAACACATATTAAAAGCACCTCTCACTCACCTGTTGATGGAAGGAGAGAAACAAAATCATGTTATCCTTGGTGACAGAAAAAAACCTTTTCAGTGTAAATTTCTTAGAGATGAGATTAAGCCATGAGTGATCATATAATCTCTTAAAAGTATCAACCACAATTTGTATCAAGGAAAATACCCAATATACATATGTACATAGTATACAGAATCATGGTCAGTGTTGTATACTTAGACTGGCAGTGGCCCTCCAGAGACTGAGGCTGAGGCCTTTCATATCACCTAATACACTATCCCTTTCAGTGGAGATGCCAGGAACTGAAATAAGTGGTATGCATTTGGATATATTCAAGGCAAAATTAAACTTGAAATTACTGGTCTACTCAGGGAGACCTGAAATGCCCAAAACACTTCAGAATTCCAACTGTAACAATAATTTATCTCCTTGAATTTCTGGTGCATTTCAGGTTTCTGGAGGCATGGGAGCTGAGAGGGAGACAGAAGCTGAATCTCTGGCAAACAGATGTTTGGTGGTTCGTGTGCCTTTTAAATGTTAAAACAACATTGTTTTTGTAAAAAGACCTAACCTCCTAACCCCAAAGGCCAGGTCTCCCTATATAAAATAATAGTGCTACAAAGTGTAAAGGGCACATGCACTGCCAAGGAGTTGTTTGTTGATATGTGCTGGTGATATCCATGTACACAATTGCCAATCGGTTGCCTGAAACGTGTGTTTGCAATGAACGAATTGTTGTCTTCACAGAATTCCATGAGTTGCTCTCCAGCTTAATTTTGTGTTCCTAGCTTAAATCTGCCAACAATACTGGATTCTGCTTTGTTTCCTACTTTTGCATTTCAGTTACCCATGATCATCAGCACATCTTGTTTAGGTGTGTGATCAATTTCTTCCTGGACTCTTGCACAAAAGCTTTCAATTTCTTCTTGTATTTTGTATTTGTAATTCAATTTATACCCCGCCCTATCCCCGCAGGGCTCAGGGCAGCTTACAACATCATAAAACAACAACATTACAACAAAGTAAATACTGAAGACATACAATAAAGCTAAGAATGAAGATCATATTATAGATGGCGACTGAACCATATCAAGCCTAACAATTTTCCCAACAATAACAGCAGCACTAAATTTATTTATTTATTATTTATTTGTTGGATTTATAGGCCGCCTCACCCCCGAAGGGCTCAATATACATCCATAATATATATCCATACTGAATCTATATTACATTAAATAACAGTAACAATAAATCAACAATACATTAACAGAGCATTAATACATCAAAAAATATCAATATCAGGACAATATTCATACATTACAATAGATAATGTAATTCTTCATCAGCATCTGAACTTGGTACATAAACCTGAGTGATGGTAATGTTTATAGACTTTCCATGAAGTCTGATTGACATTGTTTAGTCAGACTTTGCATTATAGTCCCTGACTGCCTATGCTACATCTCACCTCATTATTAGAACTCCGTTTCATCTTTTTTTTGTCATTCCCAGAATAAAACACTTTGTAATTTTCTCACTGAAAATGTCCTAATCCAGTCCACTTTAGTTCATTCACCCTCGGGATTGAAATGTTTAAATGTTCCATTTCTTGTTGTATGATTTCAAGCATGCCTTGATTCATGCTTCTCACTTTTCATGATCTTATTTTATCCTTCAGACAGTTTTGGACTTTGCATCCATTCATGTCAACAATTGAATGTCCTTTCAGCTTTAGTCCAGTTGTATAATTGAGAATAGCACTACTCATATTTGTCCTCTATTCTTTCCAGTAGCTGCTTGAGTGTCATCTGACATGGGAATACAATCTTCCAGTATGTTATCTTTTTTCATTTTAGATTGCCTCATCATAGGATCTTCAAGGTAGGGTGGGTTACAAGTGTTTACCATTCCTGTCTTCTGTGTAGTGCTAACCAGCATTAACTAAAATGGCAGTGCCATTGTCTACGGAAAATCCTCCACCAGTTTCAGCTTCTATTGCTGCTGCTGGTGCTCAGTGGCTCCCAATCAAGGATTTCTCCACCACCACCACCCTCCTCACTGGAACTGTCTGTTCTCTTTTCTTGATGTAGCTGTTGATCCCTGAAGGGGGTAGATGCAGCCTAGTCTAATGTTTCAGCTGTGACCATTGAACCTTGAATGACTCTGCTAGAATTTTATTCATCTGACCTTTTAAGGTACTTCTCTCAGCTTCACTGACACACAAACCCCCTCACCATGTTAAGGTGTGCATCCAAATGGGGGTTCCCACCCCATCTATTAGAATAAAATTCTCAAAAATTGCTTGCCTTTCTTGAGGGACCCTCCCTGCAAAATTTCAGGCAAAAACCTTTCACTTATAGACAATTAAAATTCTCATTTCCACAGAAGATTAGGGAGCCAAGGCGGCGTAAAGGGGAAATGCCCCCGGAACACCCCCGGAATGCCCCCGCCATGCCTCCTCCAAGGCCCAGCCATGCCTCCATCACAGCTCCACCTGGGGCTTTGCACACATACCACGCCCCATTGGCGCTACGCCACTGCCAGGGAGCCATGAACAGGTACACATTTTTTTCCTTTCTGGGGATCCTTGAGCAAGGAGAATGAAAGGTCTGTTTTGAATCAAAAATTGAGTGCATAATGATGTGGTATTACTTCTATCCCTCCTGAAACTTGACCATTTTGCCCTCTGATACATGAAGGATACTTTCTTTCATCCAGACTCTGATATCAGAAGTTAGTCAAATGGTGAGAAAAATGCTTCCAGTACTAGTATAAGGGATGGGAGATGGCAAGTGCTTGAGAAATAGCCACACACATCTCTCACTTTGCTTCACAGGTGATGGGAGGGTTGCCCAAGTGGATTCACATAAGATAAATGATGTAGCTTTTTTTTACATGAACTTGAAGCCACAGACAGATCTGAGGGATGTGATCCTCATCTCACTTGTCAAAAGAAAGAACAGATATAACTCTTCTTCATAACAGCTCTTTTGAGCCATCTCTGAGGCCCCTTCCGCACACGCAAAATAATGTGTTTTCAAACCACTTTCACAACTGTTTGCAAGTGGATTTTGCCATTCCGCACAGCTTCAAAGAGCACTGAAAGCAGTTTGAAAGTGCATTATTCTGCATGTGCGGAATGAGCCTGAGAGTCAGCAGCATGTGCCACAACCTCTGAGAGAAAGGAGCTGAACAAAGAGCAAAAGGTGAGCTCTGTTTTTGGAGGTGGGGCATATCCTTACATCTTTAAATTTTTAACTGTGAGGTTTTGATGGCTTGTGTATTTCTTGGGGAGGAGGGCTTGAGAGAGTTTTTGTTTGTGTGGGTCTTTTGTTTCTTTTTGGACATGTGCTTGCCCTTAGGCCTCTGAGAGGTAGGGCTTTTGGTGAATCATCGGCACTATTTAACTGCAATCCAGCTCTTTTGAGCCATCTCTGAGAGCTAGTGGAGAAGTGAACTGAACTCTTTTTTATGTACGACTACTAAATATGAATGGTCAGGGAATTGATGCAGTCACCTGTAACAACAAAATTTCCAAAATTTTGAAATGAATTGGGGCCCGCGGTCGGACACCACCTTGAGGGGGGAGGAGTGTAGACGATAAATATGTTGAATGAACAGCCGCGCCAATTTAGGAGCGGAAGGAATGGAGGTGCAGGGGATGAAATGGGCTTGTTTGGAGAACAGGTCCACCACCACCCACAAGACTGTGTTTCCCTGGCTCTCTGGTAAATCCGTAATAAAATCCATTGAGATAACTTCCCAGGGGCGGGAGGCAACCGGGAGAGGTTTTAACAGTCCATGGGGCTTTCCCGGGATGGATTTGGCCTCCGCACAAACAGAGCACCCCTTGATATAAGCCTCAATGTCTTTGCGCATGGCGCGCCACCAGAATTGACGGCGGGCTAAGTGTAGTGTCTTGAGAAAGCCAAAATGTCCAGCTGAGCGGGCATCATGACAGGCTTCGAGAACCTGCTTGCGAAGGGGGGGAGGCACGTACCAACAATTTCCCCGCTTCCAAACCCCATTCTCTAAGCGCAGAGTGTTTCCATAGAATTCCATAGAGCAGAAATAAAAGGCTTTGTTGGTTGAAAGACCGTTTATTCAGACATCTTAGAAAGCTCACGTACACGGCGTGGCAGGAATGAAGTCTTCCCGCCAGACCCACAGGTTATAACTTTCTCCGTCCCATCCCCCTCCTAGTTTCCCCAGTCCCATTCTCATGGGAACGGCATTCTCATCTCTCTCTGTGAGATAAGGCCTCTACCAGAGTAATTGGTGCCGATTCTGGCCCATCGCCCGAGCCCTGGAATCTACTCAAGGCCAAGCGGCTGTGCTGAGAATCAACACTATTGAAACCTTTACACTCTGCTTCCCCTAAGAAACACTTCTCCCCCCCTGGTTTGTGTGGGAAGGTACGATGGAAAGCAGAAATAAGGGAGGGGGCGTCAATATTTTCTGAATACACCCATTGATTATAACCAGAGGAATACCCCACCCAGGAAACCAAGTATTGCAAGCGTTTGCGATTAAAACGAGAGTCCAGGATGGAGTCAATTTCATAATGCTTGTGGCCATCAATCTTTGACTGCTTCAATCTTTGCAGGATCCATTTTTAAACCTTCGGATGAGATCCTGTAGCCCAAATAGTCTATGGAGGATTGATGAAAGCAGCACTTAGACAGTTTTGCGAAGAGGGAGTTGTCGAGCAAGCGTTGTAATACTTCCCGAACCAGAGCCTCATGCTCCTCCACGGTTTGTGAATAAATTAAAACATCATCTAAGTACACAACTACTCCTTTATATAATAAATCATGCAACACTTCATTGATGAGGGCCATGAATGCGCCGGGTGCCCCAGCTAACCCGAATGGCATAATTAAGTATTCATACTGTCCGAATTTAGTGTTAAATGCTGTCAAATGCTCGTAGCCTTCTGCAATTCTGACTCTGTAGTATGCTTCTCTCAAATCCAATTTAGTAAAAATCCGTCCCTTGCCCAATGCATCTAAAAGGTCCTTGATTAAGGGCAAGGGGTATTTATTGGACATGGAAACAGCATTTAATCCTCGGTAATCAGTACAAAGTCTTAAAGACCCGTCCTTCTTCTTTACAAATAGGACAGGAGCGGCGTGCGTATGTTTAGTAGCCCATCGTTATGAATCAAAGTAGCAAGGTTTTTATCTAAGAATGCATGCGAGGTTCTCTTTCTCCTCAAGCAAGTTGGGGCTCATCGCGATAAATTCTACCCTTGGGTAGTTGAGCCCCGGGCTGTAATATGATTTTGCAGTCAGTGTCACTGGAGTTTTGGAATTGATCACATTCCTGTTCTTGAAACAGTCTGGCTAAGTCCTGGTCAACTGGAGGGTTGGATGTGGTATTGAGAGCCTTTTGGTTGTGCACCGCTGAAGAAACCAAGGGATTTATGTCATTGGATGGTGGGTTCTCCCTCCAATTCATATGCTCTCCACAGGGGATCAAAGTGAATTCTAGAATCCGTTCCTTCCAGTAATAATTATTTGGTTCATGTAGCAATAACCATGGCATGCCCAGGACAATAGAATGTTTGGCCACTGGAGCAGAGTATGAAACTGAATCTTCTCCCAATGGTCGAGCGCAACGAAGCGAGGACGGAGACTATGCGTTTTTGAATCGAGGCCGGGCTCCTTGGCTCCGGGTGGGCCTGCCGTCCATTTGTGTGAACGGTATGGAGCTTTGTTACCGAGGAACTCGGTCAAACCGAAGGAAGCTACTTCGCTTTCAGCCACTTTGGGGCCGCATTAAGCAATGGGAGCAGCCAGAATCTACGCAGGGCTGAGGCTAAAATGGGCCACGTGTATGCTTAGCAGGGTTGGCCAGAGATCGCTTGAACAGTAATGGGAGCTGCCTTCTACTCACCGCGATCCGGAGTAGGATCCACATCCATGAAGCGCCCGATGAGAGGCAAACTGCCACTTCCCCCCCTCCTCGGGGGTCACCCTGCGGTAACAGCTTTAGAGCGAGCCCGTTGGAGGAGGACGGATCTCCCGTGGTGGCTTGGCAGAGGGGGTGCGATGGGGTTGGTCGCGGTGGGCTTCTGTTTTCGGGCAGTTGGCAGCCAGATGGCCTGGTCCCCTTCAATAATAGGCGCGCACAATCCTAAACGTCTGCGTGGCGTTCAGAGGTAGTTTCGGTGCAGAGACGGGCTTTGGAAGCAACTTACGAGTGCAGAAGGTGAGTGCGTTATTAGCGGTTTTGATGGGCGCCCCCCAAGCGGCGTAGTCCAAACGAGCCGCTACTTGCGATCCGCAAATCGATCCACTCAGTGATAGTCGCGGGATCACCGGATGAGAAAACACCATTTCGAAGTTTTACGTCGATGGCATCAGAGAAGTATTTCACATTTCATGCGTTCAGGCCACTCCAGGAGGAAGTCGAGCAGGCCGCTTGCCCGGAACTCACGGAAGCAAAATTCGGCAAAAGAACGGTTTGCCCTGCTGAATAGATTTTGTAGTAATGCGGATGGCTTCATTTTCCAGCGTCTGGATCTTGGAAAGGCGAATGCTCTTAGGGCTTGAAGAAATGCCAGCCACTGTGGCTAAGAGTATCTAAATCATACCGCTTACTGCAGCTCAAAAAGGGTCACAAACCAGTCAGCAGCCACTCCATCCAGGACAGACCCGATGTCCCGTGATTTTCACGTTCAGATCGATATAAGTCATCATACTCCTCCATATGTGCATCGAGTTGCAAGATCGAAGTAGGGGAGTTTAGAAGCCCGGTCCCATTCGAAACGGGTGGCAAGGGATCGGGGGCCTGTAGTATCCTCTCTCCGCGGCCGGCTTGGAACCCGCTGGGGACTCGCGGTTGCTGAGGATTTGGGAGTGGTGGGGCAGGAGGAGCAGGGGATCGGTGGAGGTGCGGGGCCTGGCGCCGGTGGTCCCCGATCTTGAATAGCAGGACCTGCAGGGAGGCGGCAGCAGGATGCTGAAGTAGCGGGACCTAGAAGCGCCGCCTCCGATAGGGCCGGAGCAGTGGTGTCGGGCGCTTGAAGGTAACGGTGTGAGGCGCTTCAACTTCGGGGATCATATCCCTGTCCGCTGCTTCTTGGCAGCTCACACCTGTTCTAAGGCAGCCAACTCCCTCTCTTTGCGCAGTCAAAGGCATCTTGATGCGGCGTGCGGTAAAGCTGCGCTTCTCCGGCTTCCAGATTCACTGTCAAGGATTCGTCCCCGTTGAATAGCTGCAGTCTCAATTCACCTTTGGCGTCCAGATGGCCTTAATGCCTTGGCGTTGGCGTTCTAGGTCCATTCTAGAGTGTTCCAGGACCTTATTATGGATGCGATAAATCCTGCATATATTGCCGTTGCAACGCCAGTCTTCCTGGCCCCGGTCTAGTTCAAGTTGGACGTCTTTGCGCTTGTTGTTCCACCGGTCTCTTTGCAGGTTTTCACACTCTTTTTGCAGCTGTTCTCGTTCCTCCTCCATAGCTGGCGTGTCCACCGGGCCCACGCTTCTTGGGCATCTCGCCAGCCGGGCCACTTCCTCATTCCAGTTTTCTTTGGACGGGAGGGGAAACAAATCCGGATGGGGAGGCAGATCTTTCCTACCCGGATTCCTCCTCGCCGGAGAGCAGCACCTCAAGTCCACCGACGGCCCCACGGGGCGCCTCAAGTGCATCAGCGCCACCCTCGTCCGGGATCTGAAGGGCCAGATTGGGTGTGCGACACGGAAGCCCCCTCCCAATCATCGATCCCGATCTCGACAAAGTCCCGGTGTTAACTGCCGTTTTAGGACGGGCTCGGTGCTTGCTATGCCACGAGTGGATTCTTGGGAGCATCATCGAAATATCGAGAGTCCAGGAATGCGTTCTATTGATTCCTGGGTTGCCGCATGAAAACTGGCCAGACCCATCTCCTCCAGAGACAGAAAGAGGTGCATCTGAGGGTTTGTAATCCACACGAAAACTTGGGTGCGAGAGATTACGATCCACAGGCGCCACGCATCCATAGACTCAGCGCCCCAAGCGACTCATGCCACTCCGCATGATCGCTTACAGCGTCCCTCATCCCAACGAACTAAAGGAAGACTTCAGTGTCGAGGCGAGGACGGGAGAGAGTTACCAGCGAGACCCGTTTCCCCCCACTGAAAGCTTCTCCAAGTCAAGGAAGGGAAGGCTCGGAAGAACCCTCTATGGGGGGCTACTGCGTGCCTTCCCTCAGGTTCTCTCAGGAATATTCAACCTCTGCATGCGGAACACCAGAGGTCCACTGATAGGTAGAAGTAAATGAGGATTAGGATTCCTGCCACAATGTAAGGAATTCCATAGAGCAGAAATAAAAGGCTTTGTTGGTTGAAAGACCGTTTATTCAGACATCTTAGAAAGCTCACGTACACGGCGTGGCAGGAATGAAGTCTTCCCGCCAGACCCACAGGTTATAACTTTCTCCGTCCCATCCCCCTCCTAGTTTCCCCAGTCCCATTCTCATGGGAACGGCATTCTCATCTCTCTCTGTGAGATAAGGCCTCTACCAGAGTAATCGGTGCCGATTCTGGCCCATCGCCCGAGCCCTGGAATCTACTCAAGGCCAAGCGGCTGTGCTGAGAATCAACACTATTGAAACCTTTACAGTATGTTTGGTTTTTTGCCGAAGGATGTGGGTAGCTTCACCTGTAGCAAGTGCAAGTTGGTTGCTCTCCTGGAAGAGAAGGTCCAGCAGCTTGAAGCACAAGTGTCCACTCTTCAGCACATTAAGAAGAATGAGAATTTCCTGGACAGAGTGGATCAGATGGTACTGGATAGGGAACACACAAGGGATTTCTCTGATGAGAATATTAGTTCTCAAACACAGGAGTTAGCATTTGGAAGAATATGGCACACAGAAGTAAAGGGACCAAGAAACATTTTTGTGAGTTTGAAGCCACAGAATCAATTTGAAGTTCTCTCCCTTGACAGTGAGGATAAGGAACAGGCACACAAGCAACAAAGTCAGTCCTTGGAGATTGTGCAAGTGACAAAAGGTTCAGCCCATGGAATGGCCACTGTAAAACCTCAGAGGAGATTGTGGTGGTGGTAGGGGACTCCCCACTGAAGGGAACAGAAGCACTGATTTGCAGGCCTGACAAGATATCTCGAGAGGTGTGTTGTCAAAGTGAAAATCTGTGATGTCACAGAGAGGCTGACAAGACTTTCCAAGTTCACGGATAATTATCCCTTCTTTTTGATCCATGTGAGAACAAATGACAATGCAAGACGCACCTTTCAAGACATCACAAGGAATTTTGAGGCTCTTGGAAGGAAGCCAAAGGATCTAGATGCACAGGTTGTCATTTCATATCTATTCCCAGTTGAAGGACATGGCCCAGGGATGGAAATAAAAATCGTGAAGGTGACCAATTGGCTTCACAGATGGTGCCGCCAGCAATGTTTTGGCTTCTTGAACCATGGTCTGTAGTTTCTTGAAGATGAACTACTGGCAAAGGATGGGTTGCAACTCACAACTGTAGATAAGAATATTATTGCTTGAAAGCTCACAGAGCTTTAAACTGAGTTATGTGACGAAGACAATATTCAAGTGGGCAGGAGTTCATCGAGTGCTAGAAATAATAGTCCAAAGATTATAGAGAGAACTGAGAAAACAGTTCAAGAACTCAGCAGTGGGAGGGAAAAAACCTTAAGTAAGCAGCCAGGTGGAATATGTCTCTCCACTAACAGAAAATCAACAAGATGAACAAGATGAAAATGGGAAATAAACAAGACCAACTTGAACTCTTAACATGGCAAGAGCCAGCGTGGTGTAGTGGTTAACAGCAGGTGCACTCCAATCTGCAGAACTGGGTTTGATTCCCAGCTCTGCCTCTTGAGCTGTGGAGGCTTATCTGGTGAATAAGATTAGCTTGTGCACTCAAATACATGCCAGATGGGTGACCTTGGGCTAGTCACAGTTCTTTGGAGCTCTCTCATCCCCACCTACCTCACAGGGTTTTTGTTATGAGGAGGGAAGAGAAAGGAGTTTGTAAGCCCCTTTGAGTCTCCTTACAGGAGAGAAAAGGGGGATATAAATCTAACTTTTCTTCTTCAAAGAAAATATGATGCAATAGGCATCACTGAAACCTGATAGGATGGGTCTCATGACTGGAATGTAATAATTGAGGGGTATAACCTATTTCAGAAAAATAGATCAACTAGAAAAGGAGGATGAGGAGCATTATATGGCAGGGATGATTTCACCTCTCAACAGTTCCATGACTTCAATCCTGGAAGTCAGCATCTGGATAAAAATTAGGGGGGAGAGAAACAACACTGATCTCATTGTGGCAGTCTGTTACAAATCCTCAAGCCAGACTGAAGAGTTGGATGATGCCTTCCTGGAAAGAGAAGAGAGGTAGTAGTAATGGGAAATTTCAATTATCCTGATCTTTGTTGGAAGTTAAACTCTGCCAAGACTATCAGGTCCAACAAATTCTTCACTTGCCTTGCAGACAATTGCATGGTCCAGAAGGTGGAAGAGGCAACAAGGGAATTGGCCAACAATGATAACCTGGTCACTCTCTTCCCTAGGTGTCCTTCCTTGTTCTCACACTTTTTCTGCTTGTCAAAAGCAAGCAGCAAGGCGCCAGAATAATGGCCAAATCTGATTGCTTTCAAGTATTCCTGAGTATTGGGTGTAGAACAGGGAACAAATGCATTGACTGTTTATGATGACAAAATTATGTATATTGTTCACAATTAAGTCAATGAAGAATGAAAAAAGAGAAGTTTCTGGAGTCTGAAATTTTCAATAAAAATCCAGTTTCTTCTCCACACCAAAGAAGCCTCCAACAATTTCTTCAAGAAAATTAATACAGCCTAGTATTTAGAGTGCAACTATGTCAAAGAAGAAAATGGTGGAATTTGCATCATTCAAAGTGATATGTTCAAATAAATGGGCTAGCGCTACTTTGGAGCATTTTTGCCAACACCCCACTATGGTGCTGCAGCAGGCTCTGGATCTCCACATCACCCCATCATGAATAACGTCACTCTTTCATCTGATGCATCTATAGCCATTCTACATTTGCTACTTTTCTCACCATACTTTAGGGAGCAGAATGGCCCTTGATATCAATGCAGACTCAACTTGACTTTTCACAATGATCTCAGCCTGGCCCATTGTTACAGGGCAGGATGAAATACTGGACATTTTTGGCACTTAGAAATATTGATGAATACTGTAGATAAAGCCGTAGCCAATGGGATGTAAAACTGGAATAGCTGGAGAGTATGTGCAGTGCAATCCTGAGGGGCACCATGGCAGAGGTGGCCAGATGCCAATACAAAAGGGGTGCTACTGGTTTGTACTCTATGAAGAAACCACACAGGCTGAGGACCAGGAAGACACTCCAGTATCCGCACAGGGCACAAACAGCAGCTTTACCAGCTAGCATGTTCTCATGCCCACAAAATACCATCAGGATGTGATTTTGTGGCTGAGATAGACAAGAGTGAACAAACTAGTCACAGGATGGCAGCCATGAGGACCAGGTCTAGGGGACACATGAAAAGAGTAGCAGAGATGGACAGGTCCGTGTAGCACTGGGCTACACAATGGCCCACACACTTCCCCTGTAAGGGTACTGGCCTCCAATGAGAAGAACAAAGGAAGCTGCGTGAAACATGGGATGGCATCAATACCCTCCATGCTGTTCATCAAAGCATGCCTGCATCCTACCATGCACCTTCCCAGAGAAATTCAGCAAGCCACAGATGTCTGGAGATCAGCAACAGGGTCACCTCCAGTGGTGGGATTCATCAGGTTCTCACCACTTTGGCAGAACCGGTTGTTAAAATGGTGCTTGTAAACAACCAGTTGTTAAATTATTTGAATCCCACCACCAGAACTGGTTGTTAAATTATTTGAATCCCACCACTGGTCACCTCCCAGTGCCACAGACAAGTTGGCAAGAATAGACCTGGGGGCAACTTCAGGGACCCCATTCTGTTTCCACCAGTGGAGCTGGAGGAGGCGACAGGGACAGAAATCAATGCTAAGCCATAAATCATCAGTATCAATGTGCAGCTGCTGCCCATCCATGTCCCCAGTGACTACCACCAATCACTTCAAATGTCCAGTAGGGGACACTTGAGCCACCATGAGAAAATGCAAGCACTACCTACTGAACCCAGGCATCCCTCCACCTGTCTACAGTGCTACATGGACCTGTCTTCACCTACTCCCTTTGAATGGTTGCCCACATGATAAGAAGGTGGCTGGAAGTATGGCATAGGGAAGAGGCTAGTGGTTCCAAGCTCCCAGACCCCTTCAGAAACCATACTACAACCATAAGGAGCCTGACCAGGCCATAGAATGACCCCACCAACCTCCCTACTTTCCCTGTGACCCCCATCTTCCATCCAAGGATGTTGTGTCCTCCCACTGTGATGCCTTATACGCATGTATCACTCTGATGAATCACTGATGTCCAAGGTGTAGAGGAAGAATAACCCAGCCTCCATAGCCTGGTGCAAAGGTGCTCCACAACATCATTAGAAAAGTTCAGCATGATAGAGCCTGGGGGGTAATGGAGAGCAACACATCAGTCAATGGGCTGCTTGTGCCACTCATGATGCCATGGCTATGCCCCACACTCACAGCCACTTCACTTTCCCATCCCTCCATAATGAGGCTGTGTTGAGGGTGGTCACCCCATCACTGACCTCCTTCTCCTCCTGGCTATCAACCACAAACCAGAGGTTCCATGGAGGGGTCACAGAGGGCAGTAAATAGACTAACGCAACATCCCAGTCCTCCAGTTCATGGTTGTGTTTGTGAAGTGGGCTAGCCTCCTTTGTGGTTCTGTCATCTGATGGTCCAGCACCAGCCTCGCTTCTGTGTGAATGGCCTGAATGGGGAAAGCCAACAGTGCACAGGCAGTAAGGGGGAGCAACCCCCCTCCCAGCTCCCCCAGAATTGCACAGCAAGCACAAGGCTGTGTACACGCAAAACAGAAGCTTGACACTGCCACCTCCAACCATAATGGGTAGAACCCCTGCATGTAGGATGGCCTCAGCATAGGCAAGACCACCTGGTCATAGGGCTATAAGAGACCGCACCTGCTTTGGAGCCATACTGAAGTAAAATTGCTTTGCAAATTTTTCCAACCAAAATAATTTTGTAAACTTTCTCTTTCGTTTTTTGTCTGCTGCCAGCGTCTGCCAGTAATTTTTAAAAGTTGATCTTGAGAGAGAGATTCTCAAATTTTGGATTTGCAAACTGGCCAAATGTTAGATTTCTTTGCTCTTTAACAAAAGTAGCAAATTTGGTTAAAATGCATTCTCGTTTCAGAAGACATCTCAGGCTATGAACAGGTATATAAATGCATTCCCAAACGATCTGAGGACAGTCAAACTATAAATTCATCTTACAAACGTGTGGTGCACTGCACAGCTTGTCAGTTTCCTTCAACTTTCTGAATAATTCAGATAGTTCCCTTGCATTTGTGCTTTTTTATTTTAAAGTCTTGTTTTGGGGGTGGGGAGAGGGATTGGTATTTATTATTTTAAAGACAGAAAAATACTTCCTACTTCCCTAGCAAGCCACGGTATGATTTTCTTTGCAGAGAGATTTCTCTACATTTCTTAAGTAACATCGAACACCAGAAGAATGCTAAAACTTAATTGATTGCCCACCCAGTGGCTCTTTTATTCTGTAATACACCTCTGTAGAATTATGTCACACTATGGTTATATTTAGATCACAAAACCAAAGGACTTGTATCCCTTGAAGATGAATAAATATTAAAATGGATGGCTTTTCACTACAGGAAATCATTAATAGCCATTTTTTTAATGGAGAGGGAAGATGCATCTAATGCAGATGATTGTCCTTCATGTTAGAAAAGTAAAAAGTAAATAAATGAAGCTCAGAGAAAGAAAGCAAAACATAGTGATTTAATCAGACTGCAAAGTATGACAGTCACCACAGCCATGTTTCACCTTGTCTCAGAATAATCTAAGAATTCAAAGACCAATTAGCTTGATTTGTGGCAAATTAGGAAGGTGGGATCAAGGTCACCCAATACATTTTTCTTCTCTTTCTTACATAAGACCTAACGCAACCTGCTATCATATATCTCATTCTGAACCTGGGTCCTATGCGGATCAAAACCACAGATAATGGGGCCAGGTACAGGTAAGCAGTATTTTTCTACTTGGGAAATTCTCCAGGTTTGTACAGACTATATTGAAAAAACCACAAAAAATTAAGGTTTGGATAAAAATCTCATCATGCCTGGTGCGTGCAATCACTGTTTTAGAGAGCTGTTTTAGAGAACGGAGGTGTTTTAGAGAATGCCTGGTACATTCAATTTCAACCACTGCTTTTGAAAATGGAGGAAGAGCCAGCTACCACAGCATGAGCCAGCCAGGCATGGTTGAAGGAGTGGGATTTGCTTACACTTTGCTGTCTCTCTCACAATCTCAGCAGGTGAACTATGATGGTGATCCAGAGCTGCCACCCCAACCCCCACTGCTGGTGCTGCAGGTGGGTGGGAAGAGAAGGAAAAGGAGCAGGAGCTGCCCCTTGCCACCACCAGCACTCATAAGCCAGTCAAGTAGAGTTAACAGGGCCACAAGCTGGATGACCAGCAGGGGAAGGAGGGAGAGGGGAACTGCTATTGCCTCAGGTCCTACCACCACCACAACAGCTTAGCATGCAGTCTAGGCAGGCAGAGGCTGCAGCCGTGCAGGGGCTGGGTGGGCCAGTGAGTGGCCCTCTCAGCAAGTGATTTGTGGGGAGGAAGAAAGGTCCCCAGTTGTTATTGCTACAGTCCAAATCCAAGAGTCCTCTAAAATGTTGCTGGCCTGGATTGTGCTTTAGCCTGGATGAGGCATGTTGTTAAAGGTTGCGCTTGCAGTGGATTAAGATGAAAGCATACTGCATTGCATTGAATATTCAGAGCAGAAAATCAGCCAGAGAGGCAATTGAGCCTTCAGATGACTAAAGAATAAAAGGAGGGCTAAAGGAAGATGGGGAGATGACAGAGAAGCTCAATGAATTCCTTCCATCTGTGTTTACTGTGGAAGTGTGGGGCATATACCCAAGTCAAAGCAGTTATTTTCAGAAAAGTAATCTTCCAGAATTGGTTCAAATTGGTCTATAGACAGCACCGCTCAGCTTGTAGCCACAGCCCATATTTGTCTTTCTTCTGTCCTCCCATTCCTTTGGTGTGACTGCTTTGCTAAGCAATGGTAGCAGTTCAAGACAACAAGCAGGAAGCAAAGCGTGGTGGGAAGAAACATCATTGGTCGAATCCCCACTTGAAATTTGCACGCGGATCCAAACCTGTTCGTTGTGAAACTGTGTCCTCTTCATCGGAGTTTCTCCCTCCCTACCACAGCGAGCACACAGCAGACACACCCGGTTGCAGAACTCTTAGCAATTCCCAGTATCAGGCTAGCTCCCTTCGCCGGTCTCCCCTGATTGGCTGGTGTGCCTTGATGGGGTGGGACCTTTTCCCACTGCGGAAACGTACATTGTAGGGGTGTGATAAAAAAAACAGTGTGTAAAAGTTTAATGTTTAACTGTTTAACTGTGCAAACGGTTAATCGTTATCTGTGTAAACCATGAACGCATTCAAAAGTTACGCTGCTTGACTGTTTTAATGTTTGCATCCCTTCTGCTGGGCGATCGCAAAAGCCAGTGAAATGAAACCAAGGAAAGGCTATGCAGCATGCATCACAGCAAGCTAATTGGTTGCCCAAATTCTGCATCACACTCCAGGGCGGGGAACGAGTCAGGGTTTCAACCCTCATCCCTCCCCTCGGATCAGCTCTGAACCGTGTTAATGGGGTCTATGCCACTTGCAACCAGGTCCTGCCGGAAAGCGGATTAATGGGGAGAACGAGCGCCAGAAACGGAATCTGCCACACAAGCAATGGGGAGGTCGTCCCTCAAACCTGGTTAGTTTGTGTTCTGAAACCTGGCTAAGACGGTAGTGGGGATTCGACCATCATCATCACACTGAAAGGGTAGGCCTGCTCACTCCTCTCACACAAACCAGTCACCAGCTAAGCTACTGGCAGGAGTCAAAATACTCATGTTAGCCCTGCTTCTTCCTCCTAGCTCCTGGTACCAGCCAGTCCAAGCATCAAGAGGAACGAGACTAGTCTAAAGTGGTAGGCAACAACAAAAAGTAAGGTACCAGTGGAAGCTTGTGTGCTTTTCTGTGTCTGAAAGGGGAGGTGTGAAATTGATTAATGTATTTTCTAGTTGCTTAATACCTTGACTAGATGCTTATTCCTTCTTTGAAATGTTATATATTGTGACTGCATATAATCTATAATTCTATCTTTCATGTATATATCTTTTTCCACTGGACTCCAGTTCAGATGCAAAGGTCTTACACATTTATGACTAGTCTCTGACTCTGACCACACCTCTACTCACTTTTTGTTGTTCAGTAATTGGTACCTCTACTGTAGAACTTTTTTTTACATGGAAGAACAATAAAAATGGCATTCCTTAGTGGGTAGGCCTCAGGCAGGAAGCCTTCTAGGGGTCACCACATTCAGGCCTCCGTAGAATGGAGCCTGGCTGATCTCTTGGCCCTCCACCCCTTGGCACTCAATCTCTCTCTTTGTCCCTCTCTCTCTCCCCATCCTCACTCTCCCCGTCCTCACTCTCCCCTTTGCTTTCCTTCCTTCACTTTACCCCCCTTCTTCTCTCCTCCTCCTCCTTTTAATCCTGCCTCCAATCTTCTCCATCCCACCTCCCCCACATGCTTCTGCTCTCCCTTGGGCCAAGACCTGCCTCCAGGCTCTTGGGCCATCCAACGAGCCCTACTGGGCAGCTGGTTGGCCCTGATGCCCGAGAGCCCACCTGGCCCTTTAAAATGCAGCCTGGAGCAGGGCCAGGCTCTTCTTTGGCATCTTGCCACCCATTGCTTGGCTCTTTCACTTGTTTGAGGAACATCAGACTAAACCAGAGACTTTTACATCTATCTGGAAAATGCAATTACCTGGCTGTGTCAAGAACTAGGACTCTCAGTAAGGGACCGTGGGGAGTTCTGATGTTGAGAGTTCAAGTCCCCTGCCTCATACTCACTATTACTTAGCCTGTTGATTATTGCTAAGCTTTTAGTGTTAGGGCTATTTTGTGTTAAAGGGTTGGTTTTATTGTTCTTATTAGGAGTTAGAAGAAGAAGAGTTGGATTGATATCCTCCCTTTCTTTCTTCTAAGGAGACTCAAAGGGCTTACAAACTCCTTTCCCTTCCCCCCTCACAACAAACACCCTATGAGGTAGGTGGGGCTGAGAAAACTCTGAAGAACTGTGACTAGCCCAAGGTCACCCAGTTGGCATGTGCTGGAGTGCACAAGCTAATCTAGTTCACCAGATAAGCTTCCACAGCTCAAGTGGCAGATCAGGGAATCAAACCCGGTTCTCCAGATTAGAGTGCACCTGCTCTTAACCACTACACCATGCTGGCAACTGTGATATTAAACAGAACTGGCATCTGTGATATTAAACAAAATTAATAACAATATGAGCTTCTGTGAGTCACAGTTTATTTCTTCAGATATGTGAAGAGGAAAGAGAAGTGAGCTGCGATGTACAAATGCTTGCATTGAAATCAGTGTTTTAGTCTTCAAGGTGCCAGTTGTTTTAACAAAAGTTTCCCCTCTAACATAAAAGTGTTGTTGAAAGAATGATGTGGTGTTTCTTTTAAAGTAGCCCACAGTTTCTAAAGTGGACCTTGAATATGTTCTATTGCTTCCATAGATCTCTTCAGCTTCCATGTTCAGATTCATTTAAATGGATCCCTCTTGTTTTTTTCATATTATATTATTTCCAGTCTCTGTTTTAGCCTTCACCCTTTCCTTACAAATTTAATTGCTTTGATATTGCTTCTGTTGTTATTTAACAACATTCTCATTGCCCAGAAGTTGTTTTCCAGGAATCCTTTTGCTCCTTCGTTTCTCAGTGCTGCTAACTCATCTGACACCTGTTATCACCACATTGCCTCTTGGCACTTTCATAATGGTTGTTTTGAATACTCCCTTGCATCCAAATTCTTTCTGCATCTAATTTAACCACTGCAATTATCTTAAAGGTACTAGTTCCAAGTATGATTGGATGTCTACTTTTACTTACGTTGTCATGTTGACATAATGTGATTGTCATTCCCAGCTCCACTGGACCATTTTCCCTTATACTCAGTATCACACAGAACTCAACGTGGAATCTTTCAGCTGATGCACGTATTAATTGAGAAAGCTCTCCTGTATCACAATACAAACAGATTTCTTTCCTTGTATTTTCCTTTAACAGCAATTCTGTCATCTAATTAATTTCATGATTCTAGTGAGGATCAGGTCATAAGACAAATTGCCAAATTGCCTTAGTGGTTCCTGGGGGAAATGTATTAAAGGGCATAACAACTTCCTTTGTCTGGGCCAACAAGCTCAATAAATACTTGCAGTGTTTTCAGTAATAGTATTGTTCCAACAGAACAATTGAGAGTGGAAGACTATTAGAGAATCATTGGTGGAAGACTTGGGATGAATCAGACAGAGCATACCATAGGCATGTCTTTGCAAGTCTATGAGGTAATGATTATGGCGGTGAAAAGGGTTTTTCCTCCACAACTATCAGCTGAATATTCTGCAGTTCAGATATTTAAAGGGGCTTCTGACTAAATAACATTTAAGTTCCACTGACTGATAATGTTAATTTAGACCCCAGCTCTATTTTTTTGCTGATCAAATATTTCTCATCAGGGCTGGAGTGAGGGGAAACTGCGCCTGAGGCATGCCCCCACCTGCCCCCACCATGCCCTGGAACACCCCCGGAATGCCCCCAGAATACCCCTGCCACACACCATTGGTATTACGCCGCGTGCCCCCCCCCCCACCTTGACATGACGCCACTGTTTCTCATGCATTCCAATGCTAAGTCTCAGTTCAGTGCAGATTTGGCATCTGAAATGTCACAAGCTGTTTTACAGCTGTTTCAGCACTTGAAAAAGTGGCAGGGTAAAACAAGATCACCTGATCCCACTGCAGTTGTGATTGACCAAAATTGGGACCTTGGGGCATTTTTAAATTGCCAAATTTATCTCTAAAAAGGTGTTAGATCCATGGCCACTATGATGTCTAGTTTGACCCTGTCCTGCTCCCTGAAGTTGTGTTGTCTTTGTAGGGATACTTGGCCCAGAGTTGTGGAGCTGGAGACGCATGGAGCTGGCTCACACATAGTGAATCACTTGATCCAGCAATGTAGTCCTGCTAGGTCTCAGCTTAACAAAGCTGGGAAGTAATTGTTTTCAGCTGCACTCTGGCAGGTGCTGGATCTCCAGATGCTATACTGTGTCTGGCCAGGCTCCTGCAAAGAAGTAAACCACTTTTCAATCTTCCCAGAGGGGTTGCACTCAGCCAGACTAAAGCTTTGCCTTTTTTAGAAGAAGAATTTGGAAATATATCCTGCTTTTTTCAGCTGTCAGACATCTCAAAGCTACTTACAAACTCATTTCCCTTCCTCTCCTCATAACAAATACCTTGTGAGGTAGGTGGGGCTAAAAAGAGTTCTGAAGAACTGTGAATTGCCCAAGATCACCCAGCAGGCTTCATGTGGAGGAGCAGGGAACAAATCCAGTTCACCAGATAAGTCTGCCTCTCAGGTGGCTAAGTGGGGAATCAAACCTGGTTCTCCAGATTAGAGTCCAATGTTCTTAACCACTACACCACACTGGCATCTCAATTGGGCCTTCTGCCACCACAGTCCCTGCAGATTCACATCCTGCTCACCAGAGGCCTGGTAGGGGCTCTCTTGTAGGCTTCCCTTGTAGGTTCAGACAGGGAGGCCTCTGGTCACAGTGCTGCTGGGTCATCTCAACTTGGTGATGTTAGACTCTCCCTGATCCCCCTGGTCTTTCTCAGCCACTGGCCTTGACTTCTCAGACTCCTCCCCTAGAAGCAGGGGCGTAACGAGGCAAACTGTAGCCCTGGGCAAAACCTGAGTTGGATGCCCCCCCCCCCCATGGGCGGCCACTCCACCATGACCAATTTCTTTTTGCACCAGGACATTCATGCATGCAGGGGGTGCATTTTTAGACATATCAGCACTAAAATTTCAGTGTATCATCAGGAGACTGTTCTTATGCTACCCCCCACGTTTGGTGAGGTTTGGTTCAAGGAGTCCAAAGTTATGGACTCCCAAAGGGGGTGCCCCATCCCCCATTGTTTCCAATGGGAGCTAATCCCCAAATTGCGTGCCCTATGCAGCCCTTTGTCTGGAGTTAGGTCAAAACTCCTTGGAATCAGCCACTTGACTGAGGGCTTTTAGATTCTGGCTGCGAATTCATTTTCTCTCGGACTATAATTCCCTGGTCCACCGTCTGCTCTCTGCGAACTGCAGACATCTTGTATCTTTACCTTAACACAACATTGCTCATTCAAGATGAAATTGACAGCACTGATATAATAGACCTGGTTTGTGTTTGTGCCCTTACATTACATTGCTAATGAAATAGAGAATTTTTTTAAAAAAATCCTTTTAAAAATGGAAGACAAAGGGGAAGACATAATGGCTGAAGGGGGGGGAGGGTTGAGCAACTACACAGAGGCATGGATATGGACCAAGTGTTTGGTGGAGCAGAGGAATAAAAGCTGTTTTAGCATGATTTCATACTTAAGGAAACTGGCTAGGAAATGGATTGGGGGAAAAACATTGTGGTAAAAGTGTTTCGGAAGACAACCGAGGAAAAGTTTCCAGAACCAAATGGAGGGGAAAATGGGTAGAATTCAAGGGGGGGGGGGTGTCTTGTTTGACAGCAAGATGAGTTGCAAACAGCTCAGGCAAAAAAGGTCCAAAACAGGCCAACAAAATGGAGCTGATCAACGACACTCGAGGCCACTCTGCCAACTTGCTTTTCAAGCTGCAGGGCTGGGTCCAGGAGTTCTGCAGCTGTTAGCTCTACTCCATCCACTATAATTGGATCCAGTCATGTAAAGCATCAACCTTCCAAGCCAGCATCTCCTTCTATCTTGTCTGAATTCACCTTTAGCTTGTTCTACTTTAGCCTTAATTCTGGCAAGTTATCTTGTGGATTACTAATAGGTCTTTTGCTGCCCTATGAAACATACATTTCCTTTTTGTCCCAACCTTTCTACTCAGGGAATTGGTTTTTAGCATAGCCTTTTTGCACTCCTTTTCATTATGTATTTTCTTATAAAGTAGACTTTTGATAGGAGGGGGAACTATTTGCTTTTCTCGGGTGCATACAAAAGCCCGTGAAAACACATGCATTCCTGTATCTTTGGATCAAGTCCTATTTTGGTTCTTCTGCAATAGCCTTCTTACTGCTCTTTAACACAAACAGAATCCATCAAGCCCAGAGGTGACTACTTGACTGACAGCGAATCTCCAGGGTCTCAGACAGATGTCTTTCCCATCCTTGATTCCTATTGCCCAGGGATTTGAACCAGCTGTATGTGTTGAAGCTGAACAGGTGGTGGAAAGGGCTTACCTTTCCACAATTTGGTGCTCCAAAGATCCCACTAAATTTAAATGTTTTGCCCTATACATTTTATGTGCCGTGAATGAGGGCCAAGCCCTTGACAAGCCCCATAGAGCCCAAGGGGCATTTCTTATAAAGGAGCACAGCCACATATGACTGAACACCCATTTAATCTTTCTGTTGTCAGTCGCTTAACAATGATGCCAGAAGAAATTCGCAAGCTCTTTTGTTCAGTTGCTGTTTTGTCACACTCTGCATATTATCATATTAGATGTGGTTTGCACCATAATACGAATTTGTAAATGCTGGAACTATATCTGTCATAAAATGTGATAAAGCAGCTGAGAATCTGCAAACAGTGAAAAAAGATCTGGCTTCCATTTGTCTGAGTGTCTATATTTAAATCATCTTTTTTCATGAGTAGTGTGTGCCCCACCATGTTTTCAAGAGCAAACGTTCTGGGGAGGAAATGTGCTATATAACATCTTTTCTATTTAGAAGATGATGCCTATTAGAATGATTACACAGATGGCTAAAGGTAGAGCATCATGCGTATTTTTTTCATGGGCATGGAATATCTATGTTATGTTGAAGAACTCTGTCAAAAGAAAACCTTGGCTGCCTTCTGTTGGAGAAAACCCCTCAAATGCCTTTGAAGTGACAACCAAACTGGGAAATAAAACTGACTCACAGCCTTTAAGCGATCAAAAAGTGATCAAAGCTGTAACTCTGGAATTCAGAGGGGAAAGTACATGCTTAGGGAAATGAGCAAAGCTTACTGCCAACTAATATTCCCTGGAACAGATAACAGAAACTGACATCGTTGAGAAACTAGGCAGTGGCCACAAAAATAATTTGTACTGCAGCTCCCAAACTTTTGTTTAACCAGTGCGAAACAGTAATTGACATCCACCCCATGAATCACAAAATATCTGTGACACATTTGGGAAATACTGTTATACAAATGCAATTTTTCATTTTCAGACTATGGCCATTCATGCATGCCCCGTGGTTGTTTGTCTCTTAGTGGTTTTTTCCCATGTTTTCCTTTTCACTCCAGGGACAGCTGATCTGAGTGGCCATTTTGCTCTCCCCCCCCCCTTCCTTGTTAGTTCTGCAATCTCCTTTTGGTTTGCTCCATTTGCCATTTTTTAAGGGGGGGAGGTCTATCTCTTCTGCAGTAGACCTTACAGTGGTGTTTTGTTTGAGGGAGGGGGGGTTGGAAGTCCCTCTGAGCTTCCTGAAAGGTCAACCTGAAAAATGGGTGAAACTGCTGGTGCTGTGTGGGTGGAGAAAGACAGGAAGGAGCAGGAAAACCCAAAGAAGGCTGAATGCTCTGTTTTCCTTCACCTTTTCTGCAAAGGGAATGGGAAAGTTGCACTTTGACTTGTTTCTACAACAATGGGAAGAGTCAGATCTGAGAGTGCAGTGAGGTCTGAAGTGGGGAAAATGTGTGAATAATCAAGAATACAACCCCAATGGGATGAGCACTCCATGTAGAGGAGACCACGTGCATAAATGGCCTGTGATTATTGCTTGCAGAAAATGCGAAGCATAATATTCTGATCTTAGATTTTTCTAATCAATCACTCGGAGTGCTTTCTGTGGATGAACATTAATGTCTGATAAAGAACATGTGTAGTTGGGTTATATGTTTCTGTTCTTTCGGGTAATGGTAGGCACCTGCTCAAAGAGTTGTTTTGGCTTCCAATAGTTCTCAATAGTGGCAACTGAGACTTCTTTTTAATTGCAACTTCAAAGTGTAATGGTGCAGAAATTCTAGAGTGCCTGTGCAAAAGAAAAAAAGGGGGGAAATCCTTGTGGAATAGGAGAAGTGAGATTTCTTCATTCTAAAGCAAAAGGCTGATATTCAATTTAAACCTTTGAGCTTCTTCTCAAGATACTTTTTGATAATGTTCCAGATTTTTCACTCAGCCCCTGCCCCTATATTTCTCAGAGCAGGTTTCACTTTTGTGAAAAGTCTTTGCCTGCTTTCTACAAATCAGCCTGTTTTTAGGTCAAGGGTCCCCCCCCCCCCTCATCAAATCTGCCAGCAAACCAACAATAAAAGAATTTAGTACAAGTAGAGCAAAATAAGAATGGCCAGAGATCCACTCTTATTACCCCTTCTGAAGCATCAGCCCTCTCTTCTGTTAAAGGCTGTTCAACCTTCAAAATGTTGTTCCTGGGGATTAGCAGACTCTTAAGATGAATGGGGATTTGCAAAGGGAGGGGAGAATTGGTAGAAATCAGCACAATGTAAGATATTAAAAAATACTGATACTTTTTAACAAAACAAAAAAACCACTAATTATTGTATACCCTTGACCAAAGAATGGTACACTCCTTTTATCTGGGATGGTCATCCTCTTTCCACCAAGCATGCAGCTTCGAAGGGACACACATGGAGTGGTGAGAGAGGTAGGGGATACCTGCCTAGCCAGCCAGATCAGCCAAATCAACCCTGGTGATAAATGGGGTGACCGATGTCACAGCCAGATCACCCTCACATCCCCCACTAATTATTTCTATATCATTTGTGCCCTCTAACCATTATTCCAGGTCACCAAATAAAATCCTATCTTTGATATGCAAGTGAGACTGTTAATTACCTGTAGAATATGAATGCTTTCTCTTCTTTGGTCAAACTTTGGCAGGTAGGTCTCCATCCGGAAAAAAATTCATAGTCGAAAAAATGTTTCCTCATGCACAAACACAAAGATGCACTTTAAATTAAGCACTGTTTACTCTAGACTCAAAATGTACGCCTGGTAATCATATGAGGGGTTTTGCTATCAAAGAAGATTACAGTTTTACAAGACAAAGTGTAGCCCGTTTTAGAAAGACTTTGGATGCAAAAATACAGCCTGTCCTCCTGATGAACCTCACATATAAAGCTGCCACCTTTTTTTTTCTTCTTGCAAAGCTGCAAGGCCTTTAACAGTTCTGTGACAGGTAGTGATTAAACAAGAGTAGCTTTTGCCAGCATGAAGATGCAGTGATGGAGAAACTTCACCTGTTAAAAGCTGGGTTTCTGTCTTGTACAAAAGTGTAAAAGGAGTCCTGTCAAAGGAGGGTGGCAGTCTTACCTCTTGAGAGATCTTTGCCCTAATCTGAACCTGGATTGAAGCGAAGGGGTTTTTCCACATGCTCCACATTTCTGCAAGTATGCCATGACTTCTCCCCCATCAGAGCATCACCAAACAAAAACTATAATTGGCATTACAAGCTGCCAAAGATAAACCAGCATAAAATAATGCTATCGGTGCTTTGATCTCATAAGACAAGGCAAATGTGATTTTTCTTATTCTGATCCCTTGGTATCATACTACCTGTACTTAAAAGGATGCACAAGCACACATTAGCAAAGAGTAACTTCAGACTATTAAGGCATGAATGAACCTCACTGACAACTATCAGCTAGTTATCTGCCAGAGATACGTACTAGACCATCAAACTTTTTAAAAAGCCTTAGGGCAGCAAAAAGGTTGATGTAATCAAGTGTTTTCAAAAGCATCCATCAACTGTACATTCTTTTTACATTCATCAACACTAGTGTTCAGCCTAAGAACTAAAACCTGATTTTCCTTGAAGTGGATTAAACTTTTGCCATTCACGATGCTGGTAAAGCACTAAATAACTCAACAGTGTTCTAAAAGAAAATGTTGGAATAACTACATTACAATTAAATTACATGATTTTAAATTAAATTACGTAACACTCCCCTCCAATGCCCTCAATTACACATTATGTATTTAAAGCATGGGAATCTCATATTGTTCCTTGAAACTATATCCATGGTGATCTACAAGGTTCATGTATGAACAACAGAACAACTAGCAACAACAACAAAAATTTAAATTAATCCACTGAACAGCAGCAAAAAAAAACCCCTCCCGAAAATAACATCTTAAAACATGGGCAGCCCCATCCAAAGTGGGGTGTTAGAGCAGTGGCTTGGGAGGAGGGTGGATGGCAGGCAGCACACCCCTATCACCTCCAAAGGGACTTTAGATCGTGCAGGAAGGAGGAAAAAAACCTGGCTGCCTGAAAAATCCCATAGGGAAGACTGACATGCCACACTTTTTAGTGGCTTAAGTCAGTTGCAAGTGTAGGGTTAGGCATTTCCAGGCTGAAAGTCATTTTGGAACCAACTAATGTTTGCTATGTCCCTAGGGGTGCCCCCTGGGAATGCCTCCTGGAACCCAGCCTCCTGTGATGCAGGGGAAACAGCATGGAAGGCCACTTCCTGGTTCTTGCGCCATAGCATCTTATCATCTAGATAAGCCTCTCTGCACTGGCTCCCAAGCCTCTTTGCTCAGTATGGGTGGCATAGGTGCCAGAACAACCCTTTCATTGCTTCCAGTGTGGCCTCACCCCCCTGCCCCTCAGATTGCTCAGAAACTATTATTTAATTTGTTCTAAGCATTTTTCAAAACATGTGTGCAAAACAACAGGACCATTTATGCTTCTGTATTTTACTTTAATGATACTGCTAATTTAGCCTAGAAGGTCTTGAGTAATGTCACACTAGCTACAGCAATAACAAAAAGAATTTCAATAACCAGTTACCTTGATTGAGGTCCTTTAAATTTGATTATGTAAGAAAATAATTTGGCTACAGCCAATATAACTCCTAAAACTATTCCTGTAAAGAGCTTCTTAACTTTATCTGATGTTGACAGAAGTAGTTTAATGGGGAAGGGGGGCTCCACTTGGTCAGGTCACATGGGGGGGTGCATGGGCAAGCTGCCCCCTCCCAACTGCCTTAGAGCCTATAGTTTAAAGCTTGACCAAAGCACACTGGGCCCAGGATTGGACAGACCAGCTGGACTGACCAACTCCAGCTTTATATTATTGGCTCTGCCCCTCCCCCAGCACAACTTCTGGTCAGGTAGAGCTTGGAGGGTGGAGCCAACAGTATAAAGCTGGAGTTGGTCAGCCTGGCTTCTCAGTTTGATCCTGGGTTCATGGTGGCTTTGGTTGACTTTTAATCTGCAGGCTCAAAGCCTACAGTTTAAAGCTGGACCTGGACAAGCCAAGCCCAGCATCGAACAGGCCTAGCCACTCCATATTCCATATGAAGTTCAGGGAAGGGCAAGCCATACTAGCCAGCTCAACAGACAACTGTGCCCCTGCATCCACACTCTATGTGGAGTTCAGGCAGGACTGCAAATTGGTGGGGGCAGCTTGGCAACGTAGCCCCCCATGTGACCTGGCCAAATGGCAGGTGGGGCAAGTAGTTGTGCTTGCCCTGGGTATCACTTTAGTCAGTTACGTCCTTGGTTGACAGCCCTTTGTTATCACAGAAGAAAGAAGTAATCCACAAATCCCTAATGCTGCAAAAGGTACTGCATTCCAGGAAATATTGAGCTGAAGTTTTTATCTGGCCAGAAGCACAGTCATGAAGTCTATCAGATTATGTGATATTTTGGATTTGACCTTGCGTGACTTGAGAATGGATGGAGCTTAATCTGGCAAGCAAAAAATGTTCTCCTTTATCAAGGAACATTAAAGCATCTAGATATAGTAAGGGAGCCTTTGTGTAAGACAATCCAAGGTATAAAGGGGAGCATATCCTACAGGATCTCTTCATGGTGCTGATAAGTCCAAGTAATACAGACACCCATTATCTTCTGTAGCAAATACAGTTTTCAGCAAAAAGCCCCAAGGCTTCCTCATGCCTGTGCTTCCAGAGATTACAAGCCTAATTCTGCTCTTAAAGAGACATTAGCCACACAACTTGGCATGCCTGTGATGTTCCACAAAAATAATGGCAAAGGGGAATCCAGTGTCTCTCTGGGTGATTCCTCTCTGGCAGAGTTGATCTAGTTTCTACCTAGGTTTGTCACAGCAACTCCCCACTGTCGCTGAGTTTGACCTGGTTTCATTTCAGTTCTGGCCCCCTCAGAACTGAAATTTCTGATTCCAGTTATGAAGTACAGCTTTTTCACCGAAACTAGGTTGAACTCAGTTGTAAGATACAGTGGGGAATCGTCAGGGGCGACTCTCCTGTTCAGCCAATCAAGATATGTGTTTTGGGCATGTGCAGAATGGGAGAGTCGCGGCGGTGAAAAGCGCGCCTTTTTAAAAAACTGCTGTTATTGTCGAAGCTACAATGATGCAATCACATGACTCCCCGTTCAGCCAATCAAGATGTGTGTTTTGAGCATGCGCATGGCAATAAAAGCGCTTTTTAAATTGTATTATTTTGTTTTGTTTTATTTATTTTATAATTTCTTTGTTGTGTTTTCAAAGCTTTGAAAATCCTTCTATGGTCTTCCATGCCTTGAACTGACGTATCTATGTTTTGGCGCCAATTCTATGTAGCTGTGACCGTATAAAAACTAAAAAAAGAGATGCACGCTCACGTTTCCTGCCATAAAATGTGAGCCAATCAGAAACGAGGAGCGAAAGTGGTTCCAGAGATGATCCTGCTCTCTTAGCTCGGTTCAAGATGGAACTGAGTTGAATTCTGTTGCTGTGGGGAGTGAGGGTCACTCCCAAGTTAAAGGAACCTGATCGAACCTAGGTAGACTTTGCAGTGGGGAATCACCCTCTGAAGACCTAAATCTATACCAGAGCTCCATAGATAAGCTGATCACCTACTTTTGCATTGAAAATTAAAATAGCAGCAGGAACAAATGGACCACCTTTGCTGTAAAAAAGTATTATGGCCTTTGTTGCAACTAAAGGCCTGTTATCAGCATTCTTAAGATGGACCCTTCAGGCCAAATTAGCTTGGACATCTGTGTTTCTACAGGAATGCACAAAATCAGACTCTTTAGTCCTATCGGCTTTTATAGAACTAATAGAAACCTGCAGCAGTGATATGAGCAGAAGTTATAAGATCAGAGCCCACCATAAGAAAAAATAGACAAAGAAGGAGATAATGACCAGCATTCATATATGCAGAAGAAAATCTAGATAAATAAAATCCACTGTTGTATCAGAGCAAAGGGGAAAAATAACAGAAAGGAAAATAATGACCAGTGATAAAAATGTCATAAAATTATTTTATGTTCACCGCTACTCTCCTCTTTAAAAAGTAAGAAATAGTAAAACATATTTTTGTATAATTTGAGTATATATTGTCTACTATCAGTGTAAGTGCAATGTTCTGTTAACTCAGTAGCAGCTGTAACTCCCCAATCATTTTAAGTATCAATCAACCCATGTAATCAGTAAAAGTAGGTACATTCTGGATTTGATTCTAGGTGCTACAACATTTAGAATGTTGAGTCTTTCCTTTCCACTGAATGAAACATACAAGATTAGAATATATTGTTTCAGTCTTTAGTGTGCTACCAGGTACCTGTGAAATTCTGCTATCTGATTGGGTTACTCTTCCCCTTGCCTTTTCCACAATGAATCCAGGTATCTCAACCAGTCAAGTACACTGAAATGATTTAACTTATTATTTTGTGCTGTAAAACACCCACATTCATAAATAACTAGACCCCATTTCATAGTCTTCTGAAAGTTATGGGTCAGTGAGCATTCTTGCACCGTGGCTGTTTCTCAGATGAAGCTGCAAGACAGCCCCTATCTTTAATTCTGGTCAGGAGCAAGGAATGGAGGAAAGGGAGAGAATATTTCAAGACTGCCCTGGATTCATGCCAGGAAGAGGAAAAGGGGGGTCTTTGTGAATGGAAATATGAAGCCCAACAGAAACATATTAGTTGGTACTTAAAATCCAAATCTACTGCCAAGACCATTAAGACATTCTGAATAATCCTTGCTATTGCCTTGGACTTCAACTGCCCACTACAATAGAGAAAGCCATCCCCAACTTCGACACTCATTTCTCTAAAAATATTCTTCCCAGAATCTCCTAAATTAGTAACTGCCTTAAAATAGAGGGACTCTAATTTCATTGGCAAAGGTGAACCTGGAGCCTCTTACTGCCAATAACTTACTTCTTTTTGTTCTTTGCAAGACTATTTATGCATCTTTGACCCTTTGTTCACATCTATAGTTCCTTCAGGACTTTCATAAAGAGAGCTAATGCAAACTCCCATTCAAAAAAAAAAACCTCTGCAAGAAACGTATCTCATTTGTGTAATGAATGTCTATTTTTCCTCTCTCTCCCCCTCCCCATCGTCTTCCCTGCTGCCTTCACCCACTTTCTTCTCCTCCACTTTGAAAAGAGACTTCTGTGCCTCAAGCATCATCCACAGAGAGAATGTGTATGCAGTAATGCCAATCCAGGCTTCCTGACAGTGGACTGCAGCCACATGTATGCTGTTTCAGCAATACTCAGTCACTTATAATGTCCCCCAGGAGTTGACTTACCCCAGGATTCTATCTAATCACATACCTTCATCCTCATCTTGGACTCATCTTGCTGCCTACTAGACACAGCTCTGAGTTGTATATATTCTGCATGGACAAACAGGTAATCTCTTTCTGTCCTTAGGGGATTTTTTTCCCCTGTAAGGTCACCACTGAGGTTATTATTTGCCAAGTCAGTGGAAGAATTTTTCATAGCATCATTGTTGATCAGAGAATGGTAAGGATCATCTCAACTAGTTAAAGCTAATGACTTCAGCAAATTGCGAGGAAAATTGTATACCTGCTATGATTACATATTTATCTCTTCCTTCATTATTAGGGGGAAAATTCTAATATTCCAAAATCACATATATGTATAGCTGCTCTTAGTATAAACACTGCTATCATTTTGAGTTCCATACATATAGGAACTCCTTAAATGATACTCAGGTAAAACCTACCGAGACCCTGTTTCTAAGGGATTCAGCATAAAATTTACGTACCAAACTTGTTAATTTCCTTTATATTAGTGTAAAGATTGTATCTCTGTATCCTTTCTTCAAACTAGCCAAGACTAAATCTTTTAATCTCTGCGCATCAAGAAAATTTTCCAGCTCTAAAAGCACATGAGCTGCTACATATTTCAGTTTAAGCTTGTCAGTCTTCATTAAAAACAGAAGACAATGCTGGATTCCATGCAGGGCAAATATAACGAGTGTAGGACACTATATAGATCATTGGGGGTCCTGTCCCCATAATGAAACTGCCCCATTTTATTTCCCTCAACCCAGGATTTTCAAAAATTGCTAAACCAGTGAACATTTTGCAAAATCCCAGGTTGGAGTCATTTCCGTGCAAATGGCCAGGCAGGAGGCACTTTATTTCCCTCTTTGCAACTGTGCTGACTACAGTCAAGGAGAATCCACCTGCCATTGCTCTGCCATTGCAAGGAGGCTTCTTTTTCTTTTAATTTTGTGTGTTGCACCTGATTAAGTATTGCACCTGCATAAGTGTGTTGCACCTGCATAACTGCATTGTGGGGTGATTGGCATGACTGTGGGGGTTCATGTCTGTATGCCTGTGTTGCCTGAAAAGGAGAGAAGTGTCTCTATGCAGAGGTGCAAAAGCAACCCAGATTTTTTTCCATGGACTCCAATTGCTGCCTGTATGGCACATATGTGAATAGGAAAAAAGAAAACAGGTTCCTTTATAACAACTGCAACCCATTATACATTTGCTGTGCGGAATCGACCCTTGTTCCATATGAAACCTATCCAAACCAAGAGTTGAGAGCATTCCTTGCAATATACTACATGTTTCACCCAGGATTATTGTGACTGGGTAGCTGGTTGTTAATCAATATGTGACCCAAACTGCATTCATTCATTAGTATCATAAATGTTCCAAATCCAAACAAATGTTTTGAATGTATTGTCGAAGGCTTTCACGGCCAGATTCAACTGGTTGTGGTAAGTATTCTGGACTGTGTGGCCATGGTCTGGTAGATCTTGTTCCTAACGTTTCGCCTGATCTGTGGCTGGCATCTTCAGAGGTGTATCACAGAGGGAAATCTGTTACACACTGGACACAGATGCAGGCCAAATGTTAAGAACAATATCTACCAGACCACCACCACACAGCCCGGAAAGCCCACAACAACCAATATTTTGAACATTTTTGAATAAGAAATTTTCTGATGTGACAAATGGTCTGGTCCCTCAAAGACGAGTGTCTGTTTCCTAATCAGCTGATGGCTAAAGGCAGCCTGTGGGCTGTTGTGGTTTGAGTACCAGGTTAGGATCTGGGAGAACCCGGGTCAAGTCCGCACTGCCATGGGAGCTTGCTGGGTGGCCTTGGGTCAGTCACACACTCTCAGCCTAACCCGCTTCACAAGGATATTGGGAAGATACAATGGAGGTGAAGAGAACAATGTAAGCTGCTTTGGGTCCCCACTGAAAAGAAAGGCAGGGTATAAATAAAATAAGTAAGATAAGTAAATGACAGTGAAGGTGGAGAGTGACTTTTCAGACAGATATTTGATGTCAAAATCCAACCAGAACAATTTTTCAGTATTCCTGTGGACCAAGGTTGTCTTCATTGATATTTCTGACACAACTTTTTCACTCTCCCACAATCTCTGCATAGTTTAGGAGGACATTCTAGTGCTATACATACATGGTATTCCAGTACCTATATTCCAACATTTTTGTTAGGTTTCCATTTTTTTTAAGTTCATTATTCTCCATAGGGAAAATTTCTGGATGGCTGGGGAGGGTTGTTTTTAAAGATATAGGCACCAAAATGGCAACAGAGCAGCTAGTGCCTGTCCTTTTAATAACTGCCAGCTTTTAAGAAGATTAGACTGTGGGTTCAGATCTATAAGCCACTAGGCCAGTGGTGGCGAACCTATGGCATGGGTGCCAGAGGTGGCACTCAGAGCCCTCTCTGTGGGCATGTGCGCACAGAGTTCGTCATGTGGGGGAGAAATCGCCCCCCCACACACACACACACACATCTAGGCTGGCCTGGGCTGCTGGACTTGATGTGCGTGCACCTCAGCCAGCAGGGAGGACTCGGCTGGTGGGCCTGGTGCCTGTGCTCCAGGTGGCTGCTGTCCAGGGTGTGTGTGGCAGAGATGCTATAGAGGCACAGAGTGGTGCATGTGGGACTTGCTGGAGGCTACAGCAGGTTGGCCCCTGCTCGGGGGCTTATTCAGGTTAAATTCTTGCTCTGGCACTTTGCGATAAATAAGTGGGTTTTGGGGTTTGCAATTTGGGCACTCGGTCTCGAAAAGGTTCACCATCACTGCGCTAGACTGTGGGTCCAGATATATGGGCTCCTAAACAGGATACCCCCAGCCATCCTTTGAAGGAAAAAAACCTCCAAGTTTCTTCCAGGGCAAAAGCTGTGTCTGCAAGCTTTTGCCTTCACTATTCAAACCATGCCTCCAATGGGAAACCAATGACTAGCCCAACATAACCTTTGCAGGGTCCAGTGATCCCAGTAAAACCACAAGTCAATGTGCCAAGCCAAACAGAACTAACATCAAACCAGAAAATCTCTGAGTGGATGAGTGTGGGGAGGGGCATTTTTGCAAGCCCAACAAAACCAACTGCAATAGGCAGATGCCCAGCAGAACCCAGTGCCACTGTGGCAGTGCAAGCCCAACAGAAGTAATATCACACCAGAGAATCACAGCAGAACAAATCCCAGCCCAGGATTGGGGGCACAAAGCAACTCTGGCAAAGAGAAAAACCTCTTGAAACTGACAAATGTGCTTGGAATAAATAGAAACATTATGGCAAGCCAAGAAAACACAGAAACAAAGAAAAACAAATAAGGGAAACCAGAAAGTCCCAGGAGTCCGCAAAAGTTGGCTCCGTATCTTCCTGTTTAATCCTAAACATTTCTGAGATTTTTTTTGGACTTTTTTTTTGGGGGGGGGGGGTATCCTAAAAATTTCCAGGATATATTTTAGATGCTAGCTATACCTGATAATACTGATAAGGTATTTTGGGGGTATATTTTCAGATCAAGTGTATCCAAATGTCCATCCCTAATGAATAGTGAATGTCAAAAGAATAACTGCTGATAACCTAATTATTGTGAACAATCATAGTTTGTGTGTTTCAGAAATGTCTGCATTCCTGAAAATATTTAAGGAAGTTCCATTGGAATCAATGGCCGTTACTTTCCAGCAGATATCCTCAGGACTAGAACACTGGCCAGTAATCTTTTTTTAATGTACACCTTCTGCCAAATGAGTATGCAGAGGTGAATTCCTATTTCAGATCACTTGCAATAGTTCAGGCAACACTGGAGTCATACAGTCCAAACAGTTGTGTTGGAATGGAAATTACTTGAGGTTCATATCAAGAGTTTGGGTTCACAATCAGTGGGAATGGGAGTCCAGAGTCATTTCAGTGCTTTTCAAATAGCTATTCATAGAGATTCAGCTGCACTTAGAGCTGAATTACTGTGAAAGAAAAGTGACTTCCATAAAAGAAGATTACACTTGCATAATAGTAGCAATTCAAGCCAAGAAGTTTATTCACTCTCATAATTGTAGCAGGATGTTTACAAAGGCATTCATGGTCAGAAAAAGCAAGCAATTCTATTTAATTACACCATATTACAAGAAGTGTTTAATTTCTAAAAAGGAAATAGGAGCTGAGCCACAGCATCTGACCTAATAGCTCTGCTTTCTCATTCCAGAAGTGTGAAGATGGTCTGAGTGATTATCATTATTACTCAGTGATTATTAAAATGCACTTTGTATATTCTCAGAATTTTGTGGTCTTGTTCTATTAAACATTTTATATTGCTGCATTGTGAAACAATACATTGGTCTCGGGGTTCAGTCATTAGATACCCCATCTTGAATTAAATCCTTACTATAAGACTGTCAACTTTCTGAAGGGTTTGTATCAAGATTCCATGCGCTTCCAGTCAACGCCCTGTCATATCACAATTGTGCATCTGGCCTCTGTGACAAGACCTCTCATTTAGCACCCCAGGTCTAGCCTTTTAAATACGCAATATAATGAGCAGATCACAAATACATTTTTTCCTTTTTTTACTGGAAGGTGGGAGAGGGGGAGAGATGAAAGCAAAAGCAGTTAACTTTCAAGAAAAAGTTTACTCTATCCAAAAACCAATTTTCTCCCCACTTTCTTCCAGCTCCTTCTGTTTCCACCTATCTGAAGAAGCAACAGACTGCTTCCTGCCCCTTCTTTCAGGGCCTAGCGACTTCATACTTGGGATCCACAAACTTGCCAAATCCGAGAGCACAACTGAAATTATGACAACAGATAGTAAGTAGGTGCCACAACCAAATGGTTGCGATCAGAACTGGGTCCAATTCAGAATGTTGGGAGATTGCCAAAATGTAGGAATTTCCTAGCCAGGCATCCTCCCATGATGAGACAGCTGTTTTCAAATGGGTGACCTCAGAACACAAAGCCAGCGCCTCCTATTCTGAAGCACCTCTTATTTCAGTGATACATGAAACCCAGGATTGACTCTGCTTGTGGGAAGAAGCAGGTGATGCCAGGAAGGTCATCATTGCCCACGATGGTGTTCATATTTAAATACTGGGAACCTCTGTGCTACATGTGATTGGAATGATCCTCAAGATGATTTTATTTAGCAAAAGCATCCGAAAGGAGTAGATTCATCGTAGAAAAGTTGTACCGGGGAGGCACTTAAACCTGTCTTCTGTTGCTCTGCCAATCAGACAATACTGTCCTCAACAGAGCAGTGGTTAGATTCAGTATGAGATAGCTTTCTTGTCCTCTCTATTCCAGTCAAGCAAAAGCAATTCTAGGTACTTTTACTTCCTCACATTTGGAAGCAATAATCTACCATCTCATTAGACACCCACAAACTTGCTTCCAGAAATTATGGAGATTATGCTTCCAACAGGATTTTCGTGGGAAGTTGAAAGAGTTTGGCTTGAGCTTTCCTTTAACTTGAGCTTTCACTTCCTTTTCATTTCATTTGCTGTATAAGAAATGCTGCAAAGCAACACTTGTTTTCGGTTTGAGATCACCAGCAATTATTGTCACAGTGGAAGCAGATACTGCAAATTTAACAGAGCTTTTAATGTGAACTAATTGCATTAGAATACATTAGTAGAAGTGTACATTGTAGGTTTTCTGTTCCCCTGGAAAGGTCATCCTAGATTCTAGTTACATAGCTACATAGAGGAAGTCATATTAGCACAGTTATCCAGAGAGCTGCTGTGTGATAAATTTCCTTTGATTTGCATTATCTGATTGTAACAGAGTCCTTCTCCTTGTGCTAAATGAGTAGGGAAAGACCTCCAGTGACAATAGGGGGAAGTTCAAAGCCTTTGAGGCTTTTCTTTTTTGACAATGCACTCATTTTCTACAACTAGGCTAACGACTGTACAGTCCTGATGGGATGCTGGCAAGCTTTTCTATAAAATACTGAACATTCAGTGAAAGTTTCTGTTATTTTGGCAAAAGTCAACAGGGTTTCTGCTTCTTCAAAGGTACATCAACCCCCTGATGCTCCATAAAAAGAATGCACTTGCTTTCTCTTTCTCTCTATAGAAATGACTCCCAGCTAGAATTTGAAATTGTAAGTTGTCTATTTCTGAGATGCCCCCCAAAAATGTTGGCCTATATCTGAGATGCCCAAAAAAGGCAGGAAGCTGACCAAAAATGCACTCTGGGTTCACTGAATGATAGAAGATGTGGGGAATTTCAACATGTTGTTGATTATTTTTTTTAATCTTCTCATTTTGCCCAATCTCTGTTATACCATCTTTTGTAGTATGAACTAAGCTAGAGAGTGTGCCCAAACAACACACCAAGGATCAATGGACACAGTAGATTCATGAAGCTGGTCCACCTTGCTTGGCATTGTCATTGGTCATTGGTCCATCTTGCTTAGTATTGTCTACTTTGACTGGCAGCAGCTCTCTAGGGTAACAAAAAGGTCTTTCCAGCATCAGTTACCTGAGACCATTTAATTGAAGGTGCTAGGGATTTAGTCTGAACTTTCTCAAAGCAAAACATGCTTTGCCACTGAACCTCACACTGAATCAGACCCCTGATCTATTGAGACTTGTCTACGCAGATTGGCAGTGGCTTTCCAGATTCTGAGGTCTTTCATAAGACATTCTTTATAGTAAGCTATTATATTTCTCCCCTCAGCAGGTCTGGTCACTAACAGCATCATTCTGGGAACACTATCTAGACAGCAAGCCCCACTGAATACATTTGAGTATATTCTGAGTAGATCTGTTTAGGACAGTGTTTCCCAACCTTTTCGATGTCGTGGCACCCTTGACCTTGCTCTTCATATCTCAAAGCACCCTTGAGGAAAACACCTATTTTTAAAATTGATTAACTTTAAACAATGTACTTGTAAAAATATTTATTGAAATGCCAGTAAGGTCCCAGTATCTCCTGAAACAATTATTTTCTCTTCTGTACTTGCTACAACATTTCAATATTTGTTCAGCTGTATCAATATGCACTCAAGGTTCAGAATCCTCCTCTAATATATTCACATTCACATATATGCATGTATGTAAGATGTCTCAGATGGAATTATCTTATCCTTAACTCTGTATGCATGGAGATGCTTGCTCTCTCTCTCACACACACACACACACACATATACAGGGAGGGGGAGTCATTGATTTCAAAGTTATAGGTCTGAAGATTACCAGGATAATTTTAAAGGCCTTTAATAAAATTAATAAAATTACTGTCAGACTTGTTTATGATTAACAACAAATCTTGAATACTGAGACTAATCAGAACTATCTTTTCACCCACAGCACTAGCTTTGCCCCTGCTATTTCCACCTAAAACCAATGATTGTTGCATTCTACTTTTTACTTTGCTACAGTTCAGAACAATTTATAATAGATAATGGTCTATTTACAGAACTTCTCACATGCAATGTAACTGTCCTTATTTTCACTGGAGTTATAGAATGAGATTACAAGGTAAAGCCGCCTTACATGGTATAGTGCTTTAGCATAGAATGTACAAATCTGATTAGTGAAAACTCTGTTGAAGATATTCATTACAGATGGCCACCAAAAAAATCAGTACTTCCAAGATGTTTTCTCCATTGGGACCAGGGTGGTGGTGGTGTTGGTGGTGGTAGTGGTATCTTTTTGGCAGAGAGTTAATGATTTGTGCCATTAACTTGTGTCATCTTATGCCATCTCAGACCATTGGTCCGTCTTGTTCAGGATTGTTTACTCAAATTGGCAGCAGCTGTCCGGGATCTTTGCAGAGAAAAGCCTCTCTCTGCACCTCTCGGAATCCTTTCAGCAGGGATGGTCCTTCTGCCTGCCAAGCTATTAACCAAGTGACTGAGTGCAAATTAAGTTCAAAACTAGGGTACTTGTACAACTTGAATAGGCACAACTGCTGCATTACTCAATACGACTAACTAAGCCCAATCAAATTGCCTTACTTCTCTTTTTATTTCCTGTCCCATCAGACAGACTCTATTGCACCAGACTGCAGGCTACATAAAAAGGGCCAGCTTGAAAATTAAGCAAAGTCATTCTATTAAATGGTGTCTAATAAACCATGAAAGTGAATAAAGTGCATCACATACAGTTTACATAAACCAAATAACATACAGAAAGACAATAAATAATATGTACACAAACCAACTGGCAAGCGCAGGAAAATCCTTGGAAGATATTTGGATAGTTAAGAACACAAAAGTCCTAATACAACAGTCTCAGAATC
Organism: Sphaerodactylus townsendi; assembly: GCF_021028975.2. NCBI lineage: Eukaryota > Metazoa > Chordata > Lepidosauria > Squamata > Sphaerodactylidae > Sphaerodactylus > Sphaerodactylus townsendi. Next base: position 128,651,739 of record NC_059425.1, on the reverse strand, counting down.
AGGACAAATGTGAATTGGAGCAAGTAAGTCCCACATAAGTGATAGACAGGAAAATCCAGAGCTCACCCATTTTTCTGCCAAAAGCAGTTTCATCAGTATGGTGTGAGTCCTAAGGCTGGCCCATGTGGAGATTTAAACCAGTTTGGAATATAATGCAACTTGTAATATTTTCCCCAAAAAGAACTTGTAATATTTTCCCCAAAAAGAATCTCAAAAAGGATATTGAGGAGATATAAAAAGTGCAAAGAAGGGCAACAATGATGATTGAGCGACTGGAGCACCTTCCCTATGAGGAGAGGCTGCAGCGTTTGGGACTCTTTAGTTTGGAGAGGAGATGGCTGAGGGGGGATATGATTGAAGTCTAGAAAATTATGCATGGGGTAGAAAATGTTAACAGAGAGAAATTTTTCTCTCTTTCTCACAATACTAGAACCAGGGGGCATTCATTGAAAATGCTGGGGGGAAGAATTAGGACTAATAAAAGGAAACACTTCTTCACGCAACGTGTGATTGGTGTTTGGAATATGCTGCCACAGGAGGTGGTGATGGCCACTAACCTGGATAGCTTTTAAAAGGGCTTGGACAGATTTATGGAGGAGAAGTCAATCTATGGCTACCAATCTTGATCCTCTTTGATCTCAGATTGCAAATGCCTTAGCAGACCAGGTGCTCAGGAGCAGCAGCAGCAGCAGGCCATTGCTTTCACATCCTGCATGTGAGCTCCCAAAGGCACCTGGTGGGCCACTGCGAGTAGCAGAATGCTGGACTAGATGGACTCTGGTCTGATCCAGCAGGCTAGTTCTTATGTTCTTATGTAGGGTTTTGACTGGAATCAATCATAGGGATCATAACACTCCAGTTGGCTCCTAATCTGTTTACAGGTTCAATTCAAACTGCTGGTGTGTTGACCTTTAGCCCTATATGGTTTAAGAATGAAATACCTGAAGGACGTTATACACCTTTATAACCCGATACAGCCACTGTGGTCATTTTCCAGGATCTGTTTTGGATGCCCCAAACCTCTGTGATTACATGGGTGACAACTGGTAGACAATCCACTCAGTCATGGCACCAAAATTCTGGAATTCTGTTTCCAGAGATACTCACCTGTCTTTTTCTGTTGCTGTGTTTCACTAGTGAGTAAAAAGCTTTTTTTGTTCATCTGGCATTTATTCAATGATCTCTGCTTCCTGTCCTGTGTTTAATTGCTATTTTATGTGTATATTTGAGTTTGGCTTTAATTGTTTGAATATGTTTTTGTTTGATTTTGATGGTTTTTAATACATGCTTTATGGTGTGTTTTTAATTTCTTAGCCCTGATGATAACAGAAAGGCAGGGCATATATTTTATAAACAAACACATATCTAATGATGCAAAAAAAGAAGCGGTTTCAATTAGTAATTGCAGTGTGTGTCACCAAGTCTCAGAACACAAAAAGCAAACAAATAAAAACCCCATATTTAATATTGTTCAAAATGTGCACAGTCAGAGAATCTTCCTCATTCTCTTAATTCAGGAGCTTGAAACTCAGCCTACAATATGAATTGCTTTTCATTTCAGTATCATGTCAAGAGCTAATGAAAATATTTTTGCCGTACTGATAATAAACTGATTGCTATCTAATATGGAGCTAATAGTATTAGCGTTATTGATATAGAAGTATTGATTTGCTAAAATCTTATGTTAATGCATTTTCAAGACTAAAGCAGGATGGCAATTGAAGCACTGGAAATAAATTGCTCAGTGGGGCCTTCCATCAGACAATGAATCCTTAAAGATTATGTCTAGATCTTCATAGATCAGTAGATATTTAACCAAGTCTCTACAAAATATTTATTTGATTTATGCGATGTGACACATGTCAATATCACAATATGCTCTCTACAGTTATTAGCTGAGGGGGAATTGTAACCAAACTTTCTCTCTCCCCCTACACACACACACACACACACACACACACACACACACACACACACACACACACACACACACTTCTGAATATAATATAGAACCATCACTGGATGTCATCAGAGAACTTATAAGAATTTCACTATTTGTTTTAGGGAACAACAGGTTTCTAGGTAATATGCCTATACACACAGGTGACCTCAGAGGTAGTATCACTTGATGTCTCAGAAATAAGTGTGACTCCATGTTTGAGTATGGAATGTTGTGCCTCAAGCCATTCTGCAATTCACCTTATGTCTAACAAGCCATGTCCTTAGCAGGATTCCATCTTTCCCATCATACCTTTCCCACAGCAGTCCTAAGGAACCAGTTTCATGCAATAAAGATTAGAGTGTTGTCCTAGGTAAAAATGGGTTGAAATCACTACTCTTTTTTGAGGTTCACTGAAGAACTTGGGCCTGTCTCTCTTTCTCATCCTAACATACATTATAGAGTTACTGTGCAGATGAGAAAAGGGAGTAGACAGCCATGTGCACCAATTTGAACTCCTTGGATAATTGATAGGACAAAGTGTAATGAATGGGAATCAGTACGCTTCCATTTGCTTCCTCTAAAACCCAGCAGCCCTAATGCATAAATTGTTTCATTCTTCAACTGGTAAAACCTTCTTGTATTAGATTTTTCTTTTTTAATGAAGAACAGAATTGTTACTCCTTATTTTCAGCATTTTAAATCATTACACCTTTGCTACTCTGAGCCATCTTTTCTGAAAAAAAATGAAAAATCAGTGATAGAATACTTTACCAAAGTGTGTGTGTAAATTTAAGCATCTTGTAGTTTATTTCAGCATGATGGTTCTCTGGTGATGTATGCCCCAGTTATAAAGGACAGCTGAAATGCGGGTGGAAAAGATGAATTTGCTTCCTCTAGACATATCAAGCAGCAAAGCCCCCCCATGCTGTGATGCAGAAATATCCAGGCAAAAGAACACACTGACTTATGAGCGCATGATTACTATTCATCTTTATCCTGATTAGCTTTATATCAAAGGGTTGATTTAAAATCAAGTAAAGAAAGCTCCGATTTAGATTTAATGATGAACATTCATTTAACGTATTGGCTGTATATAAATCTGCAATGGTTAAAAAGTTCCACTCAAATATGGAAATGTCCTTTTCAGCATAAAAAGGATTTGGCTAACACAAAAACAAACTGGAGTCTGAGGGTGGGGGGAGCATCACAATTCCTCGTTAACATTTCTGATAATGTGCCCATTGGTGGGCAGCAATACTGGGTCAAAGAAGCATAACCTACAACAATGGTCCACATTAAACACAAGAGAGAAAACTGTGGGTACAGCCATAGTAAATACAGTAAGCATATTGATTTCAGTGGAACAGATTTACAGTGCAATCTTAAAGAGACTCCAAAACATAGAAAGATAGAACTAGAAGGGACTCAAAGAGTCATTTAGTCCAGTCCCCAACATAATGCAGGAAATTCACAGATGCTTCTCACCCTCTCTTCCAGTGACCCCTGCTCTATGCCCAGAGGAAGGGGAGAAAACGACAGGATCCCTGGCCAATTTAGTCTGGAGAAAAAAATCTTTCCTGACCCCAAACTTGCTTTATGCCATTGTAAGCTGCCGTGAGCCCTTTTATAAAAATAAAATTAAAAATATATAAATATAAATAGGCAATACAACAACACAAGCCTTTATTGGCATATAAAACGGGACAAAGTTTTAAAACAAAACAAGGTTAAGAAATACAGTTAAAATTGCTAAAATTACTAATTTCCAGTATAAAATTTGCAACAGTTTCACAAAAGAGCACATCAGAGCTGTTCAGGAGATTGGGTATCTTATAACACTCATGCCACTGAGAACATTTCAAGAAAATTGAATTCATGTATTTCATGCGTATCTTATTGTATTTAGGGCATAGAAACAAAGAATGGTCAAGTGTTTCAACCGTAGTCCTATCACATGAACAAACTCTTTTAGAACGTTCCATATTCTTAAATCTTCCCTCCAGAAGAGCTGATGGCAGCACATTACATCTTGCAGTAGCCAAGGCTCTCCTCTGGGTGGGATTTATCAGCAGACGAAGATATGCTGCCATAATTCCACGCTCGCATGGGATTAATAATGTAGTCGGAGAACAGGTTGTCTTGGCAGCACGAGTCAAATTATGAAAATCAAGATCCAAGAGCCTATTCTTAACTAGTCTGAAGGCTTCCACCTTTGTGAGCATAAGGAGTGATTCCAAGGGATAAATAGGCAATATATACTGGGTATATTAGAAACACCCACGAGAGCCAAGCAGTGGCTTGCCCTTCTTTGCTCTCACAGTATGCCTAAATTCATAGTGAGTCATATAATCAGGGTTGGTGTCAGATGGTCATCTGCTTAAAAACTTGCAAAGTAGGAGAGCTCACCTCCTCCTGAAACATGTTTTCCACTGGCGCACAGGTGTCAAGACGGGGAGTGGTGGGGACTCAAGCCCCAGGAGCAACTTTGGTGTGTCACATGGGGGTGCATTTGGCCAACGGCCCCTCTCCTTCCGCACCCCAGGAACAAGGAACTGGAGTGCACTGTCTGCTGCTGCCACCTCCTGGGGCCCCCCTCCCAGCCTCTGCCTCCCATCTGTCTGAGGCGTCTCTCTTGCTGCTGCTAGCCACCCACCTCTTGCTTGGGCTTCTGTTCACCTTTGCCTGACTGGTGAGCAGGTTGCAGAGCACTGCACGCTTGTGAAATGCTGCTCACCTGAGCATGGCTCTCCTCTGCTTGCTGCGATTCAAAGGCACTCCCCAAGTCATGTGTGAGTAGCCAGCTGTCAAGGGTCTTCCGCAAGGTCATTGTGGAGCCAGCGTCATGTAAGGGCCCCTTGCAGGGCCAGGGGTGTTTGGGGAAGGCCAATTGGAATGCCCCAGGGCCGTGGTGGCGAACCTTTGGCACTCCAGATGTTATGGACTACAATTCCCATCAGCCTCTGCCAGCATGGCCAATTGGCAGGGGCTGATGGGAATTGTAGTCCATAACATCTGGAGTGCCAAAGGTTTGCCACCACAGCCCCAGGGGCAGCAGCAGTGAGGCTTGGGCTGGCAAGACAGGGGTGGGGTTGGAGGCCAGCCAGTCAGATTCTTTCTGGTGCCTGGAGGCCTCTTTGAGCCATGCACACCTCTGGGGGGGAGATGTCAGTTGAGGCTTGACTCCTTGCACTGTCCAGGCAGAAGGGAACCAGGGAGGGGGCAGCTGGAATCCGCTCTCCTTCCTTCCCTCCCTGGGTGCACACCAGCACTGGTCTGGGCAACTGGAGGATAAGCAAGTGGCAGTCTTACAAGCATGGGAGGGCACTACCCATGGGAGGCCAGGGAGGGCAGACCAAATGGCTTGTTGCCAGTATCAGGCCAAAAGACTTGGGGATTTAGTGGGATCCACGATGTCGTGGAAATGGCTCAAGGCATGGAGATCACACTCCATGTCAGGCATGGTGGCCAGGAAGGCCTCTGGAGCATGACCCTTGTGCTGGGCAAGAGAGGAAGGGATGGTGCAGTCTGCCCATTGCTGCCAGCCCAACTGGGGAAGGAACACAAGATGTGGTCTGGTGCAGGAGGTGAGGATCCATGGATCCACACATAGTAAGAGAAGCAGTTTGAGAAGGAAAATACAACTATCATACATACAACCACGGAAGAAAACAGATTGAGTCAGGGAATTCTGCAAAGTTGGGCTAGGGCACAAGCTACATGAGATGTTGGCAATTAATTTGCGGGGGGGGAAACCCAATACAATACATCTAAGCTAGATCTTTTCCCCCTGACATTATGACATCTAGTTTCCTATGTGCAGAAGAGTTTGTTTTATTTTACTTATTTTATTGCTACTTTTCTCCCCAATGGGCATCCAAAATGGCTTATCTCTTTTTTTAACTCCTAAATTTTATCCTCACAGCAACCCTGGGAGGTACATTAGGCTGTGCTCAGCATCCATCCTTCTCAGGGGTGGGATTCCGCAGGTTCGCACCACTTTGACAGAACCGGTTGTTAAAAGGGTGCTTGTAAACAACCAGCGGTTACATTATTTGAATCCCACCACTGCTCCTTCTCCACTTTATCCTCACAGCACCATGTGAGGGCTAGGCTGATGGAGTAACAGAACCAAGGTCATTTGGCAAGTCTGGATGTTCCTGTTCCTAGTTCTGAACTTTAACAAGCAACACTGCCTCAGTGTTGAGAATATTTGAAGTGAGAAATAAACCAATAATACAGTTATCCTAGAGCAGGGTTTTGCAACCTGCGGCTCTCCAGATGTTCATGGACTACAAATCACATCATCCCCTGCCAGCATTCCAATTGGCCATGCCGGCAGGGGCTGGTGGGAATTGTAGTCCACGAACATCTGGAGAGCCGCAGGTTGCAGACCCCTGTCCTAGAGACAGTTCGGATAGTTGGGGTAGGCACAATTTGAGTGCTTGCATAGCTACACCCCTGCACTGAGGAACCAATCTGTTAGGAAGTTCTTCCTAATATTTAGCCAGACACTCTTTTGATTTAGTTTCAGCCTGTTGGCTCTGGTTTGACATTCTGGGGCAACAGAAAATATATCCATCCTCTATATGACAGCCCTTCAAATACTTGAATATGGCGAACATAATTTCCTAATCATCTCCTCTCCAGGCTAAATATACCCAGCTCCTTCAACCTTTCTTTTGAGGACTTGGTCTGTAGACTCTCACCCGCTTCACTGCCCATTTCTGGACATGGTCCAACTTATCAAAATCCTTCTTAAACTGTGGTGCCCAAAACTGAACACAGTTTTGTGTTGAATACTATGATACTAGCGCTTTGTATGATCTGGACACTATGCATCTGTTGATGTAGCCCAAAATTGTATTTGCTTTTTTATTAGCTGCCTCACACTGCTGGCTCAACTCATTTTCAATGTATGATCTACTAAGGCCCCTGGATCCATTTTGCAGGTGCTAAGACCAAGCTAATATCCATCCTATAATTATGCATTTTATTTTCCTACCTAAATGAAGAACCCTGCTGAAATTAAAACTGTTAGAAGAACTGCTTAGGACTGCACTGTTTACCATGTAGTTAGCTTTTCCCTTCATGGGGCTTAAAAATCATTACCATTGGCGGAGTCATGCTCTCTGTTTTTATAGCATGATTCACAATCTAGTGAAGATGTAGTAAAGCCAAATCAATGTGTATTAGGTCTTCTTAAAAAAACTCAAGCATGCATCATTATATGCTAATCAACTCTGGATTTCATCAGTTAATTTCTTGTCAATTTGTTGTGTTCTCTCCTAGTATTCCCAGACCCTTCTAAAACTTTCACAATCCATTCTCAATTCAGTTCTAGGGAATTCCTTTGCATAGACTTGTGCTAATAAATAAGATTTAATAGGCAATTAATCATTTTCCACTGTATTATTTATTCGAGATAAACCACATGGTCATATTTTTACTAACAGGAAAGAAATATTACCCTTTGTTAATAAAGTCCAGAACCCACCTCGTCTAATGTATGCAGCATTCTAGAAGCCCATACCTGCAATCTTATGCAGAACCACTTGCCCTGATTCAGCTAAAGCTGAATTCCATCCTTGCCAAGTTAGACAAATATTTCCTTCTTGGCTTCTTGACAGCTGCAAATCCATTTTAGCAGATTACTGCTACTATACATTACTACTAAATATTACTGGATATCATTGTAGCTATGGAAAGGGTCAAAATAGGAGAATCGTCCAATATGGTTCCACACAGATATACATTCAGAATCTGATCCAAATATACTTACAACAATAACTTTAGAATGAATGGAATTTCCTCTGACTTCCAGGTCTCAGCCCATGAGGCCACATCTGGTAAGTTTTGTAATGCTGCTACAGTATCTGTACTGTAGGTTTGGTTTCTATCTCTCTGTGCAATATTTACACTTTCATTTCCCAGGGAGAAGTGAAAGGTAAAGCAGGAAAAGCGAAGAGCAGAAAAGTGAATCAGCAAATATGTGTCTAAGAGGAACACCTGCCAACCAAAACATGTATCTCATGGCATAGCATTTCCTATGATCACATTGCTGGCTCAGTATCATAGAGGGAAGTCATTCAGTATCATTTGGGTGATCTTCACTGGGGCTGTTCCGTTTACTGAATGTGTTTACCAAATGGCAGGAACAGCCAAATGCTATGACAGGGCAAGTAGAAGGGAGAGAGACAGAGGTTTCCACAACAATGTTCAATCTCCAACTCACGAGCAAGCATGACAAAGATTATTTTAGTATATTATGTAATGGAGAAGAACTGCTTCTCAACAGAACAGCCAACCAAAGACTAATTCCTATGTTTCACTGTCCAACCTATCCCTTGAGAGCCACTGTAGTATAATGGTTAAGAACAGGTGGACTCTTATATGAATAACTGGGTTTGATTTTGCAGTCCTCCATATGAAGCTGCTGGATGATCTTGGGCTAATTACAATTCTCTCAGAACTCTCTCAGCCCTACTTATGTCACAAAGTGTCTTGTGGAGAGAGGAAGGGAAGGAGTTTGTAAGCCACTTTGAGACTCCTTACAGTTGTTAAAAGCAGGGTATAAATCCAAACTCTTATTCTGCAACAAAGAAGAAGAGTTGGTTTCTATATCCCACTTTTCTCTACCTTAAGAAGTCTCAAAGTGACTTACAATCATAATCTGGATTCCAGTAGTGGCATGGGGTACCTTTCATCAGCTTTGGCTAGTCAGTCAGCAGCAGCTCTTTCGGGGAAGGAAACATTTGCTACTGTAGCATCTACAGTAGTTTACTGCCACACTCTTTACATGAGGCTGCCCTTGAAGCTATATTTGGTACAGATTGTAGTGGCTAGAACATTAACTAGAGTGGGTTGTAGGGTCCATATAACTCCAGTTTAGTTCCATGTAGACTGTTTCCAAATTTGCTTCTTGGACTAATTCAAGGTGCTGGTACTGATTTTTAAAGCCCTTTACAGCTTAGGATCACCATAACTTAAGAACTGCCTGATCCCATATGAATCTACCCACCCACTCTGGTCATCCTCAGAGGCCCTGCTTCAGGTGCCCAACCATCTGAGTCAAGTCAGGGGACAACCAAGAAAGGACCTTCTCACTTATGTTGCTGATACTTTGGAACTCCCATCCCAGGAAAAAAATTATTAATTTTCTCAATATAGTTAACAAACAGAAAAAAGAAATATGAAACAGAAAAAAGACAAAGACAGAACAGAAAAAGATAATACAGCTACCCAAAAACTGTATGAATATTAGCTCCAATACGTTGGATCTTGAGATTACAAAACTAATATTATCAGAGACCGTTTCCACACGGCCACACTCGGGGGGTTTGCACGAACGATCCCGGTAGGGGCGGGGAAGACGGCACAGTGCTGCGCCATCGCCCGAACACCTTCCCTTCCCTCCAACCTTCCTGTGCATCGCCCAGGCCAGGGGACATGCCCCCCTGCCCTGCACGACAGCTCTGGAGTCCCAAGGCAGGGTGGGTGTGTCCCCAGGCCTGGACAACACGCCAGAAGGTCGGAGGGAAGGGAAGGTGTTCGGGAAAGGGGGGATGGCGCCTTCCAGCCGCTGCCGTTCGTACGGCAGCGTTTGGAAGCCGCTGTTTCTGAAATACCTCGCCCAGGGAGCGAGGTTCGGAAACAGCTGCTTCATGCCGCTCGGGGGTTGCAAGGCTGCCACTGCTGTGATACAGCGGCGGTAGCCGTGCGAACCCCTCCCCAGGGACGCTGTTTTTAGCATCCCTGGGTTGTTGTATTCTGCCAATGCGGAAACAGCTAGAGAGAATATGACAGTCTTAAAATTCACTATTTTCTGTCCATTGGTTGTACATCATCATTACTAAAACAATTTCTTGTATCTGGATCTTTAACAAATTAATATTCTTCCTGTTATTTTTTTTTAACATGGTCAATTCAGCCTCAAATAAGAAATAGTTTCCATTTCTCATCAAATTCATGTTTTAAGCAGCTGTTTACAAGGTTTGTTACTTTAACCATTATAGCATATTCTCTAATTTTATCTTCCCAGAGTTCTGTATTAAGATCTTTATTGGTTTTCCAATGAGATGTAATTATTACTCTTGCTGTGGTTAATAAGTGCCAACATAGTTCATTAAACTTCTGAGGAAGATTTTCCGGCAAGATGCCCAGTAACATTGTTTTGGCAATAAGGGGAAATTTTAGTTTGATTATTTTTGGCATTTTCATGTTTACTTATATCAAATGTTTCCTAATTTTTTTACATGTCCATCACATATGGAAGAAGGCCCCAACCTCTTCATAACATCTTCAACAGAGACCATTACTTTTAGTCATCTTCTTGTTCATTTCAGGAATCTATAAAAGAGTTTATACCAGTTCCCTTTTAGCATTTGGCATGTAGTAAGTTCAGTACTTTTAGTCCATAATGTTTCCCATTGTTGAAAAGTTATCTCTTCTTTGATATTTTGCATCCATTTCACCATGCATATCTTTACTTGTCTAATTTCTGTTTCAAATTTCAACAGCATTTTGTGCAGTGCCCTCACTGTTGATTTTAGTTCTTTTCTGAGTCTGGATGTTATCTGGAAGTATATCAGCCCTTCTCCTTTACCACTTGCCAAGATTTGATTTCCCCATGTTTGTTGATCATTTCCTTATAAAAGTATATTGTCATTCTTCTTCTGTATTTCTGTATCACAATTGGCTTCTATAGGAGATTTTCGAGCTGAAGTTGAGCTAAGTCATAAGTATGTCTTTTTCCAGATTTCAAAAAGTCTTTTTCTTTTTATATGGGAGTCTTTTTTTATTGGCTCTGTCTTTTGGTCAATTTTTTCCCGCCATAGATAACTATGTATATCTGTTGTTCAATCTGTGGTTTCTAATTTTACAAATCTGTGAAATAGATTTAGTATCCAATCAGAAATCCACACAAGTCTGCTGCATGATAATGTAGTTTAATACTGGATATAGCTAGGTCTCCTCTTCTTATTACATCTTGTAGAACTTTAAATCTTATTCTTTAGGATTGCACTGAATCACGTATCAAAGAACACAAAAGGCACTGCAGACTATTTCAGCCAGAAAAATCAGCAATAGCAGAACACATGATAAACCAACCTGGACATAGAATATTATTTGAAAACACAGAAATTCTGGACCACTCTGACAACCACTACATCAGACTACACAGAGAAGCCATTGAAATCCACAAGCACATGGACAATTTCAACAGAAAGGAAGAAACCATGAAAATGAACAGAACTTGGCTGCCAGTGTTGAAAAATACTAGAGTCAAGACAATGACCAATCAGCTCCACACAAACATAGGATGACTATAGACAGGATACTTCTATTCAGATGCTCCCACCTATTGACCTTGCTATCTTCATTGTTACTCCCATGCTATAGACTTCATTGTTACTCATACTTCTATTCAGATGCCCTCACCTATTGGCCTGGCTATCTTCTTTGTTACTCATAGACAATGTTTCTTCACCCACCCTGGACACTCCAACAGGTATATATACTCCACTTGCTTTCCCAACATCAGATCCTCTGAAGATGCCAGCCACAGATGCAGGCGAAACATCAGGAGAGAATGCTGCTAGAACACGGCCATACAGCCCGGAAACCACACAGCACCCAACATTAGTTGTTTGTAATTATTTTCACCAAGGCATGCAATAACTTTTTACAACCAAGAACTTTTACCCAGAATCTAACAGAAATAATGAAATATGCAAACATAGGGACAGAGAGACAGATTTTTTAATATTTGCCTCATGCAAAGTGACTGAGTACAAAAGGGTTCTTAAAAAGCAAACATAATGATAGTTTTCGTATGAGAACTGACATAAATGAAAGATGAGCCTTATCAAACACCCTGGATCCAAATAATACCAACTTTTCTTTAGCTTCAATGGGTTATTCATCATCCCACTTCGCCACACAAGCTTCTATTTGTAATACATTTGAGTGGATTTCAATGGAGCTTACAGCCAAGTAAATGGGTTTGGATCACAGTTTGGATCCAAGTATGTTTAGATCACTCAGGGGCATACAAGGTTGGCAGATCAAGTCCCTGAACTGCTGTGATGCAAAGACTAAGCCCGTGATAGATTTTCAGTAATGTGCCTATTAAGTTTTAAGCTGATTCTAACTGTATTTATGTACTTTGTCCCTTGAGTATGATAAACAGGTTAGCAATTAACTTTAGCTTTATGACCTCTAACTGGATAACTAGTTTTCTAATTGTATTTAGTGACAGTGGGTATTACAGTAGTGTGGTATGGTAATTTTAATCACTCCAGTCCTCTAGGAAACCAGATACAGATTGCAGAAATCTGAAACACTGACAGTACAAATCTATGCAGTCTAAGCTTCAATGGATTTACACTGGAGTAACTTTGCACAGAATTGCCCTGTAAGTATCTGAGAACATGGAGATTTTATTTTCTATGTCTTCTGCCCTTCAGTAACTCTTGTCACTCTGTCTTGTGGTTATTGGAGAAACTTGCTACTCATAGAACAAAACTGTTTCTACTGAAGATGACCTCAATATGTCACAATGACCAACCTTTCCTGTTATGTCATCAAAATATGTTATACAAGCATCTTCTTCACATATGACTGGTGAAGCCACACCTATGCCATTATATAAGGGTCTATTCAGAGAAATATTTTCTCATGTATACACCAGGAGTCAGCCTATTTGGTATCAAAATACCAAGTTCAAAAATCTCTGTATATTAACAATCCAAATGAACAGGTGTCTTGCAGCACTGTAAGGACTAACAAAATTTTATTCTGGCATAAGTTAAAGCAAGAGCCCATTTCTTCCATGAGACTCCTGGTAATTTTTGCTGTAATTGACTGCCATGGCTACCCATAACTCACTGGCATTTAAAAGACTAACAAATATTACATGAGACTTGATAGTAGATTTGAGCAACAACAGAAAATTGGTAACATTCATATTTGGGGGAGGGGCTTTAAAATTATTGGAAAAACCCAAGAAATCCAAATATATGATTCAGGAAAACCAAAAATAATTGGTTTTCCTGAAAAATCTGAAAAAAATCAGATTCAAATTTATGGGGAATTGTTTTGGTGTTTATGCAGTTTTCTGCCTGTAGGGGGCGCATTTTACAATAGCATCAGTTTTGCAGGGTAGCTTTGGGAGACTCTCCTGATGAGACCACCTAAGCTTGGCAAAGTTTGGTTCCAAGGTCCCTCAAAGGGAGTGCCCCATCTCCAATTGTTTCTGTTGGGAGATGGGGACTACCACTTTGATGGCCCATAAAATTCTCACACACACACCCCATCAAACGTCATGAAACCTTGATGCTGTTATCAGGAGAGTTTCTCAAAGCCACCTGCAAGTTGGGTATTTCTGCCTTAAAAAATGCATCCCCTACAGAAATCCTACAGATTCTCCTTTTAAACTGACTTGATGCCATTGAAGTCAATGGGGAAATTCCAGGTGTGTGTGCAGGAAGCACATTTTTCAAGATAGAAACACCAAACTTTCAGGGTTGCTTCAGGAGACCATCCTGGTAAGACCACCTAGGTTTAGTGAAGTTTGGTTCAGGGGAGCCGGTGTTATCGGTCCTCAAATTCCCCATTGCCCCTGAACCAAGCATCAACCAAATTGGATGCTGTCATCAGAATTTCCCAAATCTACCCTGCAGGTTTGGTGCCTCTACCTTAAAAATGCATCCCAAACAGACACCCCCAGAAATTCTCCATTGGCTACAGTGGAGCCAAGTCAAGATCAAAGAATCTAGCAGGCTACAGCAACTTTCTATGGTGGGAAAATTTCCCTCCATAGACTTGCATGTGTGGGAAAAAATTATTACTTTTTTCTCCACCATAGAATTACATGAGGCTTTATGTTGTGCTTCAAATTGCACTGTGCTGTAGATCTTATTGGGAGCTCTGGTGGAGGCCTTGCCCTGGGTAAGGGCACCAAATTTGCTGCTGGGATGCTGATGACTCCCCTCACAGGAGCCAACCAATTTTGCTGAAGTTTGGGTGGGTGGGGCCCAATTATGTGTGCGCCAAGTTTTCCTTCACTTGGATGCCTATAGCATTGCCCCCTCTCAACCAAACTTCAGCAAAGTTGGTTGGTTCCTATGAAGAAAGTCACCAGCAGCCCTGCAGCAAATTTGGAGCCCCATCCCCACAAGAGCCCCTCCCTAATAAAATCTCCAGCACAATGCCAGCAGCATGTGATATAGTTCCAATACAAAAAAACAGAGACCAAAATTACAACAGAAAATTGTAGTAAGGCTACATTTCTCTATGTAGCAAATGACTTACAGCCTAATCCAGATAGGCATAGGAAGTGGTAGAGGGCTGTGCTGATGCATTTGCCCTTATTGCTGGTGGAGAGGGCAAAGGCATTGACAGCTGAGTACCCCTCAGCTTTGTGGTGGCGAAAGTAGGCACCACCATGGAACAACTCAAGCATCCAATTAGGCACCACCATGGAAAAACTCAATCATCCAATCAGATGCCAGTGGAGGGGAGAGCCAGCTGGGGTGTTCCTGGGGGTGAAGCTGATTTCAGTCAGCTTCTATCCAACCTTTAGTGCTGGAAATGGCATGGTATAACTCCATTAAGCTCTATGGAATAGCTTTTTTAGCCACTTCCCCATGGTTTCAGGAAGCCCTCTGGAAGTGGCATGGAAGTGCACCATCCCTGGTCACTTAAGAAACAGGCTGGACTGTTAGGCTGTTATTCAAAAACAGATTGATAGCTATCCTGAATCTTATACATAAATCATATTTGTAAGCTAATAACGTAAGGATGGATCATTTTGCCATAGCAGTGGTATAAGATGAAAAATATGGCATGAAATAAGTTATTATAGTTCATTTCACCAGAAACCGCTTCAGAAATATAAAAATAGAACAATTGCTATTGCATTCATTTTTGTCCCATTTGGACCTATTGCCTTCATGTGATTAAAATAGTCTTAACATGCTATTATTGCTATCATCTGAACATCCTGGACTGGTGTGAGTCAGCGCTCCAAGTATTAGTCCTGACAAGACTCTAAGGTTGACAGTCAGACCACTCAAGATGATTTTCAGCTGACTTCACAATAAATACGTACCGTACTGTCCCAAATGTATTGTAACAGCAGGAAGGTCAGTCCAGCAAAACAATCAATTTCTTTGATTAATGCATGCAAAAAGGTAATTCTGGTTTGGCAATGTTAGGCAGATGGATTAACCTATTGGCTCAGTTACTACCCCTTCATTCCACATTCACTCCTCTCTGTCTATTGTGGAGGTGGTCCTTCACCTCCATAGTGCATGCCTTTCAAGCCAGACACTTTGGGAAACCCTGAACAACATTGGCCTTAAGTGACCAGAAGTGTATAGCACTGGAGGAAATGTACCGTCTAGCAGAGAACTGCACAAGGAATGAAGGAATCATATGCAAGCCATTATATGGGTGTCCTGTCCAGAAATGACTATAACCAAAACTACTACAACAACATTAACAGGCCAGAGGAGATTGCAAACTTGTATTCCTATTCAGTACAGACTTATAAGAATGGAAAGATAACAAGAATGCACTGTGATATTCTCACATCAACTAAAGAAATCCAATTAGGATCAAAGCTCTTAAACCAGCAGCTGAGGCTGGAGCACAGCCACATATCTAGAAGTTCCTCTTCCTTTCTTTGACAAGCAATTCAGAAGACATGAGGGAGAAAGCCAAGGCAGGAGGGAAACTGTCTCTGCCTGCTAATTAAAAACAAAACCCCAAAACTGCAAGCCAACAACTGCTACACTCTCAAAGCCCTTCTGCAAAGGACTCAGAGGAGAGAGGAAAAAGTAAGGCTTGGGGAATGGGACTAGCATTTGGAATTAGGAAATGAATAGTACCATGTTCACTATCCAACTCAGAAGTCAGTCAGCATTTTCTTCTCAAAGGGTCTGAAAATAGTCATGCTGGGAGTTGCTAAAAGCCACGAGTTCCCTTGTATACTCAAGAAGCTCATAAAATGCACACTAGGGATCCGCTCCATGTTAGGGTGAATAGTGCAGGGTCCAGTTTCTGAAGAAGCTGGTGAAGAGAGAAATGCAGCTCCTGACTCAGTAATTCAGCATCTCAGCTTTTTGCTGTATCATCTTTGCACTGCAATGCAAACATATAGTCCTGAATGCTAAACTGGAAGAAATAAAGGGCTGCATGGATTCCACTGCTAAGGCATGACTGAATTCAACATCCTACTATAAAAGCATCACAATGAGCACATGTAGGCAAATGCTCTCAGTATTTTAATTGCATTAGTTTTAATACAAACATGTCAATAAATTTAAAAGTGGGTTGGGTGTATGTTTTCATTCTTTCCTTTCTCAATGTGCTTTATTTACACAGGCTGCCATTATTCTGGGTGCAAAGCTTGTGCTACCTTGCCGTGGAATGTGGTTTAGCTTTGTTTTTAGGTGGAACGAATATTGAGTTGTGACAGGAGAATGTCAGTGAAACTGCTGAAATGCCAAAGTAGGGAACAGAGTGGGGGTGGGGGGAAAGAGAGACTTGGTGGTGTTTAACATAAAAGACAGGGAATCTTCTCTGCTTCCAGAAGTGTTCACACAATTTCTGGTCTCCTTGAAAACCAAATTACGTGGCTACTCACCTCCTACCACCAACTGCTTAATATTGCAGGGAAATGCTCCTCCACATTCTGTACTTGGGGAGACTAGCGAACATTTGCCTGGCGAGCTATTAATGAGTTCCACCCGACTGGTGAATAATCCATGAAATGTAGTGGTTGTTTCTGTCCCACCAGAGCCCATTTGTAGTGTGCTGTATCTTGGCTGGCCTACCTCAGACGGAAGTCAGGCATGTCATACACTTTTCACTTCGCTTCACCAATGTAATTGCAAAGAATTTGCTAGGATCTACTTCTCATTTTTGCAACCTGAATTACCTAGGTCAAATAGAGTAAGAAATTGTTAAAAACAGCCTTCATGTATCACAGAAGACTCCTTAACTAGTGGTCATGCTGTCTAAACTGCAGCTTTTTAAAAAAAAGTGTCCCGGGGACTGGTAGCAGTGGTAGACTGGGATTTCTAGTATTATTTATTAAAGGGGAACTTTTGATTGTATCAGATTTGGGGATAAAATGGTTATGACTGTGTTCTTGTTTTCAAAATGTTTGTTATTTATTGTACACTATTCAAAGAGTTATATTAATGAGCACACTACAAAGTGAATGAATGAATAAATAATAGGGTAACATTTCCACTGGCTTCATAATTTCTTCCCTGAGAAGTTAGGGATATTTAATTTCCATTGACAGAGCTTATTGTGGCTATTTCTAGAAATGGTAATTCTTTTGTTAATTTTGGTTACAATAAAAGATGGCTTGCAGTAGCTCCATATATTGTATACACTGCCTTCAATATACAACACAAATCATTGAATTAATAAAAGTATTGTGGGAGTTTTACATGATTTTCTTCAGTAAATCACCGCAGATTCAAAAATTGTCTGCAAAGCCACTCAGACCCTGGGAGGAAATCATAACAAGGATGCAGCAGCGCTTCTGCCATGCTCTTCCCTTCCCCGTTAATACATCATGTGCCGCACAGAGTGATTACAGAAGCTTTACCTACATCAGCCGCCACAAAACCATTGCATTTCAGGGTCAGTTTGCAGAAGCACATTATCATATGGAAGGTGTGTGCTGAATGGATCTCAGCAGAGTTCAGAATATACTATAGCAACCACAGAATAACTTCTTTGCAGTTTGCAGTTCAACCCTCCTTTTTATTATACCATTGCACAATATATATTTTTGGTAGTTTTGCAGCAGAGCCATGCATTAAGGCAAATGGCATGAGATGCCCAGCTTATAATAAAGCAAACATGCACCTGCTCTCATTGCAAGGTTGAATTCTGCACAGATCTATCCTGCATGATAATTTGTATTCATTAAAAGCCTTCACATGTTGCTAAAAGCTTTGTGGGTATGAAGCAAGCACAGAAAACCGCATACTATCCTTTGGTACAGTTGTTCATCAGCCTGCCAACTTTATTCCCTTCCCAACTTCTCAATATTTCTGAGCAGATGTACACATAGAACAAAATCCTGCTCCCCGGTTGTCAGGAATGTTGTGGATTAGAGATTTCTGAAGGATTTATGCAAACAACATGTAAGTGTTTATATTCACACCTACAAGATAAAGAAACAGTGCCTGAATCTTGGGCCCATTCCCATAGTATGGAAGCATAGTCTAAAACCTTTAAAATATCAATAAAATACACCCACTCCCAAGTTATAGTAGAAATAACCTTTGGTTGTTACTTTTTGAATATAGTGTGCACAGAGCACTGTGAACTGTGTTGGAAGTGAAGGACTTTGTTACGCTGTTTCCTGCCTCAACCTACAGAGGGGGTTTTACTAGAGAGCTAGTGGCTAGATAGGGACCTAAGGATTTGACACCTTTACTCTATCATGCTGGTTCTATCCCTTTGATGTTAGACTGATACTCTCAGGGACTTCCTTCCTTCCGGCTTCTTCCTCGACCCCTTCTCCCACTTCTTCCTACCATGCCTAGAGAGAGGATGGATGCTCCTCGCATCCATCTCCATCCAGCTAGATTAAGATAGCATAGTGACTCTATCTACCTACCTTTCTATCCAGAATGGAGTTCACTAATAAATACTCTTTTACATTAGACTCAGAAAACTATAACTGACTCCGACTTTCTTTTGTGTAAGCTTGCGCTATCATCTGGGACTCATCAACGCGACACGCACGCTATCAATGCAGGTAAGGAGCTTCTGCTGTGTTCTAGCCACCCGTGCCCGCTCTGCTAACTACGATAAGAGATAATCTCCAACTACCAGGAGCACTTATCCCAACAGGTTAATGGGCCCAGGATTCAACAGGTTATTAGGCCCCAGCATTTTTGCCTCAAAAAAGGTTTTTTGGGTGCCAATGTTTGTTTAGCCCATATTTTTTCTTTTTACTTTGGTGATTGAGATCCCAACCTTTGTTTTACCTGTGCGTGAAAGAGCTTGGCACCTCGTCGGAGTTAAGTTTCTGCTAAGTTTTTCCCAGAGCAGCTTAGAGAGAGAGTCTCTGAGGGATTTTTTGACAAAACTTTTCTTTTGTTATTACTGGCTTTAACGACTTCTGGAGCCATTGTGACTACAATGATGACTTCTCTTCTCGGATGGACGACTTCCTCTGAGTGATTTTGACGGAAGACTTCGAGCTTTTCAGAGTGGCGAGCGAGATTAGCGACTCTTCTGATCAGTTTAGAAAGACCTCATTCACGTTTTGGACGACATTAACCCCACCAGGAAATGCTGCAACCGGACGGCAGCAAAACTGGCTTCGGAAGAAATCATCGCAAACTCTGGTGCCTGTGGCTTTTCATCATCCAAACTGTAAGTTCAGGACCCGCTTTCACACATAATTGATATGACTTCTGCTAAGCAGAGATGCTGGACACTTCTAGCCAGACGCTGTACAATCGGGAGGCTGGTCTAATGTCCATGTTTTAAAGCGCCCAGACTATATTTACTAAGGTACCAAGAGAGCACGTCTTTCATGAATCACCTGCAAAAAACTTCAGCAATGTTCTCTCCTCCACGGCTCTTAAAAAATGAGCGCCAGGAAATGAATGATCTTAGATAAGCAGTCTGCATTTCATTTCTAACTCTACCAGAGACTTTTTTTGCACCTCTCGTTGCTTCTTTGGAACAGAGAAAAGGTTTAAAGATTTTCTCAAGCTGTACAAGAGATCAAAATGTATATTTCTGCGTCAGGATGTAATGGCTGGAAATGCAGGGAAAAGTCAGCCCTCTCAGTCTTTGGAACATAATGCCTTTAAGGCATCATTCCATTCTAAACCAAAAGGGCAGACCTTTAGAAATGCAAATGACCACAGAGATGCCTTTGGAGGAAGGGGAGCTCAACCCTTTAGGAGAGGAAGGGGGGATGGCTCAACCCAGATGGAAGAGATCACGTGACGGTACGCAGGAGCCAGTGGAAAGTTCGCTTTGATGTGCAATTTGGCCACAGCAATAAAAATACCTATAGGCCACGCGGTCCCAACCAGGGATTCACCTCTAACAAAGAGAGATCATTTGCTACACAATGCCCAAAAAAGCCTGGTCCTGCACAAAGCAAATTCAGGCTGTGTGTTGCCAGCAGCCAGCCACTACAGGGGCAGACTCTTACAACTAAAAGATTCCCCTAAGCAAAAGGACAAATCTGAGCAAGCTTTTAAAGAATCGAAATTTTTTACACTAAAAGTGCACATAAAAAGGTGACAAAAATGACTGTTTAATTGATAGTGGTGCTCTCATGCAAGTGTCCTCAACAGATTAGACTTGTTTGTAGAACTGAGTACAAAATCCCAGAACAAAGAGATTTACATGGGGAAATGATTATGCATTATGTTCTCTCATACATATTCAGGGACTGCAGAGAATCACCCTTTGTATATTGCCACAAATCCGGATAAATGAAGTTGCTAATTTTACCATTGAAAATGCATATTATGCACCAAGAGATGACTAATTCTTCTTTTGCTGTCAATAGCTGGGGAAATGGAAAAGCAAAAGAATTTTGAATTGAATTTTAAAAAAATGGCAAATGTTATGTGTACAAAAGGAAGAGGAATTGTCGTCTCATTGCATCTCAAATGAATGGACTGTACCATTGATTAATCAATTGCCTGAATAATTCCCTATATGAAGATGCAAGAACAGAAGTGAACTTGAACTTGAAAAAATGCAATGATGATTTTTCAAACCAATTCTAGCAAAAAAGCCTGCAACCACACAAACATTGCCTTGAGAGCATATGCTGCATCAACGCCTCAGGCCACTGTGCAAATGATATGACAAATCCTAAGAAAATGCATAAAGAAGCTTTGACTAAAGATATTGTTTTTGAAAACTGTGGAAACTAACTTTTCTTGTGATTCTTGTCTACAAGCTACAAAGAAGCTCGTGAACGCATCTTTATCCTAAACAGAGTGAGAGGAAAACGAAGAAACACTAAACTCTCTAGACCTAATCCCACCTCCCAGACATTTTGTGGGCCACTTCCTGAAACGCATTGGTAAATTTAAATATTTTCCTCTGACTTATTTTATTGATGATTATTCTAGATAATGTAACCACATTTCTTTGGAAAGTGAAAGGATCTGAGACTTTGGACAGGTTTAAGGACTATGTATGTCATGAATGTCATGCAGAACAAGTTCCATGAAAATCATTCAAGTCCTACAAAGTGATGGTGCTGGAGAATACACATCCAGTAAGCGATGCAGGAGTTCATGAAATCTGAAAGGAATTCCAACTTGCACCAGACCACGGTTCCCATATTGCCCAGCTCAAAATGGCGCACTTCAGAAAGAGCTAATCGAAAGTCTACTGACCAAGGTAAGGTGCATGCTCATTAATGCACATCTCCCTCAGCACTTCTGGGGAGAAAGGAATCATGAGCAGCAACATTACATACACAATAGACTGCACACTAGAGCCACAGGCCTAACACCTTTTGAACTTTGGCAAGGTTACAGAAGCCATCAATGGCACACCTAAGAGTCTTTGGATGCACAGCTTATGTATATATTTGCAAAAGAGAGAAAAATGCGAAAGAGTAAAAGTTTGAACCAAGAGCCAAGAAAGCAATCTTCCTTGGATATTCTTGCTTCCAATCAAAAAGCGTATGTCAGCTTGATGAGCAGCTGATACACATGAGATCATGATCAGCAGAGATCTGATTCAATTTGAGGAAAATGAAATGGCCATGTGTCTCCAGAGGCACTGACAATGACCAGACCAAGCCCCGGCAAAGACTGGCTGATGTATCCTGTTGCCAACGATGCACAGAGAGATGACTTAAGCGTTGAGATTTAGATGACAACCTAAGATGTATTTGATGAACCAGAAGAAATTCCAGATGCTTAGATGTTGAACCAGAGTACCTACCAATACCAGCAGCAGTTGCAGAGGGGAAGAAATCCCAAAGAGAGATGAGGTGAGACGATCAAAGCCTTGCTATCAAACAAAGGAGTACCACCTCAAGGCAAGACTGGGAATTTCCTACCTCGCAAGTTCCATGTTAGATGAACGAAGTCATGGGAAGATATATCCCACTTTCCACCACTCAGAGGCTAACAGAGATGGAAGCTTAAGCTGCACTTGATGAGATGAACTCTCTTAGAACAGGAATAAAACTTGGACTTTAACTGAAATTCGCCAGAAGGAAGAAAGGCAATTGGCTGTAGAAATGGGTCTTTAAGCTGAAACATGATGCAAGAATTATAGCCAAGCGTCACAACGCTACAAAGAAACAAGATTGGTTGCTAAATTGGCTACTCTCAAAAATATGGAGAAGATTATGATGAGACCTTCAAGCCTCTGTTGTGAAAAACACTACAGTCAGAACTTTGCTGAGTAAGTTGCAGCAAGCAAAAGGATGCAAGATTCAGCACATTGGCAGTGAAGATCATGGCGTTTTTACATGGTGAGTTTGGATGAAGGCGATTTTTAATGCAGCAACCTCCAGGATTTACAAGCTAAGTAGGCAAGGAAAATTACGTCTGTTGTGCTCCAGCAGCTTCTCTTCACAGAGTCTGAAACATAGGTCACAAAGGTCTTGGAATACAAAATTGAACCAAATGTTACTTGAAGCAAAATTTCAACGAAGTGCAAGGTGGCTGACCCATGCCTTTATGTCAAAGAACAAAAATGGACGAAAATGGACTTATATTCTTAGGCATCAATGTAGATTGATTTACTTCTAGTCTCACGAGAAACCATTGCAGAAGACTACAAGAACTTAATACACCATCTTAGCACACAAGTTGGGGAAATTAAAGCAACTAGGAAGAAGTTGCACACTACTCTAGGAATTCAAATAGAGAGAGAGAAAGATGGGAGTTTTCCTTTTTGAATCAACAACAGAAGATTACAGACCTAATCAACTTACTGGATCTACACGATGCAACATCCAGCTCCCCATATACCTATACAAGTCAATTATATCAAAACAAGATGATCCCACTGAATTACTCTCTCTTAACACCAGAGAGTATAGAGAAGCTTTAGGGAAAACTTCTATACATAGAGTACATTTCGACCAGACCAGATATAGCAATAGCGAAGTTGGTCTATTGTGCAGAAAAGACTGCTTCACCAACAGTCAAGGACTCGGAGATGCACTGGGAAAGGGCAGGCAACTTTTCTAGATATCTGAAAGGAACCTCACATCTTAAACTGAAACTGCCAGCTACTTCAAAGATGCTACACTAATAGCTTATGTTGATGCAGATTAAAGGCGGAGACTCAACTGACAGAGCATCTACCAATGGGCAGATCATTTTCTCTTGGCAATGGTCCTATTAGTTGGTCTGAGTACCAAACAAGACCATAACAGCAGCATCTACCACATGAAGCAGGAATATGTGTCTGCTGTCTCACGTTTGTCACGAAGTCATACAGTGGTTATGCCAACTCCTAAAGCGATCTAGGCATAGACACACCACTTCCTATACCAGTGTATGAAGATAACCAAAGTTTGCATTAAACTATCTAAGTTCCAAGAAGATGTGAAGAAGCGCACCAAGCACATTGATGTGAAGTACCACATAGTGAGAAGACTGCAAAAGAATGGCTTCATTCAACTGATCTACTGTCACACCACTGAGATGCTTGCAGACCTCTTCACTAAACCCCTAGCGAAACCTGCTTTTGAGAAGTTTAGAAGCAAGATAAGCCTGACTACCTGAGTCAAGAAACATCGAGAGGGGGATTGTTTGGAAGTTGAGAAAGGACTTTGTTACGTTGTTTCACTGCCTCAACCTACAGAGGGGGTTTTACTAGAGAGCTAGTGGCTAGATAGGGACCTAAGGATTTGACACCTTTACTCTATCATGCTGGTTCTATCCCTTTGATGTTAGACTGATACTCTCAGGGACTTCCTTCCTTCCGGCTTCTTCCTCGACCCCTTCTCCCACTTCTTCCTACCATGCCTAGAGAGAGGATGGATGCTCCTCGCATCCATCTCCATCCAGCTAGATTAAGATAGCATAGTGACTCTATCTACCTACCTTTCTATCCAGAATGGAGTTCACTAATAAATACTCTTTTTATTAGACTAGAAACTATAACTGACTCCGACTTTCTTTTGTGTAAGCTTGCCGCACATTGGGACTCATCACGCACACGCACGCACACGAGGTAAGGGCTTCTGCTGTGTTCTAGCCACCCGTGCCGCTCTGCTAACTACGATAAGAGATAATCTCCAACTACCAGGAGCACTTATCCCAACAAACTGAAATGGAAGCAGCACAATGGAAGCAATGAATTAATTGTCCTAGGAGATGAGGTCCTGGAAGTGCACTTTGCAAGAATAAACTGGCCATAATCTAACAGGCAATTGATACATGCCACAAATTCTAATGTGCCACTAGAAAGCTTGCTAAAAATTAAGATCAGGCCTGAAGTAGCAAGAGAGCAAAGGTAGGCTTAAGTCATGATACCACTTGGGTTTATTGACTTGGTCCAAATGAATGACACATAGAAATGGAATTACATTTATTGCAGGCAACCCAGTACCTGTAGGTAAGTAAATAAATGTTTTATTTGTGAGAATGATTATTTTTAAGGAAATAAAATGCATTGCGAATTGTCATGGCTTTCATGAATTAGTCAGAGGATTTGTTGTTTCATGAATCATGCAAAGTACTATGCCACAAATGAAGCAACAACTTGCTTGCTTAGTAAATAAATAGAATGAACACCCACGGTACATACGTTATATCACTGCTCATTTTATTTAAACTTCCTAATGGGCTTAACAAAGGTGTCCCACACATATTTTCTGTGGTTTCCCCTTGTTGCAAATGGTTTGAGATTGTTCATATCATGGATTTTCTGGCATTTATTTTTTAATCTGTTGTGACCACAGGGCAAGGCAGTTGCTAGGGCATGGCCACACCTCCCCAAGCCCCGCCCCTGCCTAGTGCTTATAAAAGTAGCTCTCTGAGGCCGGGGATGGCAGACTCTTCTGCCCTGCCCTCCCCTGCCCCCCACCAGCTGGGCTTCCAGCCGGCAGCCGGCAGCCAGCAGCTCCTTCTGCCCTCTCCTCTGGGCAGAGGCATAGAGGGAAAATGGAGCCCAGGGCAAAATCTGAGTTTTTCACCCCACCCCACCCCCCCACCCCCCGGCAGCCACTGTGATGCTGGAATCTACCCCCAAACAGCATCACTTTCAATGGTGTTTAAACTAGAGAGCCCAAATTCTCCTTTTAAATCCACCTTAGAGGGAGAATCTGGGGTCCCTAGTTAAACAACATGAAAGTGATGCTGTTTTGGGGTGGATTATCCCCCACCCTGAAACAGCATCACTTTCAATGTGGCGTAGTGGTTAAGAGCAGGTGCATTCTAATCTGGAGGAACCAGGTTTGATTCCTTGCTCTGCCACTTGAGCTGTGGAGAATTCAGATTAGCCTGTGCACTCCCACACACGCCACCTCACAGGGTGTTTGTTGTCAGCAGGGAAGGTCAAGGAAATTGTAAGCTCCTTTGAGTCTCCTACAGGAGAGAAAGGGGGCATATAAATCCAAACTCTTCTTCTTCTTCTAAACTGAGGACCTCAGATTCTCCCTTTAAATCCATCCCGAAGGGGGTGGATTTAGAAGGAGAATCTGGGGAGAGACTCTCCTGATAATACATCCCACATTTGGTGAAGTTTGGTTCGGGGTGTCCAAAGTTATGGACCCTCGAAGATGTAGCCCCATCTTCTATTAGCCCCCTGCAGGCCAAAAATAAAAAACACTAAAATGTTTTAAAAACCCACAAATGGAGGGGCGGAGCTTCAGACATGAAGGGGGGTTGAACCCGAGGAAACCCCCCCCCCTTACCTACGTCCTTGCATACTGGGTGGACAAGTTTTTCAGTTGCTGTGAGAAGCATGGAGAAATAATATGCAAGCCGATCTGATAAATAAACTTGAAGAATGAAAAAGTGTTCACACTATTCTGTTAGTTTAGTTGGTTTGGGTTTCTATTTGGGAATTTTACTTTGGCTCTCCTACCTCTATTCAATCACAGATTCACCTATAGGCTTGGCAGGCTGCAGCCTAGGGCCTCAAAATCTAGGGGGTCTGCAGCCAAGATGTATATTTTTTATACTGTCATAGTCCTTTCGTACTCATGCTGTCATAATGCACTGTTGTCTCTAAACAACCCTTCATAATTTCCCTTGCACTCCATTTCAAAATAATAATTTGGCACTAGCATTGATTTCTGTATTGATTTTGTCCTTCCAGGACTTCACTGGACCCCGTTTTGTGAGGACACCCCTTCATGTTTTCCTTTCTAATAAATGCTGAAGATTAATTTTACTTTTTATTTTCAGATTCTAATAATGAGTGTGGGGGGCTGGGAGGGGGCCTTACAAGTGTAATAGCCTAGGACCTCTCCTCATCCAACTCCGGGACTGCCTCTATCTATTTTGGAAATACCTGAATTTGGATGATAAAGTTAAGTTATTCTTCAACTAGAGAAAAAGGCTGTTCACTAAGTCTTAGGCCAGGCAGTCTCATCCAAGAGGCCAGGCGACCAGTTGCAGCGCTGTGGCTGGCTGCCTTGCCGCTCCCACAGGGGTTTCCCGGCAGCATGGGGAGGCTTGCAAAGCAACAAAAAAAGCCTCCTCACCACTGAGTAGCCCCCATTGGGCTTAATAGACTTATTAAACTGTTTAGTCTAAAGTCTCAGCCACCAGTGTAAGGTGGCAAAAGGCTGGGAGGATGCCAGTTAGTGTTGGCTCCTTTCCAGTCATGCCCCTGGCCCTTCTCCATGATACCAGCGGCAGGAGGGACACTAGGGTGCTAGTGCAACATCCGGTACCACACCCCAGTACCATGGAAGGTGACAGTGACTGCACTCAGGCAGAATCACCGGTCCACTGGGGCTGTCCCTCCCGGTCTTCAGAAAGCTACCTTGTGTGAAATTTGGGATAACCTATCCATCTATATTGAGGAGCTTGAATGTAGCCACCCCTCCTCTGAGATTGTTCTAATGGGGGACTTTAATGCAAGAGTAGGTGCAAACTTAGCTTCCCTTCTTGAGCAGGAAGGTTTTGATGATGAACACTACCACTCACTCTTACGTCCTGACCTTCACGACTCCAAGGATACTCACTCCAACGCTGCTGGTAGGAAACTAATTCACTTGGCCATCAAGCACAACAAACTTTGGCTTAATGGCTTAAAGTGCTACACCCATGCTCAAGATTATACTCTTTGTTTTACTCTCCTCCTTGTAGCTGCCAGTGTCAATTTAGACTATCTCCTCATTTCCCCAGGGGTTGAGGATCATTTGTTGTTTTATCCTTCCAGATTTGGGAGATCTTCTGCTGGGTGATCACCTTCCCCTCAAGACTTGTTTTATCCACACTCAAGAGGGCAGACATGCAGATTCCTCACCACCAAATGAAATCAGCTCCCCAGACCTAGTTTGGGACACCCTAAACTGGCCTTAGCCATCTGAAAACTTACTTCATCCTCCTAAGCTTAACCGGCTCTTTAAATCCTCTTGTTCTCATTGCAGATTCCCCAGGAGACTATTACCAGCTTGAAGATGCTTCTTAAAACAAATTGTGGTTGCGTGCTTTTCCGTCCAACGTGGGGAATCCCCAGCACAAAAGCAGAAAGAGAACACCTTGGACTTTGATAGAGAGTGCATGGAGGCACAATAGTCAGTGGCGCTCCTTTATATTATTGGAACTTTAGGGCTTCCAGGAGACCGGGACCTCCTCGTCCCTACTAATAGAATTGCAGAAACAACTTTCGCCAGCTAATTGGGAAGAACCATATGGAACATGTCAACACCCAATGGGAGCGATCTCCCACTCTGCAGGTAACTTCCAACAATTGAAGCTACTCTGGGCTTGTCCCTGGAATAATTTTAACCGATGCGGCAAGCCTCCTACCCCCCACCTGTATTACCCCTGATATTTGGCATGACTATTTTAGCAAACCTTTTAATGATGATATTTTTAAGCAATGTGGATCTCCTTCACCCATCCCTTTAGATTTACCAAGTTGGCCTCCCTGTCACCTCATCTCAAGAAGTAGTTGGAGCTAAGTTAAGAGGACAGCTTAAAGCGAAGGAAAGCCCCTGGCTCCTGATTCGCTATAATTCCAGAGATTCTGGAAATTTCACGCACGCACTGATTCCGGGGTGAGGCCCTATCCCTGGCTTAACACTCTTTTTTACCCAAGTAAACAGGTTCAGGTATCCTACCCAAAGACTTGGCTGTCTCGCGACTGTGTTTCCCCATCCATAAAAGGAAGTCACTCAGAGCCTGCCAACTTCCGCCCCCCATCAGCCTCCTCTCCAGTGATAGGGAAGATTTATGCCAAATGTGCTACTGAAGAAACTTCAGCTGTGGCTTTCCCACTCTGGTGCAGTGAGGAGGGGCTGAACAAATAGGCTTTTCGCAAGGGGAAATCTCCTCTGGACCACGCCTTGAATTGCTATTACACCTAGCCAGATGAAAATATATTCAATCAATGCAGATAACAAACTCTACATCTGCCTTTGTTACGAGTTTAAAGAGGCTGCCTTTGACTCTGTGCCGAGTAGAACTTCTCTGGACAAAACTGGCTGCCCTCAATATTGATGCCAGACTCTTGTTGTTCTTAATTGGAGGCAACTGCACACAAACCCACCAGTTGCGGGATCAGACGCTGTTCCCACGAAGGCCTTTTGACGAACGGTATTTCAATTTCCAAAGGGAGGTCAAAATAGGCCAGGGCTGCGTCCTGGCCCCAACTCTTTTCAATCTTTTTTCTTGAAGTGACCTCTCTCTGCCCTTCTCAGCAGTGAACAGGCCATGCCCAAAAACTGGGTAGCCATCCCATGTATCAATTCTGCTCTATGCAGATGATGCTGTCTACTTCTCTCTCTCGAACCAGAGTTGGCCTCAGTATTAAGCAAGCGAAGCACTGTGTGGATTATTGTGAATCCAACAGACTGACAATTAAATTATAGAAAAAACCAAGGTATTGGTCTTCTCTCTAGGCGCTTTTAAAGAAGCTCTTCCACATGGGCAACTGGAAAAGCACCCAAATTGAACATGGTTAAGTGCTATAAATACCTTTGGCCTCTCTCATTTTCCCCTTTAACCTTTCATAGCCAGGGCAACCCATGTAGGAAGGCCGCTCTCCTAGCTACATCCTAATGGTATGTCAGCACTATCTCACTGGATTCTTTTTTTACAGCAGTGGCCACTCCTCCTGCCCCTCAAATTTTTTCAATGCCAAAGTCGCCTGCGAGATTGCTTTTTTGATACCGGAGTCCCAATTTGGATTCAAAGTCTATCAACCCTCCTTGAATTCTCTTTCAATCCAAATTTTTACCACAAGATAACTATGGACTTCCAAATTGTGTACCCTTATAACAGCCCACTTTTTTTGTCTGGAGTTAGGTCAAAATTCCTTGGAATCAGCTGCTTGGCTGAGGACTTTTAGATTCTGGCTGCGAATACACTTTCTCTCGGACTGTAATTCCCTGGTCCACCGTCTGCTCTCTGACACCCATTCCAACCCCTGGTTTTCCATAATTGAAGAAAAAATTGCCTCCATTGGACTGTCAGTGGATTCACTTTGCCCTTTGTCCTATTCAGAAGCTTATAGGAAATTAAAAGGTCAACTATTGGATAGAGAGTTCTCTACCCTACTCACCGCAGCCAAGAAAACATGCTCCCCGTGTACTTTTCTCTCCCATTTGAACGGGGCCACTTGGCATACTACCTGTATTGCTTAATAAACCCTGTTCAAAGGAGAGCCATAATGCTCGCCAGGTTTAATGTAATGCCTTCTGCCTTGTTACATGGCAGATTTAATAAGCAAGAAAAGGCAAAAAGGTTGTGCCCATGTAACGATGGCTCAGTTGAATCTCTGGCCCACCAATTACTTCACTGTCTCAGATTCAAGGAAATCAGATCCAAGTATGTGAATCTCACTCCCTTACATTTACCAGATCTCCCCGATTTAATTAGATTACACTACTTGTTGAACAACCCTGATCCTTCTCTCTGTATGATAGTGGCAGACTTTCTTCTGGAAATTACTAAATGCCAGTAGATTTCCTTCGTCCTATCATGTATATCCTGTATTGTATATGCTTTTTAATCTGTTTTTATTATTGTTGTACTGCTTTATGCCAATAAAGGCTTGCATATGTTTGTTTGGTCCACTGGGGCAACTACCCCTTGGGATAGCAAATCTGCCTTCCATTTATTTAGTGCATCAACTAATACAAACCGCCACCAGTATTGTTGTTAATAAGAGAGTACCACATGCTTCCTCTGCTCTCAGCCTTTTAAGAGAGCTATAGTTTTGTGTGGCATTAGAGACAGGTTTGAACACCTTCTGCTTTTTATTATTTGCAGTTGGAAGAAGTCATTTTCCCTCCCTCTTTTTTCTCTCTAGAAGGCCGAAAGTTGGTTCCTGATACCCTTTACACCCAGCACTCATCCATTCACATCTACACAAGATGCAGATTAACATCATAGAATGAAGAATCCTTTTTTTCTCTGTGTGTCCTTTTTTCTCAATAGCGATCTTGATTAAGAGCTCTGGAGAGCTTCAAAGCTTGAACACTATTTAATGACATTTTGGGTGGTCAGTAAAAGCTATTGGTGCCTTTTGGGTTTGGACCATATGTCAAGTAGTTCTAGTGCTCCATACTTTGCGGCAAATACGTTCTTGCCTAGTTTGGCATTTGCATCTGCCAGCAGATAAGGGGATTCTATCGAGGGTCATAGATGGTTGAGTCAGTGAATTAAATTATATCTAGGAGGTTATACCCTCCTGATGGTACAAAACCATGCATGTGCAAAATAATGCACAAGCACCAAACAGTAAGACTTTTGTTTTAAAAAAATACAGTGTTGATCGTTGCAGGTGGAGTCCTTGATTAACTTGATGTCTGTTTATTAAATTGGCTGCAGGGTGTCATGCAGTGACAACAGATCTGTGCAGTAGCAGGGATGATAGTAGTAGTAGTAGTACAAGAACAAGAACAAGAGGAGAAGGAGGAGGGGGAGGAGTTTGGATTTATATCCCCCCTTTCTCTCCTATAGGACACTCAAAGGGGCTTACAATCTCCTTTCCTTTTCTCCCCTCACAACAAACACCCTGTGAGGTGGATGAGGCTGAGAGAGCTCCGAAAAGCTGTGACTAGCCCAAGGTCACCCAGCTGGAATGTGTTGGAGTGTACAGGCTAATCTGAATTCCCCAGATAAGCCTCCACAGCTCAGACGGCACAGCGGGGAATCAAACCCGGTTCCTCCAGATTAGAATGCACCTGCTATTAACTGCTATGCCACTGTTGCATAGAAATTAGGACTACCACTGGACTGTGTGATAATGCACAGGCATGAAATGCTGCCAATTGTACCTTACTGTACTGTTGTAAAATGTGAAAAGCAATCGTACGTACAAGCTGAAACTTTCATGAACAACAAACTGGTCAATGAAAATTTGGCAAACTGCAACTAGCAATCTACCTTAAGCTGAATTCATGAATGTTTGAACACCGCTACATATTATGATACTGCCTTTCAGGGTGATGAATAACAAAGGAACTATAACATGCATTTAGGTGCATGGAAAGGTATCTAGATCCAATTAAACAGAGGTCTCAGTTTGGGGGCTTGCTACTGAATAGTGATCATGTGCTGATTTGAATATTTTCCCATGGGCACATACAAACAATGGGATGTTTATTGCAAAAATGAGAGGGAATCAAATTGATTTGAACTGCCCTCACGTGGAAAAATCACATACTTTCCGCCATATGGAGAGAGGTGTTTGGTTGAACAAATACAGCACTTTTAGCACAGAGATCAAAGTCACAGATCTTCCTAGCAACAACACATCTTTGAATGAATATTATTTTAGGAAATATGCTATTCATCTTTGTACTTAATAGATGCCATGTTTTGGCAATTACCTTTATATGGAACATCAAACATGACTAGGGGTTGAAGGCCACCATCTAAAGCTAACTAGGCGACCTCATGAAACTCAGCAAGACTTACTTCTGAATAAACCAGGAAGGGATCACAGTGTAAGATGGGGGGGGGGGAATCTTCCTTAAGTCTCATGATCCTAAGCCTTTTACATGGAAGTAAGTTCTCATTAACGTTAACAAATGTTAAGAGGGTTTTTTTTCTTGGCTGAGGACCAGCTGATCACTATGAAGCAGTTTCCCCTAAAGTCTGATTGATACTGTTGCTTTGCGTGTTTTGCTTATTTTATTTAGTTAGGTATTTGTCCTGTGAACATTGCTGGTCCCTTGCACTTTGCAGAATCCTGCTTTGTGTTTGCGGCTAGAAGTTGAGTTACTGGTAGGAGGGTGTCTGGATTTAGAAGAAGAGTTGGATTTATATCCCCCCTTTCTCTCCTGTAAGGAGACTCAAATGGGCTTACAAACTCCTTTCCCTTCCCTCCTCACACCAAACACCCTGTGAGGTAGGTGGGTCTGAGAGAGCTCAGAAGAACTATGACTAGCCCAAGGTCACCCAGTGCACAGGCTAATCTGAATTCCCCAGATAAGCCTCCACACCTCAAGTGGCAGAGCAGGGAATCAAACCGGGTTCCTCCAGATTAGAGTACACCTTCTCTTAATCACTACGCCACTGCTGCTCATTTACTATGCCATGCAGTTGTGTACTTCTCTGTCCAATCGTTTTTTGACATTCAGTGCTTGCTACAAATTCTGTCCATATAATGAGAGAGGCTAGCCCACAGCTGAACTGCTGCTTACAATCTAACTTCTCAGCACCCCATGCCTGTTTTTCAATGTCCATTGCTGCACGCATTTATTGGGAAGTAAACCTTACCAGACACTTGGGGTTTCAACATGCAAAGGTTTTTGGGGCATCCACATTACAACGATCAAACAAAAAGAAGATGCTTTGCAGTGCAAAGATTTCCCCTCTTTAAAAATAGCAGGGGCTGTTGGGCAGAAATCAGACAAGATCAGATAAAGGAGTGAAACTAGGACTAAAGCAGATGGATCTCACCTGATACTGGGTTTGGGCAGATGTTGTCCATTCTTACTCTTTATTCATATGAGCGGGTCTTTACTACTCTGCAGTCTTCTGGAAGACCTCACTTACAGCCGCTTCTGAAGACAGCCCAAGGAATTGGTCCTGTTTGCAGAAGCAGGCTTTGCCCTTTGCTAAGGTTGATTCAGTATGATTACAGATAATTCAAAGCCAACACCTAAATTAAATCAGACCAGAGCCTGAACTCATTTACTCAAGAGGAGTCTCATTGGGATCAGAGGGCATGTCCTGCAGCAAGGGGGCACATGAAAGGCTAAAATGTACCAATGCCAGGGCTCTTTTTCAAACAGGCATTCAAGAGAAGGAGGCCCAGCTTTTTTTCAGGCATAGCTTCAGTCTTCTCTTCAAGTGGAACCGTCTCTTCTTCTTCTCTTCAAGTGGAACCATCATAACCCACCTTGTTTATTCCATACTTTCAACTTAAATGCTCCAGAGTTCCTGTTCTGAAGGAAAGCTAAAGGAAAGTAATCCTGCAGAACTTTATTCACTTGAGTAATCCTTACTCTGGGGGGCGGGGGCGGGGGCGGGGGCGGGGGCGGGGCACTTTCACCATGAAAGCAAATTGCCCCGTCAACCATCGAACCAACAGACAAGAAATTCATCAACGCAGATCAGAAGCACGCTGGAGAAACCCAGGAGGTATCAGGCTACTCATATTTGTATACCTGTCTTGCCAAGTAAATTATGACCGGGATCCGTGGGAAATAACAAACTTTCGGACTGATGAAAGAAGGTTAGAGCCCCCTTTAAAAATCGGGGGGGGGGGGCTCTTACACGTTTGCCAAGGCATTTTGCTACTTTATTGTCAGAGTGATTTTTTTTTTCTGATAATGCTCCTAACGCTTCAACCGAACACATTTGGGATCCAAGCAAAGTAAAGAGACATATGCAGAGAGGGGTCTCATCGGAATCGGATCTCTATCCGCAAACTGAGATCCCGGGCTTATTTACCTAGGAGTGAGCCCTACGGAATGCACGGGGATTCGTGTCAGAGGCACCATGTGAGAAGAGCGGGATATCGGCGTAGAAAGGAGAATGTGGCCCGCCCACCCTATTCGAGGGCCGCCCAGCATCTCAAACTGCGGTGGACGCCTTCAGCGCCGGTCAGAGCAGCAGCAGCAGCAGCAGCAGCAGGACGCCGGCACTCGGAGGCGCGCTTGGCGTCTTCCCGCATGCCCAGCCGAGGCTCTCGGCAATAAATCAAAGCAGCAGCGCTCGCTAGCGGGAAGCGCAAGAGCTCGACGCACGTCTGCACCGGGGGGGGCCGATCCACGGAAGCCGAAGAACGCTCTGCCGCGAGCTCGCCAGGCACGCTAGTTGCAGCCTCGAGCCTATGCACGCTTCCTCAGGAGTCAGTCGCACTGGGATCAGCATGGCAGGAGTCAGTGTTGCCTGCACGAGAAGCTAAAGGAAGCAGCACCTTGCAAAGCACCCAGAGAGACCAGGAAACCCGGGTCGCAGATTCGGTGGACGAAACCGCTTCTGTCGAGCACTAGTCGTCTTCAACCTCCAACCCGAGACTAGCTTTCTTGCACCGGCTGCTGGTGGTGAAAATCAAGCGCACTGTTTTGCTGTATCTGACCCTTCTAACACCCGATTCACTTATTCAGCAAATGTTTCTGTTTGTTTGTTTTTAATCTTTTATACTTCCGACTTTCTCCCCCCTGGGAATCCAAAGGGGCTTACACAATTGATGGTGCAGTCAGCATGGAGCAATGTTTAAGAGACAGCTTGGTATAGTGGTTAAGAGCAGGAGGACTCTAATCTGGAGAACCGGGTTTGATTCCCCACTCCTCCACCTGAGTGGCAGAGGCTTCTCTGGTGAACGTGAACCAGATGTGTCTCCGCACTCCTACATTCCTGCTGGGTGACCTTGGGCTAGTCACAGTTCTTTGGAACTCTCAGCCCCACGGACCTCACTAAGGCCCCTTCTGCACACGCAAAATAATGCGTTTTCAAACCACTTTCACAACTGTTTGCAAGTGGATTTTGCTATTCCACACAGCTTCAAAGAGCACTGAAAGCAGTTTGAAAGTGCATTATTCTGCATGTGCAGAATGAGTCAAGGTGTCTGTTGTGAGGAGAGGAAGGGAAAGCCAAAGGCGAGGTATAAATCCAAACTCTTCTTCTTCTTCATGAGGAGGGTCACATTCAGAGTGCCCCAACCTGTAAAATGGAAACTGGGCCAAGCAAGCCAAGGGGAAGAATGTAATACATGCAAGCCTGGAATGCGCCATCTGCAGTCTGAAGCGGTTCCGCCGCCTCAGTAGAGCACCTTACTCTCCGTGCACGTGTGAACCAGGCCTTCACTGAGGAGGTAATAAGTCCTGTGGAGTTCAGCTACTGCCATTTCCCCAGCAGCCACGTTGCTGCTTGACCTACAACTTTTCCAGAGGGGTAGGCAGTCTGCTCCAGGAATCCAGAGGCACCTTAAAGGCAACATTTATTCCAGCTATAAACTTTAGTGTGGGAGAGCGGCTGCACACGATGAACCCGGATCTAACTCAGGAATAAAGTGGTCAGGTTTTGCGGTGCCAGTGGACTCCTGTGGAATCAGACCACAGCTAAAAGACATTTTAAGACACGTTTTATATCGGTTGTCCCCCTGTCAGGAAACGTTGAGGTTTCATATCCAAGGAGCAGGACTTGGATGCAGAGGTGGGATCGAGCAGGTTCTCACAGGTTCCCAGTAGGTTACTAATTATTTGTGTGTGCCAAGAGGGGGTTACTAATTGGTGATTTTGCCACGTGATTTTTGCCTTAGTTATGCCCCTCCTCTCAGCAGTAGTGCGCAGAACTTGAAGCAGTCTAGCAGGAGGTGCACCAGCATGTGTGGCAGCCTGCGCCTGCGTGCATTTGTTTCCCGCCCAAGGACCAGCGCAGCGGCTGTGTCCTTGCCCCAGCTCCACCCAGGAAGACCGCACCCCCGGAAGGCCTGGCCATGCCCCTGTCATGCCCCGCCCAGCCCCATTGGCGCTACGCCACAGTTTGAATCCCACCACCATGGGAACCTGTTACTAAAATTTTTGGATCCCACCACTGCTTGGATGTCTATTTAATTTACCTCACTGGGCTTGTACATGGGAGGATCTGGTACATCGCCAAGTGTAGCTCTGACAGCGAAGAGCAGATGGGTTTTCGAGTGAGGAAGCATCAGCCAGTGCCCAGTTGGCAAAATTAGGGACAGCCATGTCTCATGCATTTGCACTACAAATGCACTGCTGTGGCGACCCCCCACCCCCCACCCCCCACCCCTCGCAAGCATGACTGACCTCCACTCATCCCTAGTACCCCTTTGTCCTGTCCACATGTTTCATCAGATGCTGATCTACATCTGTTCTCTTCATTTTCCAGGGTCCCTTTGTTTATCCTCCAGTCCTGCCGGCCAATCCTGCTCTAAATATGTAAGCCGCTGTGTGTCCTCATTGGGAAGAAAAGCGGGATATAAATTAAGTGACTAAGCAGGTAAACTTCTCGCAGAACCCATGCGAATTCATTACCCAACATACATTACCATTGTAAACCCTGCAGCTGTACTCTTAAAACGCATACGCCCAGCACTGGTTTCTACCATCACCCTTTTTTAAATGTGTTTGTCTTTTGGGTGCTGTGTGGTTTCCGGGCTGTTTGTCTTTCTCTGGAAACTGTAGACTTGATACCAGTCAGTGCCTGATCATTCATACACACACACATACACAGAGTACTACACAGAACTCGTGGGGAGATGACACTCGATGTCGCCCCTTTTGACTCTTTTCATATCACCACCAATCGGCATGAAGGACTTGGCGATGGAAATAGCCCGGCATTCAGCCTCTGTACTTCACTTGCAGCGCTCTGCTGCTCTGAGACGAGGACAGAACTTCCGCCCATCATTTGTAACTCGGCGCTTTTCGTCCTGCCCATCTCCTTGGGAAGGGAAGAGGCCACTGGGGCGCCCTTGCGAAAACGTGGTCTTCCATGATGCGCCTACTGAAACAATATCACTTACGCAGATGGGAAATATAAAGCCCACAGATATCACACACACACACACCCCTCAAGTGTTTGGCTTAGGGACCATGATAGGTCCCCAGCTCTAATGGGCCGCGATCACAAGAAGAGAACCGTCGCAGCCCCACACGTGGCTTTCTCAGCCCTTTGAAGCTGAAGAGCACCCCAAAAAAGACCGGTTGTGCGTTTCCCTCCCCCAGTTACTTTGCCGTTGTTGTGCTACCCGGTGTTGTGTTCCCCGGTGGAGTGAGGCACACAGGACAGGGGAGCCGCGGGCACCCAGAGGCGGGCAGGACAAGCGGGTTCTTCGGCCATTGGCAAGGCTCTTTCTGCCCACACCATCCCTCCCCAGTATCTTTGCGTTGCCCGTACTTGGGTACTGCGCTGTAGCTTTCCCCTCCGCCAAAGAAATCCCATGCAGACATGCAGCCCTCTAGTACTCGGAGTCGGGAGTAAACCCCGCGTAGCTCAATCGGGCTTACTCCCAGGTACAGGGAACCTAGGGTTTCAGCCTCTGAGGGGCGTCCTGCGAGGAACAGGCGTTGGCAGCATGAGGAGGGTGTTTGAATGGAGACTAGTAGGGATGGGGGTGGGGGTGGGGTGGGGAAGAGACGGAAAGGAAGAAGCGTGTATCAATCACGGCCATAGGCGGGCCATGCAGGCTCCCGATAGTTATGACGGGGGTGGGGGGGCGGTGCAGAGAGAGACAGAGAGAGCGTCGCGCTACCTCATTCTTTGAAGGGTCATTATAAAATAAACTCGGGCGGGAGGGGCAGGGGTCCAAAGACGCCGTCCCATATCCAGTCTGTGTGTGTCCCTGGGGAGAGGAAGTGGCAGAAGCGGAGGGACCGGCCACTGCATTCAGCTGCCCCGTTAGCTCCACTCTGACAACTTCTCCATTCATGCGCACAAACTCTTGATTCATTCAAAGGCTCGGCTCTCCAGCACCGCGTCTGCGCCCCTGGCGGACGGATTCGGTACTGGCGGCGCTTCTGCTGCCTCTGACTTGGGCTGCCGGCTCGCTGCTGCTGCTGCTAATTTGCCAGCCGCTGGCGGTGTTGGGCTTGCTTAACGTGAGCCAGCTAGAAGCGCGCGGTGACCGGAGCAGCAGGCCCTGGGCTCCCCTCCCCCACTGCCGGCAACTCCGGCAACAGCCAAGGCTGGGGGATGCGCCGACGCACAGAGGCACGCGGCCGTTACACCAAAAATTTAGAAAAGGAAATTATTTGATGTACGAGGAGACGTTATCTAATTAGGGCGTAAGAAATTTAATCTTTCCAGCAGGCAGGTCATATAATTAATGTTAATTTAACGCTCAGATTCTCAGTCATTAATTTTTATTCTCTTAAACGTAGTTTGGCAGGGCCCCCTGATCCAAGGCAATGGATTTTATTGGATGTAAGAACACACTTGGTCTTTGGAGTGAATTACTGCAGACCTCCCTATCCCAATAACACGATCGCATCATGTATGCATTATTAAGCCACGTAATTGAATAGTCCATAGTTTGCATATCAGACTATTAAAATAATGTGTTTTGCTTTTCTTCCAACACGTAATAATACCGCCTTTGCGAATATTGGGTGATTCTGATAATTATCACCAAATTACTACAAATGTTCTCTTCATTAAGGTGATTTCTTTCAAGCATTTTATTAAAATGTGAATAATGCATTCAATGATGACCTATAAAGTATTTTTCCTTTCAAATAACAATTGTCAATTTCAACAAGACAAACTGAACCATAGAGCCCAAAGGACCCACAAACTACAGCAATTGTACAGATCTGGTATATCTAAGCCTTTTTTAAAAAAAAAATCTTATTTCAGACACTTAATTTAGCAGGTGAAAAGTTGCACAGCTTGCCTCACTGAAGGGATAAGTAGAGGGGGGGCGGGAAAGTATATCTCTAGCCCCTTTGTCCCAAGGAAATAGATAAAGAAAGAAGCTAAGATAAAGACAGTTTGGTTTGAAAAGATAGTGACCCCTTTTCATCAAGTGTAATATAAACTGAGAGGGATGCGGAGGAAGGGCTCGACACATCCCCCCCCCCCGTAAGTCCTAGCCAATGCCGTTAGAACAGAGTGCTAGAAGGATTCTCAATG
Organism: Sphaerodactylus townsendi; assembly: GCF_021028975.2. Classification (NCBI taxonomy): domain Eukaryota; kingdom Metazoa; phylum Chordata; class Lepidosauria; order Squamata; family Sphaerodactylidae; genus Sphaerodactylus; species Sphaerodactylus townsendi. The sequence continues at coordinate 128,612,565 of NC_059425.1, read as the reverse complement.
AACTAATTACCAATTAACTAAGTAACTAATTTTCTTCTTGTCACCTCGAGCCACACGCTTAACTAAAATCTGGAGCCAAGAACCTTCATTATTTGCTTCTCTCGCTATGCTGTTTCCAAGTTGAATAGGAAAGCGGGGAAGGGGGAGTCCACCCCTGCAAAATAAGAGTCTCTCTTTTAAAAAAAAAAGTGGCCAAGAGCCCTCCTGCCCTCTCATCTTTTTCCAAAAAAGAAAGAGGTTGTTGGATTGATGTTTCCCTTAATTAGTTAATTAAGAAGGAAACAAAGAGGCAGGCTTCTGGACCGGGGACACGGCAAGTTCAGGGCAAGAACCCTCTGGAAAGCTCTACTTGTTGCTACGCCGTTAATTTGGAAGTTGGTTCAGTGGGACTTACTCTCGAGTCAGTAAACTTAAAGCGGCAACCCGGGAGTGGCTCCTGTAATAGCGGAGAGCCTGAGCAGACCGCGCTCGTGGCCCCGATAACTTCCGCCTCTCATTAGCTGGCTGGAGAAAAACCAGAGAATACAAATCAGAGGCCCGCTTTAGTACAGCAAAGTGCATGGTCTGGCCCCACAACCTGAGCTCGAAGGTAACAAGATGCAACCCCAACCCCATCCCCAAAAGCCAACCCACTGAAATATGCAGCAGGTTCAGTTCCAACCGGGCTGAGGTTTTGTTTTCCCATTGCAGCTCCAAAGTAGTGGGGCTACTGGTGACCTAGACCCCCCCCCACTCTTTTTCTCTCTCTCCGCCCCCCCCCCGCCTTCCCGTGCCTCTCCTCCCCAAGAATGACCTGCGCCCTCGCCTGCATCCCCGGTTGGAGGCCAGGCAGCTCCCTTGGGTCAGCGCGGATGCTTTTATTTTGGTTGGGACTAAGGGTGCTCCCTCTCACAGGAGCCGGGCAAAGCGGAGCGAGGCGAACTGTGGGCTCTTCTGTTTGGCTTTGGCGTCCTCGCTATAGCAACCAGCAGTGGGCTGGCAAAAATGCACCCTCTCTGGACAATGGGCCGGCCTCCTCGTTGGCCTCCCTTCCCTCCGCTCTCCTCCTTCTCCTCCGCTTCCAACCTCGAGCACTGAAGAAACGCTCTCCCCCCTCCCACCCCCACTCGTCTTCGCAGCCTCCCAACCGAGTTCCTTCCCACCTTAAGAAGGGCTCCCGACTCAACCCCTCAGGTCCCCATATCCAGCATATCTGCCTTGACCCTATGAGATGATGGCAAAGTACTGGGCGTTGGATGAGGATTTACACACATATACACAAGACACACCCCGTGTTGAGAGCCTGGGTCAGGGACGGACTTCTGAGTGTCCTTAATGCTGCTATCCTCCACCCGCTTCTTCGGAGTGAGCCCCGGGGCTAGAGATGGCCCAGGCGCCCACAGCAGCCAGGATGGGGCCCGAGGGTTAAATCAACTGAACTGCCGCACTGGAGAGGGTGAAAAATGCTTAGCTGCCTCCTGGGGAATTAAACCTCCGTCGGACCAGGCGGTCGGTCTTTCGGGGAGTGGGGGGGCTCTTTCGGAGGAGGGGCTCTTTCCATTCCTCAAAGTACAAAGCGCAAGAGGATCGGGACCGTCACCACTTTTTAACGTGACAGGACATACTTCACAGTTCTGTTTAGTTAGTGCAAGAGCTTGGGGACAGAGGGAGGGGTGTTTGGGGTCCCAACGCCGATTTCAATTAAAATGAGCGAGTTTACACTTGAGTTTTTCGCCCACCAGCCCCTACCAAAGGCCTCGGGAGTCGAGTTTATGTTTTCCATTTGCCTGCTGCTGGGCCATCAGAGTAAATATTTGCCAGGTGATGTTCAGAGGGGTTTTTTTTCTCCCCACCACCAAACTGACTGTCGTCTTACGGGTCACAGATCTGACAGTTTCGGGGTCTGGTTATGCTGTAGATATTCAACCTCTCTCCCACCTTCCCCGCCCCCAAAAAAAGAGTGATTTTGAGCTGTGCAATAGAGCTCCGCATCTTTTCTGAGACACTGATGCGCCCCCAACATACCTTCCCCTGTGCCCCCTGAAGACGGCCACACGTTGCAGACCTGAGTCATTGGGGGGCTGCCTGCTTTATTCCTTCTCCTGTCCCAGCACCCGTGTCCTGGCAGCGTGTGAATAGGCCAACCTGTTCCAGGGTTCACTGAATCATGCAGAGTGAGAAATCCTTTCTGAGCTGCATGTTGTTGCTTAGGTATTATGATTGAACAGAAAGATCCAGACACAAATCAAAAGTAAAGAGAGGGATGTTCACTTCATTAGAGGCTATACCTTTTTGTGAGTGTGTTGGCGATGGGGGCTGTATGTGGGTGTGTTGTGTATATCGTGTGTTGTGTGCGTGTGTGCGTGTTAAATATCCACAAATCGCTTCCGACTCATTGCGACCCTATGAATCAAAGTCCTCCGAAACTTCCTATCATTAACAGGCTTGCTCAGGTCTTGCAAACTATGTGTATCATATACGTCCAGCCTTACATTAGGGTTTTATTATTGTAGGGAAATTTCAGGATGCTCCAGGAAGTTCTGGGCCCCTCTACCAGCCACCAGACTGTAGGGACACCAATGAGTGACTGACTGAGTGAATGAATGAATGAATGAATGGATTTTGTTGGTTTTCTCTATTATAGTCATAGACCAGAGCATATAAATCCCCAAACATTGGAGCCTTACGTTCATTTGCATCCAGGTTAGTCTACAGAGGAAAGGATAGAGTTGTTCTGTGCAGCTAGAGACAAAAGAATATATGTGTGAGAGACACGATAGTTAACATGTGAAAAGTCCTCTCCACCAATAGTCAAAGTCACGGCTGCGTTGGACATTTCCCCACAAACTGGCAACCTTTCTCTTTGAACGCAGAATTCATTCTCCGAGCCTTGCAGAAATTGCCCCCTTCAGTTCCCACCCCTCTTGCGTCTCCCTTCGCCACCAAGGTCTCACATTCACCAGTCCAGATTGAGCCAGCGTCCCTTTGATAAATTACTCAAAGTAATCCCTGAAACAGCTAAAGTCTGACTGCTTGACGTTCTCTTAGAAGTGTTCATCGCGGTATCTGCCAATAAAATATTCACTTGCGGACTACAAAGTGTGGATCATTTTTAATGACAAGATCCAGAACCGGAGGATGAAGCAGCAATGGGAATCTGCGTGTGTGTGTGTGTGTGTGTGTGTATTGGGGGTGGGGGGAGTGATTCATATCCTGCAGTTCAAATCATTTTAATTTCAAGCGCAGAACTTAGAACATCCCATCCCGTTTGTTGAAAGGGGGAGCCGGATAAAATGTAGCCGTGAGTTTTGGGTGAGTCAGAAGGAGAGAACAGGGTAAGGTTTTCTCATCAAACTTTTCAAAGGGCCGGGGTGGGGGGGTGGGGGTGGATCCGGTCCATTTTCCTGTCTTCTCCAAGTCTCGCTTCTGTGGGGGTGGGGTGGGGTTGGGGGGGACACAGTTAGCCTCTTATCTGAGGGAATGGAAGAGTTGCAATTTTTGGCGGGGAGAGGGGCTGCGCGCGGTCTCCCTCCCTCCCCCCTCGCTTCTGTTCAGGCTTCTTGGTTAAACGCGTTTGTTACAGCCACCCGGAGGAGCCCCGACTTGAAAGTGTAGCTTTCGAGTCATCATATAAACGCATCCCTGAGGCTGCAGTTCTTGCGGCTTGAAGGCAGATTTCATTAAAGCGGTCCAGCTGCCTCTTTGTGCCAGATCGGAGTCTTCAAGCGATCACTTGTGAAGCCCCAGCTTTCGGAGAGGAGTGTGTGTGTGTGTGTGTGTGTTTTCTTTCCCGGGTCCTTCTGTGTAGGCCCTTAACAGCTGAAGTTTCATTCATGTGTTGTTGGGGGTCTCTGCCTCTCCACTGAATCAGGCTCATTCGAGCCCCACTGGAAAAAGCTCCACGAAAGCGCAGTGCTGAATGGTTCCTCATCCCGAAAGGTTAAAAGGGAACAAGATCAAAACAGCTCCAGCTCACAATAGTTACATTAAACGCGTCCAGGCGCGCACATATCTCCACGCTCGGCCTTTGAATGCAGAGAGAAAAGCGGGGGGGGGGGGGCTGCTGCAGCAGCAGAGCCTGTGTGTGTGTGTCCAACCATAGAGCGCTGTCTATTGTAGCTTCTTGGTCAGTTGGCTCGGACTCCTCCTGGCACTGTCCTTTGTGTATGTGTTTGGGGGAGGGGGGTCGTAATATCCCTCTATTGTCCCAGGACTTCGGGATCAAGGAACAAGTCTGGCAGGGGAAGGCGAGGACAGGATCCTCTGCGCCTTGACTTGGAGGTAGTCCAGCTCGGACAAGTGGGGTGTCCCCCACAAGCAGTAGATTTCATTGGGTTATACTAGAGATAGAGATAGACAAGTGGCCCTTTCCTGAATTGTTTTTGTCGGCTGCAGGCCAAGTTTTACAGCAACGTCTTAATGACCAGAAGAGCCGTCTCTTTCCCCCCCCCCCCCCCCGCCCCGCACTGCAGCGTGTGAAAAAAACAGTTTGTTAGGTGATCTTCTCTCCACAAACGTATTGTTTGGGAAATCCTATTGAAGCCACGGCCTGGATAAAAACACATTGAGGACACCTACCTGTTTTAGCTAAGGTGCCACCCGCCCTGCATGATTTATTTATTTATTTTTTTAAAAAAAGCAGGGACAGCCTCAAATAAAGTAGGGTTATAGCTGCCCATTTGATTTGTTATTAGCAAATGAATTGATTCTAAGAGCCAACTAGCAGGTGCTGCTGCTGCCAGGATGGCGCGTGAGGAAGAGAGGGGAGCAGGCAGACCCTTTGAATGACAAGCAGCCCTCGGGGGTCTGGTGCTGAAATCCCCGCAGAAGCGGCTGAGGAGCGTCGCTGAGAAACCGACCGAGGCACACGGGGGGCTCCTTGGTTTCCCTGCGCGAGAGAAAGCTCAGGTTAGCCGACAATGTCCCGCCGTGTTATCCCAGCTTCCCAAAGGCTGAATTCACCGCCTGTCTAGCAATAAGAGAGGCGACGAACCAAGCCCCTCTTCGGCTTCAGATCTCCACAGCCCTAAGCTGGATCAGCCCCCTCGAGGCCACCACTGCGCAGGGCCTTTTAGGCACGCAGCTTTCTGCCTCCCATATAGTACAAGGAATCCCCACACACGCACGCACACATGCGCGCACACACACACACACACACACACACACACACACACACACACACACAGCGCGTATATTTCTGTGGAGCATATTCTCGGGGAGCTACAGCTATACGGGAATGAAGGAGATATCAAGGAGGCCTGTCAGTTCAAAGCTTTTTAGGGGCTGTTTGAAAATCCTCTTCCCGTCAAAGTAAGCAGCCTTCGTATTTGAACAGCTGCTTTGAACCGTGATGGGCGGGAAGGAGAAGAAGGGCTGAGCTGAATAAAAAGGGGGAAAGGACGGGGAGGAAAGGGAGAGGGGAGGAGGGAGGCAGGAGCCCGCGTGCACTCGCTGCCCAAGAAGCCGCCTCACCCGCAACCTGCTCTTGGAGCGCAGGACAGGCAAGAAAGGCTGGCGGGACCTCTCACCCGGCGGGGTCAGCTGGGACTGGGAGTGAGAAAGAGGAGCAGCCCCACCCCCCACCCCCGGGCGCGCCTTGAGGCATCTCCAGGACCGCTTGGGACTGAAAGGAGGAACCGGGATCTGGGCAGCCGGGCTTTCCTCTCCTTCGCCCTCCCCAGTCCTTTACGTCGGAGCCTGACCCCCGAAGTTCCTTGGCTGCTTCCTCTGCGGAGAAAGAGTAGGAGCGAGCCAGAGCCAGCAGGAGGCTTCAAGCAGCCCAATGAATGGCCACGAGAGTCACGGCCACAGGGACGGGGAGGCGGGACTTGCGCCTGAAAAGGCTCTGAGCCTTTTCTCCGCTGGGTAACGGACTCAGAAGAGATTCCTTGCCGTCCTGATGGGGCGACGTGGAGACGAGATGGTGGGGTGGGGTGGGGCTGCGGGGAAGTAAAGGGGACCGGGCTCTGGCTTCCAGAGGGAGGCGGACTTGGGGGGTTCTCGCGGGTTTTGTTATTTTCTGCTCTCTATTCGTGTGTTGTGGTTTCCAACGTGCAGCAGGCAGGGGAAGTCTCCTCCGATGAATCGCCGCCCAGCGATTCACAAGGCTGGAAAAGTTAAGCCGGGCACCTTTCATCCCTGCGTGGGTGGTACACGATTGATACCTCGAAGGAGCGCGTGTTTACATGAGAGGGGAGCCCCATTAGGTTTCAGAGGTTTCACTCCCAAGTAAGGATGCAGAGGGGTGTACCCTCCCCTACCCAAATATCCCAGGTTGCTTGCTTTATTGATAGGGGCTCTTTTGGGGAGGGGGGGGGGGTTGCACGGCGCCTTCCAAAGCAAGATTAGGCACACTCTTATAAGGAACCAAGACTGCTGATTTCACCTGGTTAGTTAATACTGAACTAGGAGAGAACTTCTCAATAGCTTCGGAGTAATGCCTAGGATGGCTTGGCCTCTGTCCAAGAAGACTGTCAGAAGACTCTGTGGGATAAATGCCTTATGGGAGGCCGCAGCTCACTCCCACCCCCGCCATCGCTGCCCCCTCCCGGATGATCTCCTTGGCCCCAGAACTCTTGCAACAACCCAAAGGCCTAATTGATACAGGACGGATTATGTCAACACCATAACTCACGGTAACTCACCTTGCCAGAACACTGGCACGAATTGGTTACTAGCCCTAGTGTGTTGATCTCCACTTTGAGTACTCCTTTGAACTCCAGAGAAACTAGTTACACAAACACATGAACTTCTGTTACTTAAAAAAAAGGGTTAAATGCAAATCCCTTGGAAGGTTGACATTATGGATACACCCCCACACGCTCATTTTTCAATAGCATCAGTTTCTTCGGGAAAATAAGGTATCACGTTGCTAGTGACCATAGCAGGAAACCACTATTTATTTTGTCTCATCTGACTATAACTTCTGAAACATGACTCGGTGGAAGACATACTGTAGTTTTCTTCCTTTGGACCCTTAGGCTGCAATTCTAGCCCACTGATGTGAGAAACTCCGCTTGAACTCCCACCAGACTTACTTCCAATAAAACATGCACAGAATTGCAAGGCGACATCTCAGACATGTTGCCACTTCTTTTGAGGAGCTCCAAGCGTCATTTCCCTGATTTTGCTCTAGAGGGAGGGATGCAAAAATGTCAGTACAGTCCTACGCAATGCTATTCCAGGCTAAGCCCATTGAAATAAACTCTGCATAGGGCTAGACTGTTAAAAGTGGAAGATGAACAGGGCTTGAATGAGACTGCCTTCCCAGCCTAAGAATCGTAGAAGGAATAGGTTTCTACGCGCGCTTACTCGGAAGTAAGTCCCATCGTGAGACTTACTTCCAAGTAAATATGCAGAGGACCAGGTTGCACGCGGTTTGCCACGGCTAGCCTTTTAACTTTTCCGAGTTAAAAAGTTGGCCCTTTCCCCTCCCTCTTCGGAGGTGCAGTGTTCCTACACCCTCTTTGTATGTATGTTTGCGCGCGCGGTCCCCTCCCACCTAAAGAAATATTGCCAGCCAAAGAGCCTTCTCTAGGATGATGAATTACGAACAAGTCTCGGAAGAAAGCTGTTTCTCGCTTATGGTCGTAAATTTTCCCTTCCGCCCAGTCCAGCATCTCAAGTAAGATAACTTAAGAGCGTCGGCTGTATCCATCCCTTGACTTGGATTAGTCTGGAGGACGCCCCGGCTTCTTCTTGGCTCGCCCAGAGTGAGAGACAGAACAAGTCCAGGCGGCCAGAAGAAGCGCAGAGTTGTCCAGGGGCTGCTTAGTTTCAGGAAAAGTCTTGCCCAAGCACAGCCAGTAAGAAAGTTATGTTTCTTATTTCCACACAGTCCAAATCCAGCATCCTCCACAGACCTAAGACTTCACTTTCTCCAACTGAAACTTTTTTCTTTTTAATGCTGATGACCTCACCCTCGAGAGAGAGATTCAGCTGTAAGCCGGCAGGAAGACCCAGTTAATGTCCTGTAACCTAGGCCTGCCATGGCACAGCGATGAAAGGCGTTTGCCGAACTGGAGCGTGGATCCGCCTTGATTTCTCTTGCCTTGCCCTAAGCTCCTATGAGAAGGAAGGAAGAAAGAAAGAAAGAAAGAAAGAAAGAAAGAAAGAAAGAAAGAAAGAAAGAAAGAAAGAAAGAAAGAAAGAAAGAAAGAAAGAAAGAAAATCTGGAAACACACTGGTGGTCCCGGGGGGAACCGGAGCCTCCGCGAACAATGCGCGTTAGCTTTTGCCTCTGTGCTTTGCAAAGTGTTAAGCCCCGAAATTCTTCGCGAATCCCGGTTTTGTTCTCAGTCAGCACCTGCTGCGGGGACAGTCCGGGGACTTGCGAGAGAGCGTCTCTCCCGAGGGAGCAGCAGCAGCAGCCGCCCTCCCTTTCCCTCCCCCTTCTATTGTGGAAAGGGAGCCGCACGTTTCCCTGGGATTCCAAAGACACAAGGGAAAGCGACCGGAGGGGGGTGGGGTGGCGGCGGTGGGGAGCTGGAGGGGATGCAAGCGCTCGCCACGCACGTTAGGCTGCTCGGCTGGTGTCCGGTTGCGACTGGAAACCTTTTGCTTCCGAGGAGCAGGTGCCTGGGATCAGGGCACAGCTGCTCGTCCCGATCCTGGCGATTCCCTCCCTGCCTCCGAGTGAATCTGGCAGAGTCGCCAGCCTCGCGCTGGAAGAAGTCTGATCTCAAAGTTGACTTGTTGTTGCCCAACAGTCCCCGGCCAATACCCATTGCAGGGAAGTGGGCATCTGGGCGCGAGGAAGGGGGTGGGTGGGACGTCCACCAGGGTGGGGTGGGGGAGTTCTTGCTTCAGCGCTCGAGAGAAAGACGCCCATGTCCCGTGCGGGGGCGTTTTCGGCCGAAAGGACGAGCCCTTCTTCTTCTTCTCCTCCTCCTGTGAAGCTGGGGAGGGGGGAGGAGCCCGTCCTGCGCCCGCAAAGCACCCGGCCGCGTTTGGGAACAATGCGAGCAACAGGAGGGGCTCCCCGCGCAGCCCTGCGCGATTCGGGTCCGCCCGCCTTCGCCTCGCCTGTAAACAGGGGCACGGCTGTTTGGGAAAAAGAAGCCCCAAACGCGCCCAGGGGGGCGTCGGCATCATCTGGTGTCCCCCGCCCCCCGTCCTCAGCCCATGTGGCTGCAAGCGGCTAAGCCTCCCCCCCACACACACACGCACACACACTCCGCCCATGTGTGTTTGTTGCCCCCCCCCCCGTCTATCCCCCCCTTCCATGTCTCCCTCCTTAGAGTTTGATTACAAAGAGTGGGGGGGAGCGGGAGGCAGTGCGGGGGGCGTGGTGTCAGCGCCACGGCCGGGGCCAATGGGAGGCTCCCCCTGCGCCGGTTGCTAGAGGTCTCCACGTAAATCAAAGCGCGGGGAGCCAATGGGGGCCGGAGGGCGGGAGGAGCGGGGACGCGTGCCTTTGCGGTGGGCTCTGCCAAGCGGACTTGCGGGGGAAGCGCGCGGCGAGAGGAGCCCGAGGCGGAAAAGTAGCTGTCAAATGCGCGGCGCCTTTAAGCGGAGCCCTCAGTCCGGCTCGGAGAGTCATGGCGACCACCGCGTCTAACCACTACAGCCTGCTCGCCTCCAGCTCGCCCATGGTGCACGCCGAGCCGCCGGGGAGCATGCAGCCGGGCGCCGGCTACAGGGACGCCCAGGCGCTGGTGCAGGCGGACTACGCGCTGCAGAGCAACGGGCACCCGCTCAGCCACGCTCACCAGTGGATCACGGCGCTGTCCCACGGCGGCGGAGGAGGCGGCGGCGGCGGCGGGGGTGGCGGCGGCGGCGGCGGCGGGGACTCGCCCTGGTCCTCCAGCCCGCTGAGCCAGCAGGACATCAAGCCCTCGGTTGTGCAGGCCGGCGGCCGGGGGGACGAGCTGCAGCAGCAGCAGCACCACCCGCAGCAGCAGCAGCAGCAGCAGCAGCAGCCCGGCAGACCGCCACACCTGGTGCACCACGCCGGCAGCCACCACGCCGCCGTGGCCGCGGCCGTGGCCTGGAGGACCGGCGGCTCGGCTCACCTGCCGCCGGGCATGGCGGCGTCCAACGGCGGCGGCCAGGGCGGGCTCCTCTACTCGCAGCCGCCGGGCTTCACGGTCAACGGGATGCTGGGCGCGGGACAGCCGAGCATGCACCACCACGGCCTGCGGGAAGCCCACGAGGAGCAGCAGCAGCAGCAGCAGCAGCAGCCGCCGCCCCCTCCGCCGCCCCCGCATCACCCCGACCACCTCCCCCAGGCGCCGCCGCACCCGCACGCCGGCCAGCCGCCGCCGCACCACCTCCCGCACCACCACCACGAGGCGCACTCGGACGAGGACACGCCGACCTCGGACGACCTGGAGCAGTTCGCCAAGCAGTTCAAGCAGCGGCGGATCAAACTGGGATTTACCCAAGCGGACGTGGGCTTGGCGCTGGGCACGCTCTACGGCAACGTCTTCTCGCAGACCACCATCTGCCGCTTCGAGGCCCTGCAGCTGAGCTTCAAGAACATGTGCAAGTTGAAGCCCTTGTTGAACAAGTGGCTCGAGGAGGCGGACTCGTCGTCGGGCAGCCCCACCAGCATAGACAAGATCGCGGCGCAAGGGCGCAAGCGGAAAAAGCGCACCTCCATCGAGGTGAGCGTCAAGGGCGCCCTCGAGAGCCATTTCCTCAAGTGCCCCAAGCCCTCCGCCCAGGAGATCACCTCGCTGGCGGACAGCCTCCAGCTCGAGAAGGAGGTGGTCCGCGTGTGGTTTTGTAACAGGAGACAGAAAGAGAAACGCATGACCCCCCCGGGGGGGACTCTGCCGGGAGCCGAGGACGTGTATGGGGCCAGCAGGGACACGCCGCCGCCGCCGCACCACGGGGTACAGACTCCTGTGCAGTGAACTCCGCCGCCACCGGCGGAGCGGGAGGAGCAGGGAGTGACCTGGGGAGGGGGGCCGGCCCCTGGCCCCCTCCCCCTAACCCCCTTACTCCTCCAGCCTTTTGATTGTTTCCCTCCTCCCCCCCTTAAAACAAACAAAACAAAACAAAAAAGGCAGACAAACAGGAAGGAAGGAAGGCGACTGCGCTGAACTCTCCCTGAAACGGTAGCAAAGTGTGTAATGAATGGTGTGTTTTGACCTTTACAGGCGACTAACCAGGCAATGGAGTGCAGTGAGTATATATGGGATGCGTGTGCAACAGAGGCAAGTGCGTGTCTGCCCCCTCCCCCCCCCCCATCTCTCTCTCTCTCTCCCCCTCTCTCTGTCTTCCTCGTATCCGGGCACAGGCAGCGAAGACTTCAAAATATCGTGGGAGGTGGGGAGGGGTGGAGACCACCCTCCCTGGGTACAGATAAAAGTTGACCTGCCTTAACAGTAGTAGGGGCTTTGCCGTCAGATGTTTGCGTGTCTATGCCAAAGGCAGCCAGAAGCACAGGAAGCATGCTTCAGCGCACTGGAGCACGGGTTCCGAGTCCGGGGAGGGGGAGGGGGCATACGGAAGGAGGCAGTGCGCTCCGGTCCGGTCCAGTGGTCTCGCCCCCCCCCCCCCCCCCCGCCATGAATTTGCACTGCAAGATAACCGAAGTTTACACATTTGGTGAAAATGACTTGCATTTCCACGCCTATCGCTGGCCAACTGCGGGTCAGCGGACCAGTTCCTGGCGTTCTCTTTGTGTGGCAGTGAAGTTTTGGTGCCCAGCGGAGCCGGCCTTTGACGGCGGTCTTGGCTTGCTCTGTCTGTCATCCTTCCCTTCCAAAACGGGGGCCGGTGGCCTTGTTTCTTCCCAAACAGATCTTGAGTGTCAGGAAGAGGACAGGGAAGAATGGATGCGAAGAAACAGTTCTGGCCTGCATGGAAGGTTCTGCAATTGATGCCATATGCAAAGCAGGAGGAACGTGTGCATGTGCGGGCGGCAGAGAGAGAGAGAGAGAGAGAGAGAGAGAGCATTTGGAGGCAGAGGTGGAAGAAAACTGAAAGGTGGAGAAGGTTAACAAAGACCAGCCGTCCTGTTTGAGCAAGCCAAGGCCCACCTGAAAAAAGGCTGAAGGACACTTCTGTATTATCTCGTGTGTGTGTGTGTGTGTGTGTGTGTGTACCAGAGAGAGATACAGAGAGAGAGTGATAGGCAGTCCTATCCTAGCATGTTTACATGGAGGTGAGTGTCACTATGCTTAGATGTTTCACCGCCAAGATAAGCGTGCGCGGGGGAGCATTGCTGCCCCCATTGCTCCCATTCTTTTCCAGCAAAAGATGGCCCTTTGAAAAGATCTAAAAGCTGTGGATAAGACGTGGGAGGGGGAGAGAGAGAGAGAGGGAGAGAGAGAGAGATTCTGAGCTTCACGGGTTATTCGCAGGAAGTTCTTTACAGGTCTTGAGTACCAGGCGCTATTCTGTGTTGAAATACTGAGGACGCTTCTGTTAGATGTGCTCCTGAATTTAGGAAGGGAAGGGAGAGAAACAAACCCAAAAGCCGCTTCGTTCTGATTGCTCAAGTCGGGCGGATGTAAGTTCCTGCGGGGCTTCCGGGGTTGCCGTTTAGGAGAGACTGCTGCTAGCCTTCTATTTGTTTTGGCCGAAGAGGTCAAAATGATTCCAAACCGGCCTCCGCCTCATAATCATAAGTGGAAGCAAGTCTTGGTGGTTTCCCTGGAACTTACTTTCACTTTATTTGGAGCCTGGGCAACAGATGAGCTTTAGGCATTGCACTCAGAGCCTGAACCTTTTCATCTCAGTGTGAGGTTTCCCACTGACTTCGGTGAGGACCTGCCTTATATTTATGTGCCAAACAAATCAGAAATTCGGATTTAAACCGCTGGAGAACCTCACTTGAAATCACTGGGGCTCAAGCAACGAAGGTGGCCAAGCGCGTAGTTCCACAGAAACCAGCAGGACTTCCTTCCTGCTCATGGGACTGGTTTCAAATCCAAGCGCTCAGTGTTAGAGCTTCCATGGGCCCCAGTTATTCTGGCCACGCGCACACGGGGCCATTTCTCTGTAGGGTTTACTTTTTTTATGCGCCCTTTCTCTCTCTCTCCTCCCACCCACCCCCCACAATCCCCAACCCTTTGCTGAAATTTCAGCATAATGTGTGGAGAAAAAGAAGACCGGCTTAACTGGGTCTGGCCTTTTCTCTTCTCTCTGGAGGGAGCCAAACGAGGTGAAGACAAAGCAACCAAAATGCCATTTTCAATCCATCTCCCCACTCCACCCTTTTGTTAGTCGGTTTAATAGATGCATTTCCTTGGTGGGGAAAGGGTTACCTTTCCAAAAAGCAGAAGAGTTTAAAGAGGGGGGGACCCTTGAAACTGTATGTTATATTCTATATTGGGGTGGGGGAACACTTGAAACTGTGGTGGTGACAGATTTCACAGTTTGAAACATCTACTCAGCACAAAAGGGTGGGTATGGGATTTTTTTTTATTTTTTAAAAGATCTTTGCAAAGTTTGCCTACCAGAATGTTTGAGAATTGTGAGGCCCATGAATCTTTCTCTCAGAGTAACTGGCAGGTAAACATTGGAATGGGTCGGTGAGATTTAAAATATGTTCTTTGCTGATCTTTCTGAGCCTTAGAAAGGCACCCGATGTTCTCTCCATCCTGCCTCCGCCTCTTGAAGAGACAAATACATTTTCCCAAGAAACCTGTTCAGTTGGCTTTATTTTATTTATTTTTTTCTCACTCCCCACCCCCCTCCAAGGATATGGACACTCAATTTTTAAGGGTATTGAGCTGCTGGTTATTATGGTCTGGAGATGAACTCCTCCTAAAGACTTTCAGGTCAGGGGCAGCAGAAATGGCAAATGAGAGGAAGTGAACTTTCAGATACTTACTAATATCTCCGGTAAGGTCAAAAGAAGAAGTTTGGGGGAGACATTTCTGCAAACCCTCTAAACCCCTGAATAGGTTTACTTAAAATAATAATAAAAAGTTACCACGCAAACCTTACCGCTCTGTATATATGTTCAATATTTGTCCTTCGAAATGCAGAAATAGTTTAAATGTTTTCTTTGTCTATTTTTTCTTTTTTTAATGCTGCCCAGGGAAATATTTTCATATCATTTTAAGTGGCCTGCCTCAATGTATATTTATTTCTTTTAAAGCAAACAGGTTCTGGAAACTGTTTTTTTTTTCCTGTAGCTTTAAATGAGTAGGAGAACAAAAAAAATCTATATGGGATGTAATTTTTTTTGTTCAGTCTCTTTAAAGAAATACTTTGTTTTTTGGTACATTTGGATGTGCTTGTGGGGAAAAAAATAAAAGCGCAGAGATCCTTATATATTTATGTTAAAGTAATATTTTATTATCTACATAAAACAGAAATACACAAGACCTTTATAGTTTGTTCTAATTATTGGCAATTTTTTCTTTTTTCATTATTATTATTATTATTTTAAATAGCTTTAAGAGGCAACCTACTTTTAAAAAAATGATAAGGGGGGCAATTCAATCTAGTTCTTTTAGCAAGTTGTTTTGCATATAAAATGGGAGGGGGGGCAGCGCCTTTCCTTTCTGCTTCATGACATTTTGGAATAAAAGCTAAGTCTAGTCTGTTGACTGATTTTGCTGGTCTAAGTTCTGTAGTTGTTCCAGGAACTGGGCCTGGCCACCTGTTAGGCAGGTAAAAGCCAGGGTTACTTATACAGGAGCATATTCATGTCTGCAGTCTGTGTCCTTTTGATGCTCTGCAAACCGGCTTCTCTTGGAAGCGGAGGAGCTTAACCCTTTGAAGCATCTCTTGCCTAAAAGCCGCTCTTTGCTGGCCTCCCCTGCTTAATTGCTGGGCTGTTGTGGGCTGTGGCCTGAAAGGTGCTGGCTTACTGGGAGATAACATTTCCTTTCAGGCAAACAAGAGAGGTGAAGTGATTAGACAGCCATGCTGAAGACTAAGGTATTTCCTCCCGAGTAGGCTGATGTCCCACTGCAGGCCAGAGAGCTGGTTCCAGCATTGGTTTGGAGGAAGCAGGTTTAAGATAAGAGCAACCCAATGCCTTGAATTTGGCTTTGCTTATTGCTCAAAGGAACACAGGCTCATTCCGCACACGCAAAATAATGCACTTTCAAGCTGCTTTCACAACTGTTTTTGCCATTCCGCACAGCTTCAAAGAGCCCTGAAAGCAGCTTGAAAGTGCATTATTCTGCGTGTGCGGAATGAGCCTAAGAGATTGTGTAGTATTGCTGCCATTAACTCAAAGTGCCCTGATGCTCCTGTCTAGCTGGCCTGACTTTGCCAGACAAGCATCTTGGCTTGGACTTTGGAGAGGTCAGAAGGGACCTTTGGGGTTTTGTACTCAAGTCCACTGATGAGAGCTGGTCATTCATACCGGTCTCCTTGTTTTTATTTATTTATTTTTAATTTTGTTGTGACTGAACTTCGGTTGCATCTCCACACAGAGCAGAGGAGCCTCTAAGAAGTGCTTAGATTGAACCGGGGTAAGGTCCTTTCTTGGGAGGTCAGTTACTTTGAAATCAATTGAACTTTCTCCTCAAGTCTGCAGAACGGACTTCTCAGTTTTTTAAAAAAATGGGCTTCAATTCCACGGCAGAGGATCAGCCTGCTGGGTGGTCATAGCCAGGCAAATCCCTATACAGCTTCCTTTGGTTTCATGTTCTTGTGGCTGAGGGAATCCTAAGGTGTTTTCCTCGCCCCCATTGGCATCAACAGAAGCTTCCCTAGAGCGTCATGTGTGTGAGAGATGGTATCCTTGGCCCGCAACACCAGCTGTGTTTTCAGGTGATAACATCATCTTCTCTCCTGTCCGGCTTCTATCAGGGAAATGCTCCCCCCATCCCATGCTAACTCTTTTTCTCCACCTCTCCTCCTTTAACGATAGTTTCCAGGCTTATTAGATTTAATCATCTTTTCTAACTCCTAGTCAATACTACACGCGTCCCAAACAGATTCAGCTAAATGATCTTATCAATAGTCTGGAAGCGAAGTGACAGAAAGAAGGAGTGTTCTGCGACCACAGATATGCTGATGGGTAAAATGTTTAAGCTGGGTATAGATTGAATGTCCCTTAGTCAATAGCTCGCTGAATTGTTTGTATTTTTTAAAATGGAGGGGGGGGTTGAAGAAAACTGGGCAGCATCTGCCCTCTGCAGGACATTACAGTGGTCTGGAAGGGGATTTTTCTTTCCTTCTCCCCGTGTAAGAAAAAAAAAGGAATGATATACAGGAGCCCCGGTTGGATCAAGAGTAATTTTGATTCCTCCCTTCCTTAACCAGCCCTAGCCATCCAGTTAGAGAAGGCGTCTGTTTGTTGTTAGGACAGCCAGGTGTAAATGGCACTCAGGAAGACCAAGCTGAGAGGCACCGGAGACTACATTGCAGAGACGTAGCTGTTTTCCTATGTTACAGTGAAATAAAAACAAAAGTCCAGTGGTACCTTCAAATCTAACAAAGATTTCAGCCTGAGGTTTGGTGAGTCACAGCTGTCTTCCTCAGATATGACGAGGGAAATCTTCTCTGGAAACGTCCTTTTAATTTTTTTTTTTTTTTTGCTGAGGCCTATTTTCTTGAAAGACAATCAATCAGAACTGGTAATATCAGAAAGCTTCATCTTCCTAAGGAGAGAGAACTAAACAATCTATCTTCAATCACAATGGCGGAAACTGAACCAGGAGTGTTGTGGGTTTCCCTTCACGGTCATTTACGTGAGCTGTCAAGAAGGGGGGGACGGACTACAGTTACTTTCTGTTTTGTCTAGGCGTTTGAATGAAAAGACCGAAATGCTTGCATTTACGCGTAATTTGTGCGTATGTTTTCATTCTCATTCAGGGAACTGAAGCCTCGGCTGTAGGGATAAGTATCAGAAGAGCTGCGACAGGGATTGCATTTCTGATGGACTATGAGACGTGTTCAAACGATCGTTCGTGGGGTCGTCTGAGTTGGCATTTGAAATCAGCTCTCACCCTTTAGCGAGACAAATGGAGGTTGAGAAATATGAGCTCTAGAACAAAACTGTGGACGAGAAGGACTCGTAACTCTCTACAACCTGACTAAGCGAGGAAAGGCTTTTCCCTAAACAGCGTGCCTTGGAGAAACTACTGTAAATTTCTTTTTAAATAGCTATAGCTGCAGTTCGACTTTCTTTCTTTCTTTCTTTCTTTCTTTCTTTCTTTCTTTCTTTCTTTCTTTCTTTCTTTCTTTCTTTCTTTCTTTCTTTCTTTCTTTTTTCTTTCTTTCTTTCTTTCTTTCTTATTAGTAAGGAGGGGATTACTGCATTTCCCTCCCCAATTATCTGACATTAGGTCCTTATAGTCTAAATCCAAAGAAAAGCTTAAGCAGTTTTTGAGGCCTTTGCATTTCTGCTTTTTCTTTCATTGAGGCGGTTTTCCTGGTTCAAGTGGGAACTAACGCATCATGCTCCTTTTCAAAAGGAGCGTTTCCCTCCCTAAATTGCAGGGGTTGTTGTTTCCATTTCTGGACCATGTGATAAATGATTGTGTAAATGCGCATTTACAAAAAAAAAATAGTGGAGTCCTTCCACAGTGTTCCAGGAAGCCTTCATACGAAGGCAGGGTAATTCTCACTACTGCTCCCCATCTGCAAGCCAAGCTAGTTTTTGCCCTTGCCCCACTCTGCTCCGCTTTAATTCGAAGTACTTCTGCTCAATTTGCTTGTGGTCCGAGGCAGAAATAGCAGGCCTGCTGTTTCTAAGTTCTTGCTCCAGCACCAGAAGGTCCATTCTCAAAGACTGCTTACTCTGCCTTGCTCCTTTCTGACAAATCCCACCGACTTTGTTCTGTTGTTAGGTCAAGAGAGGATGCACCACCCTCTCGGAAAGGAGAGGTGGTTTAAGCAGATCCTTTAAGATACGCTTTTGTAGTGGCAGACACTAACTGAGGCCGCCTTTCAAGGCCGGAATGCAAAACTTGCCACATGTGAAGATCTTGAAAATGAGAAAAGATTGGTAAAGGGAAATCTCAAGCGGGGCAGACCGCACAGATTGAACGAAGGTAGTTATTGATGGCTTTAGCCTAAATGTTGGGCTCTGGAAAGTTATGTGTACTTCACTCAGACGATGGTAGGAACGTGTTACTTTACAAGAGCAGGCTGTTTTCAAATTCTCTTTGTATCACAAACCCTCTCAGACATTGGGAAATCATGCAGGCGAGAGCGGTGTTTCAGAATGATGACCATAAATAAACATCAATACTCCAAAGAGCAGCTTGTCCCCATATCTTGGTTGAGAAATCTGCGTGGGGTAATTTCTCCTGAATGCAGGGTAGCGCTGGGCGGCTTCTTCCCACACTCACTCGACAGCAAATCCCGTTGAATGTAATAGGATTTGCTTCCAAGTGAATATGTACAGAATTGTGCCGCAAAGAATTGGGCTGACCAGGAAACAAGGATGCGTTTGGGTGCAAAGAATAGTTTGGAGGCGACGCCTGGGCTTTCAGGAATCCCCTTTTCCTTTGCAGAAATCTTTCCATAGGAAGCAGAGTCTCCACTTGTACTTAATGTCATATCAGCCGTTCTGAGTTGTGGCCCAGGGTGCAGCAGGAAAAGGATCCAGGCAGAATCAATGAACTGGGGTTCGCCTCCCCGTCGGTCAAACGTGCCTTGAAGCGACTTTGCATGCGGAAAGCCAACAGGACGGGGCGCGAAAATGTCGATTGTTCTGTTGTTGAAAAAGTCATAGCAGGAACGCCCAGAGATGGTTTTGGCAGATTTTTGTGGTCGGCTTATGGTCCTCTGAAAAAGAATTGAATGTGGAAGTAACGGGGATGAACCTGCCTGCTGGCAGTCGTCCGCTTTCTTAGAAAGACTCCTGCTAGGGAAGAAATGGAATTTGGAGGCCCCAGATGGAACGGGGGAAAATGTGGGATGTCTCTGCTTTAGACGCCTTCGCCCCTGAAAGCAGGATAAACATGTAGGATAGGATCGGTGTATGGGGGGAGGGAGGTGACTGGAGAGGAAGACAGGCCAGTAAGGTAGCTTTCCAGTAAGGTAAAAATCGGCTCCAAGCCTGCAACTCTTGGTAGAGGGTCTGGGAGGAACGTGGGCAGCTGTGCTTTGGCTCTGCGGTGGTCTTCTGTGCTCACTTTGCATTCTTTCCGCAATTTCTTAAGATGAAAAAAGTCGCGGTATTTCAGAATGATTTTATTTAGTGTTGTTGTTTTTTGACGCAGTTGGAAAGAAATCCCCTTGGATCGCAGTGGGCTTTTCTCCAGGAAAACGTGTGTGCAGAAGTGAGATTTCGGGTGGCCTGACTGTCTGAGCCACGCTCAGCACTCAGGGAAGCTCTGACGGAAGCGACGGGGGCTCTAGGGGGAAAGGAGCAGGCGAAAACAACAACCCTTCGCTCCTTAGGGGAAGATCTGAAAGCCTGCTAAATGCGGGGTTTAAAAAGTCGCAGGCTCCTTTGTTTCTGGCCTCTGAGGAGAGTCGTTGAAGTGGATCCCTGAACTGGTCGGAGGGGGCATCCCAAGGCCCTGAACAGGGAGTAGCCGCTGTAGAAAAAAGAAGCCCCTCTTTTCTTGTGTGAGGAGAGGGAGTCCCTAGGCCGGTAGCGTTGACTTCCTCATATAAATGACAGGTTGACCACCTTACGCGTCAGGCCATTTAGGAGGTGCGGCAGGTGCTGTTTAAAAAAAAACCCCTACCCTGCCAGGATCGGCTAAATCTGCTAAAGCCGAAAACTTGGCCAGAGGGCGAGGTGGGGGCCGTGCCTCGACCCCATCGCCATTCGAGCTGAAAGCCAGCCCCGTGCACCCCCGGCGATTAGCCCCCACGTCAAGGCAGATGGGGGGACGCTGCTCCGAATCCCCCGGAAACCCCGTGTTGCGGCTTAACAACTTTGCAGTTTGGAGTGCCTGCAGCAAAGAGCAGGGGTGGAAGTTACCACAAAAACCCACGGAAGGGGCGGAAAGGGGGCGCCCTTGGGTTGCCTGCATTGCCACAGAGCCATGCTTAGGACCTGCGTCTTGTCCTGAAAAAAGATCCCCCCCTTACCTCGAGTTTAAAACAGACTTGAACATATCGATAGCAAATCCACGGCCTTTCTTTAGCCGAACGTCCTGATGTCGTATGGGGGGGGGGGGTCGCTTTTGAGCCTGAAAACGCAGCCCGTCGCCTGCGGAAGGCGAGCCCACCTGCGACCCGATGCGGGGCGCATTAAGTCTTGAGAAAGTCCCAAGCACTCCCCACCACTTACTCCCCAGGGGAAGTGCGCGTGGGATCGTGGCCCTGCGAGACCTCTCCTCTGTACCTCTCAAAGAGCTGAGCTTTGCTGGCTCTCTCAAGCTCCCTCCCTGCGGTCTTGCTTCCCCCCCACCCCCCACCCCCCACCCCCTACCCCCCACCCCCTGGTAGTCTAGCTGACCCAGGAAACATCTGGGCTGCCCGTGTGAAAGTTTTCGGCAGGCCGCCTGGTTCATTAATTCTCGGTCCCGGCTCGATTTCATTCACAGCTCCAGTCATTCATTGCCAAGTCCAGGGAGGCACCAGCTCTTTGGTCAGGAAGGGAGACACGCAAACAAGGATGGGGCTATTTATTTCCCTCCGCCCGAGGATCTCGAAGACATTGAAGCAGGCACAATCATTAAACTAATTTGTATTTGATTGTTTGGGCGGACGAGGGTGAGTTTTATTACACTAAAGCATTCAAGCACGCACGCACCGTTGATTAGCAGTATACATTAAATAAAGTTGTTTGTACACATTGTCTTACCACATATAGGCAGCCTTATTATTCTAATTACTCTAATTAGGGCATTGCAACGGTTTCGATTTGATTTGAAGAGACACGGATCCGTGCTGTCCTTTTTTTTGGGGGGGGGTGCTCCTCCTTGTGTTATTGAAACATATACACACTGAAATCTAAAGTACCAAGGGGAAAGGAGATTGATTTTAATAAGCAATGCTGCGCTTCTACGTATCTTCCACGTTACATTTTCCATCAATCTAGTAGTACGTCTTTTAAAACAAATTCAAACCCCACATTTCAGAGTGATGTGGCAACTAATAATTTGTCGTTCTTCTTCTTTCCGCATTAATTGTAACATTTGCTTTGGAAAAGAGCTATCTTAAGTATACTTTCTGAGAATCTGTTTTATAAGCTTGAAATGAATGTGATTATTAACTGATACCATCAGTTCATCAAACGGTTACTTCGATAGGGGACTATAATTAAATCCTTAATCCTGTTTGAGACTCTTCCCTCCTCAAAACGTATTTCCTTTCCCCTTCTTTTTTTTAAAAAAATAAACAGTGTTTATTTAAGGCGAAGAGAACAAGTATTTTAACAGAGAGATGAAATGCTTGTCTATTTCTTATTACCCAGCAGAAATGCCTCTTTTGGGTTTTCCTCCCTCCCTGGTTTCCATCTTTATTTTGAGTTACTAAGAGAAATTTCTTCCTTTTCTTAATGGAGCAAATTCGTAACGCTCCCGTTTCCATCTTCTCTTAAAAGAACCTTTAACACCACCCGGTTGCATAAACATTAGGCCTAGGACAGGCCTTATACTTTTCCTTCTGAAACCCAGGACTAGGTAGGATCTTAAGGTCTTGGGAAATTGTCTGGTCTTGAAGATATTGGAAATGGTCTGAACTTGAAAATATATTCCCTTAAAAGAAGAGGCAGAGAGTTTTCCAAATGTCTGGTACAAATCACCGGCTTCTTTGGTGTGTCTTAGTACAAACATCTCTCTCGCCCCATCAGCTAGGAAACCCAGTTTTTTTTAAACCCTCTTTCTCTTAATATAAATTCCTCCTCCAATTGTACCTAAAGATTAGGGCTAAAGTGATTATGGTTGAGGTGTGTGAAGTCTGGGGAGTCTTCCTTAGTCCTGCTTTGGGTTTCCTGGCGATTTATTCCGTAGATCTTGGCTCTTGAAAACCACCACGATTTGATCCCCTCCCGTTCCCCCAATCCGTATATCTTTACCCCAAAGAGAGACGGAGGGGCATAGGTTTTTGGCAGGGAGGGCGACACTTTTCGAAAGTCACTGGGAGGCATCAAAAGGGAAGCAGGACGGCCAGGCCAAGGGCCTTTGGGCAGGCCAGCCTGGGTTGGAGAGGGGCAAGCTCGCGGCTACCTCCCAAAGCTGAGCCAATCTTCCTCTGCAGATCGAGACTGCGGAGGACGGGGGCGGGGGGCGGGGGGCGGGCGACTTTGAGCCAGCCAAATGCCCCCTTCTGCCATAAAGATTCTCTGTGTCCCTGGATTTATCCTTCCCCGGAGAGTTCTTTGTACAACACAGCCCGCCTGCCCTTCTCGCATGAATCTGTTTTGTAACAAAGTCTCCCCAGCGAGTGCATTAGAGAATAAAGCTTCCCTTTCCTCCCCCATCCCATCCTTTTTATTCCCCCCCTTCCCCCAACCCCTCCAGTGCAGCATCTGTTCTAGGAGAGCGCTTCTTTTCCCAGCCGCAGCAGGACGCAGAGTAGGACTTGGGCACCCCACAGCGGCCAGAATGGTAACTGCATCTAACAAATGCAGCCGTAGGAGGAAAAGGGAGAGTTTGTCCGGGCTTCCTCCTTTGCCCGCATCTTGTTCCGTTCAGAAATAAACATGCACGTTATGAGAACGAGAGACGCTCTTTCGAGAGACACTCTCTTAGGCCCAGAAGCCAACCTGGTGCCGGAAACACCGGGGCGCTCAGCGGATTGGGTTAAAAAAGCGACTTTCCACCTTGCTCACTTTTTAAAAGTTCTTTTTCTTGCTTCTTTTCACAGAGCTCCAGGACAGGGCAAACACCTCAAGGTATTTTAAAACGCCTTCTAAAATGCCCTCCAGAATTCAAGTTGCTGCAGGGGGACAGTAATTCAGTCCCCCAAACTATATGTATAGTAGTAGGCCAGCTGGCCAAACACATGAAAGATGTGCACATTAGAAATGTTGCTCTTCCCTTGGCCAGTGAGCAAGGCATGCTTTATTAGAGTTGTTTTTAACTTTCTGTTATGGTATTTCCTGCCGCACTTCCTGAAACGGAACACTTTCATGAGTTGGAATATAGATTCATTTTGGAAAAAAACAGATTTCTTTTTTATCCCGGGGTTAACTACAGGATCGATGTGGAGCCTCGCACTCGTGTATGTCTCAACAGCGTGAGGAAAGTTCAGATGTTCTTTTTATAGCATGTCTGCCCAAACTCTTGCTGTCTAGTATGTTGTCACCAGGAGGATGACTTTTAGCTGACCAGTGTCACTGTTGTCCAGCTGGAAAGGCAACATTGGATAAAGCAATTCTTATTATAGGAAAGACTAGTGCGCCCACCCCCTCCCTCTGGTTTTGTGGCATATCATGAACAGCATCAGCTTGGGCTTCTAGTAGACTGTCAAGTTCTTTTTTTTATGAACAGGATTTCAGGGCTGTCATGGCTACTAGGCGTCAAGCTATTTAGCTTTTTCTGATCCCCTTTTTACAGACATCAAAGCCAGTCACCATCACCCAGTATTGTGGCTGTGCAGTCCCTATGCATTGTGTGAAGACATGCAAGGATACAGCCATTGCTATGACAAGGGAAATATGTTCAATTCCCATTCTGGAGTGCTTTATCTATTTTCATTTAGTTAGATGTTAGAATTAAAACTAGACAAATTATGACCTAGAGGACGGTAACTTTCTTGTGTCTATAATAGTAAGTCATGCCCCTTCTCTAACAGTTTTCTTGTGTCTATAATAGTAAGTCATGACCCTTCTCTGTTAGTTTTCTGGCAGCGTGGATTGATGGTTAGGAGATGAAGGTCTTTTTAGGATCATGTCCAGCTTTCTCTGCAGCATCTTGAGACATTACAAAATACCTGGAGCAAAATGTAAGGGACTAAGCTAATCTTGCGTCTATGATATCATTATCAGTTGTTGTGTCTTTACACTTTCACACAGCTATTTTGATATGTGTAGGTTCAGCAGGAGTTATATAATGTATGCACAATTCCATGCAATGATGGAATATATACAGAAGATTTTTTAAAAAAAAGGTTGATAATGCAAAATTAAGAATAACAAAATATATTTTTAGTATTGGCCTTATTTGTCACCATTGGCCTTGGCCTTGTTTTTTTTAATCTCCTATTTCTCCTCAAATGTATACAAAAACAAATCTCTTGTAATGTACAAAGCGGCCAACACAAATGATCGAAGCGGTTTGCATTGTATGAGCCAGACTCACAGCTTCAGTTTGGAACTTGATAGTTCATGTGTACTGCTGTACGGTGGAAGCACGCTTGTGTGTGGTTTTCGTTAGCCATCAGATAGATGTGCAGATCTTTGGCATCATACAGACCCAGATCAGAGCCAATGCTGATTTCTTGCTGTCTTGAATACCACATGGGAATATACTATGTTCAAAGTTTGGGAGGTGTGTGTGTATGTGGGGGGGCGGTTATCTCACACCTACCATCTTTTTCTGCCAGTTTGTTCTTCCAAATTCGAGAAGAAAAAGTTTGCATGCTTCTTTGTGCTACTGCTAATGGAGGGGATCCTGGTGATGTCTGCAGGGGGTCAGGAGCAGTAGAATTGGTTCTCGGATGCAACAGGCCCACAGAAAATAACTTGCTTCTCTGTGTACTGAAGGTAATTTGGATGTGTCCTTTCCTTTCTCTGGAAATATCCAGAAAGTGCTTTTGGTTTTCCAGTTTTTTTTTTTTTTTGTGGGGGGGGGGATTGGGGTTGTATCAGACCTGTCTATAGTACTATGTATGTATGTGGTGTCAAGTGGCAACCCAACCAAGGAGTTTTCAAGGCCGGTGAGAAGCAGAGATGGTTTAACACTGCCTTCCCCTGCAGACCCTTTCTGGATGGTTTCCATTCCAAGTACCAATCGTGGTTAGCTTCCAAGGTCTGACAACACATACCATTCACAACCCTGCCTACAGTTCTGCTCTCAGTAAAAGCAACAGCTGAGGGCCAGTATAAGTCAGCGCAAATGTGGTTCGTGAAAACTAAGCCTCAGTAGCAGTCCTTGCCCATGTGCAGTTTTCAGAAAGAATCCTGACTCAACTGAACAGCTTAACTGACTTCCTAGGATGCAAATAGACTATGGTCTTCAGCAGCCTTCTGGTTTTGATTTGTCTGACAGTGTGCAGGGTTTCATTTTTTCATATATTTTGAAAAGGACTGATCCCAAGTTAAATGGGTTTCTGTGACATTCTAGTTAGAATGACAGGGTTGGATCCTGTTATTCTGTTCCATTAACACAGGAACCTCCTGTTGGAGGATAAGGCATATTCCACCAAATGAAGGCTCCTTGTACTAGAGCAAGGCTGTGCCATTCATAGAATGGAACGTTAGGATCCAGCCCCGGAGCCTAATAATGATAATCAGATGTTCACATGGAAAACAACTCAAAATCTTAAGGATAATTTCAGACAGAAACTGGACAATTTATCCTGTGTTATCTAGCAATGATGATACCAATATTACATGTTATGCAAGGTATGTGTTGAGATATAAGAAAAGCAAAGACTATTTGGTGGAGATGGTCAAATTTAGAATTTAGGAATTAGAATTGAGAGGAAGCAAAAGATCTAAGTACAGGGAGATCATTGTGGTTCTTTTAAATATATCCAGCTAATCAGAAATGTTGATTTTGTACTCAGGAGGATTGTGACAATGTTGCCCTCTTCTTGCATTTTCCCTTTACTCCCCATAACCTGCACATGCTGAGATCCAAAATCTCTTAGGAAAGCCGGTGTGTGTATGTTTCTCTCTGTATCATCGTTAATATATCAGCTGTCCCTGGTAGATGGAATGCTACTCAGTTAGCACACACTGTCAAACTCTGGCACATTTTATGCAATGATATTGGTGTGGGTTAAATAATGCCAGAACAGGCCCATTTTGACCTAAGCCAGTGTTTATGTGTGCATTTTCTAAGTTATTCCAACAAGGAACACATTCTCCACCCACTAGGCATGACCGACACCATTGGCTGTAGCAGCACAAGAGCATAAATTATGGTCCAAGGAGTTCTTCAATCATAGTTTGTTTGGTTAAGAACTGTTTTAGTTGTTTTGGGGAAGTCACTCTATCTCAGTTGCCCATCAGTAACATGGAGAGGAAAACACTGGCTTATCATTCTGTGTCATTGCAACAGGATAAGAGAGATAATGTATGTAGAAGCCCTTACTATATAAATATTGTTAGCGTGCATAGCTAGCCAGCCAGCATGTCTATCTTTCTGTTGGTGGGGAATATGCACAGGTTTTTTTTTAATGTCCTCTCACAACATTCTCTTTGTTGGAAATCCTTTGGCAGCATATGAAGGTTCAGAGGCAGCATGTGTTTCTTCCTTCTTATTACAGGAACAAGACTGGGGAGATGCTCTTCCCCTCCCTTCAAATCACCCCCTGACAACGTTGCTTCAAAGCTGCCTTTAATTACGGAACAACTTGCTTGATAGCCGGATAGAAGAACGCGGCCTTCCCTTCACAAAGCGTCTAAATTCCACAAGCTCTCTATCTATTCAACGAGCCCTAATGGGCTTTGGCTTCTCATATTATTATTCATTATCATCTCTGGGGTGGTTCTGGATTATGTGGTTTCTTCGCTCACCACATCTTGTTTTATCTCTCTCTTTCATTGTTGTTATTGCTGGGTCGTGTTGGTGTTCAGTTTTCACCATGGAATGAATTATTCCTATTTAACACACAATAGGGGAGAACACTACACGGTTACAGGGCTGCTTTCATTTCTGCTTTTTCTTTTATAATGCTCTTGCAGCAAGAACTTCGCAAGAGCGTCATGCAAGGGAGCATTTAAATGTAACCCCCCCTCCCAATGCCTGTGAAACCTTTCACACAGAGAAAGAACCGCAGAACTATTTACCAGCAAATACTTAAACATGCTATACCATTTCGCTTGAATAATCACAGGATGCTGACACCCACAAAAAGACAAAAAGTCATTATTACTTTCCAAACATTTACCAAAAAAAACAACAACACCCCACACCCTGGACTAGTCTCATCAAATGTTGTGGCACTGTTGAGGAGTAATTGGGTTGCAGTCTGTTTAATTCTCATTGTGCTTCCTCTAGCCACTGAGGTCACTTGACACTTGTGCGTACGCATTGTCATTTGTTGCCCAATTGCTGTGACAAGAACCAAGTACCCCATTACTATCAGGTACCTGCTAGGTGACCACTAAGCAATGCCCATAGACAGAGGCAATTTCACTATACGTTAATGAGAATCTACCAGGAGTGAACTGCTTTCTACCTCTGCCATGATTTCAGGACAGATGGCAACTTTTTGAAGGGGTAGGTTCCATAGAAATGTATGGTGTGCTCTAAAACTGCTCTGGATTAATCAGTTTAAGTGTTGTGAGCTATATCATCTGTCCTACAAGAACTACACAAAATGTGAAATGTATAATGACAAAATAGGGGAAGCTTTTTTTAAAAAAATGGGATCCTCTTTTGAACTTCAGAAATTTGTCCAATAAAAAAATGTCACCTTATCTTTTGGTATCACTTATTTTAACATAAACCAACATTCCATATGGCACATGAGAAAGGATATTTTCCAGCTACCTGGTGCAAAATTGGCATTAACCTTGATAAAGGCTTTCCTTGCTCCCAAAGCACATTCTCTGGACAGCATGAGGATATTACATATGACTGGGTTTGCTCAGGTGAGCTCTTTTATGAGATGCGTTGCCACATGGAAGAGCTTTTGTATGACGTCCATGTGGGTAAGCAATATTCAAATCCATCCTGAGGTTCTTATTGAATGGCCTTTTCAGTTGGGGTGAATTATTCTGGAGTGTGCTTACAGCTGATCATTCCTCACCTTTTAGTACAAGCAAAGTATGGAGAGTCATTACATGTGACTGGAGAGCTAGGACAACAGCTTCTCATCAATGAAAATCATTCCTCAGTCTGATGTTCCTCCCACTTCTGAAATGTAGCCCCTCTAACCATTCTCAGTAGCCAGGATGGTGTGAGCTGCAACAGCATTACTACTTATACACACACATTTTCTTCCTTCCACAACTCATGACACAGGCATCTGAATAAGAATATCATTACTGCTAAGGTGCTGAATATTGATATAAGGAAACTGCGAACCACTTCTTTCTACAGGCAGCAGCATGGAAA
The DNA here is from genome assembly GCF_021028975.2 of Sphaerodactylus townsendi. Lineage (NCBI taxonomy): Eukaryota > Metazoa > Chordata > Lepidosauria > Squamata > Sphaerodactylidae > Sphaerodactylus > Sphaerodactylus townsendi. The sequence goes on along the minus strand of NC_059425.1, from coordinate 128,584,579 downwards.
ATCTGCTAGAGCAGAATAGAAGCAACGGAGCAGAATTATCTCCTATTCCTGTGTGTTAATTTTGTGTCATCAAGGACTTGCCTTTTAGGACAATAGCTAAGAGCTCTTTTGTGCAAGTCAATAAAGAAGATAAACGGCAAGTGTTGTGTACTTTGTGTTGTACTTGTTACATTTATCCACAAACACACAACGGGGAAACAGATGTAGATTATGGCATTACTTTGTTGGACAGAAAGTTCTCGAATTTTGAAGTGAGATATTTCAGAAATGCACATGGACAGCATTCTTTCTTTTGCTTATATTACTTTGTGAAATACGTAGCACTAGGTATATAATATTATTTTCACAGCATAGAGATAATAATCTAACTTCCTATTATTTATTCTGAAAGTGTGTATTCTTCCACACAGCCTCTAATAGGGGCACCCAAAAGGAGTATAATAACAAAAAAAATTTCAAACAATAATTTGAAGTTGAATAATAATTTGAATTCAATAATTTGAATAATAATTTATCCACAAAATAACAATACTGAAAATAACAATAAAAGAATAAGATGATGGCGCTTTGAAGGCCTTCCACAATAATAAAAAAAGTTCTCAGACAGCCTGAAGAGTCTGGAGGAGTAGCCCCTCTCTCACCTCTTAGAGAGGGGGCAATCTATCACCTAGGGACAGCAATGGAGAAGGCAAAGACCTGCTGGACACAGGGCAGGTGATTTAGACTGCTACAGGAAGATCTCTTCAACAAAACTGAATGCTCAGGCAAGTTGATATGGGTAGACCCACTCCTTCAGGTAGAGATTAAGCCATTTAGAGCTTGAAGGTTTAAGCCGGCATTTTGAACTAAGGAAAACAAACTAGAAGTTAATCTGTCCAAGGTGTTTATATAAAAGGGGTGAGAGATTTTTCCTCCCAAACAGACAAAATTTGAAATGCTCCGATTCTGCAACCAGAAACTGAAATTCTAGAATCACAATCAATTATGCTAATCACATATATTTCCCTTTCATACTTTCTCCTTTATCTCAGGGGCAAAACTAGTGACTGAAGTTGGATATTATTGGCAAAGGACCGGGTTAGTCCATGCAAGGCCAGAAGGGTTAAGAATGGAGACCAGGAGGAAGGACAGGTTTCAGACACTTAGAACGTGATCCCTTCAGTAGGAATTTCATCTCGTGCTTCTTGCCTCCTGCCTCTCAGGTGTAACAAACCCAGGATATCCAGTTTTTAGATGCATTCCTGAACATGGCCATTAGAAACCTGCTTATGGTAAAAACTAAACACTGGAAATACTCAGAGCTGCATTTTCAAGCTGTTCTTCATTGGAACGTCGGGAGCAGAACAATAGACTCTAGACTATCACTTTGGCACCGCTGAAAAGAGGCTGGCCTGAGACCAAGTTGCAAGACAAAAGCAAACAAACCAGCATGCCTCCACAGCAGGCTTCCAGATATAATCTCCTTTTAAAAACATTCCAAGACAAATTAAAGCAGTGCACTTTTTTACTTCAACAGTTGTTTAAAAATTGATAGAAGTAGATTGTGGGGTGGGGGTGGGGATAGAATAGCTCTGCCATCGAGAACATGTTGGAGAAAATTGTGACTGCCTGGCTTTTCCCTCAACACATATTAATGAAAGCCAGTTTAACAAATATTGTGATGAATCTGAACTAGCACCTAGCAAAAACTGATCTTGGAACATGTTTTAAGTGACCATATGATGATTAATCATGATAGCACCTCTAAGCATGTACAGAGGTTTTCTCAACTTCATCGCCATAAATATCTCATAGCTGAGATTAGAGGTCAGGGCTTCCAAGTCACTAGTCATGAGTCCCAGGTAGGATTCAAAACAAGGCCTCATCACAGAAGCAGCCAAATCACTGATATGGAATGCAGGGTATCAGAAATAAACCCAGATATGTGAATAGAAAGAACTGGATCTTAGAGGAATGTTCTTCCATCTATGCCATTCAGGACCTATGCTTCCATTTGCTGTAGCAAAAGTCCAGTACTCACTAGTGTTTATTGCCATACATAATTCTGTTGTTCCTTTGAGACCGACTCTCCTAATATCTTCCCCGAGAGCATTGCGCTCAGCAAGTACCAACTTACTAGTGGTCCCTGGCCTGAAATGTGTCTGGTTGTACTCCTTAACCAGAACCAGAGCCTTTTCAGCTCTAGAACCGACCTGGCGCAATGCTCAGTCTGGTGACACCAGGGCCCAGTGGGATTTATCTCAGTTCTGCAGGGCCAGTAAAACGGAGATGTTCTGCCAGGTCTAGGGCTGAAAGTAGCAGGTATTATTTTAGCTGGTCTCCCTTTTTCCTCTTTCCTTCCCACCCCCCCCCTTGTTAATTTAGGTTCATTAATTAGCTCCCTCCTTAACTGTCTTTATGTGTAAGGGAAGAGTGCCATAAGGTCAGATGGGAGATGTAATGTTTGCAGTTGTTTTTATCATATGAATATATGTATGCGAACGGCCCTGAGCCTGTTTCAAAAGGGGAGGGTGGTCTATAAATCCAACAAATAAATAAATGTCCGCTCTGGCACAACTTAAGTGGAAATGGCTGTGCACACAAAGTACCACCACTTTTCACCTCATATAGTAAAGGGCTGCTGCAAGTAGGCTGGTGTGACATAGCGATCATCATGTAAAAATGTCCTGAGATTTTACCTATTCAAATAAATGAAAGACTGAAAATTAATCACAAAGGACAAAAAGGTGCAAAGCCACCGGCAAGAGCTTGGTCTGTATAATAATATCCACTGAACGGAAAGAGGAGACACCTATTATACACCAGCGTGTATTGTCAGTGGGCCTGATTACACAAAGCATGTTAAACTGTCTTTAATTTCCCACATGTATGCATTATTTCAATTCCAGATCATTCGCTGTAGCCAAAGTCCCACCTCCTAATACATCTATATCATCCAGGAATAATTTCAGGATAATCAAAGAAAATACTTCTTCACATAACTCAAGATTAACATGATATTCTGTATCATGAAATATGGTGATAACCACCCGTTCAGATTACTTTTATGGATTCACACCGGAGAGGAACATAGACTACATAACTCTCGGGGATGTATTACTCACCCATTGCATCTTCCTTTATAGTACTCTGCCTCATCCCTACTTAGATTCTGGCCTTTAATCAGATACTCCACTTTTTAAATTCTCTGTAAAGTGTTGGATTACATTAAATAGAATAATGTCAATAGGTTTCCAGCAGCAACAATGGTGAACTAGGGCCTTCTTTCTCAGAAACAGTCTGCCTTCAGAGCCAGGCGCTGGGGACAAACAGCAGAGGAGGACTGCTGCTATTCGGCCCTGCTGCAGAAATCTTTGAAGACATATGAATGACTGCTGTTGAGACGGTAATCCTGGACTAAAGGGACCTCTGATTTGACCCAGCAGGGCTATGATGCTCCTCAAAATGAAGAATTACCTCCAGCATAAATGGCTCTGAATACATTTTGTGTTTAAACATGCCAAATGAAGGGTGCCAAGTACATCAGCAGTTCCTGCAAATCAGTATAGACTCTTGTTTGACCTTCAAACTGATCACTGATTTTTGGCCAGCAGCTGGACCTACAATTTGCTCACAATCTTGATCAAACATAACAACATTATGGTCTGTATACAAGGTATTCTTGAATGCAACAGACAGCAATGCACTTTAATCACAGACTGGCACATATACTGAAGTTGGGGGGAAACAGTAAAATTCATAGGGAACAAAATCAGTTTAAAAAGCCAGGACCACTTATGTATTAATCTAAAGTCTGAAACAGTAGATTTTGGGGCATCTCAGCTACTATGAGTCTGTGCCTCTATCAATTTAAACAGACTTTTTTTTTTTGCCATCAAGTCTCAGCTGACTTGTGGAGACTTTGTGCAGTTTTCAAGACAAGAGACATTCAGAAATGGTTTGCTATTGCCTGCCTCGGTCACACTCCCCGTATTCCTCGGATATCTCCCATCCAAATACTGGCCCAGACTGAAACTGACATGTGTGACTGGCCCAAGGTCACCCAGCAAGCTTCCATGGTGCAAGTGCGGTTTCAGACCTGGGTTTTCCAGACCCTAGATCGACACTTTAATCACTTCACCAGGATGGCTCTCATACAGACATGAATTTTGCTGAATAACATTGATAACAATATGTTATTTATTTATTTTGCCAAGTTACAACTGACTTATGGAGACCCCATAGAGTTCAAGAAGTGTTCAGAGGTAGTTTACATTGCCTGCCTCTGCGCAGGAACCCCGGACTTTTTTTGTGGTCTCACATCCAAATACCAACTAGGGTTGACTCTGTTTAGCTACATCAAGCTTGACATAGATTAATTGGTGGTGAGATGTTCGGCTAGTTTCCATGCAAAATATTCTGAGCAATATTTGTCTGATTCAATCCAATAAATGAACTGAAAAAACAGCATGCAGGCATGTTTCAGAGCGTAGGCAGAATTAAAGCAACAGATGATAGAGCTACTGTGACAGACAGGAAGTTGTCCTGCCCCTGAAGGGAAAACCAGCCAGTTGAGCCTATGGGAGTGGTCCTGTGGAATCCAATCACTTTTCAGAAGGGGGAGGGAAGTCTGGAGGGAAGCACAGCAGGAATTCAGATCTACCTCAGGGTAAAGTACAATGATAGTTTTTCGGTCTGCCGTAGCAAAAGAGCAGATTGGAGACTACCTGATTGTGAAATGAGTGAACAGAGTACTTAATTGTTACGTGAGTCTCAGGTAATGAGCATACCTCATGAAAGTCAGTGTGGTTTAGTGGTTAAGAGCAGGTGGATTCTAATCTGGAGGAACAGGTTTGATTCCCCACTCCTCCACATGAACGGTGAACTCTTATCTGGTGAAGTGGATTGTTTCCCCACTCCTCCACATGAAGTCTGCTGGGTGACCTTGGGCTAGTCACAGTTCTTCAGAACTCTCTCAGCCCCACCTACTTCACAAGGTGTCTGTTGTGGGGAGAAAAGAAAGGAGTTTGTAATCTGCCTTGAGACTCCTTACAGAAGAGAAAGGTGGGGTATAAATCCAAACTCTTCTTTTTCTTCTCACGACGGCGTGGGTGGAATCCTGTTTGTGTGACGAGATCCAACCTAATAGCTTGTCAGTAAAAGCTTGTTTGTATCTGAAAGGATTTTAAAAAATCCAATCACACTGAAGCTGCACTGATCTCTTCTTTAAAACCAACTTGTAAATTAATAAATTGTATTTGTTCTTTACATACAATCCCTGGCTTAGTGATCTCCATGTGCTATTCACTTCCCACAAGATTTACTTCATAGCATAAATAAGAAGTATCTAGGCATTTACCTTGCAACTAGTAGAATCAAAGGGATACTTAGATCTACACCTCACATTTTAGCCATGGCAGAAGCTTTGCCAAAGACACTTCACCATTTGATAGCAAGGATGTGCAGGGATTTGGATACCAATGGTTAGCTAGAAGAACAAACTAGTCAAGGTGGAAGTAGTTAGGCCAGAGGGAGGTATGGTTTTTTCCACATAAGGCACTGCGTTGTGAAAATAGGCTTAGGACTGAACTTCTGTAGGCGTCACAATGAAGGGAACTCCCCTATGAACCCCTGTACAGCTCCGAATATTTTCTGTCTCTTGGAGCACAGAAAGTCTTTCCCAAAAGAATGGAATGGTACTGTGGAATTTTGTTCATGAAGGTCTATCAAAACTTTCTCATACTTTTAGGAGAATGGTGAAGACAAAATTATGTTAGCTAGTCATTATTTAATTTGAATTTGTTTTTGACAGTGGTTTGAAGTTATCTAAGCTTTAGTCATAACTTTACTGATATATTATCTCTTTAAGTCTCATTTCAGAGAGAAAAATCAGGATAGATGTTTTAATCTTGCATTTGGTAAAGATTTAGTGGGCTGAGAGGACACCAGAAACATCAAGATGTGTTGAAGTGAACAAGGTATACCCAAATTGATACAAAGGAGTGACAAATCTAAAGGGGAAAGGAAAAGAGTTTGTGGCAGGGGACTTGTATTTCTCTGACTTTATTCTATGTTTCGCACTCCCTTGGCTATGTTTGATGCACCTTGGGCAGTAAAGCATCTTGGACAGGACACAATGTAATTGGCCAATTGTTTTTCATAATGTTGTTCTGCTCCTGTTCTTCAGGAAGAAATGGGATCAAAATGTAATTCTTCCCATTCTATTCAACTGGCAAAATTTGTAATTGTGCTTCTTTTACTAATGAACAATGCTATATTTCTGTAGGAATTAGGAGTCTTCAACCTTTCTGAGCCTCTGAGCACCTTTAACATTCTGACAATGGGTGGTGGCACAACTAGATAATGGCTACTGCAATAGGCAGAACCAACCACAAAGTGGCTGCCACATGAGGTGGAGCCAACCACAAAACATCCCAGAGTGAGATCATGCATTTAACACTTCAATGTTTTTAGCAGCAGTACTGTCTAACAGGATTCTTTTTATAATCAACATATTGCTTAAAAATATTTTCTTGCATACACAGTTTAACTTCAGTAGTATAGTGAAATTCCTTATGCTGCAGTGGCAGCAGCTGCTGAAGCAACTTCTTTAAATGTGCAGGTCAGATCACTAAAGGCCAGTCAGAAGACCTGTGATGTAAATGCCGCACCCACTGCTAAAAACACTTGGGCATGAGGTTGATGGATGCCAAGGCACCCTTGGACACCATGTTGGGGACTTGGATCATTCATTCCAATCTGCTTTATTAAACATGTATACTTTACTTAAGATTGTATTTTTTAAAATTGTATTGTATTATTCAATTTGTATACCGCCCTCCCCCGAAGGGCTCAAGTTTGTTTTCTCACAAGTTATCCTTGAGCACATGAAGCTGCCTTTCTTAGGCCATTGGTCTATGAAGGTCAACATTGTTTATCCTGACTGGCAGGAGTCTCCCCAGGTCTCAAGCAGAGGTCCTTCCCACCACCTGCTAACTGACCCTTTTAACTGGAAATCATGTCAATTGAACATGGGACCTTCAGATTGCAAATCTGCCATTGAGCCAAAGCCCATTATGTCTTACATTCTCCTCAAGCTTTTCTCTATTAGAATGAACCAAACTTTAAAAATATGTTTTAATGTTCTGAAGCAAACTGCCATATCTCATGAATGCCAAGCTTATCTGGGGTGTGTGTGTGTGGGTGTGTGTGTGTGTGTGTGTGGTTAGACTAACTTGTCCCAGTTACTGTTTTAACAAATTAGAGAATACTGGCAGGATGGATGTTACTTTGGATTTGTTGACAGTTCTATTCTTGTTTAACAATTTTTGGACTGGATCTATGAAAGTTACCATAGATGAACAGATGACATCTAATATACTGTTGGTTTTACCAACCCAATGGCGGTGGAAGAAAGACAGCCCAAAATTGACAACTCAGTATTTTTCATCTCCTTTCCCAACATGTTGGTATGCTTGCTTGCCTCAGTTATCTGGGAAAGTCTGAATAAATAGTCTTAGTCTTCTTCCCACCAGGGACACTGTGTACCTCATTTAAAAAATGAGATATGATAAAAATTCATGGCCTTCTCTGACACATAATAATAATTTTCACATACCTTCAGATGTGAGTTTGACCTGAAAGAACACACTCTTACATTAAGGTCATAATGCAAAACCACAACATTATGAAGAAATCAAGCTTGATTGAGATGGAAGGATTTTGTTTTTTTGAGTGGTGAGAAAATGGAATTACTGAGGGCTTCCCTACAGTTTTAAACCAGTACAATCTCTTTCAAGTGCCAATTCAAAGTGTGGTTCCCTTTCTCTCCCATTAAAAAGAAAAAGTACCCTATCAGAAAAGTGACCATATATTTTATGTATGTTCTGCTCTATATTAGACATTATTATTCCAAGTGCCATTATTATCCACTCAAACTCAGCCACGAAGTTAATCAACTCTCAAGTGCAATTAAGCAGCAGGAAAAAAGAAACAGGTTCTAAGAAACAATGATTATTTCTTCATGAATGCAGCACATAAAAACAGAAAAAAACCTGATGAACAATATTTATGTTGAGTAATCAATTTTAATTCTGTTAAAATTTTCCTTGAGTCTCAAATAGACATATACTTTTGAGTTTCAATTAGACATACATTTTTAAGGCAGAGGGAAACCAAGCTAATGTTCTAAAATATGTAACTAGCTGAAATGAAATCCAACAGAAGAAAATTCAACAGAACAGCAATACAGTTCCTACACACCTACTATTAAAATGTTCAATATTCCTTTCCTGCTGTTGCAGGGATACATCTTAAGGCTGTATAAAGGATTTCCATATGTCCATCAGGGCTGCTGTATGTTCATATCCCCTCTCTTCTCTCCCTGCTCATAAAACTCAGGTATCTCCAATGATGCATCAGGAGCTACCAATAGAAACTGGGAGAACATTTATAGTATGTCAAAGGTCTTAAGATCCTGATCCAGAAGTGGTGAACACAGTATTTTCATATTATTGAATACAACTTCTGTAGTTTCTCAGATCTTCGAGGCAGTGTTCCTTCAAAGTTTAATCCATTCCCTGCAAAGTATTCCCTGTCCTTTAATATTTTTCCCTTTAGTTGTCCTTTCAAACAACGCAATTCAACAATTACAACATAATCAGAATATCTGGTAAACAATGAACAGTATTTGACAAGCCTTCAGAATCCCAAACATTGAACAAAATGTCCAAATAAAGAACTAAGAGTCAAAAATTGTTCTAGAATGAATTAGTCTAGAATTTAGAAAGACTAATCAGCTGGTATGGCTTGTAAACAAAGTCAGCTGCATTGTAAACCAGAACGTATTTTCTTCATTGATTTCAATGGCATTCAACAATTCTATAAATGTCCTCAGATGAATTATTGACTGTAAAAATGGAAAGCAGACATCATATCACCAGTCATAACAAATAACACTCAGTTACAGCTTAAAATATTAACATATTTTTACTTAAACATAACCATGCACACCCTGAGCTATATAAGCAAAAAGTTTTTTAATACTTAAATGTGTAAACATACATAGCCCGAATGAGCATTCTTTTGTAAAAGGTATGTATACTTGAAATTTTTAAATACAATAAATATATATTATCAATAAAAACAATTTTTAAAAATATTCAAAATAAAAGCAATTCTGCAGAACTACTGTCACTTTCTGTTATAGCGGGATGTTTAGATTTAAATATTTTTGCAATTAGTGCTCACTTACATGGCTTATATATTTTAACCTCATGACAATACATGCTGGTAACCATGCTAGTAACCAGAGCAAAGAGATTTTAGCCTAAGCCCAGCAGAAAACAAAAGCAGCAGTCTTGTGATGGTGGTAACAAGTTCTCTAGCCTGCCAGGATCATAGAAATTGGTACAGGTGTCTCTCTGTCCATTTTAGTTGTTGGTAATATTTCTCCATACAATGAAGTTTACATATTTAGGTCACATCTAACCATGTGCAAAAAGTGAGGTTTTCAAATTCTAAGCACCCATATGTTTATCTGCAGCTCCTTAAATCTAAAGCTACATGAAGGAAATGACATAGCATCTTATGGTGGCCAAGGGAAAAGAAAATAGCCTAATACTCCAGGATGACACCAATATATGAATTCAGATTTTTGGATTCTGACTGTTTTACCAGATTGTAGAAAAATATATCTGAAAAAATGCTATAAAAGTACAAAAGTGGAATGCTGTATAAATACCACTACAGTTTAAGAATTAGTTCATGATCAATTTACATCTTGGCTTACTGATTCTTTCAAATACTCCATTCTCCTGGAGAGCCACCTTTTCCAAAGTGTTAGTATTTTGCTGAATGCTCTTTAGTGCAAAATTAGCTTTCTTGAGAGCGAGAACCTGTTTGTTGCTTTTTGAATGTATAGATTTAGTCAGAAGTAAATCTCACTGAATTCAAGGGACTTACTCCCAAATAAAGGACATTGCAAATAGCACCCTCAAGTTAGGTGAGGAAAAATATGAACAGAATATGGGTGCAATCCAGAAAAGGCTGTATGTGCTTAAGACCCATAGCTTATTAAAGCGATGTAAGTACATAATAGTGGTTTAAATCCTATTGACTTCAATGGAATTGTTTAATATTCTTTGGATTATTCTCTTGTTAATGCAGTTACTTTCTTCAGATATATGCTCACCGGATATGTACACAACATGCATCATCAGAAATACGATAGGATATTGAATAATAATTCACATTAGTAAAAATATCAATAAAACAGTATTATTTAATGAACATAAGAACGAGCCTGCTGGATCAGACCAGAGTCAACCTAATCCAGCACTCTGCTACTCGCAGTGGCCCACCAGATACCTTTGGGAGCTCACATGCAGGATGTGAAAGCAATGGCCGCCTGCTGCTGCTGCTCCCAAGCACCTGGTCTGCTAAGGCATTTGCAATCTCAGATCAAGGAGGTTCAAGATTAGTAGCCATAGATTGACTTCTCCTTCATAAATCTGTCCAAGCCCCTTTTAAAGCTATCCAGGTTAGTGGTCATCACCACCTCCTGTGGCAGCATATTCCAAACACCAATCACACATTGCGTGAAGAAGTCTTTCCTTTTATTAGTTCTAATTCTTCCCCCCAGCATTTTCAATGAATGCCCCCTGGTTCTAGTATTGTGAGAAAGAGAGAAAATTCTCTCTGTCAACATTTTCTACCCCATGCATAATTTTGTAGACTTCAATTATGTCCCCCCCTCAGACATCTTCTCTCCAAACTGAAGAGCCCCAAACGCTGCAGCCTCTCCTCATAAGGAAAGTGCTCCAATCCCTCAATCATCCTCGTTGCCCTTCTCTGCACTTTTTCTATCTCTCCGATATCCTTTTTGAGATGTGGTGACCAGAGCTGAACATAGTACTCCAAGTGCGGTCGCACCACGGCTTTATATAAGGGCATGACAATCTTTGCAGTTTTATTATTAATTCTTTCCTAATTATCCCCAGCATAGAGTTTGCCTTTTTCACAGCTGCCATGCATTGAGTTGACATTCCCATGGAACTATCAACTAAGACGCCCAAATCCCTTTCCTGGTCTGTGACTGATAGCACTGACCCCTGTAGCGTGTATGTGAAGTTTGGATTTTTTGCCCCTATGTGCATCGCTTTACATTTTGCTACATTGAACTGCATTTGCCATTTCTTAGCCCACTCAACTAATTTATAAAGGTCTGCTTGAAGCTCTTCACAATCCTTTGCGATTCTCACCACTCTACATAATTTGGTATCATCCGCAAACTTGGCCCCCATACACCCTACTTCCAGGTCATTTATGAATAGATTAAAGAGCACAGGTCCCAAAACGGATCCCTGGGGGACACCACTCCCTACATCTCTCTATTGTTTCTTTGTTTCTGTTTTTCAACCAGTTTTGAATCCATAGGAGGACTTCCCCTCTTATTCCTTCATTGCTGAGTTTTCTCAATAGTCTCTGGTGAGGAACTGTGTCAAAAGCCTTTTGGAAATCCAAGTAGACAATGTCCACTAGTTCCCCCTTATCCACATGCCTGTTTACACCCTCAAAGAACTCTAGTAAGTTTGTAAGGTAGGACTTGCCTCTGCAAAAACCATGCTGACTCTTCCTCAACAGGTCTTGCTTTTCTACATGTTTTATAATTTTATCTTTAACGATAGATTCTACTAATTTACCAGGAACAGATGTCAAACTGATTGGCCTGTAATTTCCTGGGTCCACTCTAGATCCTTTCTTAAAGATTGCGAACTCCAGAGGAATGAAATGCAAACTCCAGAGGAATCCTGAAACTAATCCATCAGGATGTTCAGTCTATAAGAGTAGTTAATATAATTTAAAAAATCAACATTTGCAGTCAACTTCTTCCATTCTTAACATGACATTAAGAATAAAGTTGTACGCAGTAAAACCACATCAGTATTGATTACAAATATTATTTTCTCTGTTCTGTTAACGATTGAAAACCCAAAATCTGTTCATGCAATCCAAGTGATCCTAGTATAGAATCTACAGAAATAGTTTTATAGCATAGCAGATTTATTAGAAGTCAGACATACAACTTGTGATGACTGAACTTCTCATTTCAGAACTCATTTCAGAACTGGCTCACTCTTTTGGCGCTTCCTGTAAGAAAAAAACCCTTCAAGTTCTCCATCTTCACAACTTCCCCCTTCTCAGACTTACACTGTTGGGGTGGGACAGGGGAAAGAGAACAAAAACAAGCAGCTGGTGTTGACTTGATCATGACATTTCTAGACTTTCAGGCAGCAATTGGAATTATGTGAATGTGACTGCAATGACTAATGCCACTGGGGACTACAGCTTTTACTTGCTCTTGACTCAACTTGTTGGTATACCTTGCCTCACAGAAAGAAAGAACTTCAGTGCTGAAGTAATCCACAGCCACTTCCTGGTCTTTCTTGGGATGCTCCGCTGCAGCCCTAACGCTTGCCCATTTCTCTCCCCCCCCCACCAGTCCCGATTCTCCAGTTGCATTTAGGAAGCTGTTTTAAGCACTGCTTATGTTGAAAACTTTATTCTGTGCATAGCACTTTGATAAAAGAGAATGTTAGTGTACCAGAACTTGCCTTTTGCAATCATGGTGCCCACCATTCTGTGTCAGCTTCAGAACTTGCAAAAGGCAAGTTCTGCTAATAGCCTTTAGATACACTAAAAATACTCTTTCACTAAAGTGCCATGCTGGACAGTGCGCAGAATAAAGGTTTTGACATGTGGTGCTTAAAACAGCTTGCAAAAGGCAGCCAGAGAACTGGGACTTCTTTAAATGACAGGAAGACATGACGCACATTTTCGCTGCACAGTCCAAGACCACATATCTTTCTTTTGCTGAGACAAGGTATAGTAGATGTCTTAAAATTGATGTCTTCATGCTGTGAGGTCTCAGGGACCCCATCCCATTAACACTGCATAGATGTGGGGAAATGAAAGATTTGTTGCTGGTCTAAGCATATACTGAACAGGTCCAAAATTCTAGTGGAAAAGGGGGTCTGTTACAAGTTTCTGAGTTTACTATCCCCCTTGACATCATCACTATTTGACAAACAGCTGCATGTTGTAGTTAGTTGTTGGTTTAACTAAATGACATATGCAAATAAATGTATTGCAAAATCTTACTGCAAATAGTTTATCTTAACCAGTATATAAAAAGTGATGGTTTAATTAAAAACAACAACCCAAACTCAGGAATTTGAACATAAGAACCATGCTGGATCAGACCAAAGATCCACCTAGTTCAGCACTCTGTTCACACTGCGGCCAACCAGCTACCCCTAGGAAGCCATAAACATAAAGACCACAATATCCTGTTTGTGCTTCCCAGAAGCTAGTATAAAGGGGGACACTACCTCTGGTACTGGAGGGAATAGATATCCATCATATCTGCTCCAGCGTCCCTGAACTTATCCGCTCTCCTTTAAAAGACTTCCAAATTTCCAGTCATGACTACATCCTGTGACAGTGAGTTTCACAAATTAACTATATGCAGTGTGATGAAATACTTCCTTTTGTCTGTCCTGAATCTTCCACCTTTCAGCTTCAGTGGAAGACTGGGTTCTAGTATTATTGAAGAAAAGCTTTTCCCTGTCCACTGTCTCTATGTCATGCACAATTTTACAGCCTTCTGTCATGTAAGTTCTTTTTCTAAATTAGACAACACTAAACGTTTTAACTGATCCTCACAGGGCAGCTGTTCTAGACCCCTGTCATTTGGGTTGCTCTTTTTCACTTTTTCAAGGTCTACAATATGCTTTTTCATGTGAGCAGACAATAATTGTACACAACATCCCAAGTATGGTCTCACTATGGCCCGTTCTGCACAGGTCCCTGCAGCCGCTGCACACTGGCATACATGATGCCGGTGTGGCCCCGGGGCCATTCACACACTGACCGCCCCAGAGCGGTCGCAGCCCATGGAGACACCTCTGTTTTGTTTCCCCACACTTATCTTCTCTCTCTGCAGAACTCTGCAGGGACAAGGAGACACCCCCACGCTGCCCTTCGATCCTTGGGAGGTGAAGGGCAGCATGGGCGTGTCTCCCCATGTCTGTGGAGCTCCACAGGGAGAGAAGGTGTTTTCCTGTCTCATTGAGGGAGGTATGTCTGCTCCGCAGGGAGAGAAGGTATTTTCCTGCCTCATTGAGTGAGGCAAGAAAATAGCGCTTCCCCACTGGTTTCAGGGGAAAAGCATGGTGCTGCCTTGATGCAGAGGTCGCAGCTGTGCAAACAGTGCCCCTGGAATGATGTTTTTACTGTTCCAGGGACGCTGTTTTTGGCCTGTGCGAGTGGGCCCAAGAATATTTCATTTTGCTACTGCAACCATTTTCTTTAATTGACAGGACCACAGTTCAATACTAATGTAGATGATCCAGATAACAGACATTCACTCTAATCCACAAAGTAGAAAATAAGTCATAGATAACTTATAGCCGTGGTGGTGAACCTACGGCACTCCAGATGTTCATGGACTACAATTCCCATCAGCCCCTGCCAGCATGGCCAATTTGCTGATGGGAATTGTAGTCCATGAACAACTGGAGTGCCATAGGTTCGCCACCACTGACTTACAGCAACCCCACTGGGTTTTCAAAGTGGTGGTTTACCACTGTCTGCCTGCCTGCCTGGACATCACAACTCTAGTATTCCTTGGAGGTCTCCCATCCAAATGCTATCCAGGGCTGACTTTCTGAGATCTGACAAGATCAGGCTAGTCTGGGGCTATCCATTAGATAGGTCAGAGCCATTAGATAGTGGCAGGATAGTAATAGGATAGTGACAGAAAAGTCATATTTAATTATTATTAATCTGGTGTGGTGAGCAGATATATAATGCACACAGATTCCTTGCATTTTAGGGTGTTCCTTTAAGAGTTCCAGAGTGTTTGCTTGTTAACAAACTACTGATTATTTGTAGACCAAGTTCTCACCTGCAATTAAAAAGTTTAATTTACTAATAGTCTTTATAGAAGATGTTAAGTTTAATCAGAAGTGAAATAAAATTAATGCAAAATAAACTTGCTTTTGAACAATTTGAAACATTATGATAATACACTTCACAAATATTATTCTGAATCCAGACATCCATACATGGAAATCCATTTGCTGACAGAGCTTTGCTACTTCTTCTGTCTTGAACCCCAGGTGTTCCTGCAAAAAGTCTCTTCTAAGGGTCAAAGGATTCTTTGGAACACCAGAGGACTATTATACGAAAGGCAAAACCAGTGGAAATTTATCTTCCTTCCACTCATACACGGAGGAAAATTAAACACAATTTTGTATCTTGTATTAACCTTCACAGTGGAAGGAACGGGAGATAGTTAATGCCAAACTCAGCAGCTCTACTTCTCTTCTGGCACAAGGACACATGATATTGGGAGTTCTGTAAACATAGGTCCCAGCAGTTCATCATCATCAGCATTATCAACAACGCCATGCATTTGGGGCCCAATTTTGACGGAGTGATGGTGGTTAATAAGCTATCCCATCATGCCAGTTTCCCATTATATACAGGTTCTCCTGTAGTCCTATGTTTCCTATTGCAACAGAGATGGATCTGAGAGAGAACCCACTTACCTGAGGCACCTCATGAGAAAAGCTCTGAGCCCAGCTGGAAGCAAAAGGCTCTGAGAAGCCTCCTCAGGAAAGCCTCACATGGAAATGATGAGGGCAAATGGCTCAGGAGATGGCAGAGCAAGTAGCAATTAGCAGCAGCTGAGAATAGGTGGGTGAGCAGGTCAGCCAAGCCAGTGTGTTAGTTAAAAGCAGCAGTCACAGTCTGGCAAAGGGTGATTGATAGAGTAGCAATGTGAGCCACAAGGCAGGAAGTGTGCTGCCAACAATATAGAGGTCTGAATAAATGGCTCACAGGACTGGAGAGTCTGGCATGTGCTTGGGGGAATGGGATCAATGGACTTTAAACCCTTACCACTGGCTGCCTGGAAGACACCCAGCCCTACCACACCCAATCACAGCAAAACAGTGACTCCCTGGGACCATTTCAGGATGGGAAAATGATTGGGAGGGGGGTGCTTCAATCTTTCACCAATCCAGATTGTGCTCCACTGACATGATTTTTCAATTTTTTTAAAAAAATCTGGGAATGTGTCAGCAGAAGTCCCAATGACACATATAGCCGAGTCCTCTCTTCTCAATTGACTTCAAATAATGTTCGCTCCTCTGGTGTGGTACTGCTGTGCTGAGAGCTTTCTCATCTCAAAAAGTGGTACGCAATAAAATAAAATGGGATCATAAAAATTCTTAGAGCAGTGATACCATGTAACTCATTTTACATTATTATTTATAATCAAGGGAGACAGAATAAGATGCGGACAATCGTTTTTGACTTTATAAAGTTCTCTGTCTTTGACTACAATATCTTGTGGTAGCTACTTAGCTGCCTATCATTTAGTGGAAATGGAAAATTCCCAATAATGCATATCAATTTTAAAGGCGTTATACTGTTATGGTTAATAAAAAGAAATGCATTTTCTTGTTTGAATTTGTAAAATCCCAAACAACTTTTCAGCTTTGTGGTGGCCAACCAAATGTTTGCACCTTAAAGGCTAAGACTAAAAAGAAATAAAAAATCACCTTTTATTTCTCCATTAGTCATTATTACAAGTTTGATATTAACATTCAAGTAGCTTATTGCATCAAATACTCTTTAGCAGCATTTAAATGTATGCCATCTTACATGATTCCTCCTACTTCAAAACGTATTATGTCACTTACCCAGTACAGAAACTAGATACAGTACAAAGTATAGTGGTTGCCCCCATTACAGTTTAAATCTTTGATTTCACATTTAGCCATCATATCAAGATGAGTTTACTTATATCTATTATTCCAAGGAGACTTTTTTTTCCTTTGAAAATAATCACAAATTCAGGGGAAACAGAATTTGTGTCAGATCAATTCCACAACTGAGTCACTGAGTGAAACTCTTTTTGATGAACACATTAGGAAAGTTGGCATTTAGTTCCAGGACAACTCTATTATCAATTTGTGAACAGAAGGACACGTCAAGTAAGGAAAGATCTTTACAAGACTCCAGCAATTTTCTTAAAGATGCAGGGCTTACCATTCTTGTTCCTATAAATGAAAAAGGCAGGAAAGAAAACCAGTTGTCAATTAAAGAGTTTAATTAAAAAAAACATATTATAGTCTGTAATACCTAGGGAAAAAATCTTGCCATGTTCATACTTTAATTGCTAATTTTAATGTCATTTTCTAACGTAATCAATAGTAGACACTAAAGCTTCCCTAAGATCTAAAAGAAAATTAATTCCTAAGTGCTTAAAGTCAGTGTGGTATAGTTAGTAACCCTGACACTCAAGGCTCGGTATGCACTCACCCTTGAAGCTTACTAGGCAGCCTTAGGAAATTATCATCAGTCATCCAGATACCTTTCGATTTCCACTGAATGGCTAACAATAGCTTGGGGAGGTGTTAGCTTGAGAAAACTTTAGGGGGGGAAAGGGTTTAAATACCCCTTTCATAGAGATACTTTACAAACTTGATTCTGCTTTCCTCTGGAATTGTTTTGTATAGTAAAGTACTAAAGATACATGGCCACAGATCTCTTACATGATGTCTACTTTGTCCTTACATACCCTTAAAAACTTCTCACTGTACTGCTTAATCTACCAGCTTGCTCAAATGTGCTGCCTGTTTCCCCATGTTGGTTTGGGCAGTGTACAATAGGGGATGTCAGTAAAAAAAATAACGTACAGTAACAACTGTCATATGCATCCCATGTTTATATAACAAAGGAAATTATTAAATGGTGTGTTAAAAGAATTTCACAGATGTTCTTTAAAAGGTTATTTAGAAGACATTATACTCTGGAGAGATTATCTAAAATGACACCAATAGTCTCAAAAAAATTGAAGTTTCCTTTTTCATAACTGGTGGCAGTGCTCAATGGTTAAGAATTTTTGGGGTGAAAACTTCAGGTTATAGAGGAAACAGTAGAGGAAAAAATTCCATGAAGCCCTGAAGTTTCTCTTTTAGGCTACTGGAGAAAAAAAGTTAAAATTTATTTACCTAGAAATAAACCTACTTATAGAAGCAAGATTGTTAACTGAAAATATTGGAAGTGACCAATTATGTGGCTGTGGAATATATGGTTTATTAGGTATACAGAGAAAATTAAAGCATACAATTAAATGTGGGAAAGGAAAAACTTTGTCTAAGATGAGCTTATTAAAATATGGCAACCATAAATGTAGTTTTGGAAACCAGAGCAAAATGTAAGGATCAGAATTCTACATTTTATACAAATAGATATATAGCGTGCAATATGAGATCAACTTAAAGTGTGAAAACAGAAATTAAATATTTTTGTGGAGGAACATTCAGCTGAGCTGAGCTTTATTTTGGTTTTCTTCTAAAGTGCAATTTTGAAATACCTAAATCTTTGCACGCGCCTTCTGTCAGACATAACAAGGGTGCCCACACATATTCATGTTTTCTTGATCCAGAGTATTCATAAATGTGGGCTTTTAGTCCTGGGTTTTCATTACTTGCTCCAGTTTTGTCACTTACATGTACTCCTAAGCATAGTCATATCTTCTAAGTCCACTGAAGTTAATATGCTAGAAGGTTGCAACTCTGCTTAAGGCTACACTTTTAGCCAATTTTCCTATGAATTGCCTATGAATTTGCATATAGCCCTTTTGGCAACATCTCTGACTTCTTAAAGAGTGCTCAAAAGCAACAGTCTGTTGACCAAACCAATTTTATTTTTCAGTTTTGTCTTATTATAAAAGCATGTCCATTTTACAATCCTAACAGTACTAACAAGAGTTAAGATCCATTATATTAGGAAATGTTCTTTTTAAAAAGTATTTTTATTAGTTACAATATATAATAAGTGACATAAATTACATAGTGATGACATTCAAACCATTCATTACTGACATACAACTAGTAAAAGAGATTAAAAAGAGCAGAAAAAGAGAGAAAATATATCAGGAAGTATTCTTAAAGGTTCTTGGCATTCACAGTTTCTGAGGCTGGAAAAACCTAAAGTGGGAGAGTTTAAAGAGTATTTGGGTGATCTGCATGAGTTGCTTCTGAAATTCAGGATTTATACATGATTCTTTGGACTACATTTTTAATATGAAGCTTATTTTTGTACTGAAACTGAGTAAATGAATTTTGAAACTGTCAGGGAAAACTGATGATTTTGACAGCCATGAAGGGGACAGTTGGAGCTTTTGGCATTCCCGGAAACTGTGGGAGGTGTTTTGGGTTTATGGCATCTAAGAGACAGTTAAATATTCTTGTACAAAGGAAGAATGCGTTGTTATTCTTCTTTTATGATCAAGTGTTTTTACATACTTGAAAATACAGAGCTGTTAAAATTGTGTGAACTTACTTAGAATTTTTGATTTTAATTCAGTGGTTTGAGATAACAACGGATATAGTGCATACAGATGGTTAAACCCACATTTTTCTAAGCTATACTTTATGCTGCCTGGCTGCAGTCAAAATATCAAATGGAAGTTTATTTTTCTGGAGCATGTTTTATGCCCTTATTTAAGCATAATCCACACATATGCTGCAATTTATGTGATCACATAATGGCACTGCATATGGTACCCTCCAAGCAGGGAACAAAACCATTCTGCTTTTCTATAGTACCTATTTTCATATTTTAATCAAACTTGGCTCCTCAAGATTAACAAACAAGAATGAAAGAAAGGAAAGGGGAGGAAAAGAAGTCAAAGGGGTCTGAAGTTCAAATCATTACCCAATAGGGATGAGTATTTACTCTGAAACCTTTAGAATACTGCAAAACCTGATGCAATTTTGTAGTGTCTGTATGGCAGAGATGTTCTGCCAGGCCTACAGTTGAAGACAGTGATGGTTTTCATCTAGCTCAGGGGTCTGCAACCTGCGGCTCTCCAGATGTTCATGGACTACAAATCCCATCATCCCCTGCCAGCATGGCCAATAGTCCATGAACATCTGGAGAGCTGCAGGTTGCAGACCCCTGAGCTAGCTGGTATCCCCTATTCTTCCCTTTCTTTTCCCTCCCCACTTTTTGGGTTAATTAATGAATTATTTGTTTCTTCCCTTACCTCTTATTGGCTTCCCCGTTTTTGTACATTTGGTCACCTCTGAATTTTATATACTAAGGTTTTAACTGTTGTGTGTGCATGTATAATTATATCCTGCTGTAAGCTGTCTAAGCCCAATTTATCCAGACAGGGCAAGGTAGAAATTGTATGTATGTATGTATGTATGTATGTATGTATGTATGTATGTATGTATGTATGTATGTACGAACAAACAAACAAACAAACAAATAAATAAATAAATAGAAGGTGACCAAATTGCAGCCTTGTACATATGACTTTCACCAGTGCCCCACAAATCTGTTTTGTAATCGAATGGGCTATACTTCCTCCTTTTGGACTTATATTACTATAATAGCAAAAGCAAAAACATTTTGATGTAATCCTTTTCACTTTTACATGTTCACTGTATTATCACAGCTGAATTTATGATGTAATCCTTGTTACGGTATTGAGACTGCAACTGGTTTGTACCTGCACTGGCGGTAGAAAAAGTGAGTATTCTATATCATGTTGTCTTAATACTAAAAAGCTTATGCAAGGGAAAGCAGCTTCTGAAATCTATTGCACTATTAAGAGAAGAGATCATGAGATCCAGAATAAATGTAGCTGTTCTGCCTGTTGGCCTATAGTAGGGAAGAATATTGTTCTGTTAAGCCACCAGAGGAGTTCATCTGTATCTAAGGTCATAAGACATCAGTGCAACACAATGCAATGAAATGCTTGCTTATCATGCAACCTCAACTTTTCCCCATTGCACTGGTACATATTTAGTTAAGATTTGTTCTATGCTTTACAGAAAAAATACAATTTGATCATAAGTTTCACTCTGTAAATACATCCTGCAACTTTCTCTAAGCCTTTTGAAAATTGGCAATAGCAACTGAATGGTTTTCAGGAAATCATCATAAAACCACAGCATCTTTCAAAAATAGAGGCATTGGGGTAAGTAATTAGACAAATCTGTCCCTTGATTTACAATCCAGGAAATCAAAATATTTGAAGTTAAGCTATTTTAGTGCTATACTCTGAGACACTTTGATCCAGCAAGAAGTATGCATGCATGGACAAAATTTTACATATGACTGTACTGCCACAGTAGGAAAAAGGATCCTGAACCCAGTATTTACCATCATAATACACCTTATTTTTTGCAGTGCCTAAGTTCCATTTCTGTCACTGATACAATCGACTGATTTAAAGAAGATTCAGATGTTTGTGCAGATACTTACCCAATATATCAAGCTGACGGAGATTAGTACAGTTAGCAGCAAGTTCTTCTATATCAGAGTCACACACAGACCTGTTGGCAGTCAGAAAGAGCTTTTGCAAGTTTGGGAGTTTACGTGCAAGTTTTGCAAAGCAGCCAGTGCTGCTCTGAAGTGTAGGGCACCAGCCAAGATCAAGCTCCTCCAGCAGTGGGCAGCCAGAAGCTAACTCTGCTATTCCATTTTCAGTAATGTTTTTACATCTCCATAAATCCAGTGTACGAAGCTTGTTGCATTTTGCTCCCATCATACTAGCTACTGTGTCATAGTCGTTAATCTGTGAAGAAAAATCACTTATTATTTGTACCCTCACCGTGTATTTTAACAAAATATTCCTTTAAAAATACTGTTTTGTAGTTTCACATGCCAGTTACAGTCCCAGTTGTGAGCATAAATACCACTGGTTGTGTTGGGTTTTCTGGGCTGTGTGGCCATGGTCTGGTAGATCTTGTTCCTGTTACACAATGTGTAACAGACTTCTCTCTGTGATACATCTCTGAAGATGCCAGCCACAGATGCAGGTGAAAGGTTAGGAACAAGATCCACCAGACCACGGCCACGCAGCCCGGAAAACCCACCACAACCAGTTGAATCCAGCCATGAAAGCCTTCGACAATACATAAATACCACTGCTCCCCCAAACAAAATTACTGCTGAAATCAGTTACTTCTGCACAACATACAGTTTGAAACCCCATCTTCCTATCATTATGATACTCCAACCCTCTACTGTCTTTCAGGTAACATCTCTTCAGTACACCACAACTTTATGACCAATAGCCTTGATCTTCTCTATACTGTTGATAACACACACAAAAAGCTTAAGCATCCACAAGGAGCAGGCAGCATATTATTTGGTTTAGAATTTCACTACGTGGTAGAAAGCAACAAAAAAAACCCCTACCAAATCTTACATTATATATTTTTAAACTAGTACCAAAATAGAAGATATTTTAGGTCAATAAGCATTATTTCTAACCTCTGTGTGTGTGTGTATGGTGTGATTGGTTTAAAATAATGAATGACCATCATCCTTAGCTGTCAAGGACGGGAAATGCCATTTTAGGCAACCGTTTACAGAAGGCAACTGAAGTAGCAGGTGCTTCGTATAACTCCACATAGACCAGAAATGTTCAGTATAAAAAACCATGATGTTAGCAGTGAATTCAAACCCATGACATCACAAACCCAGATTCCATATGACCTAACCATATGACAAACATGGCATCACATTCTAAAGTTTGTAAGGGCCAATCTAAATATTATGTTCGTATAACTCCACATAGACCAGAAATGTTCAGTATAAAAAACCATGATGTTAGCAGTGAATTCAAACCCATGACATCACAAACCCAGATTCCATATGACCTAACCATATGACAAACATGGCATCACATTCTAAAGTTTGTAAGGGCCAATCTAAATATTATGTTGAACTGCACATATGTAGTTTTCCCATCATTTAAAAACAGTGCAACGTATCCTAAATAACCCATGCAAACGAGAGGAGGGGTAAGGTAGCTTTTTAAGCATTTCCACTCTGGTAGTGTTTGTTGAAAAATTCTTTCCTGTGGGATGCTTTGACTGATTAATCCTTCCCCTCCCATAGGCCTTCCAAAGCAGTCAGCAGCATCTGCAACTTCCTTTTTTTAAAAAAAAAGTTCAATTCAGGGTAAAATGCATGTATATCGGAGTAATGTTTAGCTTGGCCCATGATCCTTGACTCATCCAGTGATCATTTGAATATACAGCCATGCAAACAGTGATATCACTCTCCAGGGAAAAAATCCAGCAAAGGCTCCAATAATTATGATCATGACAAAATACATAAATAATCTACCTTCCTACAGAATGAAATGTACAGTAGTAGCAACAGCTTTTGAAACAGTACCCAGATTTAATGATAGAAATAGATTATACCTATCTAGAAAAAAATCCCAAATAAATTCCATACCAGAACTGTAGTACAGCATTTACTGTGTCTCAGGAAAGGAATAGTAATCTCTTTACAGAACAAGTAATCAAAAACAATAAATTATCACCTACTACTACCCAAGAAAGAAAGAATGTAATTTGTACAGGGACACTTTACTTTCACAACCATTGCCAAAAAAAAGGGTTGCCATGAGAGAGAGAACATGGTGAAAACTGGCACATTGTTGTCATTAAGGTTGCATGTGACCGGCCATTGCTGCTGCCCCGAAAGAAATCCCTACACTGCTGTATCTGAGAATGGGATCCAAAAAGGTGCAAATGAGAATAGGGTCTAAAATGGGGTCCAAAAAGATTCTTTGATTTTTTTCACTTCTTTTGTGGTTGGATTATGGAGCTCAAATAAGATTTTAGTAAAATCACACTTCTCTCCAGAAACAAATCTGTAACAATACATTCAGTTGAGCCTTTTACAAGAAATGTATTACTACATTACCCCCCCACCAAAAAAAGGGACAACTTGTTTTTATCCCACAACAGAGCTGGAGAGTCCATATTTGGATATTATACACATATTTTGAACTTTAAGAACTTACCATTACACAGCTACCCAGGCTGAGGTGCTGAAGCTCTGAACAGAAGTTCAGAATGCTGAGCACTGCTGTTTGCTGTCATTGGGGAAAACATCAGAAGCAAATATAGAAAACAAAACAAAGAGAAAGGGTCAATTAGACATTAAAGGCTGTCACCACTTTCCCTGAAATTCAGCTCAAAACCTAGGTAACAGACACTGCAAATGCCATTTAATGAGTCCCCAGATGCACCAACCATTGATTGGCCTAGAGTCAAGGTAATCATTACAAGCCTTTATATAATAAGTTGCTCTGGATGCGGTTTTGCATGCCCAGAAGACACCTTTATTCCCATGACCTATCAGTTCATTTCCCCTAGGAAAGCTCTTAGAAGTCTGGTAAGTTCAAACAACAAGCAAGGCCAAACCAAAAACAGAGGGCTGGTGACATCCCAGAAAAGTGCAGCATCTCTGACATTCACTGATCGGCTACAGACTGATGGAACTGCCAATAGAGTCACACATTATCAGGATCGAGCTGGTGACTTTAATGTCACAGGATTCTCTTGCTGACAAGTCTACTGACAACCATTGAAAACCATTGAGCACCTGTCACCAGACCACACACAGAAGGAAACAAATATAATGTGCACTTTACAGTCATGTTTCTGTAAGTTAAATGTGGCACACTGATTACAGTGACGAGCAAAGTTATTAAAAAGAGGTGAATCAAGCTCTAATAAAATAGCAAACCCGCCTTACAAATAGTTAATCTTTTGTGTCATAAAAGTGTATAAATGCATGCACAGGCACAGGCACGCACACACACACTCCTTCACTTGGAAGATTTATAATATTTATATAAGCTTTTTAGAATGTCCTGTTCAGTTTTTACTAAGAAGACACATGTAAGAAAAATTTGTGATAACCAACTGCTAGGAATCTTATTTCATCACTGTTTAGCTATCTGGCACTACAAGCTTAAACATTTGAGCCAGGATATGTGTTTGCAGTGTCAGGGTAATGTTATGATTTGTAGTGTTGTGCTGGCACACCAACAAGAGCATTAGTTTAAAAAAAATAGGCAGATAACTGTAGGTACTAAGAACCTTCTTAGAAGCTATGTAACGACTTGCTAGTTCTAGTAAACACTGAAACACTGAATTCAGACATACACATGATTTTCTTCAACACTGTAGTCTTTATAGATGATTGATTATTATTGATTATTAATGAGTCCTAATTGGGATTCATTTAACTAACAGACAAGACAAGTGAATAAGTTTAGTCTCCAGAGAATTCTACAAGCAGAAGAGGGAAAGAGCAGAAACTAACTACCACAATGCTACAATTGTATTTTTAAATACTGAATACTGAAGAGTTATCCTGTTGTACCTTAATGTTCTGTTGTACCTTAATTATCCTGTTGTACCTTAATAAGGTACCTTGATGTTTAGTTACAAGCATACTGTTGTCCAAACTTATTTCAAACCAAAACACAAACATAGCCTTGTATAATTTAAAGATAACTGTCATACAAAATGTAAAGCACATTATTTCAGGTAAATTGAAATCTGGTTGTCTAGTAGCCCAGTCCTATTGTAGGGTGTGGGGAATGGCAGATGGAGGTGGCAAATAAGTCTGAAAAGAGGGTCAAATGGAACTGAACTGCTAATTTAACGCAGAGGAGGAGAAAGTTGTCCCTTTCCCCACTTTCTTCCATCCCCCCTATGCCGCGATCAGCTTGTTCTCGGGCTGCAGATCCCAGGCATCGACTTGCCAGGTCTCCTGCACGACCTTTTAAGAAGAAGGAGCCCTTAAGAAGAACGCCTGGGATGCCGCGCGCTGAGGGGGCGCGACAGCGGCAGTGTCGGGGCGGTTGCGCTGTCGCCGCGCCTGTCGTGGGAAGTGCCAGGGGACCCCGCGCTACTCTGCTCAAGTAGCGCGGGGCTTAAGGTAAGTGGGGAAAGGCCCCCTGCCTTCGAAACAGTAGCAAAGGAGGCAGAAGTATGTGTGAGATAGTGTATGCCTGCCCTGTCTCTGCACTGTTCACTGCTGTTCCTGTCATGTCCCCCTTTCCTTCATTACACTGGTGACAAAGCAATTACAATAATCTTGCCAGTACCCACCAAAGGCTCGCAACTTTCTCTTTTCCCCCTTACAGCAAATTCACATCTCAGTACATAAAAAGCCCTTATAGGGCTAAAGGGTTGGGGGTGAAAATAAAAAAAAAAGTTCAATCCCCATTTCTGGGTCTTTTTCACATGAACAGTTTACCACAGATTTTCCCTGACACTCAGCGCTTTCTGCTGGGGGTTCAAGAAATCCAAACCAAAAAGCAAAAACTATGGGTCAGAGCCACTGATGCTAGGTGGTTTTCACTCACTGCAAGATACAAATTTTCTATGTGTGAAAAGCACCTAGTACTGAAATAACATGCTTTAAAACAGAAAGACAATGTTGTGGAATCAGAAAAAAAGGGTTTGGATCCCAGCAATACCGAACAATTGTTATAACATTCAAAGGCACAGGCAACAACAGGGAGAAAAGGTCAGAAATTGTGTGATAGTTACACAAAATGCAAAGTTATCCTTTAAAAACAAGATGTTTTCAAATGCTAAACTACAAGAATTATGGGTTTAGTGGCTTAAACTAAAATATGTTAGCTTCAACAGAACAGTGGAAATAGAAATCAAAGATAAGCATCATATCAAGACAACATACATATATAAATCCAAACAATTATGTTCATTGTTAAGTTATTACGAACAAACTAGCTTTGTCCATTGTGTACCTCAAATACATCAATGCCAACAAAATTGAAAGAGCATGCCATGAATGCATATTCAACTAATAAATATTAAAGACTCATGTATCAGCAAATACCAAGATCACCAGCATGAGATTTTCTGATTATAATAGTGATCTCAATTTAGCAGAATATACTGACAAGTTATCTGGCTAAACAACATTATACATTAAATGCTTGAAAAAGTTAACAAGTTTTAAAGAAGCAAATATTTACAAGATGGACTTTTGAAATATCGTATTGCATTTTACAAAGTGACATAATTGTTTCAAGAAAAGTACTGGATACATTCTAAAGGCGCTTGGAAATTATGAAAACTGGTTCACTGTTAGTCAAACACTGGGATGCCTAGCCACATGTATTAAATAGATACCATCAGAGCAGTTGGCTGGAGTGGTGAGCAGTTTGACCATGGAATGTGCCTCATGTCTCTAATTTGTCACTTCACAAATTTCAATAATTTTAAAGAGATTATTTCCAGAAGAAGCATGCTTACAGAATGTGAACTGGCTAACTATGGTGGCAGAATAAAGTGACCAACAAAAGAAAGCAGGATAAAATTTGCTTTGTTCAATGTTCTGTCCTCTTTGTTCATCAGTAATAATCTAAATTTAGATTAATCTATGTTTTGTCATTTACTTATGCAAACAGTATTATTCTTGTTAAGGTACTCACATGCCAATTAGAAAACTGATATTTAATCAACATAATCCCAATGACAAAAATTTCTGAAATTGGACATTTTTACGATTCTACCTCACAAGTTCACTGAGAGAGGCCCTGCCAAGACTGTTAGAGGTCGTTTCAGCGTTAGCCTTGAGGTTCCCCAGGCTTATGGTCCTGGGGGACTTCAACATTCATGTAGAGATGGCCTCATCCACCCAAGCAGTGGACCTAGTGTCTTCCATAGCAGCACTGGGACTCTCCCTGGTTCATATGAACCCTACACATCAAGTGGGACACACACTGGATTTGATCTTTGGCATGGGGGTAAATGTGGCCTTCATCTTCTCTGAAGAGGAGCTGTGGTCTGACTACTTTGTCCTAAAGGCTCAAGTAGATATTGCTCTCTTACCCTGCTTAGGTGAAAGCCATATTTATGACCACCCACGAAGACTTATGGATCCAACTGGCTTCTGGAATGCTCTGCGGGATCCTAAACCCTCTGGCGGTTGGCTCAATCAGCTGGTTGAGGACTGGAATGCCCGAATATTTGAAGTAATTAACGCTATTGTTCCCCAATGTCCTCTCATTCCTGGTCTAACTCAGCTCCTTGGTATACCAAGAAGCTTTGTGGGATGAAGCAGGTGCTGAGATGCCTGCAGGGAGTTTGGCGGCATATTCACAACAAAGTCACATATCTTTATCTTACAGGACATTAATGAAATCCTATGAGATGGCAGTGAAAGTCGTGAAGAAGCAATTCTATGCAACCTCCACTGCGTCTGCTAGCTCTCGCCCAGCACAACTGTCATTCGGACTTTAACATCCATACCTATGGAACCTGACACAATTAGTGATTCGGCTATTGGCTGTGAGGCTTTTGTGCAGAAAAAATCTTTATATTCCATCATGACCTGCCGGCAACCCTTGCTATAGAAAATGAACTAGAGGTCCCTTGAATGTCTTCAGATCCAATACTGGACCAATATTGGACCTGTGAAAGCAGGCTGATGTTGACAAGGTGCTAGCAGCCATGAAGCCTACCACCTGCCCCCTTGATCCATGCTCATCATGGCTGGTGAAAGCCAGTGGTGACGAGGTACAAGGACCCCTGATGGAAATAATCAATCTCTCTCTCCAACAGGGGCTGGAGGCTAAAGAAAAAAAAACTTTGGATCCTTTGGATTCAGCCAACTACTGCCCAGATTTGAATGTGTCGGTTCTGGACAAAGTAACTGAGGGCTGCAGCAGAACTGCTGCAGGCATTCTTGGATGACACATTGGGCTTAGGTCCCTTCCAATCCAACTTCCATCTTGCCCACAGGACAGAGACCATGCTGATCACCATTACAGACAAGTTCCATCACCAGTTAGACTGAGATGGTTCAGAACTGCTGGTGCTTTTAGTTCTCACTGCAGCATTTAACACAGTCGATTATGAGCTCTTGACCCACCACCTTGCCATTACCGGAGTGCGGGGAACAGTCTTGGATTAGCTGGTTTCATTTTTCTGGGAACAGGGACAGAGGGTGACATTAGGGGAAGAAGAGTCCCAGTGGCACTCCCTTGTATGTGGGGTGCTGCAGGGGGAAATCCTCTCCCCGGTATTATTTAACATCTATATGCAATGCAACCTCTGGCACAACTTGTTCAAAGCTTTCAGCTGGATTCCCATCAATATGTAGATGATACCCAGTTTATCCTGTTGATGGAGAGTCAGCCGGCTGCCATCCTAAATATTTTGGTTCAGTGTCTGGAGGCAGCAGCTGGACAGTTACAGCAGAGCAGGCTGAAACTGAATCCAACGAAGACAGATTAAGATGTCAGTAATATAATTTTGGTAGGAAACAACAATTGTGAGGAGCTTATTAAAAACTAAGTAAGAAAGAAAAGAAACCTGGACAAAAAAAAGTAATAAGTAAGAAAACTAAGTAAGACAAAAAACCTGGACAAAAAGTGTCTTAACCAGCCCCTCCCCCAAAAAAGAAATCCCGTTTCAGGCAAACAGTTGTATGAAAGAGTTCCACATCCAAAGAATTATAATAGAGAAGGTCTTTGAAATGTTGGGGTCACTCTGAATCGACAAGCTCATACAAGTTCAGGCAATTCTTTAAAAAGGATGGTGTGGGTTTTCCGGATTGTATGGCAGTGTTCCAGTAGTATTTACTCCTGACATTTCGCCTCATCTGTGGCTGGCATCTTTGGAGGATCTGGCGGCAATATCTGAATTTTCGATCTCTGCCACGCTAGACAGTTGCCTGTACTGGCTTCCAGTTGAATTCCAGATCATTTTCAAGATTTCAGTACTAACGTTCAACGCTTTGAGCGTTCTGGGATTGTTATATCTTTGGGATTGCTTCTCCCTGTACTGCCCTGATCCTCCAACAGTAATCTCCCAGTGGTCCCCGGCCCCAAAGATGTACAGTTGGCTTCCATCAGAGCCAGGGATATTTCAGTCCTGGCACCTACATGGTGAAATGCTCTACTGGCAGACATCAGAGCTCTCTGGGACATTAACCGATTTAGGAGAGCATGTAAGACTGAACTGTTCCACCGGAGCTACAACTAAAGCCATACAAGCTGCTGAGATATGCTGGTTCTATGACTATTTCCCCATAGGTGTCAGTATGGGTTTTATGGGCAATACTGATTTACTGCAATCTTGGGACAATCATTGTCGGAATGTTTTAATTAGGTTTATGAAATTAATGTAAATTGTTAGTATTTTAACACATGCGTTAGCTGCCCTGAGCCTGGCTCTGGTCGAGGAGTGCCGAAAATTAAACTGAATAAAATAAATTTTAAAAGAATAAAAGCAGCCATTTTTCTAACGAACTACTAAACCACTCATGATAAAATTCCACATTTCTGACTTCATGCATTCACATTTCAAATGTGTTTATCGTCAACATATACTAGCAGATGCAAGCTGCATTTATTAGTTTTAGTATCAGGTGTTTGAAAAGATTTTTAAAAATATAATATTTTATGAACCATTACAAAGAAAACACTTTATTATGTTCTGCTTACAACATGACTGCAAATTCACCTTTTTCAAAAACTTTTTTTTATAATTATCAAATATACGAAAAACCAGATTGCTGTTCTTACCTCTACCTTTGTCCGGTAAAGAATTAGACGCTTAAGGTTGTACAACTTGGCAATGTGGTTGAAAGCGGGAGGTGGCAACTTATCACTGGAAGACAGATTTAATTCCTGAAGATTCTGACATGTCTCAGCAATAACCTTCATGCAAGTCTCATTGAGGAAATGGCCACAAGACAACTCCAGACGCAGCAGTTCTGAACCACAAACTTTCAGAAACCTGAAAAGGCACATTTTCATATGAATTAATGCAATGGAAAAAGTGCCATTTCCCACAAAAAGTGTTTAAAAGTTTTTTTCCCTTTCGTATGTTTTAACAACTATTTGGGAAAGAAGTGTAAAGTTCATGTGACATAGCAGCAGAACAATTATCATTACCAAATTGTTAGAATAGCATAATTAACATTAAAACACAGTTGCAAAAGGAAAATTCAGTCACACAAACCTCTTATTACTATTAACCTTGTCTACTTCACATATTATAAAAAATTGTATATAGGATGCTGTACTGTATGTGCATCAAGGACTCTATGCTGTGTCTTCATTTGCCAAAAATAAATATAGAAGAGCTCTGAATGAGCATGAATCATTTTAAATTTATCCCTAATTTACAATATTGTTAGAAATAAAACACATACATTAATTTTAATATTACTTTCATCCAGATATATTTTGTCTCACTTCCCAAGCATTTAAATAGAGTCAGAATTTATTGTCGAAGGCTTTCACAGCCAGAATCACTTGGGTGCTGTGTGGTTTCCGGGCTGTATGGCCGTGTTCTAGCAGCATTCTCTCCTGACGTTTCGCCTGCATCTGTGGCTGGCATCTTCAGAGGATCCTCTGAAGATGCCAGCCACAGATGCAGGCGAAACGTCAGGAGAGAATGCTGCTAGAACACGGCCATACAGCCCGGAAACCACACAGCACCCAGAGTCAGAATTATAGCCAGAATTGTTTGCCTCTTATGAATTTGTTTAGGATTTTAAATTTGGCCCACTAATTTTTCCTCTTTTGGGAGATAGTGGAAATAATGTAAGATGGCATTAACTCTCCATAGGCTAAAGAGATTTTCATAATATCCAGCATAGATAGGTGTTTATTCATTTACTTGGTCATGGTGAGGGTTAAAACCTGTTTTGAGATGTGTGCAGAGGAAGCAACTGAATAGCCACTGCTAACGGTATGATTTACTCTGTCTATGGAGAAGAGAGCCAGTGCCCTCTGGAAAGCCTACAGTCATACCTTCTCCCCACACAAGCTGACATCATTTGTGCTGCTGACCCTCTTTCTCCCTCCTGTTGCACCTGTGTTGGATATTGATCTGGGACTCAGGTATATGGGCGCTGCTGACAGTTCTAAGACTTCATCATAAGGATGTGCTGCAGCCATGAAAGCACAGCAGGGTACAATGGGAACAGAGGAACTGATAACTCTCTCCTTGATCTACGAACTTCTTTTTTTTTAGACAGATTCCACAAGGGGTTTCTGTGCTGTCAACCATAATGTCATGTAGGTAATCTGCAAATCGCTTTCTTCCCAGAACGACTTGATCCATTTTTAACCTATGATTTGTATGAAGCTACTGCCCTGGGTCACAAGACTTTGGAGACAAATTTAAGAGTCTCAAGTGACATCACGTTGAAGGCATGGCTATCTTTTGGACCTTCTCCCTAAGCTTCTTGTTGACAACTGGAATTTCATCCAACAGCTTGCAAGATCACATGACTCACACTCTTCTGAAAAAAGAGGCAGTCATTGAGAGCTATGAAAAGCAGAGAAGTCCTGTAAAATTTCCACAAAAGCTTCTCCCAACTCCCCAAAATTCCTTGCCCTCTATTCTGATGTGGGATGAGAACTAGAGGAGAGATTTGTCCTCCACAGTTGCAGAAAGAAATCTGGAAGTTTTGCCTTGCCTCCAGATCAAGAAAAATCATTTAGCAGTTTGAGATATCTTCCATCAACAAACTTAGGCCCCTTCCGCACATGCAAAATAATGCGTTTTCAAACCACTTTCACAACTGTTTGCAAGTGGATTTTGCCATTCTGCACAGCTTCAAAGAGCACTGAAAGCAGTTTGAAAGTGCATTATTCTGCATGTGTGGAATGAGCCAGAGTTTCAGACTAGGATCTGGGAGATCGTGGTTCAAATGTTCACTGTCATGGAAACTTGCTGGGTGACCTTGGGCCAGCCATACACTTTCAGCCTAATCTACCTCACAGGGCTGTTGTGAGACTAAAAAGGAGGACAGGAGAATGATGAAAGTAATTTGAGTCCTCACTGTAGAGAAAGGCAGGGTATAAGTGAAATAAATAAAAATGAAAAAAAAATCACTCTGATTCCAATACAGAATTTTAGCATGTAACATAATTTTGCACAGTGTTTTCTCTAGAAACATAAAATTATTCAAATGTTTTAAAATATCACATTAACATCTTTGATTCTCTCTATAGCCCTATTTTGTCCTTCCCAAACTTCTTTTTTAGCACAGACAGAGAAGTTTAGAAACTTAGTAATTCTCTTGAGTGAACCATTATGACATTCTAAGGAGATGGACAT
Organism: Sphaerodactylus townsendi; assembly: GCF_021028975.2. Classification (NCBI taxonomy): domain Eukaryota; kingdom Metazoa; phylum Chordata; class Lepidosauria; order Squamata; family Sphaerodactylidae; genus Sphaerodactylus; species Sphaerodactylus townsendi. The sequence continues at coordinate 128,551,571 of NC_059425.1, read as the reverse complement.
TATCAATAAGTTAAGATACCTTCAGCTTTGCCTCAGGATGTTCACAAGCCTGAAGCATTTGTCCTCTCATGGTAATACCATGTTTGCTTTTGTCAATTTTTTTAGATTGTCATTTTAATTTGTCCTATCCCCTTGGAGTTTTTAAGCACATTTTCTTCTGATATTTACTTTTTCAGGTATGTAAACAAGTGTATCTGTACATAGCTTTACATTAAAACTACAAATCTGGTTTAAGCTGTCCTCAGAATTTATAAGATGTAAAACTAATTAATGCAACCTGAAGACAAATCCAAAACAGTAAATAATAAAGCAAACTTGGAACAAGTGGTTCATAGACTGCAGCCTAATAAAATGTTACCGTATATACTCGCGTATAAGCTGAGTTTTTTCAGCCCTGTTTTAAGGCTGAAAAATGCCTCCTCGGCTAATACACGAGTCCTGCTTACCAGCCAGCTCTTCAAGCCTCTGCTGAGGGCGTGGCTGGGACGACCTCCCTGCAGCTGAACAAGCCGCTTGCTGCTGCCCTCCTCGGAGGGTGAAGGGGAGCCCTGGCTGGCTGGGCTTCCTCAAACCCTGGGAGACAGAGGGAGCTCCTTATTTGGGCAGTGACTCCCCCTGATGTCATTGCCCAAATAAGGAGCTCCCTCCACCTCCTGGTTGCCTGGGCTTCCTCAAACCCAGCCAGGAGGTGGAGGGAGCTCAGTGGTGGGATCCAAAAATTTTAGTAACAGGTTCCCATGGTGGTGGAATTCAAACTGTGGCGTAGCGCCAATGGGGCCAGGCGGGGCATAATGGGGGTGTGGCCGGTCATTCCGGGGGCAGGGCATTCCTGGGCGGGGCTGTGGCAAGGACACAGCCGCTGTGCCGGTACTTCGGCGGGAAACAAATGCACGCAGGCACAGGCTGCCATGCATGCCGGTGCACCTCCTGCTAGACTGCTTCAAGTTCTGCACACTACTGCTGAAGAGGAGGGGCGTAACTAAGGCAAAAATCACGTGGCAAAATCACCAATTAATAACCCCCTCTCGGCACACACAAATAATTAGTAACCTACTCTCGGGAACCTGTGAGAACCTGCTGGATCCCACCTCTGAGGGAGCTCCTTATTTAGGCACTGACATCAGGGGGAGTCACTGCCCAAATAAGGAGCTCCCTCTGCCTCCCGGCTTCCCACCTTCGGCTTATACGCGAGTCAATACCTTTCCCCAGGTTTTGGTAGTAAAATTAGATGCCTCAGCTTATAAACGAGTCGGCTTATACACGAGTTTATACAGTAATAATTATAACTTTCATACAGCAAATCATTTGATATATAAAATACAAGGTTGGACAACAGGCTTCTGTTTTGCTAAGTTTTTGTTTTGCTTTGTTTTTGCTAAGATTCCTTCCATTTTGTTTTGCTAAGTTTTTGTTTTGCTTTGTTCTTGCTAAGATTCCTTCCATTAGAAGACGCTCCACTTAATGGAAGGAAATCATTGGCCCCAAACTTACATCCCCCTTTTCTAATTTTAAAAAATTAGATTAAGAGAAGCAAGTAATACTCCAGAATTCCCCTTCCCAACTAAGCATAAAAGGTTAAAGAGAAGTGCTTAGTCTTTGACAGATCAGTAAATCTATAAACTGAGTTATGACTAAATGTATAGATAGCTAGAGGCAAACATATTTCCTTAACCATGATTAAGGATTGGAATCATGTTTCAATTGTCTGACTTCTCAATTTGGAAAAGCAGTTCTATCAGTGACAGCTTACTTTTATTCTCCAGATGACAAAATGTTTTCATGCACCAGCTGATGGTCACACAGTCACATAATGAACTGACTAACAAATTAAAACTAAGCCATTATATGGAAAATGAAGATTTTACATAAACAAAACTTATGAAGAAACACACATGTAAAACAACAGAAAAACCACAGCTTAGCTTGACTTGGTTAAAGACTGAAAATCCAGTTCTGGTGCCATTGGCTAGGCTGCCAATCTAAAGATCTGTCTGGGGAAGGACATCTGGATGCAGGCAATTCAAACATTCTGTACAACAGCTTCTTGCTAGTTTCATTACATCAGCTGACACTCCCAACCTCACACTTCTGACAAGATTCTAAGAACAATGAATTAAAACGAATGCTTTGCCCTTATGATTTTATACACCAAGCATTAAATCCTAGAATTTAACCTATTTTCTCACAGTGACTTGGTATGTTAATGACTTAATTATATAAGGGAAGCCTTTGGATTCCTACTGCCTAACCATTTTAGATGTTCTCCTCTCTAACTTATTCTTATACCCCTGAAGCACTTTTCCTTGCAAATCACAAGCACAAATTCTCTGGCCATTACTGTTAAAAGTTTCTACTAAATTTCTGAAAAGGAGATATAATGGCCCTGATAAGAAATCACAAACACATCAGACAAAGAAACCCATGGGTCTGCTATGCCTTTTACTCAGTTTAAATTTGACTGGAGTTTTCAAGCTTAGTCAGCTACAGGGCAGCTGGAAGGGACAAGAGAGACTAAGTCTGAGCCTTCCTACACAGGAGGTGATCAACAATGCTTCTCCACCAGGGAACACACACAAAAGGTAACTGTTAAATTTATAACCCACTTTTCCTTCACAGGACTCAAGGCAGCATTACACAGGGAGTCCAGAAAATCTATTTTCCAGGTACTGATCAGATCTTTACATGCTTAGTTTTACAGAGTAAAGGTAGTCCCTTGAGCAAGAACCAGTCCCATGCAATGATGTCACATCACAACACTTACTAGGCAGATTATGTTTATGGGGTGGTTTGCTATTGCTATCCCCAGCAAGATGGATTTTTATTTTACCAACCTCAGAAGGATGGAAGGCTGAATCAATCTTGAGTTGGCTACCTGAAATTGACTTCTGTTGAGATTTAACTCGGGTTGTGAGCAGAGCTTTGACTGCAGTACTGCAGCTTACCACTCTGTACCATGGGGATCTTAGCTTTATGATGCTTAGCTTTACCATGAGCCTTTCAACCACACACTGGGACTATAGGTGAAAAGTCTGTTTAGTCCCATTCCAGCAACTCAACTCAAATCCATGCATGGAGGCTGGTTCTGATTTTGAATTACTATTACTGGATTAGAGTCATGTTAGTAAAAAAAGAATTATTCAATCCCTACTGAATGTTGCTCAAATACTTAGCATAATATATCACTGTACTGACCTGCTAAATGCAGAAACAGAAATTGTTCCTCTGTTCCCAGTCCAAGATAAATTCAGCCACTGGACAAGGACACAGCGAGGCTGTAGGTATTCCAGAGCGGTGTCATTTATCTTTGCCCAATAAGGTTGCAGACTGAGGTGAATGTACTGTAGAGGATCACAGCAGTGCTGATAGAGTAGTTTACATGTCTGAGACAGACTACACAGATCTGGAACTGTAAGGTGACTCAAAATCAACTGGATGAGCTACATTGAAAAAACAGAAAAGAACATCACACCAACTGTTAGCCACCAGTGAAAAGCTTAATTCCAGTTTAAGTTACATTTGATCAGATCAGTGACTTCTACCATTTTCTACTACTTCACTGATTTTTAAAAAATTAAATATACTTTTGAAAACTTCACAGGATACATTTTCTGATATTCCTAGCCATTCTTCTAGTTATCTTTTGCCTTGACCCTTTTTGTTTGCTAAACACTCTTTATTTGATCTTTCAGTAAAGAGAAATTTGGTTTCTTTGACAACTCTTGTTTAATACTTTAACTTTAGTACAGTAAAAGTGTTTTCACTCTAATATTTTTTCAGTTAAAAATATATAATCTAATTCTTTTTGCACACAAAGCCCTCGAACTCATACATATACAAATCCACTGTTTTTGTATTGTTATTCATACTGGTCATGACTTTATTGATATTACAAGTACTTCAGTCCCAATGGGAAAGTTAGACACATGAAATTCAAGACATGCTTAACTCTTCCCATTAAAGTTAATGAGGCATATAAATGCACAGTTTTGTGGCTTTATTACGCCCACTGTAAATACTGAATGAATACAGAAGTACAATTTAGAAAAACACATTAGAAAAGAACTTTGGGATCAATATACCAGACGGACTGCCTACTCTCTTATGAAGTCACCCAACCACTAAGGTTATCATTGTAGGCCCTGACCCGGTTACCCCCGTCTTCTGAGATTAGGTGGATTAGGTAGACCTTCTCATCGTCCATCATGATCCCCTTTTCTTGCCCAACGTTTTAATTGTGGATTTTATGTTTCTGTATCTATTTTAGCTCCAGTTTTAATTGTTTTAAAAATGTGTTGGAAGTTCTGAGGAGTTACTTTCAAAATATGATTTTATTAAGTATGTTTTAATTCATTAGCCCTTATGAGGGCATTCTCCCCTTATGAGGGGAGAAATGTTGATAAATAACATATTATTCTATCACCCTGACAAAGTTGCGCAAGTTGTTTCAGAACACTTGTTTCCATGGATTGCAATGTATATTTGAAAAGGATTTTAATTGTAAATCACTTTGGGAGCCAATAGTTAGAAAATGTGGATAATACAGTTTTTGCTGCTTTTAAGAGCCCTGTAGGAACCATTTATAAACTCACTTGCAGCTCTCCAAGGTCTTAGGTACATGCTATTCGCATCATCGGCTACCTAAACCTTTTAACTGGAGATATCTGGGATTGAATCTGGGGGCTTCTGTATGCAAAGTGGATGCTCCACCACTGAGCCCAGCCCCACTCTGCTTTCGCAGTGGCTCAAAAGAGCAAATTATATGTGTAAACAGATGGTCACCCTTGTATAAATTAATCTTAGTGTTTAAAAACCAACATTTGGTCAGCTCATACATTCAGAGTAATATTCTACTTTTTGATCTTACCTAAGTGTGAATGACACAGAATGTGGGATTCCAATATCAAACCTTTCCCAAGCCCAGATGAAGAACTCTGCATTGCAAAGTGATCTGACTTGAACTACCGTCAGATGGATCAGATGGGAGAAGGGGTCTTGCTCATCTTCTAGAACCATCTTAGGAACCATGTCCTTGATTGGCTTACACTTTTGTCTAAACCATGATAATCTGCACTTAACAATTTGATAAAACAGTATTTATACCACTCTGGACAACTGTTAGAAAGACTTGGCATTTTTGTAAAGTTGCACCTGCCATTTTTTTTCTGCAGCAGGAATGGAAAAAAGAATGGCGAGAACAACTTTACAAAAAAGCCAAGCCTTGCTAACAGCCATCCAGAGCTATGTAAATGCTGTTTTATCAAAGTGCTAAGTTCAACAGTGCAGATAATCAAGGTTTAGACAAAACAGCCACTGAAATAATATTTTAAAATGCTTTGAGAGAATCTGCACTTCTTTGACAAGTGAAATCGTGCTGCTGTGACTTCCGGAGAAGAGCGCAGGACTACACTTAGTTCTTTATGTTGAAAAAGGTACAGTCAAGTTCAGAGGTCCAGTTTCCTATACATTCATCTATGACTCAAGATACCATCAGGAACATCAATGAGTCTGAAACCATCTTGGAGTGTCTCCAATCTGATGCTCTCTTTTATATTGATTTGCCTGCCTTCGTGGATGCAACTGTATGCTAGGAAGATAGATTTCCTTATTTTAATGCATCTACTTATTTATCTTATATTTAAGACTGAACCATTTCTATAATCCTTTTAATATAGTTGGCTGCTTTTACAGGTGTGTTCTACTGCATGTGTATCAGTTCAAACCCAGTCTCAGCCAAGCTACCAGAATGGAATTTATTCCAGGATCCTAGGTCCGGGATAGGAGAATTAAAATCACCCAGGTGGGTTGGAAAACTCTATTTCTTCACAATTAGTATGTTTGATTTTGCAAATATGTGATTCATCTAAAAATGTTTTAATGATTTACAAATAAGGGGATCACCTTGGCATGGTCACTCACATCCAAGAGTTGGCTTGCATTCTCCTTCTCTCCCTTGATGACCTCAGATTCCATCGCTCCCATCTGCTCCTTGGCAAAGTGAGTAGTTTGCCAAGGATCAGGCAGGGAGGGAACTGCAGAGAGTGAGCACTGGTGAGAAGTATGTGAATTTGTAGCACATTCCTGACACCCTAAAATAGGGTCCGTGAGCCAATACAGAAATTAGTCAAACCATAAAATCAATTTTCATTTCAATCAGAATAAAACTGTAAAGCAGTGACATAAATAATCTCATAAGAAAATAGCATTCTTCAAGAAAACAAATTTTTGGTTCTGGCCCGTTCTGTAAAAACAGCGCTTCTGGGGCGCTGTTCACATGACTGCCGCCTCCCAAATGAAGCAGTGCTGCACTTTCCCCCACAACCAACGGGAAAACGCTGTTTTCAAAACTCGCTAAATGAGCGAATTTTTTCGGAAACAGCGTTGTGGAACTGGTGCCTCTTGAACAGCACCAGGTCAAAGGTGGCGCTTTTAGGCGCATCCTTTTCCCCCCAAAACTTACTTTCTCTTCCTGCGGAGCTCCACAGAGATGAGAAGTCATGCCCATGATGCCCTCCGATCCCCGAGGCGACACTGTGACTGCAAGGGTGTGACTCCTCGTCCCTGCGGAGTTTTGCAGGGAGAGAAGGTAAGTTTTGAAAAAAAACAGGAGGCACCTCCATGCAAAGGTGCCTCCACGGGCCTCAGCCACTCTGGGGCCATCCACACGGAAGCGTGCGAACAGTCCTTGGGCTCCATTGGCATCATATATGCCAGTGTGCAGCTGCCTCACCGGCCCATGTGGAACAGGCCTCTTGCTTTTCTCTACTATAGTTTGGCAAGTAAGGCTGTGAAAAATGCAATAATGTCTCTTCTAACAAGTTTATTTTTAATATATCCAGTACTCTTTATACCACTAACTCTATATCAAAGATAATAATCTCTTAATATGTCAGTTATCTCCACAAGAATAGTTAATCCCACTTTAGACTAAATTTAGACTTAATACCTGAAATGAAAAGAATATAATGAAATGTCACTAAGATTATGACATTAAGATGTAACTGAAGTACTTTTTTGCTTTTGATTAAACAAAGCTAACAGAATCCAAGTTTAAAGGCTAATAGCCATTAAATTATTACCAATACAGTATTGTGTCTGTTAAAATTTTGCTTTTTATGTATTTGTCTGAACCCTAGCATAAAAAGCATAATCTGATACTGCAATGAATATGTGAAGAGACAAGATATATTCGTGATGACTCTAAGGAAGCCACTGAATATCTGCTTTTAAAAACTAATCTTATAACAAAGATAATTTATTTCAAACCACTGTAGTTATGCATTACCAGAATAAAATATGGCAGCTGTTGTCTATTTCTGCTGTTTCTGCTTCTAAAACAGTCAGTTAACACAAAACAGAACCTTAGAGGGATTCTTGAATTTTTTCATAGACCAGAAGGAGACAGAAAAAGGAAAGAGTTCTCATAATGATAGCAGCAGCAACATCTTAACAGATGGAAAGGATTCCAAAGGATAAATTTGTATGTTAGAAGGAAAAAAATATATACATCTCTTTTGAATAATTTGATTAACAGATCATTAAAATAATATAGTAACATTCCAAAAAATGATCTAGAATCAATATGACTTAACAAGGAACATTTGCCATTGGGTAACCATAAAGGTTACATAAACAATCCTTATGAATATAAATTTTTGTCCTATAGCCCATCAAGGAAAATATACAATTCCACAAATCTAGTGTTGGATTTTAGTATCTTGATGAAATACAACTTTTATCTGTTTAATATTATTGAGGGAAGTGAGAGGAACCCATTGCTTACTAAAACACTGCAAAATAATGGGATTTCTCAACAAAGAGGATTTCAAAGAGAAAAGTATAAAGGTTTTATCAGTAACAAATCAGAACCTGTGCTGAATCTTTGAGTCCTAGCTAGTTACAGCAATTTCACTTCAACTTAATAAGAATCCCCATAACTTTACCTCATAAGGCAATTTATCGAAATATCCATTGGTTGTTGATTCCTTGAAGGCAGTAGCACTAAACTGCTTATTCAGACAATCCAAGTCATCACCTCTTTCTTCATCTTCATCATCATCATCAAGATCATCCATAGCAATCATTGAAGTATTCAGTGAAAGGACAGGCCTCTTTCTCACACCATGTAGTACTACTCCATCCAATTCAGTGTAATAATCCAGAAGGGAACTATTTAGTTCCAGGCGAATTAGGTTTGTTGGAAAATTTATCTGCTTGATACAAGGTGAAAACTGCCGTGCCTGAGGTGAATTCACCTTGGTAGGTGCCTCTGACCACAGGACTTCCCACCTTAAAAAAATGTATGTATAATACCACTGTTAATACAAAGAAAATTATTAACACTACTTAAGTTACTTTTGATTAAAAATATAAGTATAAAGTATATAAAATCTTTATGTCTTCCAATACTTGATTTGATTTGAAAATCCAAGATTTGAAAAAAGTACTGCAAGACAGTGGGATGCCCTTATTGAGATGTCTGATCAGGGTTAGTTAACTTTGTTGCTTGAATATCTACATGAATGGCTCATAATAAGTAAGCAATGTAGGCAACTAATTCTGCAGACCGCTGTGGTCAAATCACTATCAGTGAGAATGATTTGAGACCCTTCCATACAATGGAGCTCTGGATTTTAAGAGCAAAGTTCCTGGAGTTAGCTACCTGGAAGCACATACCCAGACAGCAAATTAAGGGCTATACTGGTCACAAAACACAGGAAAGATCCACATCTAATTAAAAAAGTAGTACTGTAGTATTATTATTATTCGCCCTTCGGGGAAGAGGCGGCCTAGAAATCTAAAATATAAATAAAAAATAAATAAATATATTCTTAGATGTTCTAGAAATTTTTAAATAATAAGAGCAGACTGAGAGACCAAGACCGACACTATGAGATCTTAAATTGTTCACAATATATTTATTAATCCATTTCTCTGCCTCACTTTCAGCCAAGTTGAAGACAGCTTTCAGTTATATAGAAAATAACTGCAATCCACAATAAAAGATAAAACCACATTCAGGTAAATAATTAAGTTGCAGCATAAAATCATATGAAAGTAATAAAATATTAATAAGAAAGATCTTAAATTTGGTAATAAAATAGTGTAAACATTAGAGTATTCTATAGTCAGCACCAAAGTGCTTGAGCAAAAACCGGAAACAGCTCTTAAGAATAATTTCTTGCACTTTATGGCTATTTGGAAATAATTTAAGATGTCAGTAATATAATTTTGCTAGGAAACAACAGTTGTCAGGAGCTTATTAAAAACTAAGTAGGAAAGAAAAGAAACCCAAACAAAAGTAAGTAATAAAAAAACTATGTAAGAAAAGAAACCTGGACAAAAGGTGTCTTAACCAGCCCCTTTCTTCAAATTAAAAAAAAACCACCCTATCTCAGGCAAACAGTTGTACGAAAGAGTTTCACATCCAAAGAGTTGTAACAGAGAAGGCCTTTTAAATGGTGGGGTCACTCTGAATGGGCAGGCTCATACAATCTTTTAAATAGCTTAGGACTGCTTAGAGACCTTTGAATTGAGCCCTGAAGTATCCTCTACTACATATTCCAAGGGTATAGAGGAGGCATCTGATACTGATACAATTTCTGACTCTCCAAAATGGTTCACACTTGATACCTGAGTTCCACTGATGGCAAACAAAAATTTGTCAGTAATGGGATCATGTACTGTACCCAAACATCTATGATTGAAATAAAATTCACCATAGCATAATCATTTCAGCTTTGTCAAACATAGAGAAAAACAAAACTATACAACACACTTGCATAGTAAGAATAAAAATACCTGCATATGTCAAAAAGAAAGTTATTACTACAACAAGAACTGATGAAACTCCTAGCAAAAACCTAAATTTCAATGACATGAAATTTACAGTACAGAACAGTTTAAAAATCAATATGTTGACAAAGAAAAAAGAAAGAGCAACAAACAATCACAGAATCAACAGTTGACATAATTTATCTCAAAATATCATGTTTAAGGCAGCAACATTGGTTATTTTTCAATCAATTTTTAAATTTAAATTTGATTTTCAAAATAAAATGCTTTTTGATAAAAGATCTATCTAAAGATAGTTTTGTATTTAAGATACATTATAGTCCAAAGGCTATTCATCATGAAATGATTAGTTTTTAATTATATAGAATGAGGCTATATTCATGCAATGCCTAATTATAAGCAAATGAATTCACTTAATCCATTCACAATGTCATGCTCTTCCAGAGGCTTTTGTAAGATTATTTTGGGCATTTTTTTCATCTACAGTACATTATCATAGATGCTTCATTTTGCACTTTTCAAAATATTGAACTTGTGTCTGGATAAATAACAAGCCTCTTCTTCAAATCATGTTATTACATAAACAGAGTTGAGAAAAATACATTAATCTCATTGTTCTTTTGCAAATCTAAATACACAGAATCAACCCCTTACTTCTTAAGTGCTAAGTTTCAAGAGGTTCAATGAATAGAAGATTGTTTCGAGAGGACTAGATCTGCACGAGGAGCTAAGTGTGAGGAGGGAGGGGCAAGGAGTAAAAATGAAAGTAAAACCTTTTGAACAGAATGCTCCACAAGTCTTGGGAACTTTGTGTGTATAGCCTGAGGTTTGTCATACCGTGTTTCCCCGAAAATTAGACAGGGTCTTATATTAATTTTTGCTCCAAAAGATACGTTAGGGCTTATATTTCAGGGGATGTCTTATTTTTTTCCATGAACAACAGTCTACATTTATTCTTGAACAAAAAATCACGTCTCCTTAGCATGCAGATCACTGAGTCCCTTACACAAAAAATAGCAAACAAAGAGGCATTTTCCCATTTTTAAAAAATATTTTCTTTTCTGTGAAAGCAACCCCTCGGTGCACAGGCTTGCCCGTCTGTGTGGGTCTGTGTATTGCTTTGTTGTAGACTACACAAAGCACCCCGGTTCTTGTTTGGGGTTTTTTTGTTCCCAGAGCAGGGCTGGCCGGGTTGAGAAAGGGGGGAACTTAGCCCCTATTTTAGACTGGTGGTTGTAACAGAAGATCAGCTGCAGGGTGCGTGTTTTTGTCTTGTTTTGGGTGTCGCCCCCTGGGGCACTGCTATTTCCGCTGATCTGGTGTTTCTGTGTTGCAGAAAGGGCTGAGAAAGGAGGGCTCCAGGAAGGCTGCAGCTTGCTGCGTTAGGCGTTATTTATATGCACAGATCGCTGTGCATAGAGCCAGATCTCCTGCAATCCAGGGTGGAGGTTTGCAACCATCCAAGGCTGGAGTGCTGAGGAAGAGGGTGGAGGGAGGCCAGGTCGGCATGAGTTTGAGCGCCCGGAGTGGCGTGTGGCTGAGATCTTTGGGAGGTCGGCGGTGCTGGCTGCAGAGGACTATTCCGGCGAATCCCGTCCCATCTTGCCCATGTGATGGTTGCGATTGCTCTACTTTATCATTCCGTATACAACCCTCCACGCAACTTCCAGAGATGGCTTGTGGGGGGGAGGGGACTCCTCAAGAGTGTAGTGACTTCAACTTGATAGGAGGTAAGAAGCGTTTTTGGCCCTCCCGCAGCCAGTCAGTATGCTGTTAGCAAAGTATATTGGGGGGGAGGGGGAAAGAGAGAGACTTTTTGCAGCTCTGCTCATCTTTTTGAAAATGGATTTAATCCTTATCTGGGTTGACGGCTGTTTTTGTTGCTGTGGAATACAATTTGACAGTTCTGTGTGGATCTCCATGTGTGGTTTAGTGCACAGCCATGGAGATGTTGTGGTAGAGGCTATTTGTAGGCGCTTGGCTGTATGTGTGCGCACGCTTGTATGCAAAACACTCCAGACATGGTTTACAGCAAGTTGTGCAATACAACTGTGCCTGTTGCCCCCTCCCTCCCTGTCTGGGGAATCTGTAACTCGGGCTTATTTTTGGAGTAGGGCTTATATTTCAAGCATCCTCCAAAAATCCAGAAAAATCATGCTAGGGTTTATTTTGGGGATAGGTATTTTTGGGGAAACACAGTATTATTCTTTTCCTGGAAAAGATCATCTATAATGGCAGAAGGCTGCAAAAGAGGCCCAGTTTGGAAAAATTTTAAATAAAATTCCTCTACCTATCAGTAAGGCAGGCAGGCATGCAAAATGCAAACACTGCAACAAAGAAAGCAAGGCCTGTGGCCCAAATGAAACTGGAGATTGTTCACCACACAATAATTTTCATAATTATCTATGTATTTCTAGTAGTATAACCAAATCGGTATTTTTTTCTATAACTGTAAACATAATCTGACAAGTTATTAGTCTAAACGGTTGCAAATGTCAAGATTATACCAGAAAGAATGAATATTTATGTAGAAAATCATGATTTAAATCTAGTCCTACAGACTAGTGATTTAAATCGTGATTTAAATTGATTTGATGTAAATCAAATCCACCTTGCATTGTTTAAATAATGTGCACTATTTATCTCAGTTGTCGGCACAACTCTGCACAGTACACCATCATATTTAAGAAACAGAATCACCAGTTACATATCTGATTGAATTGAAAAAAAGTGGAACATGCTTTTTGAGGAAAGGGGAAGAAAGGCTAGGAACTAAAGGGACATATTTAAGGAGAGCTGGTACAAGGAGATGATAGGCTACACTGTGCAGTTATGAAGAGTAAAACCCTTCTTCCTAAGTCATAGGCACTCCAGCTACATTTCTCCTAGCTTCAGTTTTACTTTTTCTTAGGGTGGTGTTGGATACTATAGGATTGCCCACCCCACAAACCCCAGCATATCCCTACTCACTGAACAGTTATATTCAATGTGTGACACAATGTCATCATCTAGTAAGTGCCTGTGTGCCACTTTACTGATTGCTGCTTGGGGGAGCTGGGGAAACTTACAACATGACAACACCACATTATATAATAGTATCTTTAGATGTGCCAGGAGATAACAAGACTACTAATACTATTTTTAGCAGCTCCTTGTCATTCAGAAATCTAATTCTGCTACTACTTCCTCTAAATAGTACCATGATATTTTTAAAGGTTGGCATCAGTCAGTTTACATATTTAGGCTATATAGTACCAGTATGCTGCATAGAGAAGACTGTATGGTTGCTTATGTCTTTCCCTCTCCTTTCTTTTTTCAGCCATCATAAGAGTAGGTAACAAAATGGTAACAAAAACCTTGCAAACTATGTATATCGAAGGCTTTCACAGCCAGATTCAACTGGTTGTGGTAGGTTTTCTGGGCTGTGTGGCCGTGGTCTGGTGGATTTTGTTCCTAACCTTTTGCCTGCATCTGTGGCTGGCATCTCCAGAGGTGTATCACAGCGGGAAGTCGGTTACACACTGTGTCCAGTGAGAAGGGAATGTTTTAATGGGGTATATAATGTCCATGCCCCTGGGTGGGGAACCAATCAGTAAATGTTTGGGTGGAACTTGCAATGCAGAGGTGTGGTTGAGTGAACTGGAGGGGTTATCAGTCCAGGGAGTGATTTACATTTGCATGTTGCAGCTGTGCAAACAGCACCCCAGGGATGGTGTTTTTACCGTCTCTAGGGCGCTGTTTTTCAGCCGTGTGGAAATGGCCACAGATTCTCAAAAATACAAGAATGAGTTCCACAATTGCCTATTTCACTTAAAGGGATTATACATCAGTAATGCTTTCTGTTTTTATTTATTTATTTATTTAGTGGTGAAGGCGCAGCCAATTTATGGCAACCCTGTAGGGTTTTCAAGGGAAGAGATGTTCAGAGGTTGTTTGTCATCAGCGCCATGGCCCACATTCTCCCATTTGGATGGGGCTGCTCATCAGGTTAGCCTAGGCTGTCCAGGTCAGGGCACTGTTTTCTATCCATACATCCAATTCATTGTATACAACTGGCAGATTTAAACACATCAATATAAACATGACTTTTTAAAAAGGATCGAGCACTGAGGCCTAATTCAATGATTTACGGGTAGAATTCACTGTCAACGGATCAAGTGATAGCCATGAACTTAGATCTGATAAATGAATGATCCATCAATAACTACTAGTCATGATGGATAAATGAAACTTGAGTTCAAAGGCGGTATTACATCAATGCAGTTGCTAGGGGTCCATCACCAAAGAATGATCAAAAGTACACCTTTTTAGTACCCAGCGTGGGAGAAGATTTTGAATACCATAGAATCCTAGATCAGAAATTCTGATTTCAAACACTAATACAGGCACTCCAGTTTGTTATTTAATTGATATGAGAGACAGCTGTAAGGTTTTGAATCTACTCTAAGCTCTACATTTTCTTGTCTGAAACTAAAGTGTGCAGTTTATGCCTGTCCAGTGTTTCATGCTACAATCCTAAGTACTTACTGGGAAGTATGGCCACTGAATTTAAAGGGACTTTTTTGGAGAAATCATGCTTCAGATTATGCTGTTAATAACTATTAGTTCTTCATAATTGTCATCAAAGTCTTAGGGCACAATGGGCTCCCAAAAATCATGTGAATGTTTTAAAAGGCCAAGCACTATCCTGTCTAATTCAGGCAAAATTCTGGGTTCCCCCTGCTAACCTGTTGAAACTCTTCCATGAAAGCACATAACTAAATCATCACAGGCTGTCTCTTTGTAAAACAGGGGGTTTTAATACTGATAATTGGTGAGATACATTTTGATTAAATGAAAAAAGCAGCAGAGGAAAATGAAGAAAATGGCTAAAAAAGATGTACTTAGATCTGTTTCAAAATATTTGATTTATACTCCACCCCTCCCGATAAGTCGGACTCCCAAACACTTTTCCTGGAGGAAAGGTTGAAGGGCCGGTGGCATTTCAGTTTAGAAAAGAGATGACTAAGGGGGTCAGGATGGAGGTTTACAAAATTATCCATGGAGTAGAGAGAATGTGGACTGAGGAGAACTTTTGCTCTCTCCCCACATCTTTTGCATGCTGCTGGTAATTAGACTTCTGCTTCCATCATATATCATAATTTGTTATTACATCTGAATTTAAACTATAACTTGTTTTTTCCCCCAATAAATCAGGATTCCAAAGTAGAATAAAGCCTTCCGATTGAAGAATGTATAAAATGTTATATGACTAAGACAAAATATTTATAACCAAGAGAAAATATATATCTGTGTTTTGGAAAAATCAAGCAACTATCTGACTAAATGAACTTTTACAATATAGTTTAAGGTACCAAAGAAATGAAATGAAAATAAATTAGCTGAAATTTTACCTTACATCAGCAGGCCGATTTTGGGAATAAGGACTTGCAGAACATGCCAAAATCTTAACAACCGAACCAGGATGGTAAGTTTCCAGAACATGTATTGCTGTAGGATAAACTGGTTCCTCAAAAGCAAGCTCTACGAAGTCCTGACTATGGAAGTTAGATGGTGTTCTCTTAAAAGGTAATCGGGCACTAGGACATAATTCCCACCAAGTTCCATAAGTTCTAAATACAGCAGTCTGTGTAAAATCGCCAGAACTAGGGTACACGTTAGGAGCACCAGCCAAATTCCACATGGTGTATGACATACTGTTTTCACTACCATAGTGGGAACTAAAATCCAATACTTCTTTGGCATACTGGACTAATTCGACATTGATAGGCAAGGGCCTGTTTGATTCAATGGCTCTTCGATTGTTCATCAGTTCTCCTCTTGTTGCTGTTCTGGCTCGGCGCCGAAGATATATATAGTAAAACATGCTCAGAACTGTCAACATGCGAAGTGCTGGTGACATCCAGATATGTATTATGAAGTTGTTAATGGTCAGGTATCCTCTAGAGACATGCATTAACTCTTTGTGGGATGGTTTAAAAAACAGGAACCTGAATAAAAACAAAATAACAACACATGGTCAATACAGAAAACAATGTGAGAAACAAAGCTGCTTTTCCTTGTTGTAGCTGGTCAGCTTTAAGTTGACTCTATAATAGACAAATATAGGGTATCCCGTTTTAAAAAAACAGTACTAAAAGATACATCAAAGTACAGAATGTTACATATGACTTTAAAAGGCTTGCTGATAGAATGTAGCTACCACTTACCTGTCTCAAGGATAACTGTAAAAAAGTATTTAATTAATTTCAGCATGATAATGTTAAACGTTTAATTCAAAAATCTCCAACGCCTTTTGCAAAAAGTTTAGCTGTAGAACGCAAATGGAATGTTGGAAAACACTGCTAGAAAAAGAACCTTTTATACAAACATTAGGAAGCTAGTTATGCAGATGACATATTGTATTCTCTCCTACAAACCCACACCTCAACCATCACATGGACTAGCAAACCAATGCAAGCTAAAGGTCTAGCTAAATTTGCATAGATCAGGATTTCTGAAGTGCACATAATTCCCAATGTCAGTGACACAAAGAGGTAGTGCAAATCTTGTGGCGAATATTATCCAGCTTCAATCATTTGTATATGACTGCAGAAACAATTATCATACAGTAAGAAAGCAGATTCATTGACCTTCATTGACCCTTTTGCTGAAATAAACATCCTGCAGCAGAAATCAGCAAAACTTTCTCTCTGAACACATTGAGCACATTTCTGAACAATTACTATTTTACAATAAGGACAAGCAGAAAGTCTGTTTATAGGTAGAAAAGGGGCATTGGAGGGACCCAAAATGTCCCCAAATATTTTCCTAAAGCTTACACCCACATTTGTGATTTTGCATTTGTATCCAACACCAATCAGGTACTGTAGGAAACTATTTAAAATTATCATTCTCTTTTGTTCCTGAAAAAGTCACTATCACATAGAGTTTTTGTTTTGTTTTGCTGTCAAGTTGCATCTGGCTTATTGTGACCCCTTGCTGGGTTTTAAGGCAAGAGACGTTAAGTCGCCGCTTCATGACGGCCTCCCTATCCATCACGCCAAGAGTGCTGGCGGCATTCATGCAAGTTTTCTCCACCTCGCGATGCAAGCGCGCGGTAGCAGGCTGCCGTGAGGTCGGGCCAAGAGGAGAGGCAGCTCCGCGATCGAGCCGCCCGCTCCGCTCTACTCATGATGTCCTCGCCGTCAGCCTCGCGTTGGCCGCTGAGTTCGCTCACCATCGCTGCTCCCCTCCTCACCCCTGGAGGTCGGAGGACAGTGTGGGCGGGCTCCGGACGGCCAGCAGGCGCACGCACGATGACCATCGCGTGAGTAGTAACGGGAGGAGGGCTGCACGGCGCTCTTTCGCTCGGCGGGCGCAGTTCGCAGACCAAGGCCGCCGGGAAGACGCTTCTCCCCAACAACAACCCTCTTTAAAGGGTTGTTGTTTAGGGCAGCCTGACGCCGCCTCTGGGGAGTGGAAGCGCATTCAGGTCTCCGACTGCCGCATTAGCAGCAGCGGCGCTTCTGTGCGAACGTGGGCAGCCTGGGGGCTGCTTACCACCCCCAGTGTCAGTCGCTTTATGGGCCGTGCGGAAACGGCCTAAGAGATGGCTTGCCATTAACTGCCTCTCCATGTCAAGACCCTGGTATTCCTTGGAGGTCTCCCATCCAAATACTAGTCAGGGTTGACTCTGCTTAGCTTCTGAGATCTGACAAGCTCAGGCTAGCTTGGGCTATCCAGGTCAGGGAAACCAATAAAGGAATCCTTAAGTTGCATTATCTTCCATTTGCGACAGTTTTGTTTGCTCCCAGGAATGGCAACATGTAGCCAAATCCAACTGACTACATAACAGCATCAATTCTGGGTCAAACAGAAGAAATCACCAATTTGAAAGAATACAAATGCAGCCACAAACGCTGGATATAATGAAGATGCTAGGGTACTGCTACCACAAAGGAGATAGGACTACTGCCAATTTCACTGCCAGGGAAATATTGCTGGGGTTCAAAAGAAGCTCTTTGTTTTATCGTTTGGAAGGCAGAGAACAGTCCACTGGATACTCACTGTGAAAGGCCCTTCTCCTGGTAGTCTTGTGTGGGTGATTCCTCTACATTCTCAGCGAGGCAAGAAAAGTTTTATTGTCACTTCCTGTAGGAGCCTGGGCAGTCATCCTCTCCTCAGTAACCACCTGGCAAACCACAGAACATTAATATGGAACAGAAAGTAACACAAACATAACTGAAGGAAAACTAGGCTCAGATAAACAATACTGTAATAACAACCCATTTTGGAGACTAACGATGATCCAGGAAGGGCCAAGATGTCCTCCGAACCTACCAGGAGAAGGGCCCTTCACAGTGAGTATCCAATAGACTGTTCTCCTGGAGGCAGAGGACATCTTGTGTGGGTCCTCCCAGAGCAGTGTCCCCAAAAAACAGTTGAGATATCGCTAGCCTCCTATAATGTGTTCTAACACTCTTCTGCCGAAAACTGCTTCAGCAGAAGCTAAAGACTGCAATTTATAATGTCTTACGAAAGAAGAAACAGATGACCAAGTGGCTGCCCTACAAATTTCTTCAATGGAGACCTGGTTTCCTGGAAGGCTCAGATTTGTAGGCTGCACTGGCGCATGGAGAGCGCTGTGCGGGTCCCTGGTGTAATCGGAAGCCTGACAGCCTTTGAGTAGGCCTCTCATTATGCAGGCCTTTAGAGGAACTTCTATTGCTGCCTTTGGACATTTGACACCCTAAGTTTGGAGGGGCCATGTTGATAAACAGATTTCTGAGAATTTTACTGTAATAGATTCAGTTCGTACGATGAACGCATTAAGGGTGCGATGGACGTCTAAATTATGCCATAGTCTCTCTTTAGGGTGTGACGGATTGGGAACTATAATCTCTGGGCGCAGGTGGAGTTTCCAATTCACCTTTGGCAGGAAGGCAGGGTCGATTCGTAGGATTAACCTGTCCTTATGGAAAATACAGAAGTTAGAGTTCACAGAGAGTGCTCTTAGCTTCAATATTCTCCTCGCCGACATAACTGCCACCAAAAATAAGACCTTCATCCTCAGCCATCACAGGTGTATAGCTTGCACGGGCTTGAAAGGTGAGCGCATTAGAGCTGATAGAACTGAGTGTAGCCTCCACGATGAGAACCTGTGGCTCAACAGTAGTTGGGTCTCTGTTCCTATGGAAGACTGCTGCTGGGCAAAGTGCTAGCTTGAACATTATAAAGGCAGTGTAAAGAACTCTGTATGTATCTTTAGGCTTCTTACATATTGTAGTGCTTAGTCCTGTGCAGCTTTAGAACTTTGTATAGTGTTATAAGGCAACTATCAAGTAAAGCCTTCCTGTGTAAAGAACAACTTATGAAGTGTGTCTTATTCCTAAGAAGGTAAGAAGCTGCTGAGTGTAAGCAGTTGGACTACTAGACCTCCTTGTCTACTATGGGTAGCTCCGCTCTACTCTGCTGATAGAGACTCCCTGAAATAAGGGCCACACCGTGGTAAGGGCAACCACCTGGCTTTGGAGGGTCGCACTACGAAGTTCTGAGTTGAACCCATCCTGGAGGAACTCTAAGGTGGTGCTCCGGGAAGGAAACTCTGGGTTTAGCTGTTTTCTCTTGAACCAATGAAAGCCTTTCAGGAAGAGTTGTAGATATTGGTGGTGGATCAGCACTGAGAAGCTTAGATTGTAGTGGCCACCTTCTCTGAGTATCCTTTTCGTATCAGTCTGCTTCACTCAGGAGGTCAAACTGAACCACTCTGGGTTCGGATGCCAAATGGGTCCCTGGGACAGCAGGTCCAGGGATGTTGGGAGATGGAAGGGCAGTTCCACCAACATCTCCTGGATCACTGAGAACCACGCATGCCTTGGCCAGAATGGTGCCACCAAGATGACTGTTTCATTTTCTGCTGAGATCTTCCTCAGAAGTCTTGGGATCACTGGAAATGGCGAAAGGCATATAGGAGGAGGTGTGGCAAATGATCAGTGAGAGCATCCACAGCGCACACTCTCTGATACCTGGACATGAATGCCGGAAGTTGAAAATTCTCAGCCGACACGAAGAGGTCCAACTCTAGGGTGCTAAACTGCTGGAAGATCAACTGGAAGATGGAAGGTTTGAGTCTCCAGTCAGCCTCTAGTACCCTTTGTCGGCTCAACCAGTCCACTCTGGTGTTATGACGGCTTTGGATGTGTTCGACTTCTATGGATAGATGTTTCTCCACCCAGGATGGAGCCTTGAGGACCTGGACCCTCCCTGGTTGTTCAGGTACATGTTGGCTGATGTGTTGTCTGTCCAAACCAGGAGGGGCTGCAGATGGATTATTGGGTGGAAGTGCTGCAGACTGATTTCGTCTCCAACACATTGATTGGCATGAGGGCTTGTTCCAGAGACCACTTTCCCTGTACAAACTGATCGTGAAGGATGACTCCCAACCCTTGGATGCTGGCGTCTGTGAAGAGTTGGAGATGATCTTGATAAAGGTAAACCTTCATTTGGCTCCAGTTCTGGCGCGACATCCACCACTGAAGGCTATCACATAAGAATGCCGGCACCAAAAGGAGTTTGTTCCTCTTTTGCATGCTTTCCCCCTGAACGGGGCGCAGGAATTGTTGTAGTGGTCTGGCATGGAAACGGCCCCACTGAGTCTTGTCTATCACGGAGATGTAGAGCCCCATCCGGCTGGCCAGCTAAAGAAGCGAAATGCACTGGGTCGATAGAACTGTTCGTTGGAACTTTAATATCTTGTCCCTCTGGATAAATAAGGCATCCTTGGATGAGTCTATAACTGCGCCCAGATACTCCATACTCTGAGGTGGTACCAAAGTGCTTTTGTCTCAGTTGATTAGGAATCCATGCTGTTGGAGGACATGTTGGACTTGATCCATGTCTTGAAGGGTTTGTTCCTTGGACCTGGATCTGATCAGAAGGTCATCCAAGAAGGGATGGATGTGAATCCCCTGTTCCTGCAGACCTATAATTGGTGCTAGAAGAGCTTTGGAGAAGGCCCTTTGTGCTGTGGCAAGTCCGAAGGGAAGTGCACAAATCTGGAAGTGTTGGTTCTCGACTGCGAAACAAAGGTATCTTCGGTGGGCCAGATTGATGGGAATATGGAGATAGACCTCTGTCAGGTCCAGGAAGAAGGTCTCTTTAGGTTGCCAGGGCGAGTGCCTGCCATCCCCAGGAGCTCTCAGTAGCACCCAATGGGATCTAAAAATGGACCTGGGTGGTCCTGGAGGGCACTCCTACCTGACAAACTTGAGCACAGCCTTCTTTTTGCCTCGGGTCTCTACTAAGACCTATTCCAAATCCCTACCAAATAGTGTGCTCCCGTGGAAGGAGTAACCAGCTACCACCACCTTTGAGTGAGGATCTGCCTGCCAGGTGTGCATAGCCAAGCATTCCATTGAGTCACCACTATGGAGGCCATGGAACGCACCACTAGTATAAGAGCATGAGATGTTGCATTGGCTAGGAAGAAAGTCCCTAACAGGACCTGCTCGACACCCTCCCTGATCCCTGCTCTTCAGGAGAAAGCATTTCTAAGGCCGTTTCCGCACAGCCGCCATGCGCCCCCACGCCGCCAAGAGTTCTGCCGGCGTGGGCGCAGCCCGCTCGCGAAGACGCTAAGCGCGGCGGTAAAGCAGGCCAAGCCAGAGGCCTCTCGCAGGGAGAGGCGGCTCCTCAAGACGGAAGCCGCCGGGCTTTGAGCACTGCTGCCATCGCTGCTGAGCTGGGGCAGGGCCTCACCATCGCTGCCCCTCCGACCCCTGGAGGTCGGAGGACAGTGTGGGCGGGCTTCCACGGGCCAAAGCAGGCCACGCACGGAGACATCGTGGAGTGGGGTGGAGAAGGGAGACAGCGCCTCCTCGGGCGTAGCGCTGCTCCACCGGGCGCCATCTGAAGACGCTTCCCCAACAACAACCATTTAAAGGGTTGTTGTTTAGGGCGGCCTGACACCGCCCTGGGGGGGGAGCGCAGTCAGGTCGGCGCTGCTGCAACGTGCGAACGGCGGCCTGGGGGAGGCGTTTTTACCGCCCCCAGGCGGTCGTTTTTGGGCCGTGCAGAAACGGCCTAAGATTCTCCTGATCCACATTATTGCTCTGGCCACTGTGGATGATGCAGCGATGCTTTGATGGCTGAGGCCAGCCACTCATGGGATCTATGAAGGGCTGCATCTGAGTGTTTAACTAAAGGGTCCTTGATGTTACCTTCCCCATCTTTAGAGACCCCCACCCCCGAGTGCAGGACTGCCACGGGGGCATCAACTATGGGTATCTGTAGCACATGGTTGACATACTCATGGGACCACATAGAGCTTTTTGAAGGAAGGGGGAATACTTTTGCTGGAAGCTGGATTGATCCACTCCTTTCTGATACAGCGCTTGAAGCACTCAGGTGAAGGAAAAAAGTCCTTGCTGTTGTCCTCCTGAGGAAAGCAGTCCTTGTTACCCTTAGGGCTCCCCTTGATGGGTTTGGCAGAAGAGGCAGAAGGGATTGAAGGGTCCTCTGCAAGTCCCTGCAAGTCCAAGGCTGATATAGCCTTGGAGATGAGATATTGCAGTTCCTCTGGCCGAAAGAAGAGCAGGGATTGTTCTGATGTTTCCACTGTGTTGTCTTCCACAACAGAGAAGTGGTCATAATCACCTCTCTCTTCTCCCTCGCTAAGCTCTTCCTCCCCAGAAACCCTAGGGGATCCTGTTGTTGGAACCTATAATTATC
Organism: Sphaerodactylus townsendi; assembly: GCF_021028975.2. Taxonomy (NCBI): domain Eukaryota; kingdom Metazoa; phylum Chordata; class Lepidosauria; order Squamata; family Sphaerodactylidae; genus Sphaerodactylus; species Sphaerodactylus townsendi. Next base: position 128,529,068 of record NC_059425.1, on the reverse strand, counting down.
CCTATGGGGGCTATTGGGGGATCTAGAGCGAGATCTAGGGAGATGGCTGGGGCACCTATGACATTCTCTGTCTTGATGGTATTGATACATTTCCTCCTTCACTGTCTGCCTAAAGAGCTCTGCTAAAGTGGCTGGGGAAGTGTTGTGCCATGAGTCCGGGTTACTCGCAAATAAGGCAGCCTGCGCCACCCGCTCTGAGGCTTTACTGCTTCCCCCTGCAGCCTCTCCATCTTGCCTGCTTTGAAGGAAGGCATCCCCCGTCTCTGTGGTCCAAATGATGGTGGGAGGTGAGGACAGGCACCACGGAGCCTTATGGGATGTCGGTGCTTACTGAGGAGAAGCCGTGTTCCGCTGTGCCCTGGGGGGATGCTGAGCTCCTTTCCTCTGAAATGTGGTGTTTCTTGGAATGCGGAACAGTGCTGCCAGTCCTATGGTCCGCTTGGTGGCTTGCAGACCAGGACTGAATTCCCTGCTTGCGGGGACCCTGCCAACTTCCCGAGTGGAGTCGGGCCTCTCTTGCCTTAGCAGCCTGTGTTCCCTTGGTGGCTGAGCAGCTGAAGCTCTCCTTGGGGGGAGAAAATGACCTGGCTATCATCTTGTAGGCATGTGGGGGGAAAGCATGGGAAAAACTGCTCTCCGGCCAGGGAGGCCTCACGGTAACAAAACATCCCCTTTCTCCCTGATCTCCCAGGGACAAGAGGGAGAAACAAATGGATAGGGGGGCACAAAGACAGGAGACAAGACAGGAAAGAAGAAGTTAACACTCTAGGGTTGCAGGAGCCTAGGCTAAACCATGCTCTCCCTACTGACGCAGGAAAAATACTGGGGAGAAGATGGTTGCCCAGGCTCCTACGGGAAGCAACGATAAAGCATTTCCTGTCTCCCTGAGAATGGGTAGAAGAATAACCCATACAAGATGTCCTCCGCCTCCAGGAGAACCAATACAGCAAATCACTGTTGGGCAGGAGGGATGGGGGGAGGAGAGAATGAGGCAGGTTTGCAGGATTTAAATATGAATTTCAAAACTATTCATTACCACCACCCATTTTTAAAACCAAGTATTTTAAAAATTGCTGTCAAGTTATATCCAGTAAGAAAAGCAAGTGCTGCTCAGCAGCTGAAACACACAACAATACTCCTTATAAAATAGTTTTAAATTGCTAAGAAAACTCTAAGTAGTAGGTATAAAAAAATGTTACCAACTGTTGGCTTTTCTGTTCTAACTTATTTATAAAATGTATATACCCCACACTTCTACTTATAAGCAGTCTGGGTAACTTTGATTATTTAAATCAATAAACAATATTTAAAATAAACATTAAAACAATAAACAACACAAAGTTAAATCAACAAGAACCCACAACAAACAACATCACCACCACAAAAAATTAAGAACTGACCAAAATGTCCAAAATATGCAAATATTATTAAATATTCCCAAAGTACACAGCAGTAACAGCCAATGAAAGAATAACTCCCCAAGGAAAATCTAGAAGAAAATCGTTCAGTACTGAAGAGATAGGAATCAGACTAGCCTTCCACAAAAAAAAAAATTACAAACAAGGCTCAGCATTTTCTAAAGCTATGTGAGATACCAAGTGTTCTCTTAGGCAAAATTTAGGTTAAACGAAATCTGAAATGAACACTGGTTGCTAGAAAAGGGTTGGTTGGTGGTTGGTATATAAGTAATACTGTTTGGAATGTACTAAGGTAAGAGAGCAAAGGAACATGAGAGCATCATGTTGTCTCACTAATGTACACTCAAGATCACTTAATGCAAATAGAGTTGCTTCCTGGTCTGTTCTTCCAACGACAGTCCCTATGCATTTTAATGGCCCATTCCTTAGGGTGACTTTAGATATAATTACCCCATTGCAAATTATCACTCATACATTTAAAAAATCATTTGTTCTCAAGATCAGGGTAACTAAAGAGTGATCAAAGGTTGGCTTAAAAAATATTTCCAAACCTAATGGGATCAAGCGAATGTCATTACTGACCACTGAGAGTTAGAATGGTGTAGTGGTTAAGAACAGTCAATTCTAACCTGCAGAACTAGGTTTGATTCCTCACTCTTCCACATGAACAGTGGACTCTAATCTGGTGAATCAGGGTTGCTTCCTCACTCCTACACATGAAGCCCGCTGGGTAGCCTTGGGCCACCCTTCTCTCAGAACTCTCTCATCCCCATCTACCACACAAGATATCTGTTGTGGGGAGGGGAAGGGAAGGCACTATAAGACTCCTTAAAGGTAGAGAAAAGCGGAGTATAAAAACCAACTCTTCTTGCACATAACCAGAAACAGGCTTAGGTAAATGTTAATTATTCCAAACTAATTAAATCATAGCCAACAGAAGTGTGTTATACATTATTATTATTGTTGTATGATACAGGAGTCTAATCTGCATCAGGAGAGTTTGTGTCAGGGATTGTAAACTATCACAAATGGTAGTTAGATAAAATAATCCAGAATACAATGAGGTGGAAGAAGAAATATTAGCTCCCATCTTGTAGAAGACTACTAAAACGGGAGTAGGATGGAAGGGTTTCAAATACACTACTTAACCATTGGAAGGGAAAGACATGACCAGGTCTAACTATTCTCCCCAAAACCACAAAGCACCTCCTATCAAAACCTATAATCATTACATAAAAGCACATCATAATTACACTGGTCTCTAAAAGCTAACGTATACTGTTAACTCAAAGGCATAATGTTGCAGCTGCAACACAGCTGAGTGCAATCCAGTGCAATCGCAGAACCAGAGGGAAGTTTGCAAACAGGGAATTCCTAACCCACGGACAATCTTAATAGAATTTTAATAGTCATCTATGTGGCCTTTTGATAACTAAAAGATGCTTTGGAAGCCAACTTTTGGTTGGAAAACAGAATAATTGAGAAGTAATGTGGTGTCGACCCCTGCACTGGACTAAAACTGGGAAGAGTTGAGTCAAAATCTTCATATAGCTGTAAAGGTTATTACGCAACCCTGGGGCAGTCACTCTTTCAGCTTACTTCACAAGTCTGTTGTGAGAAAATGGAAAGAAGAGCAAATCAGTTGTATTTAGGACTGCATTTGACTAATTCTGTTCTATTTACTGGCAGTCCTAATTGAGATTTTAAACTACCATATTTCTGTGTCTCTTGTGACCATTGTTTGATGTGTCTTGTAAACTGTTGTGAATGTGGCATGAAAGGCAACTAATACCTTTTAAAAATAATTTAAATAAATAAAACAACTGGTACTGCCATGAGAGGAGCACAGGATAAAAATGTGACAGCCAGAGATAATGAATAGCACAACTTTTTCTGACAGGCGTGGAGGAGATAAAGTTTGCCTTTAATGGGACATCACCATCACTACACAGATAGCAGTAACTATGTTTTATCAAGGACCACCAGACTTGGGCGAGGTGGGCAAGAGGGGCGGTCTAAGGGTGTTCTGGGCTGCTCTATTCTTTGCGGTAGGCTGAACCCAGTTATTTCCACACTTGGAGGACAACTGACACCCCTTCCCCCATAACCAGAAAGCAGAAGCGCAGGTTGTGAGCCTGCAGGCCCCTACTGAGCAGCCATCATCAACAGGCACTCGGCAGGCAAAGGCGTTGACAATAACGGGCGCGGGGTCACAGCAAGAGAGCGCGCGCGCGCGCACCTACGCTCAAGTTCTCAGCTATCAGGAGCAAACGGAATGTGGCAGCTACTCCGTCTCGCGCGCGCGCGCACGACCCTTCCTCCCGCCCTTCTTTCCCACTGCTGGATCAGAGGAGCCACTGTACCCGGGAGGAGCGAGCTGGGGCCTCGCGCTGACATCAAACCGCACGCGCTACATCACTCCAAACGGCCTCCGCGACGCACGCCGGGCTGCAGCCCCCCTCACAGTGAAAGGCAAAACGAGAGAGAAGGCGTGAGAGAAAACAGTCGCTTGGGTGGGCAGCGTACGAGAAAGGGCGAAAATAGTTCAATCCAACCCCTCCCTGGAGTAAAAGGTGGAGCTTATAACGTCAACCGTGCGTGAGGTCGCAGTAGTATTAAGGCGGTGCTTGGAGAGGTCAGGAAATCCTGGGCAGGAAACATGTTTTGGGAGATGAATTGGTTGTTGCTACAACAATTGGGGCTAGTGGAATCCGCGTTTGACAGCACCTGAATTAGGAGGCAAAACGTTGTTGAGCCAAAGTAAAATCCAGAAATAAAAGTCATAGAACGTAGAGAACTCGAAGGCTTCTGATCGTATTGTATTCCCTTGGGTTTAATGAGATTTGGTTCTAAACTGAACGGGTTACTTTGTTTGTTACTTTGTTTGTAGTGACCCTGCTCCTGGACAAAGTCTATCAGGAGGGCAGGTAAAAATGCAACGTTGCTCCCCCATCTTTCCTTGCAGTTTTATAAACTTACAAAACCCTAAGCCTAACAAACCCTAAGCCTTACAGAACAAGGCATGCAAACCATTCAATACAAAATGTAACAGTTAAGTATATATAAAATATGTAGTCAAAAATTCAGGGTTTCCAGATGGACAAAAATAGGGATTTAGGTTGCTCACTACCCCTCAGATGAGCCACCTCGCTAAGCCTTAATAATTGTACAATTTGCCATGCTTTAACTAATCTAACTTTTAATATTTAAATTTCCAGCATGTTTCCAATGCTTTGCTATTAACATCTCAGAAGTTGAACAGGATGAATCCTGGCAAGTATTTGGATGGGAGACCTCCAAGCAATACTAGGGGTGTGACGTGGAAGCAGGTAATGGCAAGCCACCTCGGAATATCTCTTGCCTTAAAACCCCCACCAGAGGTTGCCATAAATCAGAGGTGATTTAACAGCAAAAAAGTGCTAATATTAAGTCCAGATCCGTGTACAAATACCCTTTTTCATATAGTTATGCATTAAACCACCATCATGTTTTCTTGTGAATCAAAACAGACCTTCACAGATTTCAGCAGATTGAGGATAAAATGTTTTTAAACTAGCTCTGCAGTTTTTAACAGCAGCCCAACATGCAGCAACTCTGTAAATGAAATGTCTGTAGCAGTAAAAATTCAGCAAGGAACACTTGGAGAAAATGGTTAAAAGTGTTCAAATTTGGAATGGATCTAAACAACCAGGAGTGAAAGGAGATAAATAGCTGATAATGCTGTACTTCCTGTGATTGTACAAAAGCCCCCACAAAAGTTCATGCAGTGCAACCATAGGCAAGTTCTGTAGCGGTTTCCAGACTTCTGTATTTGCAAGAGGTTGCAAACCCCAACCAATGACTGGATTTCACTTTTCTCATGGAATTTTTAGTGCATGGTATGAACCTGTCCTTCAGCAACTTGAAGTTGCCTTCTGTAGGAGGAAGAACACCTTTAAATTGCATGTATTTACACCTTGCTATTGTCCCCACTGACGACCCAAAGCAGCTTATAATATAATTCTCCTCTCCTGTATTGGTCCTCACAATAACAACCGTGTGAGTTGCTTAGACAGAGTGACTGGGCCAAAGTCACCCAGCAACCTTTCATGACAAAGCGTGGAATTAAGCTTCAGTCTCCCAGATCCTAGATCAACATATTAACTATCACAGTGTACTGGCTCTCTTACTATCTCTTCAAGTCTCTTGTCATCATCAATCTCAGTCTGTAGCCTGCTGCTAATCAGTTTCCATCTCTAAAATAGGAATAACACTAAAATGAATTTTAGGGTGATGGGATTGTATTAATAAAGCTATAGATCATTTGTAAAGCTTCCTGTCTCACACCTGTCTGATAAGTTACAGTATTAATCAGCAGTATGTAACTTGTACAGTTAGAATCATATATGATCAGCCAAATAACTGCTTTATACAAATGGTGCTATTCTTAATTACACAACTTGATTAAAGCCAAAAGAATGTTCAGTTGTTGATTTGAATGGATGCAAAAGGAAAGTCCAAAACTATTTGACACATATAATAGGTACATGGAACATGAGCAGCATGAATCAAGAAGCTTGAAATCATAAAACAAGAAATGGAATGTTTAAACATTCCTGTCCTGGGAATGAGTGAACTAAAGCAGACTGGATTAGGACATTTTCAGTCAGAAAATTACAGAAAGTATTACTAAGGACATGAACACAGAAGAAACAATTGCTCTAATAGTGAGGTGAGATATAGCACAAACAATCAGGGGCTATAATGCAAATAGTCCAGGAAGAAATTGATTACACTCCTAAAAAGATGTGCTGATAGTCATAGATGACTAGACTGCAAAAGGGGAAAGCAAAGTAGTAACTATTGTCAGAAAAATTGAGCTAAGAGCATGAAATGAACCAGGAGAACAACTCAGATTTCTGTGAAGACAACAAGTTGTTCATTACAAACACGTTTCAAGCAACTAAACAGCTGATTGCATATGTGGACATCGCTGGATGTCCAATAGAGAAACGGAACAGATAGGAAGCAGAAAATGAAGAAGCTTTATTTTCTCTGCTAAAATAACACCAGGAGCTGCTTATAGTACAGACCATGAATTGTTAATATCGATAGAACCTGACAGGAAGCAGATTTTTACCATGTCCCAGTTCCCTGTGTTGCCAATCAAAGAATAATGTGATTTTTTAAAAAATGTTTCAAAATGCTACAGACCAGCAACATGCAACAAACAGCATGTCATGTAGGCACATGGAAACAGTTGTCAGTAATAAGTCCTCATCAGATAAATGGCTGCCTATTATTTCTTTGTCAAAAAAACTGTTGTTTAAAGTTTCAGCTTCAACAACACATTGGATAGCCATAGACATTTGTTAAGAATTCTAGCACAGAGGAAGTACTTGATACATAGAGCAACGCTGTGCTTTCTTTGCTTAATTTGTAGCCTTACTATAGTGGAGGCCTTCCACTGGCAAACTCTTGGATGTGGTGGTAGGATGGTTTTTTTTAAAGCAGTGACATCACCAATGTTGTTGTGTCACTTCTGCATTGTATGGTAAAACCATGGAATTTCCAGCAATTCCTAAAACTACAGTTGCTGATGTTACACCCCCAATATGCTGTACGCACTTTTTCCACATGTTGCCAGTCTTGAACCAAATCCTCCAGATTGTGTTTTAAGAGTCTACTATATTGGACTATGTACTCACCACAGTTTGCCTCCATACTGCTGTTTGTCAGAAGTACAGGAGCCTTGAGATGTCACGGACAATTCTGGTTATCTATGGAAATTTTATTTTCTCATAGTTTGCTCATCCTCACACTTGAGATAAAATTATAGTCATCCTTTCTTCTGACCAAGTTAATGAAATTCACTGCTGTTAAAACTGATGCTTATTTTTGCATCCATTATGCTTATATAGTACCAGAATGGATGTGTGTGTGTGTGTGTGTGTGTAAATATGTGTTTGTAGGTATGTATGTATGTATGTATGTATGTAAAATGGCATAAAAGAAATAAAAATGGGAAATTTGCTAATGAAAATTATTTTCCTGACTGATAATTAAAGAACAAAATATCATTTGTCAATACCTATACAATTATAAAATGTTCTTAGAGATTGGCTTGTGATTCATGCTGATTGCACCCAGTCAATTTACCACTATTTAATTTCTTTTAATCAAATCCTTACTCTGAATAGGTAACCACCTTTTAAAAGTTTTAATTCCAGTTCAACTGATATAATTACAATATGGTAGTTGTGTTTTGGTTTGTTCATTCTGGTTTTCACTTCTGGCTCAGTTTGATTCCCTGGTTTTCTGGTTTTGAAAAGCACCAGTCAGTCATAGTTACAAAAACTAGTGAGCAAGGCACTTGTTAACCTTTTAGTTTCTCTTTTCAACAGAGAAAATAATGGACTTTGGTTTACCATAGTTGAAAACCTGGCTCCATGTCCCCCTCCATATTCTCTGTATACAAATAAATATTACAAAAAAATAAAATGAACCTTCTTAAAATATAACTACATGGAATGTTTTCCCGTGGTAGATGATTGTTATAGCATATCTACAAAATTACCATTTCTATGAAACCTGAAGATACTGATGTGTTCAGAATGAGTTAAGCATGATTGAATTATGCACCATTAAGCCTGCATGTTCAGTGATTTTATCATTTGTGAATTGATTCCTGGTATGCTAATGAAGACCTATGTATAGTTTTCTTGATTAACTCATGGCTTAGAACTTGTTACTTTGAGCACTAAACAAGATTTAAGGATTTTTTGAGGTGTTGCATCTGATACCTCAATTATTCATCCTAGAAATTAATGTACAATTAGCATGTATTCCTGCTACCATAGAAATAAATGGTTATGTAAATTTGGGTGCCATTCCTGGAATAGTTCAGACTAATGAAAACTCTGATGTTAATATCTTTGCTTTGGATACAGTTTAGGTTGTTGTTTAGGTTGCTTTGGATACAGTTTAGGTTGTTTAAAGAATCTTTTTAGGTGATAAAATGTGCTTTTTTCTCCTTCTCACTTTTATTCAATTTTCCTGTCTGTTTCAGCACCTCAGCCAGTAGATGTTCTAACTATAGAGTTCAATTTGGCTTCCCTTCAAATGCAATATTTAGAGTGAAGCTAACTGGTGGGAATTTGCCTTCTTTCTCCTTGCTGTCATTAGGTATGTTGCAGCTTACCTATAAGGCTAGGCCCATGAAAGAGGTGTGAGCTTTTTGACATAAGTCAAAGAGTGATAGCATAAGGGCTCTTGGTACATGGGCCCTTTATTTTATTTATTTATTAGACTTAATATGCTGCCTGGGGCACACAGTCAAGACCCAGTCATTCCACACATAGATTAAAAGACATTCTGCCACCACAGGAAAATGAAAGAGACACCTGTCCCTCACCGGGAAACCAGAATCAGCACTATCTCAGAACAACCCCAGCTGGTCAGAACGAGCATCAAGTCAACCCAACAAAACTGTAACACTGGACTGATGCATGGCTTCTCAAATGTGAGGGGGTTGTTGGTGATGCTGGGGACAGTGTTTACCTGGGGCAGGATGTGTGATGAACAGAACATTCCAATGCAATCCAATATGGGGATGGGATCAACCAAATATGACTAGTATTTAGCAAAGATGCTCTCTGCCTATTTTACCTCCATAAAATCCTGAGAGATACAAGGGCACTGGTATCTTCCCAATGTTCATTAATATTGTGCAGTACCAAATTGGTGAGGCACAAGACTGCCTGGCTGTCTGGGTTGTTACACGGAGAGAAAACTGATTTCATTTTTAAGAGGTATGATTGGAAGAACATGTTTTGGTGTGTCTGTCCCAACTAACTCCATCTGTTTATGGAGTCCTGCACTAAGTCTGCACAGGTGACCAGAGAGGAGGGACAACTAATTATCCTCCATGATCCCTTCAACTTCCCAGAGACTCCCAGTGCAAATTATCATTTATATTGGTTGTGTGCTCCTGATGTTGGGGACTAGAGATAGTTCAGTCATACTGCTTGTTTATCAGCTGTCCAGTTCCACAGTAGGCATCTTGTCTGATTTGGCAGAAGTGAACTCAGGCAGGGTGTTGGAGACATCTAGATTGACTGTTCTGGTGGACTGAAATATTCATGGAAAGGATACATCACCTAGGCTGGCCCAAGTTTTTATAGTTTCTTTGACTTCCTTGGGCCTCTCTAAAACTGTGACAGCCCCAACACATGAAAAAGGCCACACCTTTGACTTTAATCTTTTGCACTGAGACTTTGAGGGAAGGTCTGGTTTTAGGGAAGGAGATTTAGCCTAAACCATAAACTGATTACTGTCAATTCAAGGCAAGCTCTGTACTGTGCAGGAAAAGGGACACAGTTAAATGGTCAGTCCACAAGAATCCAGAAGTGGGGATGATTTCAAATACATGCTGTTTTGAAACTGTAGTGAATGCTTGGAACATAAAGCATTTTGAAGCCATCAACAAGGTTGCCCCTTATTGGCTGCTTTTGTCCTTGGGGCAGAACCTAGCTTCTTGGTTTAACACAGAGTGGGGTGACCTGAAGACACCTAGAATGACTCTGGGTGAAAAACTCACATTGTACCTGAAAAAGAGTTCATGAAAAGATCTGCGAAGTGGAAGTGACACCAGCAAATATTACTTCGCTGTTACCATGGTGTCAGCTAATTCGCAACTATCACATGAACACACAAGAAGCTGGCTCATTGAATCAGACCCTGGGTCCATCAAGGTCAGTATTGTCTACTCAGACTGGCAGCAGTTCTCTAGTGTCTCAGGCAAAGGTCTTTCACATCACCTTTGGAGAGGAGAGGAGACGTCTGAGGGGGGAATATGATTGAAGTTATAAAATTATGAATGGGATAGAAAATGTCAACAGAGAGAAATTTTTCTCTCTCACAATATTAGAACCAGGGGGCATACACTGAAAATCCTGGGGGGAAGAATTAGGACTAATAAAAGGAAACATTTCTTCACGCAACGCGTGATTGGTGTTTGGAATATGCTGCCACAGGAGGTGGTGATGGCCACTAACCTGGATAGTTTTAAAAGGGGCTTGGACAGATTTATGGAGGAGAAGTCGATCTATCTTGATCCTCCTTGATCTGAGATTGCAAATGCCTTAGCAGACCAGGTGCTTGGGAGCAGCAGCAGCAGCAGCAGAAGGCCATTGCTTTCACTTCCTGAATTTGAGCTCCCAAAGGCATCTCGTGGGCCACTGCAAGTAGCAGAGTGCTGGACTAGATGGACTCTGGTCTGATCCAGCAGGCTCTTTCTTATGTTCTTATTGCGTGGTCCTTTTAACTGATGATGCTGAGGATTGAACCTGGGACTTTCTGCATTCCAAGCAGATACTTTACTGCTGAGCCACAGCCCCATTCCAAGTGTGTAAGGCAACTCAGCATCTTCTGGCTCCTAAATTTGAGCTTTATCGTTTTAGGAACAAACAGTTGTGATTTTTTTTGCAAAGTTATTTGCTGAAAAAATATTGCAAATACAAAAATTACCCTTTTTAGGAGGGGTTGTTTTAAGTTGAGGGTTATCTGCATTCATGCAAAACCTCTTTTTTAAAGACATCATCTTACATTCAAGATTGTCTTCCTTTCAAGTAAACATAGAGTCTCATCCAAATGTCTTGGTGATGTAGTAGAGGTTCTGAATTGCTGTCTGTCCACCGTAGTTAAACGGCTGAGTGAACAAATTTAAACTAAATCCTGTCAAGACAGCAGGACTTCTGGTTGAAAAGGCAGAGATTTTGAAGGACATTGTGCTTCCCATTTTCAGTGGAGTTAAGATGACTTCACTAAACTCGTCAAGATTACAGGTTATATTGGATCAAATGTTACTGATGGAGAAGCAAGTTAATGCTGCTGCAGCAGCAGCAGCAAAAAAAAAGACCCTTTTTCTTGCAACTTAGTTTAGTCCCAAAAATGGCCTACTACCTTGACATGGCCTATCTGGCTACCTGGATCCATGTCACAGTAACAACAAGACTAGACTACTGTAATATTAGCCACAGTAATATTGAGTATAGACTGCTACAATGCACTCTACATAGACCTTTCCTCAAAATCAATCTGGAGACTCCATTTGGTGCATAATGATACAGCTTGGGTTATTATCAGGAGCTATACAGTATGTGCATATTACTCCCATTCTGCAGCTACATGTTGCTGTATATGTTATCATGGTACGTAATTTCTGCACTATTTAATATATTGTATTACTATTTATGCTTTGTTTCAGTGTTGTCTCAGATTTCTGCAGTCCTACATTGCTTATTTGATGCCGCATCAGGTTCATTGCATTGACTTACCCTGTGTAATCCACTTTGAGTCTCAGTGAGAAAGACAGACTATAAATAATGTAAATAAATATCTATGTAAAGCTAGCACAATGCATGAAAGTGAGGTCAAATTACTCAAACCTTGGCATTTGACCTGTACCTGGATTCAAATCCCTGTTCAGCTATGAAACTTGGCTTAGGCATGTCTTGGGCATGTCACTGTCTCACAACATAAACCTAACTCAGAGGAATTTTGTGCAAGTAAAGGTGATAAGTGTTGTGAAGCACTTTATTCCTTGAAACATATTTATTGCATTCTGCCAGGTCCTGCAAAACTAAAATACTCCTTCCACATATATTGGCTTAAGCAGTGAGCATTTTGCTTTTTGCTGTAAATAATCAAAAGCAAACAGAAAATAATACTTCTGATTGAGCTGTGTACATACATAACATGTGTGAGTGATCAACAACCCCTTAGAACTGAGGTTTTTAGAGAGGTGTGGAGCTTCAGAAGAAATCCAAAAGTATGGCTGGTTGATTCAGCAGTGGGAATGATTAATGTTTGCAGAAATTCAAGACCCAGGATCAAGCAGAATGGAAGAAAAGGACCTGCAAGACCCAGGAGTATCAGAATGTGTTATTGTGGACAATTTTTAATGTTTTGTTTAGGATGTAAAATAATATCCTATCTCTGAATAAATACGAATTGTACTACTCTTTTGTGAATTAATATTATTTGTTAGTTGATCAATGGTCAGTAGCATGTGTTTAGGTGCTTCCTACAAAATGCAGTTGATCTGAAAGGCAACAGTATGCCACTGTTCTCTAGTTAATGAGTTAAGAATCAAACCAATATATCTCTGCTATGAGACAGTATTTTAGTAATATCCCTTGGGAACAGGACTTTCTAGATATAAATCAGTCAGGGAAAATATGTCTTACAAGAATTATTGGAGGTGTACATCACTGCATAGAAAAAGACTGACAACATCCCAGTTTTTATCTTGACAACAGAAAATGGGTTATGAAGATTTCTTGATTACAACAGACCTGACCCTGTGGGTTGCTATCTATAACAGTGATTCAGACATCTTTAACCATATTTTTGTTTCCCAGGTCTGATAAATGTGGTCATTTTTTCTCTGAGTGACTGATTATTATTCATTCAGGGCACACGGTCTTGAAGGTGGCACTGTTATTGACTGGACATACTAAGTGCTTGAAAATTTGTTGATTAGTTCTCATTTCTGAAAATTAAACCTGAATCTTCCTGAACTATATTAATCAACTTATTTAACTTTGTTTGCACTTGAGAAGGTAGAGGCCAGTAGTGTCACTGGTATGTTGAGGAGAGCAGGCGTTCATTTGAGGCTCATTACTATGTGGCATATCTTTTTCTCCTTGAAATCTTTCATGCCAAAAATAGTGTGCAAAGATTGTGCTCTTTTTCAGCTGCTATTTGTCTAGTGGGCCTACTTTGTTAAATTGGCAAGCTATCACAGTATCTTTAGGATCTACAGAAAACAGTGACTGTAGACTAATGTAAATGAATGGCTAAGCATAGAGTGCACAGAAAGAGGCTACTAAATAATACCCATCTTCTCTCTATTCCCAGAGAGATGGAATACAAGATTATTTGTAGCTACATTGACTTAACAGCACAATCATATGCAGATTTACTCCAGCGTAAGCCCACTTAGGACTCTACTGTTACATTCTGGTTGGATAAAATATTGGAATGAATTAGATGATCATTCTAGAAGACATTCAAACACCAATTAAAAATAGAGACCACTAAATCAGTTAAAAATAGAGACTACTAAATGTGGTAATATTCATTTTTAAAATAAAACTGAGTTTTTCTCTCATTCTGTAATTAACTTCTGAAATAACTTACTACGGGAAGTCAGATTTTATAGATAATTATAAGAAGATATGGAAAAACATCTGCAGATGGCCAACTGACAAATGATACTGCTTATATCTATAGCATTTCCCCTTACCCCAGTGTGTGGGGATGTGTGCACAATAATTTTACAAAATCAGGTGCTTTATGGGAAGGTTAACAATTTAAATTATATGAGATATTGATTTTTCTGCCAGGAATGCCAAAAATATGTGATGTGAACTGCACTTGCTGTGTATAGCATGTTTGGGTTCACCTTATGGAGAAAACATGAGGTGGGGATATAGTCTTTTCCAGTTAGCTTTAGAAGCTAGCACCACTTTCATGAATGGTAGCCTTTTTCATGTGGGTGCCACTCTGGCATGAAAGCTTGCTGGGTGACCTTGAGCCAATCATACACTTTCAGCCTTAAATTCACAGCCTTAACAGGGTTGTTGTGAGCATAAAATGGAATAGAGGAGAACACTGTAAGGTCCCTTGGTTCCCCATTGGGAGAAAAGAGGCATATAAATCCTGAAAATTAATAAATACGTTATGTGTTTTTCTGATATGGCAAAACAGAATAAGTCAGTGGATGAACAGACTGGTTGGCATATGTGCCAAGAAACTAGTGGGCCTCTGAAATTGAGACGATCAACATTCTATTGACATGATTGCTTCTAAGTTCCCTCTCCCTCCTCTGGAATCTTGCTTGACACTTTCGTTCTCAGTTGAACTGGGGGAGGGGAATTAAAGTGCCTGGGACAGTGATTAGGACACCAGGGATGGAAAACTGTGTTAAGCACAACCAGTTATCAATTTCCAGTAGAATCATAAGTGTTTTTCCAGATAGCCTAGGGATTGCACTCTCCTATCAGGCTCCTGCCAGCATGGCCAATTGGGCATGCTGGTAGGGGCTGATGGGAATTGTAGTTCCTGAACATCTGGAGAGCCGCAGGTTCCCTACCCCTGATCTAGAGCAAAACATTATGACTGTTCTATAATGAAGATTTATTTATGTGCCATGATTACATTCTCACAGTGCTATCAGATCATGCTGTCCAGGAGGCCTGCTAAATATGTGCCATCAGAAGCAAATGGCAGATTTCTTGTTAGCTCACTGTAACTATCTTCCCAAGGCCGATTCTGTGCCCCACAGCAAGGGAATGGTTTCTGTGAGGCAGAAACTTCTGTATTGATGCCATCCAAATTGTCGTGCCAAGATCCCAGAAGTAAGCAAGAGTGGGGAAGCCCCAATTTTTCCCTCTTGCTTTGGAATTCTGGTCCTTCTGGGTCATTCTTCCCACCACCGTCAAAACCTAAAATTTAAGGTGGCCGTTTTTGTTTTGTTCTTTAATCCCTTCAAACATGATATCAATATTTTTATATCAATATTGTGCAGGCTGCTTTCACTACTTTTGTATTTTTAGGGAAATGCCAGCCATGGATCCCTGTGAGGAGTGAATGCCCCCTCCTCTCAGAAATCCACATCTAGCCTTTCCCTAAAAATACAAAAGCAATGAAAGCAGCCTGCACAATATTGATATAAGAAACACTGATATGTTCAAAGGGCTTTTTAAAAAGGCAACCATTGATCTTGGCTTTTTATGGGGGAGCGACCCAGAAGTGGGGGCAGGAAAGCATCAAGCCGAAAGGCAGGCAGTGGGACACCTTCCCATTTTTAAACAAGGAAACAAGACCCCACTGCAAAGGCACTGAAAGGCAAAGAGCATCGCAAAAAGCGCTCTATGTATAATGGGTCTAAGTGATTAGTAGATTAAATTGTTTATACTCACTTTAAATTGCTCACCTAGACTCCATGTTAATGACAGTTACATTGAGTGTTCAGGCTCACATAGATATATTACTACTTTTGCATTAATATAGCCTGAAGATGCAGACTGTACATATGGAAATGTGAAGCCTGCCCGCATTGATCTGTATTTTTTGTGACTTGGAATATCAGCCCAAGGTAGTCTGACTGAAGAATGGTGAACATTACTAATAACTTGGAAGGAAATGTGATAGGTGTGCCATTAGAGAAGCCTACATTCAGACCCCATTTAAAAAACCACCAGTAGATGTCATGTATCTTAATAACTACAGGTATGTATCCAACTTCCCATTTCTAGTGGAGGTTCTGCAAAGAATAGTGACTCAGAATTCTTGGATGAGTTTCTGAAAGCTTTTCATTCTGTAAGTTAACCAGGTCAATTATGACTTGGGGATGTTATGAAAAGTGTCTTGATTGTCCTGTTAGAAGTTTTATGCTGAGCAACTAAAGCCCTTTCCACACGGGCCAATTAAACCGGGATAAACCCAGTAAAAAACCTGGGTTGGGGGAGAACTTTGCACTGATCCCAATCCTAACGCAGATCTACTCCATGTCCCCCCCCCCCTCCAAACCCGGGTTTTCTGACAATCACATTATGGGCAATTCTTGCAGTCGCAGCAGAGCGAACGGCCGCAGCTGTGAGCCACGTTAAAACAAGAGAATCGCACATCACGTGATTCTGAACAACCCCTTCCCCAGCTCCCATATGCGGAGCCATGCAGGGGAAACGGGCTGTCTCATGGCCCAGGGGGTTGGTCCTGCCTGCCTGCCTGCCTGCAAAGCTGTGCTTCGCAGGCAGGCAGGGAAACAAAACAGCCAAGCAAGGAAGGGGGGGGGGGAAGCACCTTCGTGCACCCTAGCCAACGCCCCCTGGCCAATGCACCTCAGCCAACATGTGCCCCGCCAGCTGTGCAAAGGGGCCAGGGCAAGGTTGGTTCATGTAACCTGCCTTCCCCCCACTTTTATTGGCCCGTGTGGAAAGGGCCTAACAGAGAATCTGCCCCACAAGTCTTTCTGGTTCTCTTTTTGTCAGTATCATGGTACAGTAAACAGTGCACAGTGAATTAGGAGCACATTTTTTTTCTGCAGAGGGCTCACCGAAATGCAGGGAAACAGTGGAAGTACTAAATCAGTGCCTGGAGACTGTAAATTACTAGATGAGAAGAAAGAAACTGAACCTTGATCCAGAAAAGATAGAAGAACTGTAGGTAA
The DNA here is from genome assembly GCF_021028975.2 of Sphaerodactylus townsendi. Lineage (NCBI taxonomy): Eukaryota > Metazoa > Chordata > Lepidosauria > Squamata > Sphaerodactylidae > Sphaerodactylus > Sphaerodactylus townsendi. Next base: position 128,512,433 of record NC_059425.1, on the reverse strand, counting down.
ATGTGCCAATCATCCAGGAAAGTCCCACCTCCTCTCCAAGGCTCTAATCCTTATGATTCAGACCTCATGCAAATCTAAGTAACTGTCAGCCAGTCAGTGACCATGGAACTCCACCAGCATTCAGCTCTCTCTTTGACTTCCTTAAGGCCCCTTCCAAGACACGAATAATAAGCCAAACCACTTTCACAACTGTTTGCAAGTGGATTTTGCTATTCCACACAGCTTCAAAGAGCACTGAAAGCAGTTTGAAAGTGCATTATTCTGCCTGTGTGGAAGGAGCCTTGCTGCCCTTCCCGCACACCTATATCAAAGTGCCAAACCACTTTCACAACTGTTTGCAAGTGGATTTTGCTATTCCACACAGCTTCAAAGAGCACTGAAAGCAGTTTGAAAGTGCATTATTCTGCCTGTGTGGAAGGAGCCTAAGAAAGGTGAAGAAAAACTGTTTTCGTTTGGATAGGGATTTCATGCATCACCAGCTTAGCTAGGCTTTTATTTGGCTTTTAGTTCTGGTTTGGGGATCACGTTAGGGGAGAATGTTTGTTTGAGTGTGATGAATAAACATCCTGTTAACATCCCTTCATTCCAACTGATATGTGTAGGTTCTGTGCAAAGGTGCTCTGTGTGTGGAGAAAGCAACTTTGAACCTTCTGAGGTATCCTTTCCAGAGAAAGGGGTATCAAATCTCCCTTCAGTATTTATTTACTTTATTGGAGAATCAGCTTTACTATATATATTTAAGTCATCCATACATTGCATTTACCTTATTAAGTATTTTATTTTCCGTTAAATAAACATTTGTTGTTTATTTCCACCCGTGCCTTGTTTGTCAAATCAAATATCTAAGAAAAATAAGTACAGCCTTGGTCTGGCAGGTTTCCAAATAAGAAATCTTTAGGGAGCACATAGGTGACACACTATCGATTTTTAACGCTTATGTCTCCCTTTTTATTTGATTGTAGGCGGTTGGGGAGTAACGAATGTAGGAGAAGCTAGAGTGGGGAACTGTATATTCTTCAGTCAAGATGGCTGTTGCTTCAGAGCCCCCCCCCCCCCCCAATTTCATGACTACTACAGTGGGGAATCAAGTTAAACCAGGAACAAATGGAGTTAAATGCCACTGAAATTACCACACTTGTAGCTTGCGGTAATTCTAGATGCCACATTTTCTTTGAACAAACAGGTACCTGACATTACCCAACTGCCATTTATCAGGGAAGGGTAGTATAACACTAGCTATGTTCATTCTTGCAAAAAGCCAATCTTGCCACAGTTACACATGTCCTGGTAAAATACGCCCTACATGGGGCTTCCCCTGAAGAGAATTCGGAAACTCAAGCATTTTGATTGGAATATGCCGATATGACCATACCAAGCTGGTGCTACTGCAGCTACATTGCTTCCATTCCATTTATGGTGTTTTCCTGTGGGAACCATCCTTAGCAGAGGTTAGATGGGCTGGAACCCATAGGAGGCTTTCTTGGCTGCTGCTTTCAAACTGTGAACATCCCATCAGCAGAAACAAAGGTGGGTGCTAACCCTAAAGGCATTCTTGATCAAGCACAATTCTTTTCTTTTACAGGAATGTTTTTCAACTGGCTGAATTAGTGCTTTTTGTTTATACCCTGAGTCTGTTTAATATTTCATTTGAATTGTTTCATATTTTAGAAATGGCTAGTATTTCTAATAGGAAGCAGTGACAAGAGGAGACCCAGCCATATTCCTTTCACTGGAACAGTGCCATGGACTTTGAGCAGTACTACAATTATACTGTGCAAGAGCTATGAGCACACACTGGGGACAGGTCTGCATGGAAGCTGTTCTGCAAGTAACTGGGATAGAATATCTACTAGCCAAGGTCTCTAAAAGTTATAGGACAGCACCAGCAAAAGGGCTCCCACACCTAATCCTCTATGCTCCATTAATGCTCCATTAATGGAGATCTGGCATAAAAAGTGGGCTCAAGACTTTGGGCCCTGCTTTACAAAGCATTCCTATCTTTGGAATGATAAAAGACTATATTATATTGTAATTGATAAGACAGAACCACATTAGTTCACATTTTATTCCAATGCTTACTGTATTAGTTTTGCTGTTTTCCCTCAGTCATCCACAATATCCTGGCTATAGAATGCAAGTAGGTCAATAATTCATGTGGAGCCACCAGTGAGAACATGGTGTGTGTGATTTCAGGTGTGTGTGGTGTGATTTAAAAACATTTTGCCATTCACCTGCTGCAGGATATATTTTAGTTGTTACAGAGCAGAATTGCTTGGTCCTATTTTGAGAACAACTTCTTTTCTGGTCCTGCTTGGGAAGTCCTTCTCTTGAAGGGGTTAAGCTTTGGTTCACAAATGTGGGCTATTTGATATGAAAACCATCATTGTTTGATATGTCAAATAAAACATGTGTCAATCAAGAGTCTTTAAGCACTAGACTATGTGACATTTACTCTTTTATATACCGACAAAGTCCCTAGTGGCATGCCTTTTTTCTCTCTCATTTAAATAGTAGTAGAAGAACAAATCATACTTCAGGGCAAGTTGATAACTGCCAGTCACGATTCCTGCCTTGTTTACTATAATGAGGAGGTAATAAATGCATCTGACCATTTCAGCTGGCATTTGCATAGATGAATGATTTGTCCAGTCAGTTGCTCTCTTGTGATTTAGGCCTTTTTGTCAGCACAAAGAGCATTCAGTCTCCCTGGAATTTACAGCCGCCAAACTCTCATTAGTAAACATCCTTTACCATGAATGATTCAAATAATTACCACTGAAATAATAAACTGTTTCACAAAAAACATTTTATTTGATGGCTCCAAAACATCAACTTTTCTGAATTGTTGACATTCAAATAAGCCAGAAAGCTTGATTGTTCGGCAACAATAGTCCACTTGTAAAAGGGTGGCCATTGTTTTACCGCCAGTAGACCTTTCAACTTGGCCTGCGATCAAATGGTGTCCTTCAGCCCACCGGCCAAACATTCTGGGTAATCGGAGGGCAAGCACCAGATGGAGCCGCAGTAGACTGTGTACTCAGACTCCAAGCAAATTTTCATGCAATTTACTTCTGATGTTGCAAGCACAAAAATGCCAGGCTAATTAGCAGCAGCAACAGCTTCTTGTCTGTTTACACCTACCATGGTAATAGAATATGGGCCCTTGTTTACTGAGCTACCACTGCGTCTGCTCCCTTCTGTAATGGTATTCCATGCATATAATTAGGTGCTATTTGATATAGTTTGGAAGTTCAAACAAATGAGCAAGTAACAATTATATCTTGTTATCAACTTTGCTAGTGAAGAAAATAGCCTTGTGCTACCTAGCACCTGGAAAGCAGCCATTCCTGTTATACTTTTTAAATATCCAGTCTGCCACATAATTTTGAAAGTGTTATTAAGTTCAGCCTTCTTTAGAGAAGCATACAGGGAACTGTGTTTGCCTTTGTACTTACTTGTAAATTTAGGTGTAGAAGTACCTGAAATGTGTAATGAGTATTGCTTAACTGAGGTAAAACAGTGACATGTCAACACGCAACTTCTACGGCTGGAGGGAAAGACATTAAACAAAGAAAGGATGAGGATGGCTTTGTTTCTTACAGTGAATTTTATAAAGCTATGCTTCCATTATGAAATCAAGCAATGTACTATGGCAGAAGCAACCAACAGATTGACTTACATATATGTAAGTGGAAGACAAGGGCTGCTATGCAAACAACCAAATCTCATGTTCACACAGGGATGTGCTGCCTGAACCAATATCCCACTGTAAGGTGACCCATTGCCATTGTATAACTGCATGGATCAGGAAAGGGGTGCCTTCCACACAGCTCCCATCAAAAAGCGAAAACAAATTAAGGTGGTTCAACTGAATCCTGTTGCAATCACCAAGTTTTCTACATTAAGAACATAAGAACATAAGAACAAGCCAGCTGGATCAGATCAGAGTCCATCTAGTCCAGCTTTCTGCTACTCGCAGTGGCCCACCAGGTGCCTTTGGGAGCTACATTTACTAAGCTGGGAGTGGATAACTGGAAGAAAAAAGGAGGAAGTCTATAGAACCCCCTTTATTCATTTGGTCCCCCATTCTTGTAGATAACCTAAGAGGCAGGACATGACTGACTGACTGACTGACTTATTGACTTACTTACATAGATCCTCCCATGCTAAGTAGCATATCAAGTATGGGATATCAATAATGCCCATGTCACCAACTCTCTCCCTTGCAAAAAGGTTATATCTTCCCCTATATTTTTGTAACAGAATTTTATGCTAAGTCACTGAATCAGCATCATAAAAAAAGGATAGCCTAGTTGTTCTCTAGGTTTTTTCTTTAAAAAAAGTCATGAGCACCCCCACTTTGAAAGTACTGTAGCATTTAAAAAAACATTAAAATACATTTTAATTTTTTAAAAAATGTTCTTGCTAAGGTAAGGCAGGGATGAATACATCAATCACAATGCATAGTAGCCAGTAAGCACTCAGTTCTGCTGCCACACTTTGAGCCCAAATGTGGGAGTGGACCAACATCAAGCAGGGGTTTAGCCAATCCACCATAATCCAATTCTGGTCAAAGGGGGAACTGCAACAAGAGTAGCTGAAGCAGCAATGAAAACCTCCTAACACCAATAGACCAGAGTAAATGTCTGTAAAGACTTCTTCCATGGTATGTGGACTTGCCTGTTTTGCCATTGTCTTCCTCTCTTTGCAGTTTCACTTCCTTCTGTTTGCCTTTTCTCATCTTTTCACCTGGCTGCACTGAACTGGAATCTGACAACATTCTATATATATGTAGTAATAAAGGCCCCCATACCTGCGAGACCGCCTTACCCCTAATGTCCCGAGTCGGCCTCTCTGCTCTGCAGAGGCTAATTTACTGGTGGTCCCTTGTCCCTCTATGATGCGGCTAGCCTCTACCCGGGCCAGGGCCTTTACAGCCCTGGCCCCTGCTTGGTGGAACGCTCTTCCACCAGCTGTCAGAGCCCTGCGGGACCTTAGGGAGTTCCGCAGGGCCTGTAAAACTGAGCTGTTCTGCCGGGCTTTTGGGGAGGCTGGCGGCTGACTCCACCCTCTTTGTTGCCCTATGTGCCCAGCTTATTTGCCATCGGTCCTCTCCTTGGGTTTAGTACCAGACGTCATCTGTTTTAATTGTTTAACTATGGACAGGTTACTGATGCTACTGCTACTGTTTTATCATATTTATTGTTTTAATTGGGATTATTCAATTTTTAATTGTATTGTATTATGTTTGATTGGTGTGTGAACCGCCCTGAGCCCTTCGGGGGTAGGGCGGTCTATTAAATCGCATTGATGATGATGATGACGACGACGACGACGACGACGACGACGACGACGACGACGACGACGACGACGACAACGACGATGATGATAATAATAATAATAATAATAGTCTTGAAGTTAAATGCGAGGAAAATGTGATTGTCCATCAATAGAAGTACTATGTTGTGGAAATCCATTTGAAGCACCTGCAGCGATTGGCTGGATGTTGGAAATTTACGGTAATCTCATAGTCATTGTTATTAACACTATGGTGGAATGATATCATAGTAAGACCAGAAGACAGTAGTAGTTAAAGGTGGGAAAACATACTGACAGTGTTTGTTTCTTACAGAGTTTCCCAGTGTTAAGGAGGTAAAACTCAATGTAATGTTTTCCTCTTGACTCTCTCTCCACTTTTTTTTTTAAAAAAACCCTGTATTTTCTAAATCTTTACAACTGCCAAGTCTATTTTTCATGTAATTTTTTGGCTTGTCAAGCCCAACATCAAGAGGAGATGAAAAAATCCCATTAATAGTTTAGATTTGGCAGATATATACTTTAAATGTCTCATCCAATTTGGTGTTTATAAAATTATATGACAAATAGAACTGGCTGCAATGTCTCTCCGTTCTCAGACTATGAAATGGAGGGCAGTGAGCCTCAAAATCAGCAAGATTTTCACACAAGCAATTCCATAGCCAAGGAACACACTGTGAGAACAGGTAAGGCTTTGAAAACCTAATGAGGCCAGACAGCATTAGACAATGGGTCCAACACAAGATCTTCTGCAGTGGGAGTCCGTCGCTGATGGCCTGTCTGGTGAGACAAATCATAATAATATGGTTTATAGGCCTTCAATCTCATTCTTCTTTTGTGGCACTCAGGACAGCATGCACAGTTCCCTACCTTTTTACCTTTGCAAAAAGCTCATAAAGTGAGTTAGACTGAGCTATAATGGGTATCTCAAGATCACCTAGTGTCCCTCCTAAAGGATAGAGATCTGACCCTTCATTTCTATAGTTGTAGTCTGATGGTCTAACCCGTACATCATACTTGCTCTGATGGAGGGATCCACACATTTTTGAACCTGTGGGCACCATTGGAATTTTGACACAGTGTGGTGTCCCAAGCACAAATGGTTGCCATGGGTTTGTTTCAGCCACACAGTGAAAATTCTTGTGCTGTTGGGGCAGCTGCTGCTAAAAACATCATTTTCAAAATCTGCACAGCCAATTAAATATCTAGTGAGGAATCGGTATCTTGGTTGGGCAAAAGTCCCACCTGCCCATGGTCTAGAAACACTTGGCAGGTGCAAGGCAGGCATCATGACACCCACAGGCACCACACTGGGCATGGCTTAGTCTCTGTAATCCATAAGTGCTGGCAGGGGATGAAGGTCTTCATCCATTCAAACAGATTCAGCATCTAAGTACACAGTATGTCTGCCATGTGTACATGCATCATAACAGAAGTGCATGGAGGCAGCCTCCCAACACTCTTGCATATGAATATATCAGATATGGAACTGTGCCCAACAAAGAAAGAGATCATACCATATAGTCAGGGTCTGAGGTCATCTGACTTGGTCAACCATCCTACATGTATGTTTCACTGCTTATGGAGATTCTGGTAGGGTTAATGATCCTTGTACTTTCAAGGGGCTGGATAAATCTGTATTGTAGGGCTTCATCCTAAGTTTTGAAATCATGAACTTCTTGGCTGAAGATTGTCATGAAGTACCCCCCCCCACCCCAAAAAAAAAGCTGGCAGAACTTCAGCTTTCCAAACTTCAGGTTTGTTCCAAAGTTGGGACTCAACTTATAAATACATCAGTTCTGTAAGGTAGGCTTTGTATCAGTGTAAGTAGTGTGATACTGGGTTCATGCAAGTTAGTGATCACTAGAGACCCCAAACTGTTTCTTAAGATTGACTTTACTTAGAAGAAAGTGCAATACAGGAACAGGAAATACAGTTAATAAATCTAATAAAATTGGTCCCCACTTGAGTGCTAACTGCATACTCAGCTCAGGCATACAATTTCCATGTGGATGGCTATCAACTTCTCTGGTCCAGATATCTAACTGCATCTGCAGACCACTCCCCAGTCTGCAGCATCCCTGCCTCCCATTCAAAACACCCTGTTCAGCAATTACTTTCTTATTAGAGCACAAATCAATCACAACCCTCCTTCACAGGTGTTTTGACGGACTCAGTTCTATGATATATGAGTCAGCACTCCTGAGAGCTGCAAACAATTAACTCATTTTACTGACTGAATTACCTACAGCTGACTTTCACCCTCTTGTTTCCAACAATTACCTCTCAACCAAGAAGATTTTACTTGCAAGAAGGCAAATCCTCCTGACAAGGATGGAGTGGCTAGAGTGTGCCATTCTATCAAAGAATGTGCAATGCCTGCATATAAGAATCAAGCACACACGTTTCACTTTAAACACAAGCAGTGTTTTGTTAGCATGGGTGGATGCCATACAGCACAAATATAACATCTTGAGGACCTTATAAAAAGATCCGGTTTGGCATTTTGTGTTCCCACAGTATAAGCACTGCGAGCAAAAACAGATCTTTTCCCATTACGGCTGCACTGAGTTCTTGTCAGTTTCACTGTTGCACCTTCCATTTTGTGTGCTTTGCAGACGTTCTCCATGTCTCCACCATTTGGTGAAGGTTTCCCATGCTTGATTTTGCTGTCAAAAGTAGGTGTGTAAAGTTTGTTTAGCCTAGCGATACTGTGTCATTTTTTGTTTTGAGGGGGATGTCTGTGAAGCTATGGTGATACAAATATGTACATATTGCAGCTTTTCTAATTTCCATAGCTTCGCAGACATCCCCCCCAACAAAAAATGAAAAAATGACGTGCACAGGATCGCTAGGCAAAACAAACTGTATTCATCTAGTTTTTACAGCTAAGTAGCAAACAGATGAACTGCAAGCACAGGAAACTCCATGGGGAATCTTTACAAAGAATCTGCCACAGCACACAAAATAGTGGGCGTGAGTAGTGGAAACAAAAGCAAGAGGGTTGGGCAGGAGAAATAAAGCGTTTCCTGCCTGCTTTGCATTCACTCAGCAGGCTGGTAATGTCTTCAACACAGGTTGGGGGTGGGGAAAAGATTGCTAGTTTAGCAATTTTTGAAAAAACCAAGTTGAGAGGAATAAAATGGGCTTAAGTCATTTTGCGGAAGACAGCTGTGCGAAGTTCTTCTCCCAAACACTGTTTATAACATCCTAAAGATATTATATTTGTGCTGTGAAGAATCCTCTATGGTTAGAATAAAGAATCAAAGTATTCCCATAACCTAAACCTCTTTTGACACCATGCCCCTTTTTTGCTTTTTTTACTATGCCAATTAAAGAAAGCTGTTGAGGAAGCAACACTGAGGAACTCTTAAAGAGGAATGAAATAATGAGATACTTTTATTTGCTGACAGTTGAAAAAAATAAAGAAATGCATTTTATTACAGGAGATATTGCCAAGAAAACTTTAAATGTGATTCCCTTACTTAAATGACTTCTTTGGATTATGAAATCCTCCCAGCTGGAGATTAATAAACATGACTAGTTTTAATATTTAATGTTTTAATTACATATTTATTTATTTAGATTTATTACTGCCCTACTATCAAGGGCTGAGATGGGTACACAGCCTTCTTATAAAACAAAAAATACTCTTTCTAAAACATTAACAATAGTTCTTTTAGGAAAATGTTTCAAGTTGTACAAAATGTTAGCTATTTATTTCCTGAAAATAACTTGTACAAATTGACGGCCATTTTATATCTGGTTATTGTTAGCCTTTTACTTCTTACTTGGTATAATATTAATCAGAGGAAGGGATAAAAACACTGGCTTTCATGTCACTGTGTAATATGTGCTAGACAATATAGTTATTTCTCTTCTTTATTAACTTTATTAACTCAGTGGGATGTAATGGACCTAGTTCTGATCCATCCCTCCTGTATCTATACCTGTGCCTGCAGAAGGGAAGCATGTTACATTGATCCCAATGAGTGACTCTTCTGATATAATCTTTAAGCTCTTTGACGTCAGTAGATTTAAAATTCCGTTTAGGATGACACTGATAGCGAATTAGAGATGACAAAGGGTGAGTGGAGCAAACTGCCACCTTGCCAACCATTACTCACAACAGAAGCCCCATGTACAGCTTCTATAATGGAATGCTGTAGTTTATCATGACAAACTACAGAAGTTTGGAGCGACTTTGAAAAGACAGCCAGATTGATTGATTGATTGATTGATTGATTGATTGATTGATTGATTGATTGATTGATTGATTGATTGATTGATTGATTGATTGATTGGGTGCTGTGTGGTTTCTGGGCTGTATGGCCGTGTTCTAGCAGCATTCTCTCCTGACGTTTCGCCTGCATCTGTGGCTGGCATCTTCAGAGGATCTGAGGATCTTCAGATCCTCTGAGGATCTTCAGATCCTCTGAAGATGCCAGCCACAGATGCAGGCGAAACGTCAGGAGAGAATGCTGCTAGAACATGGCCATACAGCCCGGAAACCACACAGCACCCAAGTGATTCCGGCCGTGAAAGCCTTCGACAATTGATTGATTGATTGATTGATTGATTGATTGATTGATTGATTGATTGATTTATAGCATATCCCACTTATTGGGCTATTATCCCACAAACAGTCTCACATTCAAATATAAAGTGAAGTTCATCTATCAATATTAATAAACTATATCCCCCTCCTTGTGTGAAACCCACATTAAAGACAGCTGAGGTTAGTTGTGATCAAAGTTTGATCATAGATCCCCATCTACAAACCTCATCAATAGAGACACAGCTGCAAAACAATCTAAACAATTCCAAGTTATCTACAAGTTAAAGAATGTAACCTGACTGAACTGGATTTCTGGACCACACCCAATAACCTTCCTATCATCTTACTACCATCTTGTTCCAGTCTATTAATACTGACATTGCAAAATCAGCCCAAATCAGTCCAAAGTGTTTCTATACTCTGTGGCATATGAAATTATTAAAATGCAAGCATGTGATAACCTGCACACATTCCTCTAAGGCTGTCACTTAATGTTTTACAATCTAGGGCATAATTCTTTTAAAAATCCAAATTAATGGCCCCACTTTTTTTTTTACAGTTTTTCATATATGCTTCCTTCAACTTAATAAGTGGGTTAAATGAGATTTTTCAAAGAGCAGTAGAACAAAAGAACCTCACTCCTACATATTCCAAACTTTCAGATGCTTCTCATATTTTCATGAATGAAAGCCCTTTTGGTTATTTTTCATTATAAAAGAGATTCTTTTGGGAATTTTAAAGTCTACAAAGATAGTACAGATAACAGTTTCAACAAAATAAGTATTGGAAATTACACAGCTGTGCAAGTTATCTAAAACTGAGGGACCATGTATATTCAAGGAACACAAATGACTTTTTTCTTGTACCCAGTGATGATATGTTTACATGCATAGGGGTTTAACTATATCACTCTGAAAGTTACTAGTAAGTAATATAAATTTGTATTAATAATAGAATATTACATTGTTTCCTGTCACCACAAGTAAATCAGAAAGCTCCTACATAATAAGGGAGTGTCTGTATGACGTTATCCTTCTTTTGAAAACAATTCTTGGCATTTCCAGGTCTTTGTGAGGGAGTGTCCATGTGATCATTCCCTTGGTCCCTACTACAGAACTGAGTTCCATTTCCAAAATGGATTGGAAGCTATGACCCACCACCACACAACCTTAGTTGTTTAGCTCTTTAAAGAGATTGACCCTACTGAGAAGTGCTGTAGCAATACAGCATGGATTATTAGGGAAAGGGGCAGTAGGGAAAAGAGGATTTCAGCCTCAGGGCTGAAGCTGCCCCAGGACAATAGGGAGGAGAAGTGGAGAAGCAAGCAGGGAGGTGGTAGAAGTGAATAATGCAGTAATAGGGGTGTGTGCAGTGGCGTACTGCCTATAGGGACATGGGGTAACTTCATTGAAAGACTTGGCAGATGTACGTATGTATGAATTGAATGTGTAGCCCACATATTACCATCAAGATGGATTCAGGGCAGCTCACAACAACAGAGAAGAAGCAGAAGCAGGCAAAAGGAGGAGGAGGAGGAGGAGGAGGAGGAGGAGGAGGAGGAGGAGGAGTTTGGATTCTTAACATTAAGGAATCTCAAAACAGCTTACAAATTCCTTCCCTTCCTCTCCCCACAACAAATACCTTGTGAGGTAGATGGGGCTACAAGAATTTTGACAGAGCTGTGACGAGCCCAAGGTCACACAGCAGGCTTTATGTGTAGGAATGGGGAATCAAACCAGGTTCTTCAGATTAGAGTCCACCTCTCTCAAACACTCCATCACAGTGCCCACTACACCACTGAAATTAATGAAATTGAACTATATAATTACAACACAATTCTTGAAAACTGTATAATTCCTGAAAACTATAACATTCCTGAAAACTATATAATTACAACACAATTCCTAAAAATTGTGCAAATGATATCCATTTCCCACCCACAGCAAACTGCCACCATTACAAACAGCATATATGCCAACATCTCCCAGGCACAACTAACAATAAATCTAGGCCCCTTCCTGCTATTCTTCCTGTTACGGCCTTAACAGGGGTAAGGATTTTATTAAAGGGATTCTCCACCAGCTGCTAAACATATAACAGCACACATAGGATTTTAAAAGTAGCAAAGGGGAATGAGCTCTCACGTTGGCAGCGAGAGGGGCCGAGAGGAGATCTTTTAGACTGTGTAATACGGAGAAGGAATTCTAGCAATGGATATTCCACAGAGAAATGCAAGAGTCCAAATTGAATTTAAATGCTTTATATAAATTTGTTTAAAAATACACACACACAGTAAGACACAAGGGCACATACATTCAAGTTCCTGAGATATAGAAAGGTGTTAAAAATATAGATTGGAGATAGAGAGGGAGGGGTTTTTGGGGGGTAATACGTTACCTAAATTCTGCTGAAGAAGATCTTGTAGAAGGCAAGGATTTCAAATGACCAGCATCTGAATCCAGGCGAAGGACGATATCGTGTCTCAAACTGACCAGACCAAGGGAGGTACAGGCTAGTAAGAGCACATGTGTTGGGGTGAACTGAACTTTTATACCCTTTTGCCCAGGAAGAGGCGGGAACAAGTGAGTTTTAAGTTTCCTTTTTCTAAATTCTCTGGAATTTCCCATGCTGGGCTTGCTGGGTGAGCTAATTAGCGACTCTTCTATTGTTCTACACCTTGGGACAATGGGAGTCAATTGGTCCTAGATTAAGTCAGGAAGCACAGAATGGCTTTATGCAAAGTAACTCTGATTTTGGGCTGAGACATTAGACCGGGGAAAGGTGGGTGCTTTAGGAAAATTCATAACAATGGGAAGAGGAGATGCAGAGAAGCAACCCTTTGTTGCTAACTTGGTTTCCAGAAGAGATAGGGAAATGACAGTATCTGATAGCAAGTTGGCTTTCCATATTCTTTGTCTTTAACAGTTTCTATTCAAGGTGTGGTAATCAAGCATTCTCGTGACTCAAATGAGACCTCCAGGTTATGCTGGGGTAACTCATTATCTTAGCTTTTGTTAAAGTAGTTTTGACCTTTTGACATGCTGCTACCTACACCCATAGGAGTGCTTTTGGCAACTGGCTTTTGCCAATATGATTTTAAAGCAGAAATATATATAAATAATATTCTGGGGGTCCTTTGGGTCATTACAGTCCCCCCCTTGAAAACCGTGGAGCGGAGTGCAAGGGTTTTCACAAACAAACAAACAAAGAGGAAGGAGGATTGGGGATGTCTCAGTGGGATTCCCTACACTATCAGGAACCACCCCCCCCCCCCCGAGACCTAGGTGAACCCGGGGATGAATCCTTGCCTTCTGTAACATGAAGAGTATATATACAGTAGTACATCCCCCCTTATCTTGGGTAATATAAAGAAAGAAGGTGTCCTTCACAAAGTGTGGACAAGCCAGACAGTTCTTATACTGTAGAAGAATAAGCATTAAAATTATTAAACTATCCTGGAGTGGACAGTACATTTTTCATAAATCTACCCTCAGCAATAAAATACTAATTGTCTTAAGAGTTGCAGGGAAGCCATATACAGGTCTTCTATTATCATCTGGTCCATTAGATGTTCTGGGGGTTTAAGATGACCTCAGAACCACCAGTCTACCAACCCTACAATCCTCAGAGCTAACCACCACTACCTCTGAATTGCCTCTGAGTTGACCTCCAGGATTGCAGTAGCTTGCTGGATTCCCAATCCAAGCCAGGTTGCTGCCAACTGATGTTTGTAGGAGTCCCTGAAAATGCCTGATGGCATCCAAGGACCTCTGAGACATACTAAAATCCATCGAGTGTCACCCAAGGTCTCTCTGACCCGACAGAGGTCAAGCCTGCCCAGAGCTGATAGAGGGCAGTTAGCCTAATCTGACACTCAGCAGCCAAGCAGATAGCAGCCTGGATTAGAAGGCAAGCCAGGTGTCCAAAAGTGAACAAAGACCATTTGTCCAGCAGCCAATAGCACACTTTGGCCATCAATTGGACCTGCTGCCAGAAACCACAGGGTACAAGCAGGCCTCACAGTCCCCTTCATTCTTCCCCAGCTACCCCAGTACGTCCTCCACTCTTTCCCAGTAATTTTGAGGGCACTTGGGTGGCATCATTAAACTGTGACAGAGTGTACAGTGCTAAGTATGTTTAACTGCCTATATCTTTGCTAGTATTTAATGCTTACTCACAGTGAAAGCCATCCTTAAAAAGAGAACCAACATAAGCCTTATGTTGGTGCTTTATTTATTTATGCTCCACTATAGGCAATTTATTGCCTCATAGATATACAGTTCAATTCTGTCACAATATATTAAGCTCCACTTGTTCGCTTCAAGAGCTTCTAAGTGAATTCTGGATTTTGAATGCATCTCTATTTAGTATGTTGTCTGAAACAGTAAGAAAAAAGTTTTCCACTTTAACAATATGCATGTGCAAATAGAATGCTATATGACTAAAAAAAATCCATCTTGCTAATCTTTATCTGAAAGATGATCTTTAATACAATTTGGGAAAAGCAACCATTACCACCTACCAAGTAATCCAGTACATTTGCCAGGGAGTCTAAATCAACATGTTACATCTTCTTCCCTCACCCTTTTTTCAGATAAGCTACATTCAGTTTTACTTGCTTATGCTCATTTATCAATGTGTTATTTACAGCATATAATATACAAACTCTGTCACGTGTAATGCATAGAACACTTAAAATCACAGTAAATCTAGTTTGAACTGAGAACATAATATTAATGTAACAGCATATTCAGACAATAAACCTTATGATCTCACTGTCTGGCGCAGATATGGAGACAGGCCAACTTTTTGGACTGGAACAAAAGACCTCATGATTTCATGCACATGTTTCCTATGAACTCTTCATCGCCAAAGTCAGTTGGAATCATGTTGTTCTTGAATAACTGATAACATTATGAGGACCATTTTTGGTACTAGTAAGCCCAACTGGTACAACTAGTACAGCCCAGTTGTGATGCATACAAAGTCATTCAGTTCAGTTTTTCAACCTTACCTGCACCACACTGAAAGCTGTCCTAAATTAGGAGACATGCAGCAGAAATAAGGGAATAGAGTGTCAGGATACTGTTCAGATGTTAAAGTGGACTGTATCACTTCAGAATGCAAGTAGGAGAGCATGTGTTTTTTTAATGCCACTACAGAAACCCCAAGGCCACGAAATTACTTCCCGTAATAAGTTTACAATCTTTTGTCTCTTACTGCTAATATCATTTTTGTAGAACCACTATGCACAAGAATATTATGTACCGCTACTTAATTTATCTCACTTTGCTTTTCAGCCAGCAACTGACTCCCATTTAAAATACATGAAGATAGCGTACAATCAAAGGTGTCTGAGGAAACAGTTCCAGTGAAATATGGGATCAGGCATAGTGGAAGAATTCCTTACCATCTTCGTTTCCTTTGTGGGTTTCTGGAATGGCAGTTGGGAACTGGAAGGAGGGAATTCTCAACTAAAGCTGGACGTGGCATGGGGGAGGATACTGCTTTGCAGGCCAGTGGGTTATCTGTCCCATTCCTGGAAATTATATGACAGCATCAGCAGCCCTCCAAGGTCTCACACAAAGGTCTTTCCTATACCTGCTAGATGAGATCCTTTAAAGAGGATTGAACTTGTCACCTTTTAAATATAGAAACGCACATCTACCAGTAAGCTACAGCCTTAGCACTCCATGAAGCTAGCACAAGTGCAAACTTGTGTAAGAAAAAGGTACTATTATAGGGGTGGCACAGAAGTGTGAACAATCTGGCTCCTTTCACCCTATAAAATGTCCCTGCAGCACAAACCTCTATATAAGGCAGCCTATCTATATTTTTGTTTACCACCAATTCTGCCTGACATTTTAAAAAAAAGGATTGGGGAACATTTATGCCCCCACTTTTTTGCTGTATGCTTTACTTTTCTTCATGATACATGGTGGTAGGGATACCAGATTTATTTCAGTCCCTGTAATCTAAAAGATCAGGAAGCAAATAGGGCCAGAGCTGTAGTATTGGTGAAAAAGCATAACTCTATTAAAGTTACTGAAGCATCACACATTATACCCGCAGAAAATCTGGGCAGGATATTCATTGAAATTCTCTTAACAAACCATGTTACCAGTGAGTTATTGAAATATATTTTGGTGCACCCCACCAAAGAAAACAACACTGTGCACAGTGTTATAAATTAAAAAGTTGAGACAGCATGCTCCGTAGCCTTACCCAGTGTGACTCAGAATGGATTTTGTTGTGGAAAGTTTGCTACCTGGCTTGATCAGTATGTGTTGAAATTCAAAATGACATTTCAAAATCTTTCACAATCCAGAGCAACATAAACATAAAGCTCCAAGTGTAAATATAAGCCATTTAAAATATGTCCAAGTGAGGAAACCCAAGTGGAGCCTGACCATAAGCAAAACGCACACACAATCTGAACATCAGCATCAGCCAATAGCCAAGTGCTCCCTGCATGAATATCTGTCTGCTCAATCTCATAAATATTTCATTGGGCTCACAGAGAAATTTGGATTCAGCTTCTTATTTACATGGCAGAGTTCACAAACGGTTTGCTCACTGAGCGACTTTGATCAATTTTGTGTGTGTATGCAGGTAAGTGACTTGCACTACTTATATAAAAACACAGCTTTCATTTTTTTTATTTATTAAAAATACAGGCTATTTAACCATTTTCCTGGCTTTTCTAAGTAGAACTTTTAACATCCCATTTGTGTTATAAGAGACATTCACCAGGAATTATACTGAGTTTATACATGAAGTCCATTTTTGTGAAAATTAAATAAAGCTCTTGCTGTCATGGTAAGTCTTAGTTTCAGAAGGTCATCTTGAATGAAAGCAAAATAATGCAGGAACACCCTGACACTGAAGGAGTGTATGTAGCTATGATTTATAAATAAAATGTGGACATGGAGTAATTTCAACAAGTGTCCTGAAGCAAGTAAACCCAAGCTCTGCTGTGCTTCCCTCTCTGATCCTAAACACATGGCATTGATAGAGTCAATCTATATGCACATACCAGGTACAGTGCTATCTGCTGTGACTAGTTCACACACATTTATACGCCATAAACCTATGTGGTGGAATAGTTCTTTCCTGTTCACAAAATAGGGAGGCTTTATTATTAAAGGCAGACAAAATTAGACAGTAGATCCTTCACTTTTACAAGGATAAGCCATAAATGTAATCCTGCATAACTTGTAAAAGCCATCTAGAATTTATTCTATACTACAATTTTGTTTAAATATTAAAAAGGCCTTCCTGAATTATCTGTTTTTGGATCTACAAATGCTCACTTGTTTCTTATTACAGTAATCAGTCCTCATATTTTCCTTCCTGGTAATACTTTTGCTGCTTCGATATCACATTTTTTGAGTAGCCAAAGGCCATTTTCTCAAGGCAAAATTGCACCTGGGTAGACCCAGGATCTCACGTACCAGGTCAATTTTGCCCCAGTATGGGATTCTTCACAGATCCCGTTTTCTGCCCCTATGCTTCTCCAGCTGTTTCTGCACAGGCACAGGGCTTTTTTCATTTGCCTCGTGATCTATTCCACATATGCGTGGATA
Source organism: Sphaerodactylus townsendi (assembly GCF_021028975.2). Lineage (NCBI taxonomy): Eukaryota > Metazoa > Chordata > Lepidosauria > Squamata > Sphaerodactylidae > Sphaerodactylus > Sphaerodactylus townsendi. Next base: position 128,494,973 of record NC_059425.1, on the reverse strand, counting down.
ACCTCCATTTCCTGAATTCTGATTGGCCACTGGTTGTGTCACTCAAATGGCGTCATTCTCCCACATTCCCGCATTCACTTTCACAGAGGGAGAAACCACGGATTTAGAAAGAGAAAGGGGGGAAGGGGAACTAAGAGCAGTCTGCCTTTCCCAGGCAGGACAGGAGGAAAGCGTGTGAGTGGGGGGCAGCAGCCCTTCTGCAACAGCTGCAGTGAAAGAATCCATTTAGGAGAGGAGGAGGGAGCCCTTTTACACAGGTGGTTGGGAAATTGCGATTCTTTCATGCTCACCTCTTCTCCTCTCTGCCCCCCCACCCATAAATCTCCCCCCTCTCCTCCAGCAGATGGATTTTTGTCATTGAGGCTTAGCAGAGGGTGTCCCCCTCCCTCTTTGGGCTGCACACAAACCTCTATTTAATGTGATCCAATGGGGGTGATCCGACCCCCATCTTTGCCATTTGCATTTCTGGCTCACACTTTTGGTGTGGAAAGCGTTGGGCGGGCCAAAACTGCAAGGTGGGAAAAATACAAAAGTTCTGCCCCACAACCACCTTGCTAGCAATATCTGAAATTCGAGGTACAAAGGCAATACCGTGGGGCAGTGCCAGATCCACACAGGGGCAGACACACTGCAGCTCCGGGAGCCATGAGGAATCCTCGAATGCACAGGTATATTCCCTGTACTCACACTGGTGCAATTTCACCATGAAAAAATGACCAAAGTGCCCTATTCCATGTATGTGCAGACCTATTTTATTTTGTTTTAAATCAGCAGAGATATTTTTTCTCAAACTGTAAATTGTTTGCAGGATACTTGTGCAATTACTAAGAGCCAAGACATTTTCTATATACCTAGTAGGTTAAATCCAAAGCAGCCCTTGCATGAGTAGGGGAAGAAGACAAGTCCATAATTACCTCAGAGTTCTCACTCAAGGTGCAGATTCCATACTGCATCCCATGCTATCCATGAAGGACCCTTGGGCATCAGGACCAGTTCTTCAGGTGAAATACGGAGACTGCAGACACTGAGGGGAAACCAGAAGGTCTATTCTGTGAACCTGCCTCTTAGGATCTAACATATTATGTAAAAGCAGCCTCTGTCTTCTTTATCAGAACTATGAAGACCCTACCAGGGCAGCAAAGAATCTGGATGCTCTTGAAATCATATTCTGTTTTGTGCCTATCCAGGGGTCTTCCAAGTAGCTACTTCAAAAATAAAAAGAGACTCTTCTTACTGGCAATGTGATCCAGGAATCAAATACCCAATGTAATGATACCCTGTTACCATATAGCTAATCAGATCTGGCTCAATGATAACACCAGGGAGCCCAATCAAAACTGAAACAATGGTTCCTGCCCTCACTCTGAATGGGCAATTTCATAACCTTCCTGAAGCTATGCTTCACAGGAAAGTGAAGTACTGTTACAAAACAGTTCCCTCCTCCTTTCCATTTTGGTTCAGTTCTAACTAAGGCCATTTTCAAAAACACAACTCAAAACATTTAAAAAGAGAGAACAGAGGCTTCCATTTGGAGTGCTTATTAATTACATTCCATTATAAAATGTCTTCCAGCAGCTCTATTATTATATAGTGCTGAATAGTGCTGAATGGGTTTATTTAGTGCATCCCAGGATCTGAACGCAAACACCTTAAAATGGCATTACTCTCCCTTAAAGTGGGCCTTGAAAGAATCAGATAAAGAAAAGTATATTCTGCAAATCAAGTTGGTTCACTTCCAGTGCAAAATTTGGTCTTGACTGACTGCTAGTGGAGCTGTCAGCTTGTACAGGCTTCACTGTCAAGGGCTGTGTCATCTGTCAGTGTCTGTTCCAGCTCACTGTACCACATAGAAGGAATGCACTGTTGCCTCCCAAATGATAACACACTGCCAGAAGCATGTTACTTTCTCATCTGTCTCCTTGTAGCTGTCAAAACTGCAATCCATTAATTAGTTTGTTCTTGTGAATTTTAGTTGTTCAGAAGACATGTAAATTTCAAAAGTAAGAGAGAGGTACACACACAGGCATATATACAGAAACCCGCCATTGTGTCAGTTGGGGTCTGGAAATCCTATGTGTCACTTATTACAGACAGCGTAAGTTTTGGCTATCACCACTATCAGTCTGAGTTAATGTAGCTAGTTTCACTGTGTGGCTTTTAATGAGACCAAGTTTCTTACTGGAGTAGAAATACACTGGCAAGTAAAGTACCAAAAAAGGGGGGGGGGATCAGCACAGTTCAGAAGGTGCAACGTGTGTGTGTGTGTGTGTGTGTGTGTGTGTGTGTGTGTGTGTGTGTGTGTGTGTGAGAGAGAGAGAGAGAGAGAGAGAGAGAGAGAGAGAGAGAGAGAGAGAGAGAGAGAGAGTAATGCCCTGACATGTATGGCTTAGGTAGCCCAATCTAATCATATCTTATAAGCTATGCAGGGTTGGCCTTCACTAGTAGCTGGATGGGAGGCCACCAAGGAAGACCGGGGACACTATGCAGAGGCAGACAATGGCAAACCACTTCCTAAGTGTCTCTTCCTTGAAACTCCATGAGGGATTGCCATAAGTCAACTGCATCTTGACAGAACTTTCCTCCATCTTGTACTTAAAAAGAATTCAGCTGATTTTAATTTATCTCAAGTCCATTAAACTATATCATATCTGAAATAACTTTGATCTATTACCATTTGAGGAGTCCCATGGTGCAGGGTGAAAAACTGCAGTATTGCAAAGTTCTGCTTACAACCTGCGTTTGATCATGACGGAAGTCAGTTTCAGGTAGCCAGTTCAAGATTAACTTAGCCTCCCATCCTTCCTAGGTCAGTAAAATGAGTATCCAGTTTGCAATTGACACTGTTAGAATTTAACAGACTTTGTGAATTTGAGACAAAAATTCTTCACAGGTTATATGCAAGAGATTCAAGAGTTAATGGAACAGATGAATGCTGCTTTTTCTATAGAAAAATAACTGAATGACAGATATGTGCTGTCTCCCCACCACGCACTGTTGGTATGTAGACCCATAGCAAGAAAGGGGGGCAGTTTCTACAAAGCCCTACCAGTCATATCTTGGTATCATAGACAGTTCAGACTAAGATGGATGCCATTGTAATTCTGGGACTTTGATAATTAGACAGGTTTACCTGATACATGCTTTCTTCCTCCCAATCAAGTATGCATAGCAGTAGACAGTGCCTTTCCTGAAGGCTTAGCAGCCCCAAACTCAATAACAACAATGCAGTCTTGAGTAGGCACATCTGTTCTTGATCCCACAGAGAACACATAAATGGTCCACACCCTGACTCAATCAGTTCACCTAATTCCTTTTTCTTCCTAACACTAATTTTATTCTAAGCCTCCTATCCAATTATGAGAGAATCATCCAACCTTCCAGCATTCTTTTATTATGTCAGTCCAAGCTCATCCTGACTTAGAATGCCCAGACATTAATTTCCTCAATACAGCACCAATCTCTTCGGGAGTTGGGTGCTCAAGGTTTTAACCCAATCATTTCTTTTTCCACAGCATTGTTCCTGCCAGGGAACAGAACTTTGCTTTATTTCTGGAAAGTAGCCCCTCTTATCATTGTCAGAGTGCTAACTTTTCCTGTAACTAGATAAACGATGGCCCCTTATCCTTTGGATTTGGTGTCGCCTTTAGTTCTAGGTCTGTTGTGTCCAACATCATCCTTCCCCTAGAAAACAGCTCTGGTACTGGATTTCATTTCCTTGGACCTTCTTCCAGACTGGTAAATATCGCCCTTCCCTTAACACCCCCTTCTATTGCCAACTATCTTTCACCTCTCTCTAAATCTCAGGTTCCTTGAAACTCTATGTGTGTTTGTTCTGCTGAATCACATGTGTATCTTTATTATTTTTGGCTTTTTAATAACATTGTAAAACCTTTTCCTTAAATGCTGGTTCCTTGTGGATTTCTGAGGGAAAAGACCTCTGTAAAACGTAGGTGGAGAAATCCCAGCCCAGCCTTTCATCTTGCAAGGTCTGTTCATACTAACTCCCCAAACTGAAGGGGAACAGACAAAATCAGTTCTGGTAATGCCCCCCTCCCCAAATCAAATAGTTCAGCTTTAGATGGATTGTGCCCATATCAATTTGACTAAGCAGATTTGAAAAGTTTTTATAAACAAAATTAATAAACCACAAAAGAACAGCTCTTTGGGTTTTGTAATGTACTGGAATCTGAGGTTATATGTTGGGTTTTAAATAAAAGTTTAATAAATGTGTTCTTTTCACACCCTGACATTATTTTTCTTCCCCCTTTCTCAGTGTTGACCATTTGAACATTTTCTGGATACATAAGAACAGGGTGAGATAAATGGAGGAATGCTTGGTCTGAAACTGCACAGAATAGAAAACAAAATCTGAAAACAAATTACACTAGCTTTAGCTCTGGTCATGTCTGAAGGATGGTAAAAAGAAGATTACTCTTTTGGGACCTGTAGAGGAACACGTGGGCAAGAAAGGTCAATAAATAAAGGAGTCACAGAAGACCAAAGAGATGTTATCGGCCTCAGCAGTATTAGAGGAGATAGATGGCTAGAGGTTGTTCAGAAGCAACATTCATGGTGAAAATTATTATGCCAAAGATGTGTTGTGGAGATGAATAGGAACATCTTCAACAGCCTTCACCCATTTTTCTCGACAAAAGTGCAAAGGATCAAGAGGATTTATTTGTTTCTGCCTCTCTTCTTATATTACATGGAGCTATATTGTTGTTGACACCTCGGTTGCTGCTATATTGCTTCCAGCAATGTCTTTATGTTCCTTCCATATGGTTAGCTAGTAACACTGCTCACACAGGATGTTGCACTACCATTGAGCTATAGCGATGATATGCAACTGGATTTTTTCACATGGACAAGACAATCCAGTTGCAAATAATTGTTATATCACAATATCCAATGATGTGAGTGTGGTTGCCTCCCAGTAATTTCTAGCTATATATGGAACCATATTGTGTCTTACTTACCAGGGTAGAAGGTATACACATGTATTACTGGGAGCAGAGCAGGAAAAACTGCAGTAGCACCAAAACACACAGCTCCAATTAGCATGTAAACAGACAGTAAGACTTAGCCAAATCATGAATTCCACAAAGTATCTTGCTGCCAAATGCTATGTTTTCCCCTTTAAATTTCACATATTTTTCTCTCTGGTTCTAGAAATACTTTCCATTCATTTTTCTGCTATTGCTTTCCCAAGGACTTTAGCCATAGTTTTTTTTTATCCGTTTCTGAGCCAGCTTCTCTTGAGTGTGCCATCATGTTTAAACAGTCTTTAGTTCTCTGTCTCACCAGACATCTGAACCTTATCCATATCCCATGTATTTTCCCAACCTCCACTTCAGCCATTTTCTCCTCCCCATTCTCCTTTTCAAATGGATCTAATTTTTTTTATTTTTGTCATATTGAGTTAGTGATGTAACATTAAGGCAGAGATATAAAGAACCAGGAGCAATTGGATCAGCTTTGTCAATTTCACATAAAACTTGCAATGTGACCTTAGAGCATAGAGTGATTTTGAAGTAGGGACGATTGCAGCAATAGTATGCTCATATGCTGGGGCAATTGAAAAGAGCACTAGGAGTAATTATTGCTTATATGAGACTGGTGTGTTTCTGCAGATCAGGTTTGGTTTGAAAACGTAGTTGTTTGTGCGGGGGGGGGGGGTACATGTTTCTGTTCCTTCAGGTAATGTTGCCTGCTCCAGGAATTGTTTTGGCTATCATTTTGGGTTGGTAGTTCTCAATAGTAAAAAGGAAGACTGAGGCATTTTTGAATCGCCACTTCAAAATGTAATTGTGCTGTAATGTTAAAGTCTCTGTGAAAAAGACAAAAAATGTGGGAGGGTTGTTCTTCTGAGTCACAAATAACATCCCACCACCATCAGGAATAATACATTTGCAGCAGCAGCACATGGATTAAATGAAACAGACGAGACAAGGGTGAAAAAAAACCAAAATGAGGGGGAAGTTGGTGTGCAGAGTGATTTCACAGAAAACGTTTCCAAGGCACAAGGTCTGACCACTGGGAAACTCTGTAGTAAGTTGTGCCTGTGAGAAAAGGCCAATCACTGATGTCACTGGAAGAGACAGTTCAGATGCAACACACCTTTGAAAACCAGATGCAGTATACACACAGTAGGGAAGTGGTAGGATCCCAGCAGAGGGGCAAGGAATAGCATGCTTTAATGAGACTGCAAGCCCATTACCATGACATGATTCGCTTATGTCATTTCAGAAATAATTTAGGTTTTTTTTCTTTTACGAGTCATGAAATTCTGTTTATGAGCTGGATTTGCATGGTAGAGTAAGGGCAATATTACAAGTTTATATGCAGCCCAATGAAATGATTTTTGTGCCCTGTGGAGGTTGCTGACTTCATGCCCTAATTGTTCAAGTTCAGAAATATCTGGCTGATCACAGTTGAAAACAAGGCACTGGATGAGCTGAAATCTTGGATTGATCCAACAGGGCGCTTCTCATCATTGCTGAAGCACCAGATGAAAAGTTTTCAGGATTCTTCTTGAATTGATTGAACTGGCTTTAAAAATTGATGAAGCTTTGCTATCACAGCGTATCTGAGAACACCACTCATCTAGTGGTTCAAAATAGTCTTCTGAAAAGCACCTTAACATTTATTAATTGAGAATTTATATCCATTGGTTATTGTACCCATGTTCTCTTGCAAAGTAGCTAACTTTTTTCCCTACTTTCTTCTTAGATAATATAAACCCAGCCTGACCAAGTATACTATGATGTACATTTCCCATGACTCCTTAATTATGAAGTCCTTTAGGAGGCCATTTGGCTGTGAATACTTCATCTCTCCTGGATTGAAATTCATACCTTTACCCAGACATTTTAAAGTTATGACCTTCAGCTATAAGAGCAATTTACTTAGTTCATTCCATATGATTTTGTGTGATTTGCAAATCTAATTTTTATCTCCATGTCTAGCATTTGAAAAATCATTTGCTTCCATATTAATTTAACATTATCTTTTACCCATTAAAGGAAGCTTATAGTGACCTTTAAATTCACTTACAAATTAGAACCCATTGGCTAATTTGGGCCAATTGGCCTCAGTTACACATTCAGTGACAAACCATTATTCCTGGCCCAGTTCTCTAATTGGCCAGAGTGCTCTTTCCTATCAAATATACTCACTGTCAGAGTTGCTTGCTAGCCTCTTGCAGACTTCCTGGATATTGTCCAGGTCATTAAAGCTACATCTTTGGTTCAGTTTTCATTTATGTGAGCCAAATCCCTCCTTGTTCTTAATTAATTAAAGCATGCAGAATTTTGGAACAGAACATTCTGCAGGTGAAATTCTTAAAATAATATATATATGAAAATGAAAGGATATGAAAAGGAAAGAAAGAAAGAAAGAAAGAAAGAAAGAAAGAAAGAAAGAAAGAAAGAAAGAAAGAAAGAAAGAAAGAAAGAAAGAGAATCATTTAACCAAAGGGTACATTTTGATACACTAAGAAGTTTTACTTCATGAAGCAATTTTTCCCAGTGCAGCAAAAAGTCCTTTTATTATGGTGGTTTTAAAAAAAAAACCCCAATAACCTTTGCATATGTTTAAGAACAGGAGGAAAAAAACCAGCCCTGTACTTTAACACATTCTGACTGCAGAAAAATAGGTTCTCAGTGGATAAGCCAACTGTGCATTAAGTAATACGATGTAAAATAATTTGGTTTCTATGAACAATATAAGCTTAGTTTGCATGAGGTCCTGGATTCAAGCCCTGCATGGGCTAACTAAAAGAAATTGTTGGAAGGGACTCCAAACACAGATGAGATTTAGTTCTGTCACATTCAGTCACTAGAGGTAGGCCACTCATGCTGACTGGATGCTCCAGACTTCAATCATTTGGCTTAGCACCATTCCCCAAGGCTATCCTTTTGCTGGAGTCATAGAGGCATTTACTACTGCTATTCATTTCAGCAACCTTTGTTCTTTATCTTATCTTACTGTCCATATAGCTTGAATGTTTTACTATACACCAGCAAAGATAAATGGAACTGTAAACCAGCAGGGGCAGTATAAGCTTGTACTCCCTTTCTTGCTGGAGCACAACTGTTGAGATACTGGAGGACCCTCTCAGCCCCCTTCCCATGTAAATTGTTCCTTAAGAGCCAGCATGGTGTAGACCAGGGGTAGGGAACCTGCGGCTCTCCAGATGTTCAGGAACTACAATTCCCATCAGCCTCTGTCAGCATGGCCAATTGGCCATGTAGTTCCCTTGTAGTTCCTGAACATCTGGAGAGGCGCAGGTTCCCTACCCCTGGTGTAGACTCTAATTTGGAGAATCAGGTTTTATTCCTCACTCTTCCACACAAAGTCTGCTGGGTGACCTTGGGCTAATCACAGCTTTCTTGGAACTCTCTCAGCCCCATCTATCTCACAAGGTGCCTATTGTGAGGGGGAAGGTGATTGTAAGATGCTTGGAAACTCCCTTTGGTTAAAAAAAGCTGGGTATGAAAAAACCAACTCTTCTTCTAATATTAGTCATGGGGTAGTCATAGATACCTGTGGTGGTTTCCTGGGACAAGATGCCATCCTAAAGGACTTTCTATCACAATTCTTTGCATTCCCCACTCCACTGGTGAATTTAAGCAAGGTTTTGAAAAAAGCGTTCTGGTGATAGAATCTGGACTTACACATAAAACAAGCCTACATCAATTGTTAGGGTTGCCAGCTTTGGGCTGGGAAATACCTGGAGATTTTGGGAGGTCAAGCAGGGGGATGGTGAGGTCTGAGGATAAGAGTGACACGAGTTGACAGCGTAGGCGCAACTGAGCATATACAGAATGCGGCAATAACCACTGGAGCCAGGGAGTTCACGCAAAGAAAGAATGTATTGGCATTGATACAATATATACAGTTTAAACGGACAGAGCCTTCGGCTTAGGTCCTGTCCCCAGCAAGGAACACGCTTAACTGAGTTAGCTTACTTATATACACTATAATACATTAATTAGCCTATGGCTAGTACAGTCAAAGGTCACATGACTCTTATATATAGCTGATGCAATCATGCTTAGTCATTCCCTTTGGCTGACTGCTAACAGGTGAATGCTGTTAGTCCTTCAGCAGTCCATTAAGGCAATCAAGGGTTTTGCCATGCAGCTGTTATACCTTCAGCTCCTGACAAAGAGAGACCTCAGCAAGGTGTAATGCCATACAGTCTACCTTTCAAAGCAGCCATTTTCTCCAGAGGATCTCTGTCATCTGGAGACAAATTGCAAATCTGGAAGATCTCCAGCCACCATTTGGGCAAAGTAAACCACCAGGGATAAGATGGTTTAATTTTCATCTGCACTGGGCTTAGTGGACTATAGATACAAAACAGATGTGAATAGGGATTTGAAAGCAAGTCAGATAAATGGGGTTGTTCCTTGAGGTGAAGCTGACTTTAGTTGGCTTCCTGAGCCCTTTTGGCCCAGGGATGCCCCAATTTGCTGGCGCAGACTCATGCCAGCAAAAAGGTAAGTGTAGCCCATTGTGCTGCACCGGGAGATTTTACAGAGGGTGGGGGAGCATCACTTTTGCCTGTGTGCTAAGATTGCAAGATATACTTATTGGTGATATCATCCCAAAAAGGGCATACACAATATTGACAAGTTCATGGATTTAGGGAGATGGGAAAGCAAATCTAAAGTGATTTCATAGTGGATAGAGCTGCAATGAACACTGTCAGAGATCAGAACTAAAAAGGTCACAGTGCAGCAAGCCTGATTAGAAGCTGTGCAGCTGCAACCTCCCCAACTGCACTGCAACTACCCCCCCTCACTGATCTGCCCACTAGTCAGATGACCATTTCAGCACTGTCTCAGGGCTTGTTCTCTTTCTCTCATCCAACTTCTACATTCTGAAGTGTTATGTGATCAACCTTTTGTTTTCATGTGCAGCATTTTGCTTACATTATGCTCCATTTAAAATCTGAAAAATGTTCCGTGGCCTTGGATGTCAAAGTCAGAGACCCTACAAGTAATTTGCCTCTTGGACTTGTCAGCATCTGGTTGCACTTTTTGCTTTTATCCCACTTTAATCAAGCTTCCTATTTCATCAAGAAAGGATGACCTAATTTGAGCAAATCTTGCTCACTTCTTAGTTCTGATCTCTGACAGTGTTCATTGCAGCTCTATCCACTATGAAATCACTTTAGATTTGCTTTCCCATCTCCCTAAATCCATGAACTTGGCAATATGGTATACGCCCTTTTTGGGATGATATCACCAAGAAGTATATCTTGCAATCTTGGCACACAGGCAAAACTGTCAGCTTTCACTGACTCATACCTATGTTGTAAATATAAATTAGTTTGAAAGGAAATGAAGTGTTAATTGAAGGTGTATGTAATTGTCTTTATAAATGTGTTCTTGTAGGCCTTTCTTCATCCTGGAAACTCAAAGGAAGCTCTCTAAAAACTTAAAAATAGATTCACTGTATAATGTATAGATAAACTCACCATAATTGACTGTTAACAGAATTTTCTGGGGAAATCATGATCATAACACATGTGGAAAAGGGTCTTCAGCCATTTCCCCTGTGCAACTGGGAGAGATGGAACTCATTATATACATGTGTGATATAAATTCCTCATTGTGGTCATAAGGACTTTCTATTGCATTCTAAACAGGCCCAAAGGTAGGTGAACCAATGGTCCAACCATTGTTCATGTGCCTTCTGTAGGGACTAGGGTTCCCATACTTTGAACCACATCCCAAGGGGGAGGAGCAAATCCACCATTGGGAGCAGCGTGCCACTGCACTTGTGGATTTGATCCCTTTGGGGAGGCTTGAAAAGTCAAAATGCCTCCCCGCTGCTTGGCATTGGAGCATGCTGGAATGCCACACTGAATACTGCACCAGTGTTCCAGGGCATGACTGGGGGACTTTCGTCAGATCCCGTCCAGGTTTTGCTGACATTTCACCATTTCACCAGCAGCCTGTATGTCAGTCTGTTGGGATGCACAGAAGTTTCTTGGCAGTGGGGAGGCTTTTTGACTTTTCAAGCCTCCCCACACTGCCAGGAAGCCTCTTTGGGGGTGGCAACCAAGTGCAGCCACTGCGTCGTGACCGGGACCCCTGCTCATGGATCAGGCTGCCCGTCAGGGGTGGAGGATTCTGTTTTGAGGACCTCCTCTAGTGCCATTTAGCCAGCTGGTTGGGGGACTTACCAGCAGCAAACTGAGGTTTAGTTTCTGACACTGGTGACTTGATGATGTCACTTTCACCTGAAGGTTTTTAAAGGACTGAAACATTTATTCCCCACTGACATTTGACTTTTTCATTTTGAAAGTCAGCTATTAGGAAGCAAATACATTGCTTGTGATATGTCCTGGAACAAAATGTAGGTACATACTGAATTATATGTTCCATTAACTTCCCCACAGTATTCTTATGAAGTGTGTTGTGTATCTAAGTGCAATGTGAATAATATGCTTCTGTTACAAATGGCTAGTAAACTTTTAAATGTTTTACAGCCGTATCCAAAGCCTGAAGTGGTGGCGGGATGATGGCATCCTTGCCCTCTCCTCTTGCGGGGGTGCTCCTTACACCAGTAGAGTAGGCAAAGATACTGCTGTAAGCCTGCACCACATCCGAGCAGCGATTCCACCCCTCCTTTGGATTGGGTCATAAAATGGCATATTATTTCAGTTATGTCCCCCTCTCCCACAGGAACAAAGAACCATCCAGGATGCATCATAATGTTTGCATCAGTGTTAGGGTTACAGAAGAATATGGCTAAACCTGCTTACTAGTCAGTGTACAACTTTGTTATCAAATAACTCTCAATCACTCACCAACAACTTCGCTCAAAATTACTGAACATGTTTTCACTACCATAAAATTGGCTAGGGTTATATTTCTGGTTTCCAAGAAAGCTTTTGACAGCCAAGTATGATACTTTATGTAAGAAGTTGTCAGAATACTGTGTATCACCTAAAGTTGTCACTTGGCTTCGGTAAGAACTGTCAAATTGCCAGCAAAATGTGATTACTGGTAGCACTAAATCTTTTCAACTTGTTTCTGTGGGGATTTATCAGATGTAGACCTTGTTCTGTTTGGGGTCTTGTTTGTTTATCGCACATATAGATGATCAACCATGTATATATGTGCTCAGAAAATGAAATGATCGCATATGTAGAAAACTTACATACACCACTACTCACAGCTCATCGGATCAATAAGCACCATTGACTTAATCCACTTATTTATTTGATATTTCTTCTGCCCAAGGTGATATATGTGGCCATCCTTTCTGTTTTATCCTCACATTAAGCCTGCATGATTGTTTATATTGGAAGTGACTAGCCCAGAATGGCCCTGTCACCTTAAGTGAGATTTGAACCTGTTTCCTTTGCATTATAAAGATTGGCAGTTATCATCTCACTAAAAGTGTCTACTGATTTTCCTGACTAAAAGCAGAACATTCTGCTAAAAAAACATGAAACACCTCTAGGTTTGGGATTATTAGTGAAGGTTAGAAAATAAAATGTTTGATATTATAATGCACCTGAGTAGATCTACTGGGTGCTGTCAATTGGACCACTGTATGAAGTTCTGGTTCCTGTAACTCAAAAAGGGCATTGAAGATCTGGAAAAATTCCAGAAAAGTTAGGAGGATGGAGGACCTTCTCTGTGAGGAAAGGCTGGAGAGTCTGGGACTTTTCAGTTTAGAAAAGACACAACTAAACGGAGATTTGATAGAGGTTTATAAAACTATGCATGGGATGGAGACAGTTGATGAAAACCTTTTTCTCCTTCTTTCAAAAAATACTAGAACTCAAGGGCATCCAATGAAACTGATAGGCAGTAGATTCAGGATAAACCAACAGAAATGCTTCTTTATATGACTGATTAAATATGGAATTCACTGTCAGAAGATTTAGTTATGGCCACAGGCATAGACAGCTTTAAGAGAGGTTCATGGAGGATAGGTCTATCAGTGACCACTAGCCATGTAGCCTAAAGGGAACCTCCACATGCAGAGTCAGCAAATCTCTGAATCCCATTGCAAGGAGGCAACATCAGAGGAAGGCCTCAGCATCTATGCCCTGTTGCAAGCTCTCCAGAGTAACTGGTTGGCCACTGCGTGAGAATGCTGGACTAGATGGAACTGATTAGTCTGATACAGTGGAGCTATTCTTATGTTCTTAGGTTGCCCTATGAGTCTTCTATCAAAGTACCAAGAAAGCCCCCCTCCCTTTGCCTTTTACTCACAGGAATTAAGGGCTGAAAGCTGGTAGTACTTCTGGGATTGCTTAGCTATCCCTACAGTGGTCACTGAGAGGGCATTCATTTCTTAAAACTACAGGCACTGCTATATTATTGAGAGGTTTAAACCCTAATGTTTGTTTTATATTTCAGATTTTTGTGCAAATATGACCTTTTTTCAAGTTTGCAGAAAGAGCTGTCTTATGCTTTCATAGCCCCAGTCTTCAAATTTAAGTATCCACAACTTTTGCCATGCTGAGAATTAGGTATACTGACAAGCAGGGATCCTGCAAGGACTCCCCTCATTTCCCCTTCCCCCATTATTTCCTCTTTTCCTTCCCTGAAAGTTCTCCTAGCTTCTTCCCCTTTTCTGCTTTCTTCCGTCACTCTCACCCCCCCCCCCAGCCAACCTGTCTTTATCTGCCCCTCGCCTCAGGTCTTCAGCTTTTCCTTTTTCAATCCTCCTGGCAGCCTCTATCCAGGTAAACTCTGGCCACGTTCATGTGCTAGTTGCTGGGCCATGCCCAGTTGACAGTAAGAAACTTACAAGGACATGCCCGGGCACCTCATTTTCCCTTGTATTACCTTCCCCAAGCTATTTCCTCTTTTTCTTATTTTCTCAGCATACAAAAAATATATAATTTCACACCACCACTTCATCAATACAAAACAAAAATATGAAATGTGGAAAAAACACACAAAAATAAAGTATCATACAATAACTACTCAACCTGTTATAACCAACTAAACTACATACCATAACACCAAATAATAACTTCCCGCTATGTCATTATTGAATTCTAATTCATTTAGGTTCATGCATCTATTTAAAATGAAAGAATTTATCAGTTACACACTATATCATTTCTAATAAAAGCTGCCTTGAGTCTTCCAGAAAAAGGCAGGGTATAAGTGTAATGTAATAAATAAATAAATAATATTCTATTTCAATTTGCTGTTTTCTTTTAAATCTCAAATCCTGCAGTTATTTCTCTTCTGCCATATTTTTTCAATAGATAGTCTGTAAAAGGTTTCCAGTTTTTTGCAAACTTCTCTGCATTACTGTCCTTTAATAAAGTTGTTAATTTTGCATTCGTCCCAATAGAAAAACTTCATGTTTTTTCACCATTGTTATTTTCAATGGTGTATGTCTTTGAGTATCTTGTCCTAAAAAGATTTAGCCTCTGTACATAACCACCACATATGAAAAAAGTATCCTTCATGTTTTTTGGCATTTTCAATATCTATTTGATATACTTTATACATTTTTGCCAGTTTTTTTGGCATCAGTTACCATGTATACATCATTTTATAATAATTTTCTTTTAGATTATAGCATGCTGTAAACTTCAGATCACTTTTCCATGGTCTCACTCACTGCTCTGTGTTTATATTTCTGCCAATATTTCTGGCCCATTTTATCATTACCGACTTCAGATCTTTATTTTTACTGTGCCATTTTCAAGAAGTTAGCCATGCCACAGTGCCACAGAATCAAGCAAACTTGCTTTCGCCCATACACTTTTTTAGAACTTAACTTCTACCTTTTTATATATATTTCCCCCTTTCACTTTCAGAGTTGAGGGCATATATATTTCTTCCTTTTACTGTCAGGGTTCAGAACAGTATCCAAGAATCTCCCCACCCCCCACCCCATTTTGTCCTCACAGCAAATGCTGGAAGTTAGATTTGACTAAGAGAGACTGACTCAAGGTCAACCAGTGAACGTCATGGCTAAGTGAAGACTTGAACCCAGTTTTCCAAGGCTCTGCTCCAATACTATCACATGATACTGTCTCTGGCTAAATTATCTCAATTTTTTCTCAGGTCTGTTTGACCATGAACGAAAGAAATATACTTCTGTGTGTTTTAAATAAAAGATGAGACTGGTGTAATCACAGGACCCTGTATTGTCCTATGTCTTAATGTGGCCTCACACAAAATTAACACACTGATTGAAAATAGGCTCATGTTTTTCATTTAAATTGTTCTTATATGAAGTGAAAAATTACCTCTGCACATTGGGTTCTCCCTGGAGGATACCACCTTATTTACCATCAGCTGAAGTTAAGAAATGGCTATTCAGGGAAGAGGGCTTTCTCTGTTTTCTTTATTGCTTCAAGAATTGTAATGATTACTTAACATTCTTCTTCTTTTTATTTATCTGTTTTCCCATTTTAACAAATAGATCAGATGGTAATTACCAGTTATGCATTCATAGAAAACCATGGCTACATGTGTGATAACAGCACAATTTGATATTTATGAAGTGCCACTTTCCTATAAATCCAGAAATGTAGTTAATTATCACTGGGACTGTTTATTAAGACTTGGAAGCAGAAAAATAATGAATGGGCACATCATTTAGTCATTAAAATAAGATTATTCATCTCATTCAGAAGTTACCCTTCTCTGTAATTTCAAAAGTAGTTCCTCTTGCACTGTGAATTTTGAAGGTCAATCATAACAAACCACTATATCCATATCAATTTACGATATATTCCACCTCGAATTGCCAGCTTTTTTCTTCCAAGATTCTTATGCCTTTTAGTAAAAGGCTTTTACAGGGACATATGAAGAAATAAAGCATTTCTTGTTTGAGGTTCTTACAAACAGCAGTAGAAAAGAACAAGTCCAGTAGCATTTTAAAGGTGGACATTTTCTACATTTTATAACATGATTCTGAGTAGTAGAGGTGGAAGAAACTGACTTACTGATTTCAGTAAGTTATTTGACAAGGTCCCCCATGACATTCTTACAAGCAAGCTAATAAAATGTGGGTTACACAATGCTACTGTTAGGTGGATATGTAATTGGTTGACTTAACAATCCCAAAGCCAAAATTGGTTGACTGACCAAGCACCCCATTGGGTGCTCACCAATGGCTCATCTTCATCTTGGAGAGAAGGGGCGAGTGGAGTGCTGCAGGGTACTGCCCTGAGCCCAGTGCTATTCAATATTTTTATCAATGACTTGGATGATGGAATAGAGGGCAAGCTAATCAAATTTACAGATGACACCAAATTAGGAGGGGTAGCTAATACCCCAGAGAACAGAGTCAGAATTTTAAATGACCTGGCTTATTAGAGAGCTTGGTCAAAACTAACAAAATGAACTTCAACAGAGACACTTCAGCAGAAAAAAAATGAAATGCACAGATATATGATGGGGGACACCTGGCTTGACAACAGTGTGTGTGAAAGTGATCTGCAAGTCTTAGTAGAGATTGTCTATCTGAGGAGAACATAGGCAATTGGCAATGTGAGCTGATATGTCATCTGGAAGAGAGAACCCTAAGGGATCGAACAGGCTGTTGACCATGGACAAGATACCTTGTCTTGTGAATTCCTTGTTGGCCTAGTGCACAGCGGAAGGACTAGGTGCCAACTCACCCTTGCTAGAACAGGAGGTAACTGCTTGCAGTATAAGAAAAAGAAACACTCAGACAGTAGATTTAGTTCCAACAGGAATACTTTATCTCTTGTTTCTCAAAGGAACAAAAATAACAATAACTATCCACTCTCTACTCTGACAACAATCCTGAGCCTTGAACCTGAAGGTTGAAGGAGAGGTGCCTAATTGAATTGGCTGCAGTCTTCTTTATATAGTTTTTTGTCCAGCAAATCATTGAAGCTAGATGATCTAATCATCCCTGGCCCTGTGACCTTTTCACTTCTGCTGACTGTTAAGCATGCCAATCACTGCAGACTCCAGACAGAGAGGTCTTGACCTTTACAATTCGGTTGACTGTTACAATTTGTGCCAATCACTGCAGACCCAGACAGAGAGGCTCCGACCTTCTTAATTCTGCTGACTGTTACGTACTTAATCCTGCAATTGAATAAGAGGCTCGACTTAGCACAATTCTGCTGACTGGTTACATTCCAGTCATTTCTAGACCAAAGCATGACCATCACCTTGCAATTTCTTAACATCCTAGACACCCCTTCTCATATCTGGTTGGAATGTTTGCTTCTCATTACATAATATTTACAAAACAAAATAATTACAAAACAAAAGTCCCATTCACATTATTTACACTCATTACATAGTTAGTATATTATTAAATAAGTAAGTAATGAGAGTTAATTTATTTCACTCACTTTGTACAGAGTCCTTGCCAAATTGTTTGCATCTGCTAAAACCCCAAAACCCAAACACCAAGTCATTATGTTTTTGTATTGGTAATGGCTTTGTTAAGATGTCTGCATTTATGTTTGCAGATGATTCACAGCACTGCAACTTAATCATATTTGACTGTATCCAGTTGTTTTACATTTTGGAATTTCACAGCTACATTTAGTACTCTAATTTTAAGGTTTTCTGCCTCTCTGCCATGGTATTATACATGTCTGTGAGGTCTTCAAAAACCGTTATAGAGTTGTCTAGCTACTACCCACTGGGTCTTTTAGCAACTGCATAACCCATTGTAGCTCATTGCATGCCCTCATTAAGAGCCGATACTCTGCCTCTCAGCAGTTGAAGTGGCAACCGTTGTTTTTTTGTTTCCCGAGATCTCCAACAAATCGGATGGCTGCCATATTGCATATAATAACCACTCCACTGACTTACATCCTGGAGTCCCTCTGGCATAAATGAGCTTCGTCCGTGATACACACCACTAAGTCCCTTTATTGTTTTGGTTAGAAAAGTCGTAAAACCATAGTTAGCAGTTCCCTTCAAGTAGCTTAATTACTCTTTTTTAGCCCCTGCCAGTCGATCTTTCTCAGTAGGTTTTAGCAACTGTTCTACTTAATAAACTCTACAGCCAAAAGCTATGTCTGGATCTTGTCCAGTTAGCAATGTGCAGCAGGCTGCCAATTAGAGGAACGCGATATAGGTCTTGCCTTTCAAATGCTTTGCTGTTATCTTGCTTACAAAAAATCAGCCACCATTGGGGTTTGTGCCCACTTTGGCATGCTTGCAGACCAGCTTTTGTATGACTTACCTATCTATCTTTTGTTTTGTGTCAGAAACACATCTAACTAACTTCAGATTTTACTGACTTGAATACTCCAGGTTATTGCTTTAGATACCCCAAGTCTTTCAGCTTAAAGTGTTTACTCAACTTGTAGTGTAAGAGTTGTTTGATTTGGTTGTCTGTTTTGCAACCACACAGAGATCATCAACATGAAATCATCAAAATGTGATACATTCATCACCAGTACCTCTGAGTATATATACAGGCACTCGCTACACTTTGGTCAAATTTCATTTCACATAATGCTGTGTTATGCACCTCGAATTCCCAAACATCTGGCTGACTGTTTCCAGCCATTGCATAAAGCTTTGTTGAGCTTATAAACTTTATCAACTTTGTTCATGCTCATAACCTGGTGCTTTAGCTTCATGTATATGGTCTCTGTACCAATCTGCATTTTAAATAGAAAGCTGTTTCAAAATCAAAGTGCCTCTCATTTTAAAGTCTCTTTGCTCAGCCAGAGCAATCCCACTAATTCCTCATGGATTCTGCCTTTGCAGTTGGGTGCGTTAAAAGTCCTGATCTATAACTGTCCAAACTTTGTTTGAGAGAAGCCTTATGTCGCTTAACTAATCTTGCTTTATATTTACCAAGAGTCCCCATCGGGCATAGGTTCTCACTTCTTCAGTATACCCATCTTGCACCTATGATGCGGAAGCTTATCGCAGTAGGTTTTATCCAACCAATGTTAATGTTAAACACTTTTAAAGTTCACCAAGGATTCAAACTCATTGTCCATAGTCCTGATTCCCATTTTTTCCTGTTCCCTCAGGTGGACATTTCAACATATATCATGGAAACCTTGTATTCCCCGTCCTCTAATTAGCCACACTCTCACTTCTTGTACCATAAACCTTTTGGTGGGTATGCCTTTTATTTGCTCTTTCTGATCTGCATTGGGTACATAGCTTATTTCTCCAGTTTGCTCCAAGCCCTCCTCACTCCCCTGAAGCTTCCTTTTCCTGATCACTATCACTGTCTCTTGTTGTTGCTTGCTGCCTCGGAGCAGATGTGTGACCTTGAACAGGGAGTGGGGGGTTGTGTGTTGTCACTAGGTACTGTGTCATGGCTTACTGAGTGGTAAGAACACTTCAGAGTTTTTTGATAGCACATGTTCCCCAACCTGGCAATATGCTTTTTCAAAGTTGGCCTCATGCATTGAGATAAGCAATTCCTTCCATGACCCAATGAAAATCTATAGCCTTTGGTACATTCTGCACATATCCTTACAAAACGCTAGTTCTCTGCCATTTCTTTTGTCCTTTTTTTTTTCGTTGCTGTTCCGGGAATGAGGGGCGTCTAGCAAAACTCCCAAATATTCTAAGGTTGTTTTGGTAGGAGAGGCCTCTTTGCCAAACATTCTGAAAAAATGGGGTGTTTCATTGGATACTTCGAACTCCACAACCTGCTTGTACATGTGTGGCAGCTAAGACAGCCTCTCCCAGAAATGGAATGGAACCTTGGCATCATTTATCATTGCAATCCCGCATTGTTTGGGAAGAATGCCTAGTCTCCTCTCAGCCACTGGCATTTTCAGCCGGGTTGAACAGGCAGTTTGTTCTCCTGTGGCTATTACCTTTCTGTGTCAGCCATGTTTGGAATTTGTTCCCCATGGAACTCACCGCTTCTCTGTCAGATTGCAGGCCAAAGCTTTCACCTTGTGAGGGAACCTCCGTTCAATCATTGGAGACTCCATTCCTTAAACCTTGTAAAAGGCTTCATCCCTTAGATTTCAACAACAAGCAAGTAAGAATATCTGCTATAATCATCAATCAGCAGAAATATATATCGTTACTTGCCTGGCTTGATTGGAAAGGACCAGCTAAAGATCTGCATGGACTAGTTCAAATGGTCTTCTTCCATTTGTCTGTAGCTCTTTTGGGGAGTTGGATAGGATTTTCACCTTAACCCCACTACAGACTGAACAGTCTAGGAATGCTTTGTGTTGCTTTACACTCAAATCGTACATACTTTCGCTTCAACTGTTTTTTTGATGGTGGCAAAACTTGCATGTCCCTAGGGACTATGTGAAGATAGTGTACACTGAAATCATCAAGCGCATGAAGGCTTTATTAGCTACAGACTTGAAACATTCATTACATTTTCATTTTGCCCCTTTATCAGCTTCATGAAAAGCATACATTTTATTCTAGAGATTGTACCTTTTGCACACTCTATGTGTCATTCTGCCATACTGTACAAATCCCTGTCTATCCAAATATAGTTTTGTCAGCACCCTTGTTCCAGCTAAACTTGGGACTGACTCAACAAACAAAAAAAATCCGTGTCCAAGGAGACACACAACTTACATTTTTTGCAACTTTTTTTACCTAGGCATGAGGTATGTAGGCAGTTCCTTGCAAGGCCGTAACAGCAGCTGGTGATCCCTCGGCCAAGCTGCCATGCTTCCCACTTGCCTTGGACTCACTCAGTCAATAGGTGATGAAGCATTTCACTTACATGCTCTGAGCAGCGCCAGAGTCCAAGAGCCAGATGGGTTGGTTTCTCTGGACATCGAGTTCTCCAGCAATGCCGTCAAGTGGTAAGCCTCCTTCTTTCCTCTTCCTACGCTGGCTGGCCCCTTTAGCTGGCCCCTTCTTCTCTACGCTTCTGTGGGCATTCCTCGGAGAAGATGATTAGTAGAGCCACAACTTGGAAAACAAGCGTAACTGCATATGCACCTTGGACAGTTCAGGGAGAAGCTGCTCTCCACTTTGCCTCTGGAAACAGCAGGCTTCTCTCTGGCTGTGGCTTCAAGGCAAAAGAGCTTCTCTTTGTTTCCTGGATGGGCTCCAGAAGCCGTTGCCAGTCTACATAGTCTAGAGGTCAAAATCGTCTTCCTTTTATGCTCTGCATACTATAGACAAAAATTGTCCCAGCTGTCATCTAGGAGAAGATAGTACAATATAAGGTCCCCTATGCTGTTCCCAGTGCGAAAGTCATGCCTCTGTCTTCCAGCTTTCGACGTAATGAGTGTAATACGCCGCAGCTGTTGGACATGGTTAGCCACATTTTCAATTCTCCTTTCAGCTTCAAATTGTATAAGCGCTTCTGGTCAAGATTACCTTGGAACCAAAGTAGCCCGCGTCTGGTTACAGGGTCATTCTAACACCTTCCAGCAGTCCAGAAGCCTCAGCTCAGCAGCCCGTTAGATAGATGAGCTGGGGAGTTTTCCACGTTTAACATTATGGACCTTGGCTGGCATGGCTCTGGCATCTGCCCTCTGCTCTGCTGCTGTGCGCCTGGAGTTCCGTTGGTGGGTCTCGAGCTACAAGCTCCATAGAAATCTTCAATGCATTATGTAAGAAAGCTCTGCATTTTCACACTCCATGCTGAGTAGTTCCTGCTGGTCAGTCAGCCCGTTCCAAAGGCAGCTGAAGCCTGCACATGGTGGATGTCATCGGTGTCCACACTGCCTCGACACTCTCTCTAGCTTCGAGTGGTTGTGGATACTGGGCCCATAACCAGAATTGTTGGCCTGAAGTGCACAGCTGGAAGGATCTTCAGGTGCCAACTCACCCTTTTGCTAGAACAGGGAGGTAACTGCTTGCGAGGTAGTATAAGAAAAAAAAACACTCAGACCAGTAGATTTAGTTCCAACAGGAATACTTTATCTCTTGTTTCTCAAAGGAACAAAAATAACAATAACTATCCACTCTCTACTCTGACAACAATCTGAGCCCGAACCTGAAGGTAGCGGAGAGGTACCTTCGAGTGGGTGCATGCAGTCTTCTTATATAGTTTTGTCCGTTAAAATCATTAGCCTAGATGATCTAACTATCCTGGCCTGTGACCTACTTTCACTTCTGCTGACTGTTACATACTTAATCACTGTAATTGACCCAGACAGAGAGGTCTTCGAATTTTACAATGGTCTGCTTTGACTTCAATTGTTACATGCCAATCACTGCAGACCCAGACAGAGAGGCTCCGACCTTTACAATTCTGCTGACTTTTACATTCCAGTCATTCTAGACCAGCATATGACCACCTTGCAATTTTCAATATCCTGACATTCCTTTCCCTGGGTTGGTACCTGAAAGGGATCCTTGTGACATCCCAATTCAACCCAAGGCTGCATTAGATGAAAGGCATGCTGACACCCAGGTCCAGGTCCTTCATACTTTTGGTACAGTCTTCCAGATCAAATGCCTCCAGTACTCATCTACTGTTGGATATTATCTTGTGCAACTTGAGTTTGGCCACTGCTAGCATCTGCTGTGCCCTTTTTAGTAGGTTGATGGCCTCTTCCAAAGTAGACACAGACTTTAGCCTGTTGTCTATGTCAAAGTCTCTTTCCACAAACCACCTTGCATCTGGGCCAAATGACTTTTCTCATGTCTTGGCAATCAGGTGTAGCCCATACTTGGCTATCATGGGGGATGATCCATTCCTGAAGAAGTGGACCCTCATGTGATACTCCTGGATGCATTGACTGTGCTTCTTGTCCCTGTACCACAAGAAGTGTAGGTAGTTGTGATGGTCTTTTCTGACAAGGAAAGAGTAGAACATCTGCTGGATATCTGCATGAAAACTATGCTTTCTTTCCTAAAGCAAATGAGAATGCTGAGGAGGTTGTTTGTGAGATCTGGCCCAGTGAGAAGGACTTTATTCAGTGAGAAACCTTGGATCTCTATGCTGGAATTGAAGAAAACTTTAATTTGTTCGGGTTTTCATGGGTGATACACACCAAAGAATGGGAGGTATCAGCATTCTTCATGCTCTCTCAAGGATAGTGCGAGTTCTGTATGCTTGTTCATTAGCTTCTTGTCCACAAACTTCACAAAATGGGCCTTCATCTCTGGCTTCATTGTCCTGCACAAGGTGTTGAGGTGAGGCTGAGTTAGTTTGTGGTTATTGGGTAGCTGCTGCTTAGGGGTGTGGAAAGGGAATGTTGTGACCCAACTGCCAGAATCATCTCTGTCACGTTTGCTTTCCATAAACCTCAAGAACTGTCTATCCTTCATGGACAGTGCGAGCGTGTTGTTCTCTTTGGTCATCTGGAGCAGTGATGCTCTCAAGACTGAGTCCTTTTCATGTAATCATGTGAAATGTTCTGAGCATGGTGCTGAGGGGGAGTCTTGGCCATTACTTAGAATGTTCATGGTAAAGATGGTCATCCTGCTGGGCATCTGCTGGTCTATACATATATTTCCCACTATGACCCAGCCCATTTCCAGATGGTGTTGAGCCATCAGGCATTACCAGAAGCACTACCATCACCTTCACAGTGGCAATCCACCCAGCTCACCCACATGTTTGCTCATTTGCTCTCCCACCCAGTCCACCCACTTTGGACAGGTAGGAGTGCAATGGGGGGGGGGGGGCTGGTGGTGCAAATTCAGTAACAGCCCTGAGCACCATTTTCTTCAGATACACTACTGCAACTATGTAAAACTGAAGGTGTGGGTTTGGGCCTAGTTATGGGGAGATGTCACAGCGATACCTACAGCACAGTTGATCTTTGGGGGTTTTCTACCACCAGCAAAGAATGCAGTTGCAAGGAGGGCAGGCAGCAGGATTTCCAACCTCTCATCTATTTCCTGAGCAATTTCCTACCCACTCCATCACAGGAGCAGACAGAAAACAAATTCATGATTCGGCCTTTGAAGGCTTTAATGGATTTAGCCTGTAGATACTTCCCTTCACAGCATTATTGCATTTATTGAACAAAGTACAGTTGGAATCCTATCTTGCATTGCAGCTATGGGGATGGGAAGGAAGGACATGAAGTTGAAGCCAACTGTGACAGGGAGCATTTTAGCATACACCACCTTTTCTTCTAGCACAAAATTACAGTATCCCAAGGATTAAGAACAAATCTTGAGTCAGCACAGGGCTTGACTCCTGACCTGACTAGGGGATCTTCCTGTTTTTTGCTCATTGTCCTTGCACTGTTCTATTGGCACAGAGGATTCCACTAGTATTAGATGGAATCCACGAGGTATGTTCTTTAGCCTTCAACCAGTGTAGGAGGGGTTCAGAGTGATCTTATCCCTGCTTGTAAGCTAATAGTTAGGGTACAGAACCACACTGTTAACATGGTGTGAGTTTTTATAACCATGGGTAAACACTTTTTTTCTTCAGGATTTATTGTTCTGTATCCTTAATCAATTTGTATTTCTTTTTTCTGAAAAATTGCCATTTGGTCATATGAAAATGTTTGTCTCTATGATGACATGCCAAGGTCCATGCATGGTAGGGATTTGCTTACTTGTTCTACTTTGCTGATTTCCCACTGAGATCCCTTTGCTCAGAATCATATGTTAATTCACTGAAATGCATGCAAATTTAAACATTTGCATTGCCAAGTGCTGAGGTTGAGCTACAAAGAATTAACTAGGAAGCAAGCATATCTGAATTGGATATTTTAAAGTCAGCTGGCAAGCCTTCCTCCCCAAACCTTCCAGTAACCGATGGAGTTATAGCAGAGCTAAGGTGACCACCAGATGTATCAGTGACTTTTCCTCCTGTCAGTGTATAAACAGGAAAACTGAAGTGAGCCAAGGAGAAAAATCAAAATCCCAGAATTAAAAACCTAGTGGAGAAATCCTGTGCATGTTAATTCTGGGAGCCAGTGTGGTGTAGTGGTTAAAAGTGGTAGTTCTAATCTGGAGAACTGGGCTTGATTCCTCACTCCTTCACATGAGCAGCAGACTCTAATCTGGTGAACCAGGTTTGCTGACCCACTCCTTCACATGAAGCTTGCTTGGTGACCTTGGACTAGTCACAGTTCTCTCAGAATAGGTAATCTCATCTATCTCCCAAGGTGTCTATTGTGGGGAGATGAAAAGAAAAAGTTTATAAGCTGCTTTGAGACTTTTGAGACTTATTTTTGAGAAAAGCAAGGTATAAATCCAAATTCCTCAACATTTCTTCTGACAAAAGCCCTGTTCAAAACAATAGTACCGTATATACTCGAGCATAAGCTGACTTTTTCAGCACATTTTTATGCTGAAAAATCCCCCCTCGGCTTACACTCGAGTATATACGTAATTACAAGATGGCACCCGGAGCTGGGGCTGCTGTGGGGATCCGGTAAGCATGTTGCTGTTTTTTTATAACTCACCAGAGGGCCGTAAAAACAAGCTGTAAGGACAGCCTGCATAACATTACAACTAGGTTGTGTGTGTGTGTTAAAAGAAACGAAGGCATTTCTCTCCTAAGGGTTATTGGTATGTTGCATTCTAGATGAATACCATTCTTCATACAGTAGTTTACTGCCAAATACTGATATTGCTGAAGACAAAGACTTTCTTTGGAGAAAAGTTTAGGCTGGCATGGCTATGAATCCCAGAATTATTCTACATTTGGAGGAAAACAGTGGTCCATTTGTGTTCCTAGAGTGCTGGAAAGCTGCTCATCCCTAATGCAAATTCTGTTAAGCAACTCTATCTTATCTTGCTCCCAAATCTTCTATTTTTAGCTGCTACTGAGTCAAGTTTGAAGGCTTTTACTCGAGTCAATAAGTTTCCCAGTTTTTTGTGGTAAAATTAGGTGCCTCAGCTTATATTCGGGTCAGCTTATACTTGAGTATATATACATACATACATAAGCCTTTATTGGCATAAACAGAAAAAGTTACATAAATCGGGAACAATTGCATGGATACATGATAGATAAAAGGCCCCACGGGGAGCACAACAAATACGTTCTACTGGGAACTTTCAGCTATCTCCGCAATGAAATTGGCAATCTCTTCACAAAGACCGGGGTCCGAGTTGTTTAACAATAGAGATAACCTAGTCAGATCAGGCAGCCCAGAGTGGAAGAAAAAATGTAGGTTGGTATATTTAGATCTGATGTTATCAAAATCCTGGTGCAATTCACAAGAGTTGGTGGAGTCAGGGTTTCTAACCATTAAGAAGTTTGCAACTGCATAACTAACGGTTATCTAAATTACTGAACCTACCCTTTAATGAGGGCAGAGGGCATAACGATTAAAACTTCTTAGCGCAATAGGTAAGAGGGCTCTCCTTAGCGGCGTGGGTTAGGTTAAGGTATGGAGAATTAATAAGGCCATCGATCTCTGTTTCAAATCAGGAATTAGAGGAGGTGTGTTGGGGAGCCAGGTTCGTTTGGCTGCTAGATGCAAATTTACCAAATTCTAGATCTAAAAGCCGATCTCTATGGAGCCTATTATGCAGACTTCTGAATAGGACATTAGGTAAGAGAAGTGTTTCCAATAGGCAGGCCGATGGAAATAATCTTTTTCTCTGATTAGAGAAAACCAGGGAGTTAGCCTAAGTTGTCCTGTAAGTCAATATATGAGACAGAAGGGAGGCGTTCGGATGGTCAGGTAGTGAAAGAGTGGAACCAAAATCTAAAGGCTCTAAGCCAAGCTCTATGTTCCAGGTGTTTTGCCCCAGTACACCAGGGGAGCTGCGTAAAGGGGCGCATGTTTGGAACTCCCATTATTTGGTGGAAAAAAAAAACTTTTAGGATTGGGGGACATTCCAGAGCTTGGTTCCACTGCTTGGATCCAGATGGGAGGACCCCATAGAGTGGATTGGGATTCCAACCTTTGCATTGAAGATCCTTGCTTAATGCAGGCGGAACAAATAGAGTGCCCTCTGCTATGAAAGAATCAAAGGATTCCAGAGATACTAGGGGAGGACAGAGTGGCCAGCTGCCTTTTTGGTACAAAAGGACCAGGAAAAGATTGTGTGAAAAGGTGATGCCAAGGTATTTAAAACAATAGAAACTTGCTCAGAGAGAAGAAGAACACATTGTTTGGATTTCCCAGAAATATTTTTTGCGGGATCTAGCAAAAACCATGATTTTGGTTTTCTGATAGTTAATTGTTAATTTGTTGGTGTTGCAGTACTCAGAGAATTGTTTCATGAGCCGCTTTAGACCCACCCTGGAACGTGATAGCAGAACAGAGTCATCTGCGTAAAGCAGGGTTGATAAAAAATGTGAGAGGAAAAGCTTGGGGCGTGGAAGTTGGGACCTGTCAGGGGAGTGAGGGAAGGTCACTCAAATAAAGATGAAAGTGTAGAGGGGCCAAACATGCATCCCTGTTTTAACTCCTTTATTAGCCTCTCTCTATGGGGTCAGTAAGAAGGCCTTCCTGAGAGCACTTGATATGACAACTGGTGCCCGAATAGATTTGCCTTATGAGGAAGAGCAGTCTGTCCTCAATACCAAGAGCAGCAAGCTTGGCCCAGAGAAGTCCTCTGGGAACTGTGTCAAAAGCTGCCTTCAAATCAATGAAGGCAGCATAGAGTTTGCAATGTGGCCTGCTTGCATATTTGGCTGCTAGGTGGGCTAGAACTATCGCATGATCAAGCAGGGATTTCCCTTTTGGTAAAAACCAATGTTGTTCAAACCCAATGGTTGAGGTGTTCTTGTTGAACCCATTTCTGGAGTTTCGTAAAAGGAGCGTCGCATAGATCTTCCCAATAACAGATAGGAGACTGATAGGGGCCAGAGAAGTTGGAGGGGTCAGAGAGTAGCTCCCTTTTTGTAGATGGGTACCACTATCGCCGATAACCAGGATTTGGGAATTATACCAGAGTTGTTAATTTGTGTGAACACAGTGGCTAGGAGAGGGGCCCACCAATCGACATGCGATTTCAGGACCTTGGGGGTGATGATATCTGGCCCGGGGGCTTTCCCCCGTTTTAATCCTCCAAGTAGTTCCGCCACTTCATAAGGTGACACTGAGGGCCATTCCGGGGAACAAATGTCGGCTGGAATGGGGCTTATTTTATACTGCCCCTCTTCCTGAAAAAGTTGGCAGAAATGTTGGTACCAAACATCTGGGGAGATACGGCTGGACGTAGGAGACTTTTTATAGTCCAAGTTGTTTACCATGGCCCAGAATTTTTTGGTATTGTTGGAGATAACGGCAGAATATAACTGCTCCCATTGAGATTTAGCATGTTCAAGCCGTTTCATGGCCATTAATTGGCGGAGGTCGATTTTGCATTGGGAGATCTGATTCCAGATCATGGGAGATTGGGAATTTTTATAGCATCGGTACAATTGGCGAATTTTTGTATTAAATTGCTCACAATCTTTGTCAAACCAGGAAGCCCTATAGCTGGCTAGCTTAAATTTCTTTATATCGTATTTTAGTAAGGAGTTAACTACATGCTTGATTAGTTGTTCAAAGTTGGTGATCATCTCAGCTGGGGAGTCAGCATTGGTAACAAGGGAAACAAGTCTAGATTGGTTGAGGGAGCCAAGCAGGTCCTCAAGAGAAGACGCCAGCTTGGGGGACCAAGTCAGCCGGGGTAGATACTCGTTTGATGGCATTTCCTCTCCGCAGATCTCCTGGTTTCGCGATAAAATAAGATGGATTGGGAGATGGTCGCCTAGCAGAAGATCTCCGATTTGAAAAGAATACACCTTGGATTGCATGTATGGAGAGATCAGACAGTAGTCAACCACACTACGGCCTATAGAGGAAACAAAAGTAAAGTCCTGAGAATGTTCGTATGTGGTCAAGCCGTTTAACCACAATTTGTTGTGGTTGATTGCCAGTTCTGTTAGTTTCTTGCCAGCTGAATTTATGCAAGAGTCCTTTGACTTGCGAGCAGCAGGAAGTAGGAGGGAGGTGGAGTAGGCATCGTCGAGCCCCTCGTGTGTTAAAAGAGTTAGTAGGTCAGTGCCCACTCTGGCGTTGAAATCTCCAAACAATAGGATTTTGCTTGAGGGATAGTCAGATTCAAGACCTTCAAGGAAAATGGATAGTTTATCCCATATGTTGTCTAGGGGATTCTTTAGCAAACCAGGAGGGATGTAGACATTGACAAAAATCAGTGGGTTGGTCTACTGCATTTAGTGCCAGTACACTCCGGTCCCTCCCTCAAGTAGCCCAGGCCATCATGATCCACTGGGAGTATATATGGTAGTTACTTCTGCAGGTGGGGCCTGGAGATCTTCAGACTATGGGGAACCTCTTGAGGAAAATGGCTGTTTTGTATGGTGAATTGTAAGGCATTATACCTGCCCCACAAGGTCTTTCCCTCTCTCCCTAGGTTGCACTTCCCAAATCTCTAGGAATTTCCAAAGCCAGATTTGGCAACCCTAATTAACAGATTGAAACAAATTCAATTTACATCTTGGATCCAATTATTTTCTTCATAAGGCAAGATTAAGGTGTCAAAAATGCTGAGCATACTAGTTACATACATTACTGTCTGTTCCACATAGAATACTAGCAAGAATATTTATTTTACTTTGATGAAATTCTAAGTTTCTGTATGCTGGTGTGTTTTTTTTTAATGGAAGAGCACTTAATCATGAGAGCTTCCACTTACTGGTACAGTTCTGTCACAGATATACTACCTCAGTAAGAACTTATCGTATCTTGGGCATATTGCATTGGTTAGTTTAAATCTGAAAGCAGGTATCTCAGACCAAAATGTGTATGCAGTCCTGTTTTAGGCCAGAAATGTTCAAACACATGGGTACCATAGCAAATGGATTAGATAGATAAACATTAAATATAGTGGGAGTGAAAACACATGTTTGCAAATGTCAGTGAGAATTTTGCTTATATTGTATTAAAGCCAAGATTTCTTCTACTTCAGAGGAAATGTTATCTCTTTTTGTCGTAGGGAAATGTATATTCCCCAGTCTAAAATATATTTTTCCATCCAGACCCTTGCAAATGTGCCTCAGCCCTTCCTACTTGAAAGGATATCCAACACAAAATCAATCCACACTGTACCACAGAGAGAAACACATCTTATCATCATGACATTCCCCTAAAGATGCCAGCAACAAATGCAGATGAAACATTAGGAGGTAAAACCGCCAGACCATGGCCATAGAGCCCCGAAACTCCACAAGACACAATCTACTCTTTTGTTTTGATTTTCACCATTCTGCACATTTAATATACTGTCCACATTTGCAGATCACTTCACATTATCAAAACACACTCATCACATTAGTAAAGTACTTTTTTTCCTCTAAGATTTATGGTGTGCCTGTCTTTCCATGGATAGCCACTGACCACAGAACTTGCCAAGTACAATGAAAATTAGCCTATACAAATGGGAATCCACAAGTATCTTGCAGGAGCAGCTATCCCTTTCCCTCTATCTTTGCTTCCTTCCCTCTCCTCCTACTTCGCACTCTCAGACTTTTCTCTGTGATACACCTCTGAGATGCCAGCCACCGATGCAGGCAAAACATTAGGAACAAGATTCAGCAGACTACAGCCACACAGCCTGGAAAACCCACCAGAACCAATATAATTGCTTTGCTTTGGAGCCTTCTTTGTGCTTTTCTCTGCTTTCTCTTTCAGCAATTTTTGCTACCATTACCAGTAACTGCTGACATACCAACTCTGTCACTCACTGTCAGGACAGGCTCCTTCAGCCAGTTACAGATCAGTATGCTTCAAGACCCCGTTTTATTGGTTCTTAGCTAAAGATTAATGAGAATGGATAGACTGTCTGTTACTGACCAATTATGAAATGAGCAACTATACCTGACACATTTGGATTCCTTTTTATAAGGAAGACTCTCTGAAAAGTAGCATTCCCTTGGTAACAGTAATGAAGCAGCTCTCATACTTGGCTGTCTGCCCAGAGGCCTACATCTTTGTAGGCTTATAAAACCATCTTAGAAGTAAAATTACTTCATATTTACCTCAAAATGTTACTAATTTGATAACTTTTTAAAATCAAAAGATCTAAGTAGTATTGTAAATTTATCTGCCACTTCTTCCTGGACCTTATTTGTAGTAGAATGCTCCATGGGGATCCTAGTGCCTGCCTTTTTCTGTTCTAGCATCTGCCATTTTGTTTCAGCTTCAGAAGCCTCAGTGCAGCTGCCACCATTTGCAGAATGTTCCCAGGAGTTTCCTCTGCGTGGAACTCAGAGATGGGATCCAGCAGGTTCTCACAGGTTCCTGAGAGTAGGTTACTAATTATTTGTGTGTGCCGAGAGGGGGTTACTAATTGGTGATTTTACCACGTGATTTTTGCCTTAGTTACGCCCCTCCTCTCAGCAGTAGCGCACAGAATTTGAATCAGTCTAGCAGGAGGTGCACCGGCGTGCGTGGCAGCCTGCGCCTGCGTGCATTCGTTTCCCATCCAAGGACCGGCGCAGCGGCTGTGTCCTTGCCATAGCCCTGCCCAGGAATGCCCTGCCCCTGGAATGCCAGGCCACGCCCCCATCGTGCCCCGCCCAGCCCCATTGGCGCTACACCACAGTTTGAATCTCACCACCATGGGAACCTGTTACTAACATTTTTGGATCCGACCACTGGTGGAACTCATCCAAAGTAAAAAGTAGATGAATAAAATTGGTTTGAAAAAGGAAAGTATGAGCTCCAAGGGGGAGGGGGGAGAGAAGTTTCACCGATAGTCACTCAGAGCACTATAAATGCTCTTTTATCAAACTACAATGTTTAGTAGTGCACAGAATGATGGTTTTGACAAAGTATACACTTCAAATTGATTATTTAATGCTCAAAGACATTTGGGACTATTTACATTTGTGGAAACACAGTACTTTCACTTCTGCAGCAATATGACTGCCCGCACTTGGATCTCTTGATGGAAAATGGTACAGACATGGCAATGAGAGAAAAATTACTAAGAAAAACAAGACCTCATCTACTTGGAGTAAGTTGTTACCATAGATTTCCTAGCCCAGAAGTAAAAAATGCATTTAGGAATCACTAGAAAGTGTATGGCAAGAACTTATGGTTTTACCTGCCTGGTCATCCTAACAGAGAAGCAATCTAAAACCATGTGCTGAGTATCAAGTGTATAGAAAAACTGTAAACAACAGTTCTTTATAGAAAAGATAACAGGACCTATGGTGAAGGGCTTGGCAGCCCTGTTCTCTCTCCCTCTGTGTGTCTCTGTGTGAGAGACAGAGAGTGAGGCAAAAATGCAGGACATATCTAAAATGCTGTTTACATTCATGAAAGCTCCAACAAATTTTATTTTTCTTACTTTGTGTGAATGTCCTCTTGACACAGCACATAGTACTTTTTGAAAATGTCATAAATTAGAATACAGGACTGCAGTTGGCTAATTTTCATATGGCTGGCTCCTAAGCATCCACCCTGATAATGTTAACACTTTCTTCCATACTAGAGCTTAACCCACGGGCTTAAGAGACTTCATCATCGGGGTAGGCTGCTGACAGGGGATGGGGCAAGGTGGCTAAGGCCCAAATGACCTGGGCACCCAGACAGGTAATTGACTGAAGTGGGGTCATAGGCTAGCAGTCCTGGGGTTCGGGTAGGTGAAAAGCAAAGGTGTAGTCAGACAGTCCAAAGTTCAAGGCAGGCGACAAGATATAGGTGTAGTCAGACAGTCCAGGAGTCAAGACAGAGCATAGGTTCAGATAAGCAGGCTGAGAACCAGAATTCAGAGAAACCAAAAGAAACCAGGGGCATGGCGCTTCCACGTGGAGCATGTTTGTTGCACCCAAACCTGACAGATCTCCTGCCCAGGCATAAATAGGATGTTGACTATGAAGGAAGTGAACCCCTGCAAGGGTTCACTGCCACCATATCTGATTCGAAACTCTTGCCACAGTGCGAGATTATTCTGGCACTTCACCTTTTTGAAGAAGAAAAAAGAAGAGTGTGGATTTATACCCCACCTTTCTCTTCTGTAAGGAGACTCAAGGTAGCTTACAAACTCCTTTCCCTTCCTCTCCCCACAACAGACACCTTGTAAGGTAGGTGGGGCTGAGAGAGTTCTGATGACTAGTCCAAAGTCATCCAGCATGCTTCATGAGGACAAGTGCGGAATCAAACCCATTTCTCTAGATTAGAGTCCACCACTCTTGACCACTACACCATGTCCACTCAAGCCTACATTTTTGCCTCTGATATTCAGCTGGCTCATGAATCAGCCCACCTGCCTCCTCCAGCTGTGAGGTACCTGGCTCAGTTGTTGACAACTCCTTGGCTGGAGGGAAGAGTCCTGGGGCTGTTTCTGTCACTTGACTCTCCTCCCAAGGAGCCAGCTCCTGATTTACAGCTTCCACAGGCTCTATGTCTGGTGCAGAATCTCCTGGGGGCAGGCCCATGACACAGGGTAAGTTACTTTGCACTGGGGGGAAATACTACCATTAACAGATTTTCAGGATCCAGCTCATTATTGTTTGGATCCTAGCCATGGTGCATACCAATAATTAATACTTTGAATTAAAACCACTTGAACTTCTGAATAAAGGAATCTGAACAGTTCATTTTGGAATGGATGTTTGTAAACCACCTCGATCTCTAAAGAGATGGGATACAATAAATAAATGAGGAAAAAAACTCTGTCCATGCTGTACCGACATTCTTCCTACATCCACAGTGTTTTCGTAATAATCTATAAAGCATTCCCTTCCCCCTTCCCTCTTATTAATGGAAGACCCCTAGTAATAAATCCAGTGCACAGCAAGTATGGGATATTTCTTAATTAACTTTTATATGGGGAATTTTGAATCAGTGACAGAGGTATGATAAAGGAATCCTCAGCTGTTGAATGAAATCTTGAAAGGAAGAAAATTGTAATTTCTATTAACCTGGTTCAGTCCATTAGACAGAATGCAATGTGCTTTGATTTCCAACCAGATGACAGACCTCCAGTAGGTCTATTGTTGCTAGAGAGGTCTCCTCACCATTATTTTCCTGGTGTTTCATGGACACGTTGGAATGAACAAGGTTAAGGTAGCAAGGCTAATGAGTTCCAAAGAGTACAGTTGTAGTAATAATGAGATATACACATTCAGGTTGGAATCCTTGTGGGCTGCCTCTCCTGATTGCTCCTTTCTATACAAGGGATTTTATAAAATATGGTAATTAACACTCTGACTTTAGACTACTGAATTCTTCGTGAATAATATGTTCAGGAATCCTCGTAAAAGGCCAAGGCTGGCATTTCTTTAACTGATAATTATTGTGTTTTATTGTTGTGGTTTCGCTTACACCATTAACAAGCTAGGACTCTGCTTTATTAGAATTCACTTTGCCCTCACTGCTCTATGCATATTTATTATGTGAGAGAATAGGATTCTTTTCCTCCAGCCTTCACTAATTTAAAAGAAGATATCCTCAATGAAATGTATTCAAATATTTTGACATTTTGCTTCACCTCACTTACAGAGCAGAAATTGTTTCTGACAGTTATTATACAGAACAGGAATCCTGCTGTTTCACTCTGCAGAAGTGCAGGTTGAAAAGACACAGCGATTGCATTTTGTTCAAAGAGCGCTTCTTTGGCCTAGAAATAGCAACACTGTCAGCTGTGATTCACTGGAAGTTTAGATAATATCCTCTATGCATCTCCAATAGGTACACAGGGTTGGTTTTCCTCCTTAAAATGCTGAAGAAAATGAACTGAGATACTGCAGTCTTCCTTCCTGAAACTTTTGATTGAAGCAATCTGATCTTAAAATATTCACCAATAAAAACTGCTGTGGAGATATTGCCCATGATAAGGTGCTCTCCTATGCACATGTAATCCCGCTGCTAGCCAAAAACATGGCAGGAGGTCAGTGAACACAGAAGAAGACTCACTTTCCACAATTGGAAAACTTTTTTTTTAACTCAGATTGACTCTATTGGACTTCAGTCACTGTTTGCTGTTTTCCCCCATAAATCTTCATATATTTTCATGTAGCAAGTATTTTATCTATTGCTTTTAAAAAACAAGTGGAGTATAAGATGACATGTATTGATGGAGCATAAGATGGCAAGACTGAAACACACACCAAGTTCTCACCATGTTCTTCTGAAACTTGTCATGGTCCATATGTGTCATTCTAATATCTCACTGTTTTGATGGAGTTGTTAATTCCATCCATACTTTTAAGTTTTTCTGTTGCTGCAACATAGCAACCTTGAAAAGTCCATCTTGTCTGACTTAGCTTAATATTACATTTCTTGTGTTTAGGTGAGACAGTTTTAACTATCATTCATACATCCATAAGGAATTCCCAGTGTCTTAATTTTACATTCCAAATGGAAATGCTGAATAAGAAGAAAAGTTGGTTTTATACCCTGCTTTTCTCTACCTTTAAAGAGTCCCAAAGTGTGGTACTCATTGACCTCCTCCCAATAATCAGGCTCAGGTTCACTGAAATCGTTTTATTGCATCAGAGTAAATGAACAGGTATGCTCCAGAGTTTTTGCTGGAACTAACATTGTCACACAAAGCAGCAGCCTATGTACACTACTAGGCACCCCCTCCCTCTAATGTCTCAAAAGCAAAAGTGTTCTCAAGCCATGCAGCCTCTCCAAGGTGTGAATCTCCTAGGTAGTGGGTCAGGTGCTGTCTGGCTGGGAAAAACCACCATTACTACCATTCTCTAAACAAAGCAAACATAAGCATCACCCGGACTACCCTGGGTGTATATAGTAAGTCCCAAGAGGGAGGATGGGGACTTGACACAAAGTGACTTGCAATTGCCTTCTTTTCTCTCCCCACAACAGACACTTTTGTGACATAAGTGGAATTGAGAGAGTTCTAAGCGAACTGTGACTAACTCAAGGTCACCCAATAGGCTTCATGTGGAGTAACGGGGAAAACAAACCTGGTTCACCAGATAAGAGTTCACTGCTCATATGGAAGAATGGGGAATCAAACCTGGTTCTCCATATTACAGTCCACCGCTCTGAATCACTGTACCACAAAATGAGCAGTGGGTCTATTCTAAGTTTGTACCACCTCATTACATCTTTTCTTATGTGAAGTCAGGAGACACATGTACCATGGACTGTGTGAATGGAGCCTATTTTCCGGTTTAACCTTAAAACATATTATAGAAAAAAATATCTCTTGCATGAATGAAGGGAGAAGAAAGAGAAAATCATGATGCTTCTTGCAACTGGCATAAAAATTGCATAAGCAACAATAAAGGAAAAAATCTGCAGTTCTCAAACACTTCTATAGGTTCATTTATTTCTGGCATGAAATTAGGAACTCTGCCTTGCTTCGGTATTCTCTCTAACATTTGTGGTTTCCATGTTTAATACTTTGACCAAGCTCTGGAAATTGAACCAGAAAAGGCCACAAGACTGCTATAAAAAACAGGAAAGCAAGGGATGAGGGGAGAGCCAGTGCTGTATTTTATTTACTATGTGCGTGTAGGACCTAGTAATGTCATGAAGCAGGGTTGTATTGCAGCCTGACAAGAGGTAGCCCTGTCTGACATAAATAGCAAATTTTAAAAAGTTTGCAATTTCTCTCAACCATCAATACCCAAAAGATCAGATGTGACAGAACCAGCATCCAAAGTATACAAGCTCTGCCACTTCCCCATGAGGGAGAAGTGTGCAATGTGAGATTGTGGAAAGTAGGTTCATTAATTGATATGACTTCAATTAGTAATACCTTGTACAGAAACGCCCCCCCCCCCCAATGGAAGACTAACAAGCTGTGATCTCAGATTAGAATATTCATATGTTTTATTCCCCTCATTTTAAGATTGACTTGCGATATTTAGGTTCTATCCAGAAAAGTAAAAAAAAATAGCCAGGTTTTTTTTCAGGCCATCTGTTTTCACTGCTGATTCATATGACAATGACAGGAGGGGATCGTATGTATTCATTCTATCGCTCAGTTTAATTCTGTTTCTAATATCTCAGCCATAATTCAGCTCCCCTCCCCCCCCCCATAGTAATATGCATTTACGAAAGCCATTTCTAGTAAGCAAATGCTGGGTTAGCATGGAATACTATCAGTGATTTTTTTTCAGTGCATATGGGAATGTTTCATACCTTGCCATTTCAGACGCATGAACTACTAAATGTAAGTATAGACATCAGAATTCTATCTTTCTCTTAGGAATCCTGCTAGTGAAATAAGTCTAAAGGTGGAATAGAAGCCAATAACATCATGAAATGTTTGTTTGGCATTGTCTTGATGCAAGTGAAAAATAAGGCATTTTGTCCTAACGTGCATCTTGAGGAAACTAAATGTCTTCTTGGATATTGTGCAACTTCAGATAGTTTTGTACCTGTGGAGCTATGCTAAAACTATAAAAAGTCAAGTTGCTATTCTATTGACTGAGCTACACTAGGGATGAATTAATTGCCCACTAAGATGCAGAATATGACCAGGCAACAAACTTGTGTAAATTCAAAAATATTATGAATACCCTATTGTATTGTTTAAGGCTTTCATGGCAGAAATCAACTGGCTGTTGTGGGTTTTCCAGGCTGTTGTCTGATAGGTTTTGTCCTAACATTTACCCACATATATGATTGGCATCTTCAGAAACATGCCATGGTAAGATATGTTACACAGTAAGATGCCTATCACTGTGTCAAGGAGAGAAGCGCATCTTACCAAGACATACCTCTGAAGGAGCCAGCCATAGATGCGGGTGAAACTTTATGAAAAAAAAACTACCAGACCACAGCCACACAGCTTGGAAAACATACAACACTCAACACCTATTGTGTCTTCTCACCCAAAGGAAGCTGAATCTAGAACCACTGCCCTTGGAAATTCTCTCCTCTTAGGGAAGTACAGGGTGATTCATAATGGTATAGCTTTACTTTGGCTGAGACAGTGCTTACTTCTATGCTGGTAGGGATATCACACCTGCATGTCTTACATATAGGCTTGAGAATGGATATAAGACCAAGTGGCTAGGGTTGGTTTTCCACAAGCAGGATAGTCTGTGTGTCAAGTACACACCTGATGTACCTCCTTACAATTGGAATAACAGACTTAAACTGATTCTGAAGAATATAGAAACATGCATTAAACCCAGTAGATGGGCAAGCCCCACTGAAATTTGTAACTTTAAGTTCCAGTGATCTCCATAAGACAGTGGCCAATTCCACACGGTCAATTAATCGCATGATACTCACGTGAAATATCAATGATTCAGGAAAAACTCCCCACTGCCTGATAGATGAACAAGGATTCATCCCGGTTCTGGTGTTCATTCTCCTCCTTATCCCGCGTCTTTGCCGAACCTGCTTGAAAGTACACTTTTTCAAAAAATACATCTTTGATCCAGTTTGGAGGGGAGGATCGGGAGTCTAATCCTGGTTCAACTTTCCCGCTGTGGAGCATGATGCAAATGCCAATCTTGCATCAACCAATCTTGCGAGAGCACAAGAGAACGATAACCAACCAGAAAC
This sequence comes from Sphaerodactylus townsendi, assembly GCF_021028975.2. NCBI lineage: Eukaryota > Metazoa > Chordata > Lepidosauria > Squamata > Sphaerodactylidae > Sphaerodactylus > Sphaerodactylus townsendi. The sequence goes on along the minus strand of NC_059425.1, from coordinate 128,456,677 downwards.
TAGGGTGGGGGAGATGTGCTGACATGCTGATGTCATAAAATGAGCACGTTTTTGCAGGAGAAAAAAAAGGTCCCACCCCAACACAGCACAACAGCCAATCAAGACAGCCAAACCAATCACGTGGTCATGGGGATTGTTACATTTCTTGAATCCAAGATACACCTAAATATCTTCACTGGAATCATGCTGTGGTGGGGAGGTTGAAACCTCAATGAAAAGGTGCAGTTTATTTTCAAACTTGGTTTGATCTAGATTCAATTTCCCAGTGGAGATTCGGCCAGTGTCACCAAATGTTGTCTCCAGTGCTCCGACTGTAGTTTGTATGTCCACTCTAGTTTATGTTGCCAGCAGAATATGTAAACAGTTTGTGATCTGAATGTGCTGGAAGAAGAAGAACCATTGAGAACCATGGAGAACTGTAGACTACAGGAGAACATGATGGTGTGAGGGACTACAGTAGGCTAAAATTGCCTTGATTTGAAGAGGGACACGTTACATGACAGGGCAATTGCAATTCCCATGACTTCCATTGTTATTCAGAGTAACATTTTTCAAAGTATGAGATGAAATACAATTCTCTGGAATCAAAGCCTTCACTTTGAAAAGTTGTGATATTTCAACAAAAGATGACAATGTGCCACTTTGGAATAATTTGTGAATGCAAATACCGTTCACCACATTGTTCTGAGGATTCTTCAGAAGTTGTACATCTCACTTTCTCAAAAATGTAGGCTGGAAAACTAATAGAATTTAAAAGGACTTTTCTTCAATGTGAGGAGCTGTAAGGGTGTTAGTTTTCCAAGACTTTATGGAATCCAATTATAACTCTTTTTATATTCATGCACTTTTACATGAAGTGGAGCTTTATTCTTCTTTGGTGTCATTTTCTCAGCAGGGGCTTCACCTCAACATTGGTGCTAAGTTTCAGTGCCTTTCTCATTAGAAAATTGCCATCAGTTTCCAAGATCCAGAGGTGGGGCCTATTCTCATCAGTTACACATTGTAAAATATTTCAAAATGTTTCAGTACTATCATACAGGTAAGCCAAGGATCATTACAATGAAATTTTAACATATATTTTGCTGACACATACAATTATTGAAAACATTACAATAGTTTATACATTGATAGATTTATTCTTTAACTATCTTGATTTTTTAAAAAAGAACTATAGTATACCACTAGTGCTAATTAGTTAAGTTTAATATATCTCTTTTAAGAGGCAGAAATAAAAATAAAGGTATTTCAAAGACCCAGGAACGACCAGGCACACTCAATCTATCACATTGCTTTCCTCTAAGAATCCAAGAGAATCATACATGGTTATCCCATCTTCTGCCATCCTCACAATAACTCTGAGGGCACTTTCACACAAGTAGAATAATGCACTCTCCATCCACTTTTGCAATTGTTTGCAAGTGGATTTTGCTATTTCGCACAGTAAAATCCAGCTGCAAAGTGCATTGAAAGTGGATTGAAAGTGTGTGTATTGTTCTGCATATGTGAAAGTGCCCTGAGAGATTGGTTAGGTTAAAAGAAAGTGGAACTGTCACAGGATTACCAGTAAACATAACGGCAGAAGGGGATTTGAGCCCAGGCCAGCCCAGTCATAGTGTAATACTCTTAAGAACATCACACTGAATCTTAAAACAGATATGTACATAAGGAGGCAAATATGAGGTTCCTAGACCTATGTTTGCCTGAAGTTTTGATGTTAATGAAGTGCAGAGGGGGATCTGAAGAAAAGATTTGGTGGATGGTAGGAGAATGCTAGATTATTCTCACATATACCAACCAATTTTCCATTACAAATGCCCCTCAGGCTGTTTGCAAATTGATCTTCTCCCCACATCAAACTGTGAGCTTTTCCACACAAGTTATTTACTTTGGATTCTGCTGGCAAATGCTGCATTTTTTGTGTGGACTTCTGCATGTTTTTTCCTCTGTTTGGTTCTAGAAATATTTCTAGTCAACCTTTTCTCTATTGTTTTCACAAACACTTTTACTGTGTTTTACTATAGTGTTTTGTCCAATTTGTTTTTGAGCTACCTTCCCTTAAGTATACAATCGTAATGATATCAATCTTTCTCTGCCCTGTCCTGCCAAACCCCTGGTCCTTTCCCATACCCAACTCCCCTTTAGCCACTTCTTCCTCATTCTTCTCCTGCATTTTCAGGGTGGATCAGACCAGCTTTGTCAATTTCACACAAAACTCCTGAAGTTAACATTCAGGCAGAGAAGCAGAAAGACTTGGATAGATCAGAGCAGCTGTTCTCCTTGTGGTAGCCCATCCTCCCTTCCAAACATTTCCCCTTTCCATTGGTCAGTCATTCCTCCTCCCTTCCCTTCCTCCATTTCCCTCCCTCTAGTTTCCGCCAGTTTTTTTAAAAAAATATTTAAGTAAGACTATTGATAGACCATTGCTGCAAATGGATGAGTGTTAAGTTAACATTGCTGAAGTAAAAGGCTACGATGAGGACTTGTTAGTGGTCAGACAATTCCCATGATCCTAAGGCACTGTATAAGTGTGATAACGCTCCTTTCCAGGGATATGTTTGGTCCTACACAGCAGCAGCAGAGAGGAAAATAGAATCCAGACAAAAGACACCTACTAGAGGCTGAGGAGGACTGACACAAACACTAACCTCATCATCCCTACCGACCCCCCTTAATGGTATACAAACTATAAATCAATGGATATCCTACTACACACTACTAATCCCATCAGTATTGATGACATTTTTCTCCAATAAAAATGTTTCCCTTGAATGGAATTACTAACACTGATCCCTCAATAAAGAAGACCATCAGTATTTTTCTACACCTAAAAAAACTTTCTGAGAAAAAGATTCATACAGCTGCTTAATGTGTCTTTTTATCAAGCCGAAGGACAGATTTCCTGAGAACATGCAGCACTTCTTACTTAATCATATGTACCCATTGTTCTCATGAGAACTCAGCTCATCAACATTGCCTTAGATACATTTTCCCTATAAAGTAGGAAGCACCCAGCACATCCATGTGTGCTCTCTCATCCATACATCTGATGCATTGTTTGTTCTTTCTGTCCAAGTCGGTGTGCACTGGTGGTGCATTCTCTTCGCTTCTTGATCCCCCGAACGTATTCCCTTATTTTCCAAACCCTATTCTTCAAAAAAAATTGACTCTGTATGATGGCAACAAGCTGTAACCTGTGTTTGTGCTTAGTTTAAGTGGTGTTATATTTTAGATAACAGAACTGACTTTTACAAGGCCACATTCGAAACTGGACAGATAGGGACTAATTTCCAAGAATGTTCAGGTGGGGGTCATCTCCCTCATCATCTAGAAGCATCTACTCTATTCGACACCCAATTAGTTAATTAGTGATCAAATGGTCTAGATGAGCCAATTCTATAAAACCCCTGACACCATTTCAGATAGAGTTTCAGAAAGAATTCTGCTTAAGATTTTCTCTCATTTCTTTTCCTTTCTTTTTAATAAAAATTTAAAATCTCAGCTGTTTGAGAGTATCTGGATAAAGAACCCAGGTTTTGGTACATAACTGGTAAGGAACCCAGCATTTGGCAACCTTGTCTGGATTCAGGGGGTCGAAAGTTATGGACCCTCAAAGGTGTAGTCCCCATCTCCTATTAGCACCCATTAGAAACAATGGGGGATGGGGCACCCCCTTTGGGAGTCCATAACTTTGGATTCCCTGAACCAAACCTCACCTAACTTGAGTGGTATCATCAGAAGAGTCTCCTGACAAATCTCTGAAATTTTGGTGCTGCTAACCTAAAAATTGCACCCCCTGCAGGCCAAAAACTGAAAAAAAAATAAAAATACCGAAAAAACCAACGAACCTGCAATTTTTGTGTTCCCTCAAGGGGGCGCCTGGTGCAATGTGCACCCCCGGTCCCCTGGTAGCTTCGCCTCTGAGTCCAAACCATATAAATGTGCAAATACCTCCAGTGAAGGAGATTTAATGGTAAAAGAGCCTGTAATGTCTTCCCTACCCCTCTGTTTTCCCTACCTTTCAAATCATGCTAAATAGCTTCTTGTAAGACAAAACCTACCCCCCCACACACACACACCCCTCCTTATCAAGTAGTTGCTTGGGAAGGCAAACACAAATTTGAAATACCACACACGGAGAAATTCACATGAGGGCAGTTAAGATAAGAAGAAAGGGTTGCTGCCCTTCCTCCCCCCGCTCCTTACTCCCTGGTCTTCTCCATTCTAAATCTTCCAAGTAGCTCTCATTTTAAGAAACAGAGTATGGAGTCAGTTGTGTATATCTATATGCAAGAGGCAGTCAGTCCCTAAGAGGCATTTGACCCCTGGCTAGAGGGCTATAGCATTGTTCCAGTTCTATTTAGGAATGGTGGCTGTTATTTATTTCAATAATCTGTCTTGCCATTTCCTTCAGAAAGAGCCCTTGAGGCAGCTAGTGGACAGTTGTCCCTTAGACAGCTGGAAACAACTGGGAGTAAAGATTTTAATGTGTCTAAATATAGGTTTTTATATGTTATAATACATTACAGTTTTGATTCTCCTCAGAAAGCAGCTATAATGGCACAAGCTGTTCTGTGTACTTTTGCTGTAAAATGGTGTGAAGACTTCTTAAGTAAGAGAGTTGGTTGTCCCAGGGTGCTTCCCACTGCTTCACAGCCTGTTCCAGCATCAATTCGTGTGGTTTAATTTCTGTGAAAGTGGTGTCAAGAGCAAAGAAAAGAATAATAAATTCCCACCTGCATGAGTACTTGGGCGGAATTTGTCACAGCTTCTCATGTAGAGGTTGCATTGATCTTTTCCACATTCATGCCCACAAAGGATAACTCAGCAGACTCTGGCACTTAACAGAAAGCCCAGATGCCCCAATTGGCCCACAGGACTGAAACTGCATGGAGCCCTTTTGATACGAGAAAGATCATGTGATATATCGGTGATCACTGTAAACAAGAGATCTCTGAGTAATGGTTCTTCCAATTGTCTGAAGATAACAGCTATTCTCTTGAGGTTCCCTATGAAAATATCTATGGAGTTATAATCAGAGGTTCCAGCTATGAAATGCACAAATATTTCATTGAATTATGCAGTGGTGGAGCCTAGTCTTGGTCAGCAATGCATGCCTATCAGACCAGAATCTGAAGCAGAGGAATGGTTTTACCAAAAACATGCTTTGGTTTATAAACCAGGAAGGAAGGATACACAAAGTTATCATCATTTTAACTTCTTCCTGTGACTTTCATAGCAGCATAATAGACAACCTGAGCATGGGGGAAGGCAGGAAATGGCTACATTTTACCAGGGGTCTAGTGGGCCTCATCTTGGGTTTTAAGCCCATTGTCATGAGAGTATCTATCCATTGTGCCTTGGAACTGGAGGACCTTCCTCATTATGACCTGTCTTGTGACCTTTGTTTGATTCCCAGGGTGAAGTGTCTTGAAGCCATTTTAGCTGGGCTAACCCTGTATTTAGTGGTAAACGTATCTGTTATTTGATTAGGATCACTGTGTCCCCTATATGATGTCACTGTGTGTATTGACAGCCAAGAAGATGCACGCTAAACTTTCATTTTGATGCACATGCTGCAATCTATGTTATGTCCTGGTCCTGGCTATTTTAAAAACTGGTTTTAAGCTTGCTGTGCTTACTTTTATTATTATATTTATTATTGCCTGTTTTCTTTATATTATTATTGCCTCTGGCCTTACTCAGTAAATTTTATCTACTTACCATTGTTGTGAAAGGGTTTATTTATGTCATTTCAGAAACATCACATGAAATTTTGGCCTCCACGCTGAACAAGTTTGAAGCCTTCCTCCAGCCTCAGATGCTTTCCTCCAGCTAAAAGGGGCATCAACAGACATTTAACAAATGAAGCTGTTCAGTTTGCAGCATTATCTCATGATTAGAAAAGTTCTGCTTCAAGTTTGTTGTGGATCAAGCTGCTTTTCAAGGAGCAGAAATGAAGACAGTGAAAAGCCAAGTCAGTCCTGGTAATAAAATACTTTTTTTCTTTCAAAAGTAAAGAGTTAATCAGAAACAATGCTGCCAGGAATTACAGCATGAGCTTGTGAATCTTCATTGTTCTCTGAGGAGAAGCAAGCTGGAGGAAGCATCTTTTAAAAATAAAATTGATTTAGTTTGCAAAGGTCTTTGTTGTCTTATCTGTGGAATTTTTTTAAGATGCACATATGTTTTAAATGGGTAATAATCAGGATGCCTGAGTATGCGTGCCACAGTACATATGGGGAAGGGGGAGGCATGGTAATGTGAAAAGGATATGCTACTATATGGGAAAAAGACTAGGCATCATTGTGCTGTTCCATTTTATGGCTCCTCTTCTGTTCAAGGATAGCTGGTATGCAAAGTCATGAACCTGTTGGATCTAAAACTGCTGCTGATTGAACCAAACACTTTCATCATCTAGGATTTAATGCTGATAAATTGGCTGACCAGGATTATATCATCAAGATCAAAGCAGACAAAGTGGGTAAATTTATCTTAACTGTTTCTGCCTGGATTCTTGGGTCAGCAGCAATGTGGATTCAAAGGTGAGGGCTTGCTATGGTCTATGTTCTAGTTTTCAAGCATTGGATTTTAAGAGAACAGAGAACTTGATCTCCCTGCTTGCAAACAGTCTCCTACCTGAGCCGATGGCAGAGGTTAGACTTCATCCTTCAAACAATAAATCTAGAAAGGACATGACATACCAGTAATGGGGAAGGAACCAGTCTTTGTATGTGAGACAGAACTGTTGATTTAGGATCTGAGACCTCAGGTGAGAATCTGAGCCAGTAGTTAGATCATTGGACTACAATACTTGAGACCCAGATTGAAATTGCTATTCTGCCATAGAAGTTCATTTGGGCCAAAGTCCCACTGAAAATTTAATCTAGATACAACCAAGTTTCAAAAGAATCGGCACCTTTTCATCCAGGTTCCAACATCCTCACTGCAGCATGTTTCTAGTGAAGACATCTAGGCCTGCCCCTGGGGGGGGGGGTGCCTGCTGTCAGGGATGCAATTGTTAAGCTAGCAGCACCAAAATTTCAGAGCATATTTAGGAGCCCCTCCTGATGATACCACCCAGGTTTGGTGAACTTTGGTTCATGGGGGCCAAAGTTATGGACCCTCAAATGTGTAGCCCCCATCTCCTGTTAGCTCCCAATGGAGTGTTTCCCCCCCCCCCCAAAAGGTGCATATACAAGCAAGTCCAGGAAAATCCTGTGATAAAAGGGGGGAGGAGTGCCAGAAATGGGACTGATCTGTGTTCCCCGGTTCGGCTGTGAGGAGATCTCGAGAGAACCTGGATATTTCGGGTGACTATCCCAGGATTAATCGCCTGTGAGGAAATCATCTTGGTGACTTTGGATCAATTACTCTTCTTACAGCCTAACCAAATTCACAGAGTTGTTGTGCAGATAAAATAAAAAAGGGGAGAATGCTGTTACAAGCTGCTTTCAGTCCCCACTGAAATAAAAGTGGGGTACTAAAATCTTTTTTTTAATTGACATCTCTAATTTCATATAAAAAAGTGTTACCATTTCCCCAACCCAAATCATCCCAGATGCTATTAATTTTTGTAGAAGAAAAAGACAGGTATCTAAATTAGATTGCCATCATGTAGACTGTGTGGGACTGCCTTTGAAACGTTTTGAATGATAACAGCTGATTCAAAATGGAACCATCAGGTAGAAATGTCCTGTGGACTATATAATGACAGATTTGTAATATTTTCATTGTCCCTATTAATTTCCTGATCTCAGTCAAAGTGCTGTTGTTTCCTTGTTTAAATCTCTGTGAGCAGGATACATCATGGGTCACTTGTGCTTTATGAACCCACCTTTTTAAAAAATCTTCCTCAGAGGCTTTGTTCTGTTTGCCTCTACTGTCTGAGGTTCAGAAGACCATTACACAGGCCATAGACCTCTCAGCAATGGCACCAACGTTATAGGACTCCATTTCCATGGAGGTTCCCTTTGGCCTCCACATACTTTCAGCCTATGGCTTGTTCCCTCAGCATCTCTGCACACATAAAAACTCAACTCAAGGAAAAAGCTGTTCAGCCTAGCCTTTTGCTGAACATTTTTTAAAATACAGCACACATAATCATGACATAGAATAATCAAACATTATGCTCCTTCTCAGCCTAATAAAGTACAGCTTTATCTAGTAATTATGCTGCTAGAAGCTAACTTGACTAAACTGAAGCTACTGTACTTTAGCTACTGGAAAAGACAATAATATTAGGAAATGTTGAAGAGAGTAGGAAAAGAAGACCTAATCTGTATAACCTGAGCAAGGCTGTCGACAAGAGGACAATTGAGTTGTTAGCGCATAATGCAGGTGAACAAGTCTTCAGTTCTTGTCCCAGCCCCCTTCCACTTTCCCAAGGTCAGGTCAGGTCATTAGGGGGAATCGGGTCATTAGAGGGAAGCCTAGACTACAAGATGAGAGGGCAGGCCTACTCATGACCTTTGGCAAAACCAAGCATAACACAGAGAACTGTGACTAGATGAAGGTCCCCCAGCTGGCTTCATTTTTAGCAATAGGGAAACAAACCTGATTCACCAGATTAGTGTCAGCCACTTGTGCTGAGGAGTGGGGATTCAAACCCTGTTCTCCAGATTAGAGTCCACCTGATCTTAGCTACTACACCACCAGCTCTTTGGGGAAAGTAAGTCTCCCCCACTTCCTGCCACTGCCTGTTCTCTGCCCACTGTCTGGGGCATCTATCGCTCCTCACACACATCCCAGATCCAACCCTAGAAAAAGGCAGAATGTGTGTGCAAAAAAGATAATGTGTATGTGTGAATATGTGTGTGTGTTGTTTTTGCATCTGGCAGGGTATTTTGCTTTTGTATTGATTTTATTTTCTACTTCATCTACATTGTAATGATTTTAATTCTTCTATTCTAATTCTCTCACTCACATACACACCCATATAGACAAAATGTGGAGTGCACAGTTATCCCTTCTTCCATCTTTTCAACAACCCTATCAGGTGGGCTGACTGGAAGAGATTGACTATTCACAAGGAGTTTCTGATTAACAGACATCCCATTTACTGCACTGGGCAGGTACATGGATCTATTTTTGTGCATGGAACTAATTTCTCCACTGAAGTGAACAGGAAATTTTGACCATGAAGGAAGCTCAGTTCTATCATTCAAGCCTCTGTGACCACAAGAAATAGTTGAATTGATGCAAGTGCATTTTAATTCTGGATCCATTGCTTCAGTTCTGCCTTTAACATTGGAATTTCTCCCTTCAGTGAAATTTGGAATCTAGTAATAAAGAGAAAAGGAAACAAGTATAAATCTTTAGTTCCTCTGAGCAGCTAAGCATCAAAACTGCCGTCTTCCATTCCCAAATGCAACATATCACTATCTTCGCTTCCACAAACTCCAATCTTGATTCATAGAGATATTTACAGATCAAACATTAAAATTAGCATCTGGCTCTCCAGTAACTCAGGCCTGATTTTCACTTTTTTTAGCATCTATCATGTTTTCTCCAAAGAACTCAGGGTGGCATGTTGAGTTTATTTATTAAGCAATTTAGACTGCCTTTCTCAGCAAGCTGCAGACTCATCCCAGGGCACATGAACAGACAAATGGCGCCCTCCCAGTGATCTTTCCAGTGGAGAAAATGATGCAGGAGGGAAATTCAAAGCCTCTCCCTTGTTTGCATCCTTTTAAAACGTGAATCACTGATTGAATTTGGTCAGGAACTCATGTCCTGTCTGGTGGATTTCACATCATGTATTCTGGGCCTCACCCTGACCTGGATGGCCCAGGCTAGCCAGATCTTATCAGATCTGGGAAGTTAAGCTGAGTAGCCTGGAGTGTAGCTACAGATGGAACTCAGGGCAAACACTGAATTATTCCCCAGACTCCATTGCCCAAGCACAGTCTCCACAGTGGGTCAGTGGAATTGACAGTGGAAGCCATGCTGGAGGGTGGAGTGGTGCCAGAGTCCAGGAGCCCTGACTCTGCTGCCCCAGTGCAGCCTCCACAGCCCTTTCTCAGTGCTGGGGTGACAATAGTAGAGTCGGGGGAAGGGGCTGAGTGGAAGAGGGAAAGATTGTCAGGGCAGCAGGAGGAGGAAGTGGCACACTGCTTGTCCAGCTTCTTGCTCCTGGGTAGGGGAAAGATGGCTAAACATACCACCCACATGACCTGTGGGAATGGTACCCAAGGCTTTTGTCCCCTCTGCACTTCCCCAATGCCTATGAGGGTAGCCTTTGGTTAGTATCTAGATGGCAGGTTACCAAATAAGTCCAGAGCCACTACACAGAGACAGGCAATGGCAAAACCCACCTCTGCTTTTTTCTTGCCTTAAAATCCCCACGAGGGGTCACCATAAGTCAGTCCAGACTTGACAGCAGTTTCCACCATCATTTTTGCCTTCAAAGTTGTTTACGGATATAAGCGCACTACAGTTACGTAAGCCTTAGCTAAAACATGCAGCAGATCTAGTTAGTATTAACTTACCAATCAGTCTATCCTAAAATTATTTATGTTCCCCCTTTCTTTCTTACCTGTGTGACAAGTACAGCTGAAAAAGTAGTGGTTGTTTTAAGTCAGTCATCCAGTGAGCTTTGTGCCCAAGGGGGGCCTCACTCACTGCCTTTGCTGGCTTTCAGGTATAAAATGGAAACTCGTGCATCTCCCCATGAGAATTACTGTTCATGGGTCTCTTTTGCAAAACATTTTGAAAACATTGGAGATTGTGTACATAAATTCTAAAATAAGAACTTTATGAATTCATTGGATGTTTTCCTACTGAAGCGATAAACAGGCAAAGGGAATATATAGACAAGTAAATAAATATTTCCATACAGCACAGGAATACTAGAGGTGGCACAGAACTGTATGGCATTAAAAATCCATATTCTGTGTTTTGCAGCATGGGGGAAGTGACAACAAAATCCAGCCAGCTGGGTGAAATACTGTGCTCCGTGGTGATGTGCACCTGAATGCCAATAAGAACGGTACATAAAGAGGAGCCATCTTTTAAGCTAAGGGCATAAGTTATTGAGACAAGATATCCAGAGAGATGGAAACGGAATAATTCTTACTTTCTGTTCTGTTTTACTAATAAAAGATAGGACACCCTCAGGAATTAGGAAAGCATTTCTGACTGACTCTACAGTTATCAAACAACCTAGTCCAGAGTAGGCTCAAATAAGTCAATAGGCCATCACTAGAACAAACTTGTTTAAAGGCTGTAGCAATTGTTTACTTAAAAATATGTTTCTTATGTGAAATTTGCATAACCTTTGGTGGCTAAACAAGATCAAATGTTCAGCGGTGACAGCTGTACCCTTAGCTCCACCACACTTCACAATAACATACAGAAGAACGTATCTTCTATTGTGACACTGCTACTAGATGTGGGAAAATGTCACATCATGAACTGAGTTGTGCTGGTCATTATGAAGTGAAAGGAGAAGCTGGCCATGTGATTGCCATTTTCAGCATTTACTGAAGTTATTTTATATTGATTCATTTAGCAAATACCCTGCCTAAGGCCACCTAATGCTTTTGTAGCAGAGATGTGACCTGAAGTAGGGACTTCCCTCATTACATTTCATTCATCACTATCCCAGTTCAACCCTAGCTAATTAAGAGCCTGAATTCTCCCTCACTGTTTCTTAAAGGGAGAAGGAATGCTAAGGAACCTCTGTGAACGCAAACTCCAGATTTGCTTAATAGAAGAACAGCTTCCTCCAATTGTAAAGTTCCTGTATTTATAACAATGTATTTTTCTTTCTATTTTAAAATGTTTGTTCTTTGTAATCTGTGTCTCCAACATATGAGCACACATGACCTCCATCCCATTAATTCCACTTGAAAATTTGACTGTGTGGAATTTATTCCATCCACCTTTTTATAAGATGAGGCAGCAATATTATCCTCTTTGCAAAAAGATTGCATGACTCCTGTGTTATGTAAGAATATGATTGCCTCCATATATGCACAAGAGTTGCCAGAGTTATTTTCCCCCCTATGTATTACTAGTCCATGGCAAGATAAAGCAAAAGTATCAATATAAACATGACTAAGAAATGACTACATCACTAGCAGAAAATAGTGAACACTTGAAATTACTACTGATGAAGGTTAAAGCAGAAAGCACCCAAGCTGGACTACAGCTGAACATCCAGTAGACAAAAGTAAGGTTTATTGGAAATTACATAATTGCAATTTTGACAAAGAAGAAATTGAATTGGTTAAAGATTTTCTATTCCTTGGCTCTATTCTACAACCAAGAAATTCTGCAACAAAGAAATCAGGAGATTGAGACTGGGAAGAGCAGCCATGAAGGAGTTAGAAAATATTCTTATGTGTAAGGATGTGTTGCTGTGACCAGTATCAAGAATACTCATGCCAGAGTATTCTCCATTACTGTGTATGAGTGTGAAAGTTGGACCATGAAGCTGACAGGAAGTAATTTTTATGTGTTAGAGGAAGGTTTTATGGATAACATGGATTGGAAAAAAGACAAATTAGTGGGTTGTAGATCAAATCAAGCCTAAATTCTCCCTAGATTCTAAAATGACTAAATGAAGGCTATTATACTTTGATCACATTATGAGCAAACAAGAGTCACTGGAAAAGACAATAATGCTAGGAAAAGTTGAAGGCAGCAGTAAAAGATGAAAACCCAACATGAGATGGGCTGACTCTATAAAGAAAAGCCATAACTCTCAATTTACAAGAGCTTAGCAAGGCTGTTAATGTTATAATGTTTTGTAGGTCAATAATGTTGGAAGTGAAGGACTAAGCTGTCTCCTGCCTCAATGACAGAGGTTGACTTATCAGCTAGTCAGATAGCTAGAGTGGGCCGAGACACTGGACATCTTTTCTTTATTGCTCTAACATTATCCCTTACATTGTACATTGTGTACATTGCTACTCTCAGGGAATTTACTTCCTTACTGCTTCTCCTCCCCTTCTCTCCACCTATCCTGCACACGCTTCTCCATCTTGCACCATGTATGCAGGGAGATGTAAGAACATAAGAACAAGCCAGCTGGATCAGACCAAAGTCCATCTAGTCCAGCTCTCTGCTATGCGAGAGTGGCTCACCAGATTACTTGGGGGGCTACATGCAGGATGTGAGCCTTATTATGGCCTTCTATGCGGCTGTTAAACTGCCGATCACCTGGATTCCTGGTAAAGGCATTTGCAATCTCTCAGATTAAGGAGGATCCAAGATTGGTAGCCATAAATCGACTACTCCTCCATAAATCTGTCCAAGCCCCTTTTAAAGCTATCCGAAGTTTAGAGTGTACATCACCACCTCACCGGCGGCAGCTTATTCCAAACACCAATCACACGTTGCGTGAAGAAGTGTTTCCTTTTATTAGTCCTAATTCTTCCCCCCAGCATTTTCAATGGAATACCCCTGGTTCTGGTATTGTGAGAAAGAGAGAAAAATTTCTCTCTGTCAACATTTTCTACCCCATGCATAATTTTGTGGAGCTTCAATCATATCCCCCCCTCAGCCGCCTCCTCTCCAAACCTTCAAGAGTTGGCAAGCGCTGCAGCCTCTCCTCATAGGGAAGGTGCTCCAGTCCCTCAATCATCCTTGTTGCCCTTCTCTGCACTTTTTCTGTCTCCTCAATATCCTTTTTTTTGAGATCACGTGATAAGAACTGGACACAATGCTCAAGTCGCGATCGCACCACTGCTTTTATATAAGGGCATGACAATCTTTGCGAGTTTTATTATCAATTCCTTTTCTAATGATCCCCAGCGCCAGAGGTTTGCCTTTTTTTACGGCTACCTTACGGCCATTGAGTTGACATTTCCATGGAACTATCAACTAAGGCAACCTCTAATCCCTTTCCTGGTCTGTGACTGATAGCACTGACCCCTGTAAGCGATGTATGTGAAGTTTGGATTTTTTGCCCTATGTTGCATCACTTTACATTTTGCGGGCTTGAATGCATTGCCATTTCTCAGCCGCTCTCCTGGTTTATCAAGGTCAGCTTGGAGCTCTTTACACGCAATCCTTTGTGTTTCTCACCACCTACATAATTTGGTGATTATCATCTGCAAAACTTGGCCACCATGCTACCCACCCCTACTTCAGGTCATTTATGAATAGGTTAAAGAGGCACTGGTCCCAAAACGGATCCTTGGGGGACCTTCCACTCCCCACATCTCTCCATTGTGAGAACTTACCATTTACACCCACTTTCTTTGTTTCCTGTTTCTCCAACCAGTTTTAATCCACCGGAGGACTTCCCCTCTTATTCCTTCATTGCTGAGTTTTTCTCAACAGCAGTCACTATGGTGAGAACTTTGTCAAAAGCTCTTTTGGAAATCCAAGTAGACAATGTCCACCCGGTTCACCCCTGTCCACACATGCCTGTTTACACCCTCGAAGAACTCTAGTAAGTTTGTAGAAGACAGGATTTGCCTCTGCAAAAGCCATGCTGACTCTTTCTCCAGCGGAGTCTTGCTTTTCTACATGTTTTATAATTTTATCTTTAATGATTAGAGTCTACTAATTTACCAGGAACAGATGTCAAACTGACTGGCCTGTAATTTCCCGGGTCCCCCCTAGATCCTTTCTTAAAGATTGGTGTGACGTTGGCCATCTTCCAGTCTTCAAGGATGGAGCGGATTTCAGGGATAAGTTGCATATTAAAGGGTGAGAAGATCAGCAATTTCATGCTTGAGCTCTTTAAGAACTCTTGGGTGTGAATGCAATCTGGGCCAGGGGATTTGGTAACATTTTAGTTTTATCAATGGCTGCTTGGGAACTTCTTCCTTGTCTACCACACTATCTTTGCTAGTTCCTCGGATTTGCCTCCCTAAGAAGCCCAGTTGGTTCAGGTGCAGGAATGTTCCTCACCTCCTCTTGGGTGAAGACAGATGCAAAAGAATTCATTCAGCTTTCTCTGCAATCTCCCTGCCATCTTTTAGCACACCCTTTGTTTCTTTGTCATCTACTAGCAGACCTACCGGCTTCCCTTGCTGGCTTCCTGCTTTTGATGTACTTGAAGAACTTTGTTTGTTGCTGGTCTTAGCCCGATGTTCAAGGCCATGCGTTCCTCATAATCCTTTTTGCCTCCCTTACAGCTATCTTGCTTCTCTTTTTGCCACCATTTGTGTTCCCTCTCATATTCTTCATCAGTCAAACTGGACTTCCATTTTTCTAAAGGAGCATTTTCTTTTTTTCTGATAATTTCCTCCAGCCTCCCTTGTTAACCATGAGTTGGCTTTCTTTTCGGACTTTTAGGTGCTTTTGCCTTTTCTAACCTATAGGAACACATTCCAGCTGAGCTTTTTATTACTGTGTTTTTTTTAAATAACCTCCAAAGCATCCTGGACAGTTTTGACTCTCTTGATTTTCCCTGGCAGCTTCCTGCATACTATCGCGCTCATCTTTGAGAAATTTCCCTTTCTGAAGAGGAAGATGTAACTACATTAGTAGTTGCCACTTCGCATGTTGAGATACTGAATCTGACTGCATTGTGGTCGCTGTTCCCTATTGGCTCCAACAACACTGACTTCCTGCACCAGGTCCTGGGTCCCACATAGAATTAGATCTAGGAACACCTCTCCTGGTTGGTTTCCACAACCATCTGCTCTAAGCCACAGTCATTTAGCATATCCAGGAATGCTCTTACTCTCCTTACTATGACCTGAACATGCATTTTCAGTTTATATGGGAATAGTTAAAATCACCCATTACTAATACATTTTGTTTTTGTTGGCCTCTCTAATTTCTTTTTTCCATCTCAGAATCCTCTTGTGCACTTTGGTCAGGGGCGATAATATATTCCTAATATTAAACTGTCCTTCACACCTGGTATTGATATCCACGAGTGCTGATTCTGTGGGAACCAACTCCTTGCATTGTCTATTTTTATGTGATACTATGCTCTCTTTGATGTAAAGGGCAACTCCACCCCCAATGCGCTCTGTCCTATCCCTTCCTATAGAGCCTGTAGCCTGGTATAACAGCAGCCCACTGGTTCTTCTCATTCCACCATGTCTCTGTAATTGCCCACTATATCAAAGTCCTCCTTCAAAACTCTGTGCTTTCCTGGCTCTCCCCATTTTTTAGGTCAGATGCTTCTACTATTAGCATAGAGACACCTGTATACCCTGTCTCTGTCCTTAACCAGGATTTATGTGCTTTACCCTCAAGTATTTTGTAGACATATCCCTTGTCACATGCACATTGCTATGTTCCTTGCTTGTATGTGGTTGATTTAGAAAAACCTCCCTCTCTGTCTGCATCCCCATAGATACTGTATTCGAACCGAAGTCACCTCAGCTCCTGTGGCTTTCCCCAGTGATCAGTTTAAAAGCTGTTCTGCTACCTTTTTTTTTTTTTTTAATGTTGAGGCGCCAGCAGCCTGGTTCCTCTTTGGTTAAAGATAAGAGAAGCCCGTCCCGTTTGTACAGAGCCTGCGCTTGTCCCAAAAGGTTCCCCAGTTCCCTGACAAATCTGAACCCTCTGCCTTACACACCCACCTTCTCATCCACACATTGAGACCCTGTATCTCCAGCTTGCCTAGCTTCGCCCTGCGTGGCGATGAGAAATGCGGAAGCATTTCTGGGAATGCTTGCACCTTGGAGGGTCCTGGACTTCAACCTGTTCCTAGCAGCTTCTAAATTTAGCTTCCAGAACCTCCCAGCTACATTTCCCAATAATGGGTTGGTGCCCAATGTGGACCACAACTGCTGACTCCCACCCCAGCACTGTCTAAAAGCCTATCTAGATGAAGGCGTGACATCCATGGCCATACCGCACCAGGCAAGCCAAGTCACCATAGCGGTCATCCGCGCCTCTCCTGACAAACTAACTCTACGCTACATTTCTAATGATCGAGATCACCCACTACAAGGAGCCCCCACCTCCCGGGGGGGTATCACTCCCAGTCGCGAGAGGATAGCTGATCACCAGTTAAGGAAGGGATCCCATCTAAGGGAGCATCTTCCACCACCTCGAAACTGGCACCCTCTCTTGCGTCCACAAGACCTTCCCATTCTCCACTTGACATCTGAAGAGATGTCACCTTAAGGAAGTGGGACCCGGCTGTTAGGTCCCTGAAGAAGCCTCTTCTGTCACCTGATCTCTGCCTCTTTCGGCTTCTCTCCAGGTCTGCCGCTACCTTGGCTTCAAGAGAGCGCTGCGTTCCTTGAGTGCCAGGAGACTCATTACAGCGGGGCACACCCGCTGACTTCTGTCCTAGTGGCAGTGTCATAGCCATACGTGACACTCAGTGCAAAACGCTGGAAAGCCCCATCCCCCTGCTTTGGCTTTCTGCTGCCTTCATATCTGATTTGTTTAGATATGTAAATATTAAGCTTTTAGTCCTCCCAAAGATGAACATCTTGCAGGATCACTATGCTCTTCCTGGCCAAATATGTCTCTTATTAATTTAAAAAAACAAAATTAGTGCAAATTAAAATTGCTTGGCGTGCCCCTAGCGGTGTCTAGCTGGTTCCAGAAACTGAACTAAGAAGCCCCACCTCACCAAGGACAAAGTAACCCACCTCTCAGGACAAAGAGGGAACAAAGAGATGATGACTCTGTTAACCCCTGTTAAGCCCCACCTTCCAGATTCAGCAGCCTTAGCTCTGCAGGAACCTTGCAAGGAGAAAGAGATAACCCCTGTTAAAAATACACTTTGTTTTAAAAGCTGTGGCTTTGCGAAAAACCCTCAAAATGAACACCAGCAGCAGGTCACTCTCTGCTCTTCTTCAATAGCCAAGTCTTCTTCTGCTGCTTCCACTCCTCTCTGCTGGTTCCAGAGACTGAACTTCGCCCCACCTCTAGGGACCAAAAGCCCCACCTCTCAGGACAAAGAGGGAACAAAGAGAGATGAACTCTGTTAACCCTGTTTAAGCCCCACCTTCCAGATTCAGCAGCCTTAGCTCACAGGAGCGCTTACAAGGAAAAAAAGAGATAACCCCTGTTAAAATTACACTGTTTTAAAAGCTGTGGACTTTGAGAAAAGCCATCCAAAATGAACACCAGCAGGTCACTTTGCTCTTCCTGGCCAAGTCTTCTCCTGCTGCTACTCCTCTCTGCTGGTTCCAGAGACTGAACTAAAGCCCCACCCCATGTAGATGTAGCATCCCTCACCATTCAGTCAGATAGATTGGAATAGAGAACCTATCTCTTCACTTTTCTATCCAGAATGGAGTTCACTAATTAAGACTCCTCTTATTTGTTAGAAACTACAAATTGGCTCCAAAATTCTTTTTTTTTACCAGCACACACGCATGCCTGGTTAAGCTCTGCTTGTGTTTTGCCTCCATGCACTCAACTATAATGGAAAAAAATCCCTTACCAGAGAGAATTACCAGCAATTAATTCATATGATCACCGTGAGTTGGAAGCTACTTGACAATACTTAACACACACGCACACACACGAGATTATAAAGGGGTATGGATTCAATGTCTAAAATTAAGTCATGCTACAATATAGAGCAAGTTCTAATGTAACACTGAGAACAAAGCTACATGTTTTTTGTCATACAGAGAAAGACACACTTTTTAACAGGTATGAGCTTTGGAGGGTGATATCTGACACCAGGATGAAGTAATAATGGAGAATGGTTGCTAAATCTATTAATAATTTGACACAGTTTCTGTCCTGATACTTCTACAAGAATATGTCATAATTCTCACTTCTTAGAACATGCCGGTTGTTCCCTCGTTCTATTTCCATAGGACAGAAATACAGAAGAATGTAAATCTATTACCATTTTCCCCCAAGAAGTATATTCCACAGTCTCCACCACAGTAATAAAGGTGGAATCAATAGAACATCAGTGGAAGGTTCTTCCTGTGTCCACAGCACTGTTACCTATGAGCTCTCTCCTCAGGAACCCCCTGTATATGAATGCACCCTGTATATGAATGCACCATATTCTGGCTTTAAAATGCCAGCAGCCTGAATAAAATAACTAGTTTGATATCAAAACAGAGCTCTTGACACTAGCATGATTTCTCTGACCCTCCTTGGATGAGAGTAGCTCAACTGTTTGTGTGCTCCCAAGAGCACATTAGTCAGTGACCTCTGTTTAAGACTTCGAGCCCTCTTTAGCATGACTCAAGTTTACAGGACAATATCCTAAGGTTTAAGAGTCTCCCTCACAGTATAGCCTTATCTAGTAAATCAATAATAGGCCCAAGCCACTGCTCAGCCTTTGTTAAACAGACTCCAATCAGTCTGTCACTCAGGCAATTCAATCATCCCACCTAGATCACCCTGCGGCCCTCCCTTTCCCTCACCCTGGAATGACCATATTTGCAGTTCCACTTCCCTCTAGGAACACATCTTCCTCTACTCACAGAAATTCAAACCCACAAATAGGAAGACAGACCCAACATTCTTCCCCCAACACCATCACAGATTCTAATTATGCAAGGAATTTTGATGGGCAGGATCTGCCTGGCAGGAGATGCCAAGGGCCGCCTGAGGGAAGTTCAACAGGCCAAGCAATGTTGGGGACTTGCCAAGAGCCAGCCCGGCCTGACCCCTAAGGAGTCACCAGTGGAGGAATTACAGCCTGGCCCGTGCATGCCAAGAGCCCCGTGAGACTGCCTATGCTCAGTGCTGCCTATGCTCAGTGCTGTCAATTAGAATTGTGCCTGCACTGCAGGGAGGCCGGGCACCGACCAGACTGGGGCAGGAACCCAACCACCATCGCTCGAGGAGGTAGCCACCCCAGCTAGGGAATGTGGCCCTCTGGACCCCTCCTCCTCCAGGAAGCTGGAGACAAAGTGGAGACTTGCCTAATTCACTAAGGCAGATTCTGCATGGGCCAAAAACAGCGGTATGAAAACAGTGCACACCATTTAAAACCATTTTAGACCGTTTTCACACTGTTTTCACACCACTGTTTGGCCCATCCTCCTAAGTTACAAGCAAGCTATAGAAAAACCAGCCACTCTCAGGCAGTGATAATGGGGCCAGATGTGGCCTTGGCTCTGAATGGAGGATGCCAGGTCCAGTGGGAGCTGTAAACCCTAGGCCAGGGGTAGGGAACCTGCGGCTCTCCAGATGTTCAGGAACTACAATTCCCATCAGCCTCTGTCAGCATGGCCAATTGGCCCATGCGGTAGAATTGATAAGGCTGCTAAGGCTGGCGGAAAACTTGGGATTCCTACCTAAATAAAAAGAAAATACCATCAAACACTCAGTGTGAAGGTTTCAAAATACATCTCACTCCAACTCATTGCCATTCTGTGATACAGCAAAAACTTTTCCATTGGTATTGCATATATCACAAGGTGACTCACATTTGAATGTGGGGAAAGGATTCTAAGCAACTTTAGCTGTTTGTCAGGGAGGTACTATTTCAGCGAACAGTGCCATCTAATTCACCTTGTAAAATGACCGAGAAGTGTACTTGCCCTCTGGAAGGTGTTGTGAGCAGCCGAATCCTTTGGGCTACTAAATATGCTTGGGATCTTAGCAGCTCATAGATTTGTAGCTGGATGCGACAACAAGAACAACCTTCACATCCTGAAAGCTTCAATAAAACAAAAATTTAAAGCTAAAACATCATCTCTATCTATTGATTTATTGGTGCCTGTTGTTTGCTCTCCTTCCTTTCCAATTCTTTGAACATTACGCAAGTGGAAGCAAATTGCAGCAAAGCAAGACCTTCTTAACATTTGTGTCCACAGAAGTACTATTTATAATAAGTACAGTTGGCAGTTGGGCTGAAAATACATATTTAGTAACACCAACTATCATACTTGCTATGGATGGAAGCTATAAAGAGGAGAATGTTCAGCTCATTTCCCCAAAGCACACCCCTTAAACCCCTCTCTGCTTATTCAAAATACTATGCTTTCCTTCCATGATGGAAATCCCAGACCACTAAAAGTAAAGCAAAAAAGGACCACCTTGAGACTGGGAACTCTTTTATGGTCCATAAAGCAAGCCGACACTCAGCTGTTAATAAAGGAATAGATTATGCCTCACATCGCTATGTTCCTGTCATTCCCCGAGGCACTGTTTTCTTAACTGCTAGGTTGACTACTTAGATAACTACCTCCTTTCTTGCAGAATCACTGCCAAACTCTTTTCTTTAACAACTTTCTTTCAGAACCACTGAGATGTTTAGGGCTGTGTGTTATTTGCTGTGTGAAGTTAGGGGGGGGAAAGAAGAACCTCTGTTTTGACTGTCTTCCTAGTGTATAGGTATGCTGGTATTTCTTTCACAAGTTACTTTAAATAAGCAGAGCTACTGTTACTGCTGTTTAGGGATGACACCTGCTTCTTCCTCAACTTACAACCTCCTTATGCTCCTTTGATGTCTCTCAAGATTGTTTCTTGGTTACCCTTCCCTTCTGCGAGAAATTCTGGTCCCTGTTTCATTATGTTGAGTCACGCAGAAGACAGAGCGATGTGCTCCTGGTGTGTGATGATAGAAATTACATAAATCTGAAGTCCGGCACTTGTCTGTAGTAGTTTATTATTACTGCCAGTGAAGAAGGAATCTAAGCCTGGCAGTAGCAGCCTGCTACAAATCAATATTTTACAGGTAGCACGCTCTGAAGAGATGACACATTGACAGACTAGAAAAGGGGGGAGGGTGGGAGACAAGGAATGCAAGAAACAGAATTTATCCTGACACCCTGTGGCACGTTTTTCTACAAAAGCATGAGTGAAAACAGGCACCAAACACAGCTGTTGATACTCTGTCTTGGGGCTAGATTGATTCTTGTACAATAGCTATTATTTCCTACCTGCTTTCTATATAGCACATACATCCACTTCACAAAATGGAAGAGAAGGTGGCAGTACCTACCCCGACAGTCTTTGGAATTAACATACTGGGAAACAAAAACAACACAATGTACCACAACAATAGCTGTTGTCGGGTACAGCAACAAGTCCTTCTTTACTGCACACTACAAGATGTAGTCATGGCCTCTATTTTAGATTACTTTAAACAGGGATTAAACAAATTCATAAAATATGGGCACATTGACAGCCATTATGGTTAAATCAGAAGAAAGGTACCTTTGACAGTTCCTGTTGAGGCAGTGGAGCCCCACAATTCAAGAGTCCAACAATCCCCACTTTCAAACCTTGACTAAGGAATCAAAGGCTCAGAACCAAGAGGAGGTATCAGGTCTACAAGTTGAAATGACTACAGCTCCAACTATTGTGGAGCAGCACTGTGTTTAAATTGACCAACATTCAGAAGTAAATTCTTGGGAGGTTTCTCTATGTGAACTGTCTAGAACCTTGGAGGGATTTCTATTATTTGATTGATCCATTCAAAAACGCTCCTGGCTAAGGAACAGACAAAAAGGAACAGGAGATATACTAATGGCACACTGTTACCTGAAATGGTGGAAATGTGTCCCTTATAGAATTGGAGAATTAGCAAGAGCAGACTTTTTGGCTTAGCGAGCAGTTCAACAAGCTCAGAATCTTGGTTGCCAACTTTTACAAGGAGTTGTTTAAGCAAGAAATCCGCAGGAGAGTAAATAAAGTTTAACAATGTTATTAAAGGAAAATAATAAAAGTTCAAGCATACAATTATCAAAGCAGCAGAATATCCACACAGTCCTGGGATATAAGTAGTGTTGAGGGGATAGGTTTGGAGATAAATGGAGGGAATTGGGGGAATTTGGGGGGTAATACTGTAACCAAATCCTGAAGTGGCTTTAGGTCCAATGGACAGAACTAAGCAACCCACGCTAGCTCTGGTAGAGGAAGAAACAATGTATTGGGGACAATATCAACAGATAGAAAGGTGTCCAGAGATACTGAAACCTGGCTACTGGGAGAGGGGGCTACTTATAGGAAGAAACGGGCCCTCTGGTAATACAAAGAGACCCATAATCACTCAAGGCAAAGGAGAGTCTTGTCTTTCTGAGGAGAAGACAAGAGGTGAAGATCAACATTAATTTAATGGGTTGAGCACTTGACTAAAGTATCTAAGCCTGGGAATGCTTAGAAGGGAGAAGTAAGCTGATTAAATTGCAGCTGTAAAACAATGTCAATGTAAATTAGGTGGTTTTTAATAAAAGAGGAAGAAGTTAAGATGAGTACTGTACCAGTTGGAACACTGAGCATTAGCAAGTTCTTTGTCTTAGCGAGGCAGATAGTCCAGGACTGGAAGTGAAATCAGACTTCCACAGCAGAAGTATTGTCTTTGCTTTTATTCCTTTCAAAATTGAGCAGCAGGCTATTATGCAAGGCAGATATGGGTGAGGGCAAAACCAGAAACGATTTTCTGTCCTTATGGGTACACTAGCCCATACAAAGAATAAGTTCCCATCATTTTTATTGTAAGCCACCCTGAGTCCTCTGGGAGATTTGGTGTCGCAAAAATGCAACAAATAAACAAACAAACAAATAAAATCATGGCAAATGTTGGCAGGAAGGGTAGAGCTGGAAAATAGGGCCCCCTCCAAGCCATGGCAGGTTGGTCTGGCAACAACACAGAAGCTAAGATTGTAAAACTTGCTTTCAGCTTTTTCAAACCATATCTGAAGCAAACGTTTCTGATTCATGTGCAAAAGATTGTCTCAGATAGGTGTTGCAAAGGATCTTTGACTCACTCACACTGAACCAAATTGAGGCTTAGAGCACTTGCAGAAGTGTGTGTCTATGCTAGCCAATGAGGAAAGAGCAAAGGTAAGCTGGTAACGCAAAGGTATCCTAAGTTTCACCTCCTCGGCGGCATTCTGAAGAATTTTTTTCTTTCTGCCACTGAAGCCAACAGCTAGCTAATCAGTGTTTCTCAGTTGGCACCACCGATTTTTTATGTCATTTTTATTTTATTATATTTATACCTTGTTCATCCCTACCCAAGATCAGGCTCAAGGTGACTTATAGTGAAGTTAAAAACACAGTATCAATAACATAAACAAATTTAACAATAGAAACTAACATCTATGATGCCACACTATTCAATAAAAGATCAAAGCCTAAAAATTCATTCCACCACCCCCATCCTGACATAACTCATTCTCTACATATCAGGAGGGGGAGGGGGAGGGGGAGATGGAAGGGGAGGGGAGGGGAGGGGAGGGCTGTGCAAGTTAGAAAAGCACAAGGTAAGGGAGACTGGCATCACTTGGGTTAAACAGACTCATGGGTGGCCTCAACCAAAGGCCCCATGGAATATTTCTGTCTTGCAGGCTCTGTGGAACTCATAAAGGTCCTGCAGGACCCTGGTGTCAGCTGACCAGTGTCTTAGAGCTCACAGGGCAGGGGGGGTGCGACGCCCCCGGCAGAGCAGCTGGCGAAAGCATGGCCAGGAGCCAGTATGAGGGGAGGCATGGCGGGCCGCTCTGGGCTGCCCCAGGGGTGGGGGGCAGGTCGAGCAACACTGTGGCAGAGAGACCCTGGCTCCACCCCTGCAGCTGACACTGTGTTTCATCAGGCTGGAGTTAGGGCTGAGAAGGTCCAGACTCTTGTTGAGGTCAACCAAATGTCCTTGGGGCCAGGGATCACCAGAAAGTTAGTGCTTAAACATCAGAGTGTCCTCTGTGGGCAACATGGAAAAAAGCTGCCAACAAGCTACATCACCCACGGGCTAAGCCTGTTTCCCCACTAGCTTAGAAAGAGCCCACGGGCTCTGCCAGAGCTTGCCGCTCTGTTCATCTTGTGCTGCAGCCTCTTTCTTAAAGGAATATGCTCCATTGCCTATCTTTCTTAAGAAAGATATGAGACAGGCTGCCCAGAGCTGCAGCTTCCCCGGAAACCAAGCTTCTGTAGTAAGCTCATGCCCGGAAAAGAAAAAAGATGGCTAGTGAAGTGAGGGGGACCAGCAGGAAAGCGGCATGGGCTGCCAGTGGCTCACTTATAAGTCGAGGAGGGCTTTTTCAGCACAAAAAATGTGCTGAAAAACTCGACTTATCTGCGGGTACATACGGTAGAACAATATATGAACCCATTTTATATTCACTAACTGTAGAAAGAATTTTGCTATCTTTACTTGAAAATCTGAAAGAACTCCATTTAAAATAAATGTAAAGATAATATGAGAGAATATTCATAAACAGCTGAAACTGACTAATTTTATCAATAGAACATCTAAATATAATCCAAAAGTAGAATGGGAGTCTTATATTAATCACTTCTTTATGCACATTATTATTAAGTTATATTTTGCTAATACAATTGTGAAGTATATGAACACAAATTAATGTTTTTAATATATATATAGCTTTTTATTATATATAGATTTAAATAACTTTAAATTATTCACATGAGTATGTTAATATGTAGAAGTTGATAAACTAAAGTATTAAGCTGTTCTTTTCTATTTTGAATGTAATTTATGTTGTTTCAGTTTAACAAGCTATTAACATAGATCCTCTTATTGTTTTTATTGTATCCCCCCCATTCCCCCTTTTTTTCTGTATTATCCCTTTTTTATATGGAAAACTAAAAATTATTGACAAGAAGGAGAGAAGATGCTCAGTGCATTTACCAGGCCAGTGCTGTGCCGCAGAGCGTGCTGAGTGTTTGCAGCAGCCCTCCTGTGCAAGCAGCCCAGATGGATTTAATGAGTTGCTGTGAAAGCTGAAGAGGTGGATGCAACATGCTGTTTTCCCTGAAACTGCCTACACTCCACTACTATTTCCAGATTCTGCTTTGACCTTGCACTGGTTTGTGACAACCTTGACTTTGGCTACTCCCCCTGGGGTGTATGTTTATTGGAGTCCGACTGTCTGATTTGCTTGACCCTGCTCCTGGACTCTCTCACTGACCTGACCCATCTCTGTTTGAATTTTCCTTACTGCTCACCAGCTTGGACTGTCATAGAGGTCACTCTCTGCCACAGGTCCTGTTGCAGCTGTTGCTACCCTCAACCTCTGAGCCTCTTCAGTGCAGGTGTTGTCATAGGAACACATCAACCCTGCCCAGCCTGCACAACATGTTTCTGAATCTTCCAAAGCATCAGGTTGACCATTGGAAGAAACAGGATGCTAGATTAGAAGGACCATTGTTCTGATGCATTAAGACTTTTCTTGAGTGCTTAATGCAATGTTTTGCCCAGTCATTACTTCTGCACTTTGAAGAAAATATGACAACTAGATTCATGCTATTTTATCTGGCAGTAATTACTGAGATAATGTATTTGAAGCATATGGGAAACTCAAACAGTACAATGTAAGTGCTAAGAATACTCAGGCACTAAGCTCACCAGTTTACAATATATCAAAATCAAATTGGATCAATTTCTAGCAGCGTGAATCATTATCAGAGACTGAGCATAATAGAATCATAAAGCTGAAAGAGACCACAAGGGCTACTCCCTGCCATGCAGAAATACACAATCAAATCACCCTTGACAGATGGCTATCCAGCCTCTGTTTAAAAACCTCCAAAGAAGAAGACTCCACCCCTATCCCCCAGAGGCAGTGTATTCCACTGCTGAACAGCCCTTACTGTCAGGAAATTCTTCCTAACGTTTAGGAGGAATCTCTTTTCCTGCACCTTAAATCCAGACAGTTTGGTAGTCTTTAAGGTGACACTGGACTCCTGCTTTCTGCTTTTTTTATTATGTATCACTTCTTACTTCATAGTATGATACAACTACAAATGCTTTTGTCCTAGAATGGTGCAAGTTACATTTGGATCAGCTTTCTGTCTATTTCCATCTACATTTATGGCATGTTACAACTTAGTAAAAAAAACTGCAACATTTTCTAATTCTATAATTTAGTTTATTGGCTGTCTTATTCTATTTGATTGGATTATTTTCTGTATTCTGTAATCCACTGAGACTCAGTGAGAAAGAGCATATAAATGAAATAAGTAATTAAGTAAATATTTAGTGCATTTTCATCCTAACTTTTGCCCAAGAACTCAGAACCTTATTTTATCCTTGCAACAATCCTATGTTGTCTTGGAGGCAGAGGGACCCCAAAGTCTCTCTATGGCCCCTTCCGCACACGCAAAATAATGTGTTTTCAAACCACTTTCACAACTGTTCGCAAGTGGATTTTGCCATTCCGCACAGCTTCAAAGAGAACTGAAAGCAGTTTGAAAGTGCATTATTCTGCATGTGCGGAATGAGCTTATGAGTTTTGTGGCAGAGGTCACATTTGAACACCATTTCTCCAGATGCTAGTCTGACATTCTAATGGCTGCACCATGGTGGGCTAGTCCATGATTCCAAAGTTACTGAAATTCAAGGAATGTGCAAAGGCTAGTGTGGATATCAAGACATGATATACTATGGTTAATTAAAGGCAATATACAAATAAATAGTGAAGCAAGCATCATTACTGGTTGAAATGTTGGGAAATTCTATTATTTGTTCTAATATCATGGAACAATTCCAAAGCAGATTTTGCTTGAAGTTTGTGCTCTGTCTTGCTTTCTCTCTCTGTAAGAGAATTTAATCAGGCAGTCATGTAAGACACCTAGCAGACACCAGTGGAGTTATTTACATTATAGTTTATTCTTATGAAATCAGATTTCCCCCTTCATTGTTTTAGTCTGCAAAAAAAATAAGGAAAAATTATGGGAAACTACATTATGTAATATTAACTGTTGCTTACAAACTCATTAGAACCTACCAACAGCAGAACTAGGGATGATAGCCTCCAGGTGAAACCTGAAGATCTCCCAGAATTACAACTTGTCTCCAGGCTACGGAGATCTGTTTCCCCTGGAGAAAATGGATGCTTTGGAAGATGGACTCCAAGTTGTACCCCACTGAAGTCCTATTCCTTCCCAGGTTTCACCCCTCAAACCTCCAGGAGTATTCTAACCTGGATTTAGCAAAGTTTTTCTCTACCTCCTGCTGGCAGGCAGGGGGGGTCTGGCAACCTAAACAAAGCTAGAAAGTATTGATATGATTGAGTTCAACCCAAAGGTGCTGTGGTTTTTCGTTAATTCTAAATTTGAAGGCATTTCCATATTAAATTGAAGTCATTCTACTTTAAATATCCATTTACTCATCTTTCCTTCTGCCTACAGTATTCAGTGTGATAGCACCTATCTCTTGTTCAAACGTCTTAAAAATCTCTACAGCATGGTAGCTGACCATTCAAACGGCATGTAGTATAGATGATAACTATGATTAACAATGCAACTTCAACTCCACCAAGTAATTTTAGTCAGGTTTAAAAGGATTATTTGATTTGATTGTAGAGAGTTATAAAACAAATTACTTCTGATCATAAGAGATATTCCTAGTGATCGCTGTGGCCTTGGCAACCTATGTAAGATTATTTTACATATTTGAATAATGGAAAGTGAATCATATAGATTTCCTTTCTCCTGCTACCCCCGTTTTTCACACGCATAATTGTACCGATGAAAATATCCTTAATCCATCAGTGTGTACCTACAATAATGATTCATCCAAACTTACTAATAAGTCTGTGCTCGCTGATGACAGTAAAACTGCAAGGCTAAAAACTGGAGTAAATAAAATTCCTGAAACATTTCACTGCAAACTGTAGAACTAAGCCAGATTTCCTGACTGCCTTGAAACATGAAGGAGTGATATACAACTTATTTGGGATAACTTCTATATATCTTGTGGTGGTTTCAGTCCTCTCTAGAAGGTATGTTACAGAAAGGGGTGCTGGGGGGAAGCTGTTCAGCTCCTTGCCTTGTGGCCTATGAGTTCCTGCAGGTCTTCATTTTGTCCCACATGCTTAACATCTACATTAATCTGCTGGTAGAGGTCATCAGAGATTTGGGCTTCATTGTCCTCAGTGATGATTTTCAGTTCCATCTTATGCTTATCGCAATTCCGGGAAGACTATAGAGACTATTGACCTGAAGTGCCTGAAGTGCCTGAAGACAACAGGCTTGACCTTACAGATATAGTGATGGGTGGTTGTGCCTGGCTTGGCTCTGGCTGTGCCAGGCATCAAAGCTCAAGTGTGCAGTGGTGAAAAGAGCTGCAAAAGCCTCCCCGGACTAAGGGGAGAGCCAGAGAAGCCACATGTACTCCTGAAGCAATTTCCCCCAAGCAAGATTGTGCAGAAACACTGTAGTTATCCAGTGGAGTTGAGAAACTGGAGGCAATCACCATCTTTTCCAACTTAAACTATCAATCCCTTTGGGAGAAAATATCCAAACCATGTATCCCTTTCACATGCAATGAAGATCTAAAGAAACAGAGAGAGGAGTCCTAATTCTGCTGCTGGTGAGTCTGACAAAAACTGGGAGATTTTCCTAAAAGGTAGAATTGGTAGAATTCAGATGTAGGTTTTTCTGGCTTTAAAATGATTGTGAAACTTGGAAAACTTGAATATCAGGCTCATTCCACACATGCAGAATAATGCACTTTCAAACTGCTTTCAGTGCTCTTTGAAGCTGTGCAGAATGACAAAATCCACTTGTGAAAGTGGTTTGAAAATGCATTATTTTGCGTGTGCGGAAGGGGCCCCTGATTCAGGTAACCCGAAAATATTTTGGTTTCCTGGAAAAAGCTGAAAAAATTCAAGTGTTTCTCCCATGACTGATCCGGGTCCTACACAGCTGGTATTATGCATCATGGGGATCATCCACTGTCACATGGAAGTACTTCCAGACCGTAGATGTGAAGGTGCACCCATGTTGGCCACAGACTGCAGGTACACCTGGAGCCACCTCCTGTGAGGAGCTTTGAAAAGACACGCTGTATCTAGGGGGCTCAGGAAGAGGTGACAGAAGGGAAAAGGTTGGCCGTTTCCGCACAGAGGCGGAAGGGGTCGGGTTGGCGTATTCCACGCCGACCCGACCCCTCTGGGACCGTTCGCATGAACGGTCCCAGAACCGGCTGGGACGATGGCGCAGAGCTGCGCCATCGTCAGGGCGACCCTCCTGTCCTGCAGCCCTCCGGCGCGTTGCCGAGGCCAGGGGACACGTTTCCCTGCCCTGCGTGACCGCTCCGGAGTCGCAGGGCAGAGGGGGCGTGTCCCCAGGCCTCGGCGACGCGCCGGAGGGCCGCAGGACAGGTAGGTAGAGGGCGGAGGGGGGGAGGGCGCCTTGGAGCCGCTGCTGTTCACACGGCAGCAGCTCCAAGCCGCCGTTTTCCGAAAATCTCGCTTCCCAAGCGAGGTCGGAAAACGGCAGCTTTGCGCCGGTCGGGCGGAGCGAGGGCGGCACAGCTGCGAAGCAGCTGCGCCCCCTGTGCGAATGGCTCCCTGGGGACGGCGTTTTTGCCGTCCCTAGAGCGCCATATTCCGCCCGTGCGGAAGGGGCCGTTGAGATGGCAGTGCCTCAGGGTTCAGCTCCATCTTTTCCTCCCTCTCCCCTCCTGCATCCCCTCGAATAGCCTGCTGGGATCTGAAGAAACCAGAGAGAAAGATGGTGTTGCATCAGCTACCCAACTTGTTCCTCTAGCATCCTCTGAGTCCTTGGGATGAAAAACTCTGCAGAGTTCCCCACCAAGAACAGCTCTGGCAACTCCTTCTCCTGCTTCTGGGAAGTAGAACCAAAATCAGCAGCCTGAGGAAGGGAAGCCTGTGCATCAGGCCTCTGCACAGCCCCTGCTGAGTCCTGTGAGGGTGGATCTGCTCCAGCAGCCACCTCAGCAACAAATAGTGCCTTGTCAGGCACCTTCATTGCACAACTTCAGCCAGACAACAGGGCTCAGTTCCGCATGGCCTGCAAGACAGAGGCCCCTCCTGCACATGCAGAATAATGTAGTTTCAATCCACTTTCAATTCACTTTGCAGCTGGATTTTACTGTGCGGAATAGAAAAATCCACTTGAAAACAGTTGTAAAAGTGTATTGAAAGTGCATTATTCTGCATGTGCAGAAGGGCCCTGAGCTTTTCTTCTAAGCTTATGGTTGTCAGCAGTGGCCATTTGTACAATGGCTGCCCTCTTTCCTTGTTGGGCCTGTTGGGCTTTCCTTCAAACTGCTCCCCTCTCCCTTCTTCTTTTGGTCACCACCTCATTATTTCATCCCAGCAGCATCACTGCATATTAGGGTGTTGTAGGTCCCCTTTGGTATTAATATTGGTTTTAAACATAATATATGAGGTGAAACATAGGGCACTATCTTTTTAGCTAGGCATTTTAGTTCAGTTTTACAGAAGTTTAAATACTGACAGTAATTTATATTTTCTATGTTTTTATTCCATTTGTTTTGTATAGTATGTTGTCTATTGAACTTACGTAAGTTGCCCTGAGCCTAGCCTTGGCTGGGAAAGAGAAGGATATAAATCCAATAATAATAAAAAAAATTTCCCAGCGGTTATCAACAACAATCAAGTCTGATCATGGATAACTCAACTATAATGAAGACAACACCATGTTGTTGTAGATGGTTCATACGTATGCAGAACAGGCATCCAAGTGTCATAAGGCCATCAGTTTGGGTTAAAACTTCAGGAATGAGCTTCTCAGAGCTGAATTGGCAGTGATCCTTTGTCTTTGTACAATGACTCTGAGATAAACTACACAATGCATTGTATATGAAGTAAGTACAGTGATATGTTAACGAAGAAAAAACACTCCTGTGTAATTAAAATTTGGTAAAATCACTGGAGGCCAGATGAAAGTTATTTCTGGGACCACCAACTGGAAATTCCTAATGTAACTGAAAGCCATAGAATGGATCTCTGGCCAATATGGAATGCAAGAGACTCTTGAAGCCCAGCTTGTCTCACTTAACCCACCACGCTTCTTACATTATAATTCAGGCAAACATCTGCACTAAAACCCAGGTGAGCAACTACATTATATCTACCCTATAGACTTCCACTAATTAATAGACATTTCCTCTTCCCCAGGAACCATGACCTATAGTTTGGGGGAAGGGGAAGAATCTTGAGAGAACTCTCAGCACCTTCACCAGGTAAACCATCCATTTGTATGAAAGATATAACCAGTGGTGGAATCCAAAAATTTTAGTAACAGGTTCCCATGGTGGTGGGATTCAAACTGTGGCGTAGCGCCAATGGGACTGGGCGGGGCATGCCGGGGGTGTGGTCAGTCATTCCAGGGGTGGGGCATTCCTGGATGAGGCTGTGGCAAGGACGCAGCCACTGCGCCGGTCCTTGGGCGGGAAATGAATGCACGCAGGCGCAGGCTGCCACGCACACCGGTGCACCTCCTGCTTGACTGCTTCAAGTTCTGCGTGCTACGGCTGAGAGGAGGGGCATAACTAAGGCAAAAATCACATGGCAAAATCACCAATTAGTAACCCCCTCTCGGCACACACAAATAATTAGTAACCTACTCTCGGGAATCTGTGAGAACCTGCTGGATCCCACCTCAGGATATACCCTACAATTGCATGAGAACTGAAAGATATAAGTTCCAAATGAAAGATATAAGTTCCAATAAGACATTTCAATGAAATAGGGATACACACACACATGTGATTTCAAAAATCGATCTACTGAGCTAAAATCTGCCCCTTCCCCATCCTACAAGCATATGCATGCAATAATAAGCTAAGATACATGATTATTGTACCCTAGATATCATTGTTCCATACCACTGTTTGTTTCTCATTAGTAAACATTTTCTTTAAATTATCTCAGATACTCATTAAATATTATCAGCTACTTAGAACCAAAGGATAATTATGAGTTTAATGAAGCATGTACTAGCTTGCTCAAGTCTAACATTTGTTTCTCTGCTGGGACTCTATTTTACTCTGCACTTATCCTTCAGCAAAGCTACTCCACAAAGTCACTTTGGAAATAAGTATTTAATTAGATTAATGAATTTTTATCACCTCTCTCAGGGATTAGGCTTGTTAAATCCTAGCGACCAATGAACAACAGATTTTTTATTACTTTTATTTTTATTACTAAATACATGAAGATGCACTGGTTCCAATGCTATGGCAGTTCTGCCTGCGCTGGGTAGCTTTTACCTTTTGGAGTCCTTTGACCAGCTACAGATATTAGGTAGGGGCAGCCAGTGCTTTCCATTCAATCACAGAAATCAAAATGCAAACGATAGTACACCAACGCCTCAGACGAGGTTTTGAGCTGCTGACTTTATTTCAAAGTTTCAACTGCGCACGGGAAGAGTTATTATTAAAATGTTCACTGCCTATCGTTTTAATAAATTACATGCCAATGGCAAATACAGTCCTGCTTTCATGCATCTGTTCAAAGTGTCCTCTCACTCTGATACAAGATTGAGATAGGGAGAAGTTCAGTGGGTTCTGCATCTCCTTTTAGTGCTATGGAAGGAGGTTACCCTTGCCCAATGGTGCCAGCCATGTGGCTATTAAACACAAGGACCAAGCCTTGAAATTAATGCATTAATGGGTCACTTGAAATCTAATGTTAGTTTGATGGTTTTTTAAAGTTCTGACCTGCTTTGTAGCCCAACACAT
This sequence comes from Sphaerodactylus townsendi, assembly GCF_021028975.2. NCBI lineage: Eukaryota > Metazoa > Chordata > Lepidosauria > Squamata > Sphaerodactylidae > Sphaerodactylus > Sphaerodactylus townsendi. Next base: position 128,423,400 of record NC_059425.1, on the reverse strand, counting down.
GTTTTGGAAAGCAGTCCTAAGCAGAGTTTACAACACTTAGATGGGGTGTAACTTTGCATAGGATTACACTGTTATGAGTCGGTCCAGGCTACCAGCTCCATATTTGCCATAAGGGTCCCCTATGAAAAGAATTTCAGGGGACATTTCAGACTGCTGTAGAAGAGAGGGGGTGAGAAAGTTGTGCTTCATGGATGAAAGTCTCAAAGTGGCTTGCAAATAAAATAAAACTAATATAACCACAAAAAAATTCCTACAATAAAAACCAACAATCATTCCCAATGCAATATATGCCCACTGAAGAAAAATAAGAAGAGTTTGGATTTGAACCTTGTCCTTCTCTTCTGTAAGGAGATTCAAAGCACCTTACAAACTAATTTCCCTTTCCCCACAACCAACACCTTGTGAGGTAGGTGGGGCTGAGAGAGTTCTGAATGAACTGTGACGAGCCCAAGGTCACCCAGCAGGAATGTAGGAATGAGGAAACAAATCTGCTTCACCCGATAAGAGACTGCCACTCATGTGGAGGAGTGGGGAATCAAACTCCATTCTCCAGTTTAGAGGCCACTGCTGTTAACCTCATCTTAACCTGCTCTTAACTATCATGCTGGCTTTCCATGGTGAAAACCATTTCATTGCACCCATGATAGCAAAACTTAGGTAGCAAACACCTCACTGAAAAGGCAGGATATTTCTAAGCAGGTTTCTAAAAATCAATGATAAATAGGCCTGGTGGGTTTCATTGGGGAGACTGTTTCACAAGAAGAGAGCAAATACTTTAAAAGATCCTATCAAATTGACCCACACATGTCCTCCAATCAGCAGAGGCAAATCTACTGGCGACCCCTGCCCGCCCCCCATGGTGCAACTGGCCTTGACTAGGACCAGGGCTCTTACGACTCTGGCCCCAGCCTGGTAGAACATTCTGCCTACTTCCATCAGGGCCCTGCGGGACTTGAAAAAGTTCCGCAGGGCCTGTAAAAAAGACCTGTTCCACCAGGCATTTGGTTGAGGCCGTTGCATCAATTGGCCTCCTACATAACATCAGCCAGTCTTTCCTCAGGAAAGTGGGTGGAGTGTTATGAGGAATGCAGCTATAGGGTTTAGTGGACTGCTGTTTAATGTGTTTTATTAATGTATTCTATGGTAATGTATTTATTTTAAACTGTACTTTAATGTGTTTTATTAATGTATTTTATTTTAATCTTGAATGTAAGCTGCTCTGAGCCTTATGGAGCAGAGCAGCATGTATGTTTGATTAAATATATAAATAAATCTCCCACAGCAAGTTCAGCAAATGGCAGGTGGAGCAGAGAATTCAAGTGGCAGAAAATAGCAGGTGCCAGTGAAATGGAAAGTGGGAACTTTTCTGGGCAGGAGAAATACAGTTGTCTTCTAAGCTCCACACAGCAAACAGGAGACAACTTTAAGCCGACTTCAGAAAGAAGATTGCTAGTTTAGCGGTTTCAAAAAAACCTTGGTTGAGCTGAATAAAACACCCAGAGGATGTTTTGAGGAAAAAGCTGGGTGGAGTTCCTCCTCCCCAAAATGCTTCTTTTGATGTCCTCAAGACATTTCATTTAAGTTGTGCATAAAGGGCCTATGTTTCAGATACATGCATGGAAACGATGAATCATATCAACAAAGCCCCCTACCCCCCCCCCCACAAAAAAAACCCCTGTAGTTTTAGTACATTAAAAGAAGATTATATGTAGTACCGGAAATGTTCAAACATATGTAAAACATCATTTTCTTACAGTCTCACAATGTGTTCATTATTTTGGAGCTCTTCAAATAACAGGTTCAATGTTTCACACAGCGTGAGCACAGCCATCCATTTTCAAAATATACCTCTTTATTCAAAATCTTTTTGCCTCTCTGCTCCTGTGCATGAAGTAGCCTACAGAATAAAAATAAATAAAGCAGCAGTTCTAGTATTTCAGGAGAGGGAGAGAAAGTTCTCCTCCACTGGCTGTACTCTGAACATAATTTTATAAAGCTCTGTCATGTCTCCCAGCTGTTTCTTCTCTAAACTGAAAAATTCTAGACTGCTCAACTTTTCATCACAGTAAAGGAGTTCCAATCCTGTATTTTTTTGGTTGCTCTCTTCTATACTTTTTCCAACTCTGCAGCATCCTTTTTAAGATATGGTGACCAGAACTGCACGCAGTATTCCAAATTAGGCTCCACCATTCATCTCTACAAGTTCATTATAATATTGGTTGTTTTATTTTTGATTGCTTTCCTAATAATTTTCCAGCATAAACTTTGCTTTTCACTGCTGTGGCACCTTAGGTTGACGTCATCATTGAGCTATCCACTAAGACCACGAGGTCTCTTTCCCTATCAGTCTCACCAAGTGCAGCCTCCATTAACAGATACTTAAAACTGGGGTTTTATTTATTTCAATATGCCTCACTTTCCACTTGCCTACAATGAACTTTGCCACATGGTCACCCACTCACCCAGGTTGAAGAGATCCTCCAGACCTCCTCACATTTGGCCTTGGTTTTTACCATGCTAAATAATTTTTTTGACATTTGCCAACTTGGCCACTATTTTTTACTCCCAGTTCTAAATCATTCATGAACAAATTAAATGGCATTGGTCCCAAAAGTAGTCCTTGCGGGAACTGCTGATTACTTTCCTTCATCAAGTGAACTATCTGCTTCCTGTTGTTTAACCAATTATTAATCCATAAGAAGACCTGTCCTTCTAGCTTACTCTAAGTGACTAGGCTTACTCGGGAGTCTTTGCTTTTAGGACCTTACCAAAAGCCTTTTGAAAGTCTGCATATATAATGCCTACCAGGTAACATGTTTGTTCACTTTCTCTAAGAATTACAAATTAGTGAGGAAAGATTTCCCTTTGCAGAAACCAAGCTGATGTTCATTCAAAATGTGTTATTTTGCCATGTAGTTAATAAAGCAATCTTTGCAGTTTTTACTAATTTGCCTGGGACAGATGGTCAAGCATTTTGCAGTCAAGTGTTGACTGAGGCCTTCAAATGTTTTGGACTTTTTCATTTGCATAGCATTGTAGTCACTGCTCCCAGTTGATACAACAACATTTATGTCTTGCCCCAGGTTTCAGGACTCATTCAGAATCAAGTGAAAAATCACTACTGGTTCCCCTCATAGGGTCACCTAGACAGCTCTGTGTGCAGGGTAATTCATGATGTCTGGCCTCTCATTGCTACAGCATGACTTGAGTGCATGTTTGCTCAGTCAGTGTTAGGGTAGCTGAAGTCACACAGTATCACAACTTGTTTAACTCTATGTTCCCTTTTATATACAATGCAACACCTCCTCTAACACACCCGTCCCTGTCCTGCCTATAGAGTGTATACCCAGGGATATGCATATTCCGTAGATTTTCCTCATCCACCATGTGTCTAAGACACCCACTATATCTAAGTTGTCATTGAGCACCAAACACTCAAGCACTCTGTCTTGGCAGCTTCTCACACTTATATATAGACATTCATAGTGTTTCTCTCTCCAACAACCCTTGATCTTATGGGCTTTTTGGTCTCTTCACATGATTCTTCTTTGTCTTTCGCTCAGTCCCAAGTTCTATTGTGCTCTTATCAATATTGCTCTGATTATTTACACCATCTGCCCTTTGAACTGATCTATCCCAAACTGGAGGCTCCACAGTTTCTGCCAGTTTCCCCAATAGGATGAGTTTGAAAACTGCTGTGATGCCTTTTTGATATTAAAAATAATCCAAATGGCTCAAGTTTGGCTTGTTCCAGAAAGTCACCCAATGCCTAAAAAAATCTAAACACTCCCTCCTACCAAGAATTACTTCCTCACGACCCATAATGTTTGCCTGTCTAGGTGGCCCTATGAGTGGAACCAGTAGTAATTCTAAGAACACCACTTTTGAGGTCCTGACCTTTAACATTCTGAATTGTTTTTTTGCCTTCCAGGACCACTCCAATGCCACTGGTGTCAATGTGTACCACAAGCGCTGATTGTTGACTACCCGCATATCCAGTTAGCACATGATGGTAGTCACCTGAATCAGTGTAGATTTCTGTAAATTGTAAAGATAGTCCCTCTGTTCAATCACTGGGCCAATATTGAAACCATGGGATAACATCATATCATGACATTTAATTGGCAGATTTCTGTATCTGGATGGATAATATGGTACACTACCCTCCCTGCTGATGTGAAGCATATATGTTTTTATTCAGGAAATTCAGACTACAGGGGTTCTCTCCTGCTCTTCCTCAGGCTCCCAAGTTCTAGCTGGAAGGCCCCAGGAAACCTGTGTGCCTTTTTACAGAGTCTGACCTCTGGTGAATTCTGATTTACAGCTGTGAACTGTAAAAGAGTTAGACAACAGCAGTCAGCTGATTCACCTCACCTTAATACCAGAGCTGCACCACAAGGGGGAGGGAAAGGGTTTTTTGGGGGGGATGGCTCAAACAAGGAGTTTTACGTAGGATAAATATTATACAGTCATTTGAACTTGTTAGCAAAGACTGAGGACTGTGTGGGTAATGCTAGGAAGGGAGCCAAGAGTCAGCCAGCAGCACAAAAGTTTATCTGTATTCTGCAGAGTGGCTCTCTGAGTAATAAAGTCACCTTCTTCAGAAACCTTTGCCCAAGAGTGAACTCCATCCTTCACAGCCTGTTTTAAAAGAATCTTATAAAGTGCCTGCATGAATAATATGTGAGTGGCACATGATTATAAAACTTTTAAAGAGGCGAGACGCAAAGGGAAATGGGAAGAGGAGGAGAGGAGGCCAGAAAGATAAATGGGAGGGAAAGGGAAAGGGTGGGAGTGGAGGACAAAAACAAACTTAACTCCACTTCATAAAAGGACTGGGCAAGGAATGAGATTTTTGTGCTGTCTGTCATTGTTCTGCCCAGACATGCTTCATTCATTTTGGGGGGAAAGAAGTACAGTAAAAACAGCTCCCTAGTGATCAAGATCTTTTTGTCAAATTAGACAGACCCGATCCTTCATTTCTTTGTGACAAAATAATTATAAATTGTGCTAACTCCTTCTCAAAAGTTACACTTACATTAATGTTGTTGCTTAACTCCTAGCTAAGATGACCCTCAACTGCAAGTAAACATGATCTGCACATGCTCAGATACAGTGTTCTGTTCTCTCTCCATTGTCAAATTCTGCAGAGGCATACAATGGGGTTGGGGGCATGAAGAAGTATGCTCCCCAGGCACCAGGCATTTGATCACATGAGGGTCACATGAGGGACGCATTTGAAGTTACAAAGATGTATATCCTATTTCTGCTGTCTTTTTTCCCATTGGAAACAATTCAGCGCAAAGATAAGTGTGTTTAAATACATTCAATCAATGGGCTTAAACACACTCAGCTCTGTGTTAAATTGTAATCTCTATGTGCAGCCTACTCATTCTTCCAGCAGATCATACTTTCAGTAGAAGTCCCTGATTTAATTGCTCTCACTTTTAGTTCAAGCGACGTTAGTTGGGTTAATCAACTTCAGGCAATTTAATCATGGGGATTAAATATCACACTTGATATTGTTTGGAAACTGTTTTGGCTTTGGGGTATTATTGCAACTGGGAACAAAATACTCACAAAAACGTTCTGGAACAATGAATAGCAACCTCTAGTTATTAGTCTATCTCATGTATCCTCCTCTAGTCTCATAAGAGCCTAGTACTAGTAATTTGCAAATGTATTTAAATACAGTTGGCTGGTAAATCTATAAACATATACAATGGTTGGCAGATAATTATTGTTTATACATTTAATAGAAATTTTATACCAAAAATCCTAACTATAAACAGAAATCTTATTGGTACAGGATATTTAACTTGCTCATCCTCACACTGGTCTTGTGACATGGGTAATTTTTATTTCTATTTGACTGAGGTGCCATTTCAGAGTATCACGTGCCATTTCAGAGTATCACGTAGATTTGAATCCAACTGTCCCTGATGCCCAGCACTGCATTCTGTGATTGGATGCATGTTTACCTAAAATCATGTTTCATTGAGTTCAATGAAGTTTACTCCTAAGTAAAGCCAAAGTAATCCAGACTGCAGCCTTTATCTTTTTATTAACTTTTTTACAGCTATAACAAAACTAACATAAAAAGGAAAAGACAGAGGTTATCCAACCACTCTATTCCAATTACACAACAAAGTCTTATATTACATAAACAATATAGAATAATATAACTAGTTGACTTCCTGTCCCAACTCTGCTGTCAATATTATTCATAGCATTATTTCATTGTTTATTTTACCTCAAGCCCAACATAGGGTCCTCTTTTTCCTAAACCTTTTCTAATATCAACTTGCAATTTGAGACAACTTGAAACAAAAATTTAAAAAAATCTTATCCTATGTTTTTAACATAAATTCCTCCTTTCCTCCCTTATCCCCCTTCTCTTTACCTTATAGCTAAATTTACAACCCCAACTTCATCATTAATCTCTAATAAGCCCATTTACTTCCATTTTTGTTCAATTATTAATTAATCCAGCAGAACATTTTATATAAGGTTCTTTTTATCTTATTGAAAATCTCTTTGACACTTGTTATTGAAGTAATTCTTTGTTGTACCTTGTAAATGAAGAAAACTTCCCATCTAAGCCATGGAAATCTTATCTGGTTTCTTCTTAAAACGTTCACCAAAGATGCATAATCTTTCCTTTCCTGTAAGACTCTTAAAGGAATCTCCCTCATCACAATGGTGTCCTTGTCCTCTATCTTGATGGTTGATCTGATTTTCAATATCTGATCTGCTTTTCCTTAGAGTGAAGATAGATCACAATGTCTCTATGCAGACCTTTCACTTCATGAGTTCTTGATGTGAATCTATGACACTATTTCTTCTTCTTTGATCTTCAAAAGATTGGCCAGGACTGAGGCAATCTTCTTGTTTGACTCGTCTTTTGCTGGAGTTGGATCCTCTGGTATCTTCCTAAATCTCAAGGCCTTATCTTTAATTTGATATTCCAATCGAAGAATAGTTTGATCATGTATTTATCCTCCGGTTGTACAGAGTCCACATCTTGTTTTAAGGTTTTCACTTCCCCTTTGGTCTTTTCCACATTCTCTTCTACTTGTGCTATTTTTTAAAATTCAACTATCATTTCTTTAAAATCCTTCATGAGTTCAGACATCATCTTGGGAATGTTATTAACAGAGTCTTTCAGAGTGTTTATTTCTGCCTTGATACTCAGCATACTCACAGATATACTCTTAAGATTTGTGTCCATCTTGCCTATTTCAAGGGATTTGTGTCCATCTTGCCTTCTGAGTAGCTGCCATTGCTCACTAGATGTCCCTGTTTCCACAATTTCCCAAAGTTTTCAGTAGTTTAATGCAGGGATCAAATTCCTCCCTCTCTGGTTGCTGATGAATTTTAAAAATGGTTTCTTACCCTGTTGTGTTTAGGCAACCCACCAACTGAGAGGGCAATAAGTTTTGGAATCTTTTTTCCCTTAAAGCAGCTGCCTCATTCTGAAGCTTTCTTCTCTGGGAATATCTGTTAGTATAGCCTTATTTAAACTTATTCTGCATTCTGCATTTGCTTGTCATTCCATACCTCTTAGGAAGATCTCCTGGTTTTTGTTGGACTTATCAGCAGCAAGATATGGACTCCTCCTTCAATCACTTTATATCTTTATTCCATTCATAAGGGATACATGAATTGGATGTTTCCCAAGGAGAGTCAGCAGCTCAAGTTAGAAAAAGGGGCAATACTGCTAACTTCTGCCTCTCAGCTCTAGTGGACCACTAGATACCATGCAATCCTGGCTAGAGGAGATCACTTCAGGAGTACTTGCAACTTCTCTGGCTCTCTCCTTCATCTAGAGAGGCTTATGCAGCTCTTTCCAGAACTCCACACTTGAGCTTTGGTTCCTGACAAAGCTACAGCAAAGTCAAGCACAGCTACCCAGTGCCATATTCTGTACTAGAAGTCTGTACTAGAAGTCTTTTTATTATCTGACTGTGGCAAATTGAATTCCCCACTAAGTTTCAAGTCTATCCATAGCAGTCAGTTTCCTGTTGCTGAACAATTAAAGAATCAATTTGCAAATCTCTCAAAATATCTACAGCCATTTCAGCACAGCCTTACTTGACACCAAACCATTAAACTTCATATTGTAACATCTTTTTAAACTTAGGAACACAGTGAGACCTCTGTTTTATCTAGCACATTATGGTTACTTCTGACTAACTGTGGCTATCCAGAAAGTCTTTCCAACAGATGTGAGGGCAATCTGGCTGTGACATTTGTCACCCCATTGAACTCCAGGGTTGATTCAGCTGATCTGGCTGGCTAGGCAGGTGTCCCCTATCTCTCTCATCACTCCATGCCCATCCTTCCCGAAGTTGTGTGCTCGGTGGAAGAGGATGACCATCCCAGATAGAAGGAATGTAGGATTCTTTGGTCAAGGGTATATGATATCTGTGCTCCCCTGCTAGAACCTCCAAACAAGCTCATAAAGTCTTTCCTATCACTTGATACCCTTCAGCACAGTGTGCCATCCCACCACAGCAGGTTTAGACATTTCAAGAAGAACAGACAAAAGGAGCAAAAAAAATCACTTGCGTTGCTTCTTTTGGTAGACCCAGTGTACAGTATGAGATGGTTTTATGTCTCCCTGTTGCATTGTTATGTATTCCTTCCTCCATGGAGATCAGGGCAGTGTACAAAGTTATTTCCTACATTTGATCCTCGTAAGACACTTGGAAGACAGGACACAGTAAGAAAGCATTAATAGCCCAGTCACCTGAGCATCATGGCAAAGTTGCTTGCAGAAGGTAAGAACTTTCCAGAAGGGCTGTGAGATTACATCTATACTTCAAATATTTGGCTTTCTGTAGAATTTGAGATGTTCAGGAAGTGGAGCAGATACCCCCTCACCAAAAAAAAGATACTTTGTTTTGTGAGCTGAAAATGTGACTTATGCTGTTCAAACTCGGCTCCCAGCTATCCTCCCAATTGGCCAAATAGAAAGTGTTGGCTCAGCACCCACTGAGGTTAACAAGATAAGCTGTCTATAGGGGTCTGATAGGCATTGGATGCACTGACAGATGCCTCAAAAACCATCAAAAATCATACACCTGGAGTAATTTCTTTCTGGGTTAGATTTCTAGGGGCGTTTTCGCACACACTTTTTATTCCAGAATAAAAGCAAACCGCATTGATTCCTTACCTTTTTAATGTAGTTTCGTCGCTCGATGGCATTCACACATGGCCCGGTAGTCACGAATCTTCCGCTTGCTTCGCAACTCCCGGGTTTTTGCATCCCTCAGGAATGCGGCGCAAATGACAAATCTGATTGGCTGGCGCGCAGTCCTGGGGCAGTCCGGGGGTGGGGCCTAAGTTACCCTGTGAGGCGGGTGGGGCTGAGAGAGCTCCGAGAAGCTGTGACTAGCCCAAGGCCACCCAGCTGGCATGTGTGGGAGTGCCCAGGCTAATCTGAATTCCCCAGATAAGCCTCCACAGCTCAGGCGGCAGTGCTGGGAATCAAACCCGGTTTCTCCAGATTAGATACACGAGCTCTTAACCCCCTACGCCACTGGCCGGGGTGTTTTCTCAGTGGTTCTCTTCTCCCGCTCCGGGAGAAGGCACAGGAATACCTTTGTTCCGTTTCCCAGGAGGACTTTTCGGCACTGGATCCTTGAGAAAGAGAGGGGGACGAAAACAGTGGAATGCCCTCTTCTCTACCCTACTTTAGCAGGATGAGAAGGGAAACGGGGGAAAAAACCCACACGCATCCCACCCCACCCCCAAAGGAGGTCTGCAGGCAAATAAGGCACCCGTTGTGCATGACAGCACAAGAGAATATTCTCTGCTCCTCTCAAAGATGCAAGCCGGGCCTCTTTCCAGCCCTCCTTGAAAATCCGCATCCTTTAAGCAACATCTCCTAGGCTCCGCCAAAGCAAGCAGGGTTTCACTTTCAGCTGCCCTCCATTCAGTTCCGGACAATGGGAGGGACAAAGAGAAAAGCAGAAAGGGGTGGCGGTTTTTTAAGCACCCTTCAAGAGGCCATCTGTGGGTCGAGCTACAAGGCGTACACGACCGAACGGGATAAGGGGGGGAAGTTGAGTGAGACGCAAAAGGAACAAAGGAATGTGCGCGGGCAGCCAGAACGCCCAGTCGCACTCCCATTGGATGGATCAAACCTTGTCACATGGTGGGCGTAAACCCTTGCTGCCGCTTGATCCACTTTCGCTCCACTTTTGTTTCGCAACTAGGCACCAAATTGTGGGGGGAAACTGCGTTTTCCAAGAAAGTTGCACAAGTATCGAGCGACAGGAAAAATGCGAAACAACGGCTGGAATGTGGCACAGAAAGGGAGTCGGAACACATTTCGGCTTAAGTGTGTGTGAACAAATGTGTGAAACGGCAACGACCTCACATGCCAGATCTGCAACAAACAGTGTGTGCGAAAACGCCCTAGGTTGATGGTGGAGAACAAGAGGTTTTTATACCCCAGTTTTCTCTTCTTTAAGAAGTCTCAGAGTGTGTTCCTTTCCTTTCCTCTCCCCATAGCAGACACCTTGTGAGGTAGGTTGGACTGAGAGAGTTCTGAGAACTGTGACTGGCCCAGAATTCAAGTGGAAGAGTGAGAAATCAAACCTGGTTCTCTAAATTAGAGTGTACTGATATTAAGCGCTACACCACACTGGGTCTCAGAGTAGATAAAGTACTCTCACTCTGGTATGAATAAAATGGATATTTTAATCTTATTGGCATTTATAATGATGTTGTATTTTTGTTGTCCTTGTTTTGTTATGGTACTGTGTATATATTTGAAATGCATGTATAAATACATACATTATAACATATACTGAGACTCCATGAGAGGTTAGAAGAAAAATATATAATTTTGAAAAGCAAACGAAGCTGCGTTTGAAGACACAGTCTGGTGAATATATCAACTTAAGATGGACTCGAAATCTCATGGATTAGGCAGCCTGGGGTGACAATAATTGGCATTCTTGGTTCCATTAAATTGCCAACTTTTTTATTCGAAGGTATTAATTGTATTGCTAAAAATAACATAAAATAATTGTCTCAAATCCTATACATTTTAACTGGTAAGGGTTTGATTCCATCACTACCATTAGGCTGAAATAAAAACATAAAGAACATTTAAATCTATAAATGACTGAGATGACTGAAAGAACCAGAAAAGGAGGAAGCCCTGTAAAAGTGCCAAGGAATAAAGATACCTGTGACTAAGATATAATGCTTTTTTTTTTCATTTCATTTATCTTCAGCTAAAAAGACACCATTTAAAATAGCTGAGTGGTTACCTTTGTGCTAATATAATTTAGCACTCTGGTTTGAGTGGCAGCTCTGATTCATCAAGGTAGCAAGATCTGTCCTGCTTCAGATGGCTCTTCTTCGTGTGAAAGATAGAAAAGTGACTGGAGATTAAGAATTGCTGCCTGGAAAAAGAAAAGAAAACCTGTGTCAGACCTCCCCCTACTGGCTACAAATTATAGGAAATAGCCCCAAACTGCAGGTGAGATGTGTGTGTCATTTGGCTCTTTGTGCAACTCATTTCTTTGCTTGGAATTCAGAAGATCCCTTTGGAAAAACCTTTAAAACTTTAAGTCTCTGTACGATTTTATTTTCCTTTAGAAAACGCACAATTGTACTTCAATTCAGACACTATCATACCAAGCAGTACCAGAGTGCCTTTTCACAATCACCCCCAAAATATCCTACGGAGTCACCTGAAATCGATTCAGGTGGAAGTACGAATGAATTGACATGATAACCTACAGCTAGCATTTTAAATGCAAAAAAGGAGAGTTAGTCAAGACAGCATTAAGATTGTGACACTATATACTCTCAACTGTAGCTGTGAGCAACACAGTTGCTATAACACCAGGTGAAGAACATTTAGATGGTTTTATTTTAGCACTGAACACAACACTTAAGTATGAATAGCAGACATTTTGGGATCTAAGCCAGAGAAGCCTCAAGGTGAGGAGGGCGATGCCTGAACTGAGATTTCTGCTGATGCTGTGCTGATTCACAGTGGCAGGAATCTCAAAGCTTCAGATTATCACTGGTGTCTGCAATGAAACTGGGCAGGTTTTGGGAGACAACTGGGCAAGGTTCCAGTTCCTATTCCTGTTCCCTGCCCTTTTAAAGCATGAAGGAGAGAACTGTGCAATTGTGGATCCATTTCCCACTTCTTTATAAAGTCAATAGCAAACTGCTTGCAACTACACACTTGGAGCATTACCTGATGGTGGTAACTGCATTTGCACCTACTTAAAAACCTGCTGGGGTTGATTTTCTGCAAAATGGGGCAGCTTGATTGAAAGGCCTAACAGTAAGAAAACTGTCCTCCTCCACTAGATAAGAACATAAGAAGAGCCCTTCTGGATCAGAGCAGTGGTCCATCTAGTCCAGCATCCTGTGGTACACAATGACAAACCAGTTCCTCTGCGAGTACATCAATAGGTCATGGAGGCCAAGGTCCTCACATGATGTTGACTCCTGGCACTGGAATTCAGAAATTTACTGCCTCTGATCATGGAGGTTCTGTTTATTCACCATAGCTAGTAAGCATTGATAGACCCATCCTCCATAAATTTGTCTAATCTCTTTTTAATATGGATTAACACAACATCACACCACTAACCTTGCTCTAACCTTATTTCTTCTATGTAACATGGCCTACATGGGGCAGAATGTGGTGGACAAGTTTAGTCTATATCTCCACTAGTAGTTTAACAGGAATCAGTTCAGATGCTGACCTGTAACAAGCATACTTTTTGAAAAAATACATATTCACACACACAATTTGTAACGAGGACAGACCATTATTTTTGCATAACATTCTAAAGCTTCCAAAACTGATTGGTTTGTATCATGCAAAATCATGCAAGTGAAAAAGAAAAGTGAATCAGAACCCAATCCAGAGTGAATAAGGAGTGAATTCCCCACTGGATGCTGTGTGGGCTCATGCCAACGGGGGTGCCCACATCACTGCTATAAGGGGCATCCCCACCAGCAGTGAGGGCACCCATGCCTCCAAGGCAGCCACAGCATGAATCTGGCATGGAATTTCATGCCAATGGGGGTGGGGCCAAGGGTGGAGTTGACTGCAGGTGGCTTCCACCAGGCTTTCAGCCCCTGGATGACAATGTGGCCAGCCCTGAACTTGTGCCACAATTTTTGTCACGGAAGTTCATTTCCACATGGGGCTTTCCAGGGGCAAAAGGATTTTGCAGTTTTCCTCCTGCCCAGCTGCCCACTCCCCCACCCCCTTATAGATTGGGTTGCCCAGTTCCTGGTAAGGATTGAGAATTTGCTCCCTGTAATTTCTTTGTCCTTTATTATAAGCCTTGTATCCTCACTTACTAACTCCACAACAATACACACAGAGAGCTGCAGTCAGTTCAGATTTTGATAAACTAATTTCAGAATGTGCATTCTCATCAATAAGACCACTTTCAATGGCCAGTGCGACCAATGCTACCAGAATCTACACCACATTACCGAGCACTGTGAAAACCTTTGGTCCTTGGGTCCTCTTTCCACAGAGGCAAGCTATAGCACTATGAACTTATGATACATGCTCACCACAACAATGCAATATAAAGGAAGTACTTATAGGCTAGTTTCAGAGCTAGTTTCTGAAAGTACCCTAACATTTTACAGCAAAAATCAATTGCATTTGTGAGAATGCCCAGGGTTTTTTTTTTCACTTAAAATTAATGGAAGGAGCTACCAGGATCACAGCAGCCTCTGCAGGAGTACATTCACGGATTGCGGTTCATATACTCTACCTTCCCACACAATTCCTGTACCCTGGGATGGTTGGAAAAGCTCAAACAGAGGCCTTTTGCTCATGCAAGACAAACCAGCCCTAATTTTACTGCAGAATCTTTAGGAATTTGTTACCTACAGTGTCACAACAGGAGCCAATTGAGTAGCCACAGAATATACTGATTTCGTTGCTCTGTTACTTAAGGCTTAGTACAACATTTTGTGTTTTATCTGTAATACATGTTGAGCCTTTGTAAAGTCTACCCAGCATGGTCTCTAACTACATTCCACAAAGCCTTTGACAAATATATAAAGTTTAATTCAATATTGCTGGTTTTCTGTTTTAGCATGGCAATAATTCCAGCTTTATAAATCTCTTTGTTTATCGGTGTACACAGAGACAGAGAGCCATGATGGATATGTCTTAGTGCTATCTTCCTTGTTGCAAAGAGATTTTAATTTAATTTTGGGTTGTGTGGCATTTATTTTATCGGTTATGATTAAGCGAATTCTTCAAGAGACACCAGAAAGGTGATTGAAGGTGACCCACATAATCTCCTAGGAAGAAGATTTACATAGATGCCCTCTTCTACCCAGCTAAGATGTGAGATGCCACTGAATAAGATTAGAAGGAGGGTGGGGGCAGCACCAGTGCTCCTTGCTGTTGGGAAGGGGGTTTTCATATCAAAAAAGCAAATAAAGGGAAAGGCATAATATAATTTTGAAAAACAAGGATTAAAGGTTCCCTCTGTTCAAGCTGTTTTCAGTGTACATATTGAGTTAACAACGTGTGATTGTACTGAATGAGAACAGAGCCCACATAGGAGGTGTGCTGGGTGCAAATAAATCCCTACAGTTTCTTGTGATAAATGCAGTTTTCGTGTCATGGAAGTGTGTGGCCATAAATAGTTTGAGGTTCCCAATTGGTATAATAAGAGGAGATTGTTCTTTGACTTACTGTGGAGCACACAGAGTCTCAGTCACAGAACAAAAAAACTTCCACCTCCCCAAGACAGAGGAGCACTAAACAATATCTTACTGCTTATCAACTTCTAACATGTGAATCATCAAACCTCAGCATGGAACCACCCATCTGAGGAGCCAACAGTTTTATTTTCTCAAAGATTACTTGGGCTTTATGTAATAAGTAGGTGTAAATCCGGTTGGTACTTTAGTAAAAATAAAATAAAACTGATGAAGTTAGGGAGCCCTGCAGACAATAGCATATGAATGTCGCTGGCCTGATGCTTCACCAAAGAGACATGATGAAAATGAAGCCATGTAATGGGAAAGCTTCCCTGGCATGTGGTATTTCATATTGAAAACATTTGGAGGGTTCAAGCTTGAATACTGCTCTGTGAGGGAGAAGTGTCCTCCTTACAATGGAAATATCAGGAGGCCACCCAGAACTGAACCTTTTCCTCAACTAGGGCTAGGAAATTTCTAGCGATTTGGGGGTATATCCTGGGGAAGGAGGGAATTGGGGAGGAGAAGAACCTCAACCGGGTATGATGCCACGGAGTCCACCTTCCAAAGCAAATATTTTGTCCAAGGAAACTGATCTCTGTTATAATGCTGGGAGATCTTCAGGCTCCACCTGTAGGTTGGTATCACTACCCTAGACAAGCTCTCTGTTTCTTCATACATGCTCATTAGCTCACCCTCAGTCATGCAGAAGCATTTTAGATGGCAGTGCCTTTTTGGTAGATTGACTTCCATAAGTACACTGTGCTCCTTCAACCTGTATAAGGCTGACTTAATTTGACAAGCTTTTAGATTAATTTTGTATTATGTTGTTCAGGGTAGCAGTAGTTTGGTCAGCCAGCTGTCTGTTCATTGCAACTGTTGTTCTTTATATTTTGTATTTTACTGAGACCTCCATTGCAGTTTCCTTTAAGATCTTGATGGAGGAGAGGCAGAATAAAAATTACATACAATGCAATCCTATGCAGAGTTACTGCAATATAATACCATTTATTTCAAAGAACTTAGACTGGAGTAACTCCAAATATTCTGCACTGCTGACTGTTCTTGTAAAAAGAAGTATTTAATACATCACACATATGTACATACCCTGCTGCAGCTCAAAGAGGTACAGTTCAGAAAAAGTTTTATCTCCTGATTGTAGTGAAATTATAACCAGGACTTCAGGCTTGGAATAGTATCTTCCAGTCTACTCGATCATGGTTGAGAGGATTTAGGATTAAACAGAGAATCTTTCACAGCCTCCAGTTGTGAGACAAACCTACACACCTTGACTATGCCCCCCATCCCTGCTCCAGCTGTGGCATTCTCTGAATTAGGTTTGGCTATATGCTCCAGTATGAATCTAAATTAATCTAAAGTTCTTCTGAATCCAAAGATTCATGATCACAAATATGCTTTTTTAAAGCACAATCTAGGGTCAAAACAGATGTGACATACCTGCACAATTATTCCAAGTGTGCCCTGTACTATTTAAACACACTTAACATGCCCAGTAAGCTCTAGTTTTAGCACACCAACAGCACATCCACTGGTGTCAATGATTGTTGGCTTAATAATGCTAAATGAGAAATGGGCTAACCTTCACAGAAAGTGAATTTAATCGTGATGGGACTAGCATTTCTGTGACTGAGTGGCTTATCTATGACCTGCATGACATCTGTCCCCCCAGCCACCCACCCTTTTGCATTATGCTGTGTGGGACTAACTGGAGAAGTCAAACTTACCCATTGTTTCTTTGAACTTCAACCTTTGGCATCTCTTATTTTTCCAAAGTACAATGCACAGGAGCTCAACACCAAAGTAGCATTTGGCATAATGATTATACACCAGTGAGCAAGCAGGCTGTCGCTGCTCTGTGAGAAAAGAAAATGTGTTCATCTCTGATCATGAACAAAACTTTACTGAAACACACAACTGATGGAAATGCCATTTTTGTAATAATATCACAGATACCTAGTATAAAAGGGAAAAGTGTTTTTGGGACCAATGCAGTCCTGCATTGATAACATTAAAAGTATCAACAAGAAAGGGAAATGAAACTGGACAAATCCCAGAGAGGTAGTGTATTGCAGGAGGGAAAAGCAAGCAGAAGTTTTTGTAGTACTTTAAAGACTAACAATGTTTTATTCTAGCATACGCAGACTATAGCTACTCTATCAGAAGCAGCAGGAATTCCAGCATAATTCCTAAAAAAGTAAGAAGTCCCAAACACTGCACCAGAGTAACATCAGCAAATTTCCAACGCCTCACAATACAACAATACTGTTGAGCAATCGAACACCCAATCCAGAGTCCAGGGACTCATGGCTTTCTCAAATTTCTAAAGGCTACTTACCACTTTAGCCTGAAGAACACCATCTCCTAATTCAATCTACAAATCTCCAGCTCCTCCAACCTCACCCCCCATCGAAAGATGGTAAAAAAGAAAGACCAGCTCCTAGAAAGGAAAGACCACCTTGGCTTGCAGGTGGCCAGCTTTTCTACATTTTTGTCTCCATATTTGTGATGGTGCAGTATTTTCCCCCAAGTTCAGTTTCCACCAGAGAGATTTTCTGCAATTGTGGAAAGAACTTTCTGAGCTGTGACAGATGCAGGAGTGCCAACGACCTGAAGACAAAGAAATGCCTTGCCCCTTCAACAGAGGCTTAATATATGGAACTGTGTCTCTGAAGCTTTTCATGGCACAGAGGCAAATAATATCTCCTGATCAATAACATCCCATTAAGCCTCTGCTAAAGCGGCAGGGCCCTGACCTCGATGGCCCAGGCTAGCCTGATCTTATCAGATCTGAGAAGCCAAGCAGGGCAGGACATTTTTTTCTCCAGATTATTGGCAAATCTAAAGAGATGTCAGGAAGGGTCTGGGTTCCTGTTTGAGTTTTCTGATAGTAGGGGTGAATGTGATTAATGGATGTCTTGAGGTATTGGGATTTAGGGTGATGATACTGTAATTTCAGATTGTTTATGACTTCAGATTTTGTAAGCTGCTTTAAGACTAGTGATCCATGGGAAAAGCAGCATATAAATACTTGAAATAAAGGGCCAGGAATAATCAATGGCAGCAGGACAGTTGTGCATTCTCAGCTATTGACTACAGATGCTGCCAAGTATTTGAATATTTATATGGCAATGAGCTGCTGCAACAGCCTGAATTACTCCAGACAGTCAAAAAGGAACAATTGAAAGCAAAGTTCCACAGACAGGTAAAAAATATTAAGAGCTGAGGTGGAGGTATGTGAAGGAGATGATCTTTAGACCTCGACAGACCTGCAAAGCAAAACTGGCAGCTTCCTATGTGCGCGCACGCGCGCACACACACACACACACACACACACAGACATACACAAAACCCACTCAAAAAACACTTTGTTCCTTCAAGGTAGTAAAGAGAGTATAAAATGAAAAAGTGAAAAATCTATATAGCGTTAAACAATAAAACCTAGAGAATTCTTGCCTCTTTGTTTTGATTAATTACCTAACAATGACTTCATGTTACATCGAATACTAATAACAAAATTAGACCATTTTACTAACCCTAGATCACCCAGCAGGCTTAATGGAGAGGAGTGGGGGATCAAACCAGGTTCTCCAGATTAGAGTCTGCTGCTGATAACCTCTGTACCACACTGAATTAAGGAAAATGTCTCCTTAGTTTTCTAATAAATGCTGGAGATCTAAAAAAAATTCTGTTGCTTTCATTCATGTTTGGTGGTATTGCTTAGTTATTTAGAAAATCTGGAGGCAAGGTGTTTATAGAAGTAAACAAAATCTTTCAACTAGATTTCATACCTGACCCTAAATTAGCTTTATTAAGGATCATGCCACATAGATTACAAGGGGAAAGCTCTTTGCGGGAAATTTATTTGAGGTAACCAGGAGTCTTACAGTACAGGCATGGAAGCAAGAGAAAGTACCAGATATCCTAAACAATAAAGCTCTAAGGAATTGAATGTTGTGATGATGAACCCTTGATCAATGAGGGAGCATGACTCACACAGGTAGTCAGAGTTCGTCACCCCATATTCAATTCCGCACCCACAGAGCAACAGCACCTTGCCGCCAGAAGCCCTCCTGCCTCCCCAAACAAGCTGGGTGGCAGAGCAAATGCTACTCTGCCCGGCACCAGCCTTCCAACCTCTGACCCCCAAGACCAAGCCCATGGATCAGAGGAAAGCAGTACTTCACTCAAAGAGCAATAAAATTGTGGATTTCATTGCCAGTGGATATAGAGATGACCCCTGCCAATGATTGCTCTAGAAAGAGATTAGATATATTTATGGAAAATAATATGTCAATGGCAGCTAGAGAAAATGACTAGAAGGCAACCTCTGAATGCCAGTGCTAGGAGTCAACATCAAGGGAGGTTGTAGCCTCTGTGTCCTGATGGTGGCTAGGGTTTTCAATTCCAGGTGGGAATGATTTGGAGATTTGGAGGTGGAGCGTGGGGCAGGTAGACTTTGAGAAGAAGAGGAGCTCAGCAGGGATGAGATGCCAAACAGTCCTCTCTCTGAAACTGCCCTTTTTTCCTGGGAAACTGATCTTTGTCTGGAGACCAGTCTTAATTCCAGATCCTCAGACCCCACCTGCAACTTGCAAACCCTGGCATTGGGGCTAAGATATTCCTATCATTTTAAATCATGGTCTGATATGATATTAAAAAAGACAGAGAGATTTTGTCCAACTGAGCACTCAGAGGGCATTCTTGTGGAAAAGCACTTTCATTCTTCTCCCATCTCATTACAGCTCACAACATTCCCCCCCACTGGAGTTAGGAATATCTCTAGACACAGTGTGGTATCTTATATGAGAGGGGAGGAATCAGTAAAAAATTGACTACTATAAGAAATGACCTTCCTCTCATTTTTTATATATGAAATGCATTGTTTTAAATTTTCTTGTTCCAAAATATTCTAGAACGATACTTCCATCACAAGCCAAAGTGGAAGATTTCACAGTTCCCAGAACAGACCAGAGAGGATTAAGGATTAAGGGATGACATCTGGTCAGTTTACCACAGATTGTTAATATGGAAGCATTCCATAAAGAGCTATATAAAATACGGCTGCAGGAGAACTTGTGTAAAAATATATTTTAATTGAAAAAGGACAAGGTAGGAGATGATTAAGGAAGAAGAATCAGAGAGAATCTGTCATAATCACCTAATAGTGCTTGAATAGCATCAGTCACATCCCACACAATAGTATGAAGATATTATGACTAAGGGATCAAAACCCTGGAATATTTGGTGTGGAATCAGTATATTAGAATCACGAGCTGACATTTGAAATTCTTTGTTACTTTTTGTGAGGCTGGAAGGTGAGGCATTATGACTGGCTTGGCCAAATGCAAACATGGCCTGGCTGGAAGTGGCACAATGGCACCATCTAGTGGACAGGGCATATCCCCGTGGCCCATGCAGGAAGGTGTGCCCCCAAGCCAGGAGTGGGAAGGACACATGGATGCCAACTCACTGAGGGAAGTGGGTGGCAGAGGAAAGGCCCTAGAAGGAGTTGCAGCCAGGCAAGCGGATATCCGGGGAAAGTGGCAATACTTATCAATGACATGAGAATGATGGAAGTGGAAGGCACACCTGTCTGAAGCCCTGGCTTCACAGGATGGTGAGAGAAAGTGAGCTCAAACTAGAAGAACAGGCACTAGAGTGGGGAGCCTGTGATGAGACTGTAAGGGTCCCCACAAGTCCAGTGTGGAGGTGAATGTTGGGAGTCTGAGGCACTGTGAGCGCAGGGGTGTCACTTGGGCATCTCGCCTGATCCACTGAAAGAGCACCCAAAAAAGTGAGACTTGAAGTAAGACTTTGGGATACAAATATTCACTGCCTCTAGAGTAAAATCAGTACCAATGAAATCAATGTTCTGTCTAAGAGTGATGGATTCATAATTACCAAAGATCCTGAGTGGAAAGGACTGGTTTCATTGGCCCCTAAGTAACCATGAGTTCTCTTCTTACATGACTCATACAAAGTCTATGTCTAACATGTCTCCTTTCCATCCAAGCCTTCTTTTACAGACTCTCAAGAAGGTAGCCCCCATCTCCTATTAGCTCCCATTGCAAGGGAGGGGAGGGGGCCCAGCATCTGGACCTGGCCCACCCACCCTAGCGGAGGGAGGGAAAGGAGAGAGAGGGGTGGCCTGCAAGGGAGGAGAAGGAGTGAGGTGTGGCATGCAAGGGAGGGGCAGGAGGGGTGGCATGCAAGGGAGGGGAGGGGCCCTGGCATCTGGACCTGGCCCACCCTAACAAAGGGAGGGGGAGGTGAGGGAGGAGTGGCATGCAAGAGAGGAGAGGGAGTGAGGTGTGGCATGCAAGGGAGGGAAGGGGAGGGGTTTCTTGTTTCTTGATTTGGAGAAAATCCATGGGCAAGGGAACATTTCTGACCCACATTTGTCATGCCCCAAGCCACCCCTTTTTCCCTTATGAGGAAGCTGGTTAATATCAGTTCACCCTGCACCCAGTTGATCCAGTTACTGAGCTCACCAGAATTCCTGTCTTCTTCCTAAGCTCCAATGAAAGTAACTATTTTCTCTGTTGTTATCGTTTTGATCCTATAGCAGAAATTTGAAATAGCTTCTCAACTTTGTGCTCAAACTCCATTTTGTGCTCACACTGAGTCTGAGCTCTGTTTCTGTGTTTAGTTTTCTATTGTATAGAAGACACTCTTCCAGGAAGAGCTGTGCTTGGTCAAGCCCCCATCCTGCTGCCACTTCCCAAGATCCTCCAGGGTCTGGGAAGCGGCAATGGCATGGAGAACAACTGAATGCTGGGCTCAGCAGTACCAAGAGCTGCATTCAGTTGCCTCTTTCCCTGCCTTAACCCCATTTCCCAAGTCCTCTAGGGCTTGGCAAGCAGTGGGGAGAACAACTGAATGCTGCCGTCATCCATGCCAAGAGCAGCACTCAGGTCGATTCCCCACTGAGGATTAAATGCGTGCTTGTCACACAAAATATCCAGGTTTCCAGCAGAACTCCCCACTGCACCAGCACCGAACACATTTTCATCCCGTTTCTGGCGCTCCCCCCACCCCTCAGCACGTGTTATTTTAGAACCTGGAAGAAAGTGGACCTTTTCAAAAAACGCGTGGGCAATCTGGAGCGGTGGGGAAGTAGTGGGGGTGAATTCGGATTCATTTTTCCCACCGCTGGTAGTGACGTGAAGCCTCCCATCTAATGAAAACGCAGTGGGCTGTGCGCGATGCACACGTAGCCTTTTTTTAATTTTGTGGACCGGAGATCCACGTGGATACAAAGCAACATGGGGCCAGTTTTGACTGACTGACTGAGTAGAAGGCAATACAAAGCAGTGCTAAACATCGTATCCATGTAGCTCCGACTACATGGAGGTGCGCAGAAACAGGGCTTTGTTTTAATCACCCATTTCTTCGTCGCTGTGTAGAGTCGTTCTGCACATGCTCGCGTAGATGAGGATCCGCAAGGTTAAAAATTTAAAAATTCCTTCCCAGCACAACACAGCAGCCAATCAGGGTAGCCCCTAAGTGGATCGCATGTTCAATCCACCTAGGTGGGGAATCCTTCGTTGCTCTGCGTTTCTGGGAAACAAGGATCGTTTGTGGGGCAGAAGCTGCAGTGGGGATGCTGAAACTATGCTCAAAAAGTCCCGTTTTTTCCCAAACCGGTTAGTATCTACATTCATTTTTTCCGGTGGGGAATCGACCTCAGTTGTCTCTTCCCTCCACCCTGCCTTTTCCACATTCCTCTGGGGCTTGGGGAGCAGTGGTGGTAAGGAGAATAAGTGAATGCTGCCCTTAGCTGTACAGAGAGAAGCATTCAGTTTTCTACCCCCACCCCCACCGAAAAAGCCAAATCAGCCTGAGCTTTTTATGGGTTAAAAAAACCCTGAAAGGGTTTATTCATTGTTGTTGTTGTTTGTGATTTGGGTTTACCGAAATCCCCACCCATAGTTGTGAGCAGAGCTTTGGCTGCAGTACTGAAACTTACCGCTCTGCACCATGAGGCTCCAGGATATGGCAATGAAGAAAAGCAATTATCTGTCTCCATGCCTTTAAAAAAAGAAGATAAATTGGCTATCAACAGTTACCTGAGTGCTTATAAATTGTTTCCACAGCCTAAAAATACCTGTGTTCATCTCATACTGCTAATACACTTTGAGAAGTTGAAATGTTTCCCAATCTTTGGATTTGTAGCACCTAAAGTCAGAGCTAGACTGCAATCCAAGATATTTATCTCATTTTATCATAGGCTGGACTTCCAGTTTTCATAGAAGAACAGTGGCCGCACACACAGGTCTAAGACAGCCTCACTTTACTTATTTCAGCTCTTTTGAAAGTAATTAATCACACCTACAGTCAAAAGCCTGAGGAAGGAGCAGAGTTACTTCCCAAGATCCCATGGACCCCAAGAGAAATAGAACTGATGTAAAAGAAAGGCTCTATTTTTACGTCTGACTGTTTTCCCCCCGTGTGGAACAACATCACAAGATTTTAAATCACTAACAACTTAGAATGGTTGAGTAATATGTTAGGTTTTCTTAGCGTGTTAATTGATTCTATATTTATTACAGCTTGAGTACAAGGAATACTTTGCCCTCCCTGGACTTCGAACCCAAAGTTATCCTTAAGGAAGTACATGAAGACATGAGCTTAATGAACATATTTTGCTACATGCACCATGTTGTAGCATCAATCTACAGCCATGGGAGATCTACAGAAAAATGGGTGAATTAAACGTAATGCAAATGAGTCTGACCCTAAATTCACTGAATCTTTTGTACTGCTGTACATTTTCTTTTCATGTGGCTATTATCCTTTCCCCAGACCAAAATGAGAGAGAGAGAGAGAGAGAGAGAGAGAGAGAGAGAGAGAGAGAGAGAGTGTGTGTAAATGAGCCTGTGTATGTGTGTTTAAATTTGATCTTATTTAAATGAACCCTTTAGCAGGTTGGCTGCATTTTTGAAAGCCTGGCCCAGCCTGCAGATGTCTGCCTGTTCAGCCACATGGCAGAACCAGGCTTTGGGAATCCCTGGAGTCTAACACAGGACCAGGAACTTCTTGGTGCTGATTCCAAAAAATCCATATCCCTTTCCAGTTCATTAGGAGCATCTATTGTCTGCCCTATTTATCTGCCATCACTGCTGTTTGTTAGCAAATGGAAAAAGAAATGCCAGGGCTCCATTTCATGCCTGCCCTCTGAATCATGGAAAGGGGTTCCAGCCATTGAATGACAGATGGTCTTTGAATGATATACAGAACCTCTGCCCTTGGGCCTGCTTTGAAGGAGCTGTTTTGGATTGTTGCTCGAAAGAGTGGGAGGTTGTTGTGTGATGTGTGATTATTCCATAATAATTTTAATCATTTTGCCTGTTTTCAGACAATAGTCACAGCCTTTTTTAATTTTTACACTCACTGACTTGTGACACAAGCATTTTTTAAGGCAAGGGGAGACTGTTGTCTCTTTTATGTGAGAAAGGATTTAAAACCAAGTCCTGTATCCTTCCCATTTTACAAATAATCCTTGTTCAAATAAATTGCTTCTGTCTGAAAAAGAGAGTTACAGGGCTTTCTCTTGGCATTTACAATGGAAAGTTAAAAATTAAAATTAAAAAAAACCTAGGAGGGGAGGTTATTGTGGGTCTTTTGTGGGTTTTTTTTTATTTTGCATGTGCGTGCAAGATTGTCACAGTAGCAAGTCTGCAAAAATGCTGCTCTTTAGCTCTTCTTCCTCACTGCTGAGAATACGGCTCCAGGAGCCTCATTTACATGCATATGGGCATCTGATTGGATCTCTTCAAAGGTACAGTAGGAGTCAGTCAGATTGCATATGATGTGCATATAAATGAAGTTCCCCAAAGTGGAGCATGATGCTTCAGGAGACAGAAAAAATATGCTTGCTCTGGTTCATCCGAAGGTCCAACAGAAACTTGCGCTTATTTTTTTTAATGCACTTAGCGATAAGCAGAAAGGACATGCTTAACAAAAATAAAACCTGGCCTTCAGAATTTTAATTTTATATCTCACGCAAGTGATTGCCGAAAGCTCAGAACTTGAGTTAGTACAGCCTTGGCACTTCAAGACAACCTGTTTTTCACATACAGGTGTATTCTGCACACCCCACTGAACGCATTGAGCATGCCAGATTGAATTCCTTGACAGTGCCACGCAGTGTGCAAGACATAGCAACGCTGCCATTTTGTGGGCAGCACCCAGATTCTGACAAACTGCACAATCAGCACATATTATTTTATTGGTAAGATACGAGCTGCAGTAAATCCTAGGCACAGAAGAAGCCATAAAGCCGTCACTATCCGACTGCAGTGAACAAGAGCATGGCGCCTTTCACTGTTGTGCATTTTTTATTCCCGAGGTCCAAGGCAAGCTGGCAACTGGCACCTGTGAGAGGGCAAGCAAAACTGACAGATCCATTTGACTTCTGCAGCACCTGTAACAGCAAGATTTGTATAGTCACATTGAGTCACATTTTGAAAGAAGAGTTTGGCTTTATCAACCCCCCCCCCCCTTCCTCTCCTATAAGGAGACTCAAAAGGACTTTCCCTTCTTCTCCCCACAGCAGACACTTTCTGAACTGGGTGGGGCTGAGAGAGTTCTGAAGAACTGTGATTAGCCCAAGAGCATCCAGCAGGTTTTGTGTATAGGAATGAGGAAACAAATCTTGTCACGAAGAGGAGAGAAAACATATGGACACCTCTAGAAAAATAATTTTTTTTAAAAAAAGGAATCTGAGATAGATAAATTTAGTATCCATTGCTATAAAGCTAGTATTATAGTGTCATATAAGTGAAGCTCTGTTTGTTAATCCTTTTCGCAATTTTGTTTATATCGTAGAAACCGAAACCAGGAAGAGAAGTCCTGTTTAGCTTCTCGGCAATTAATCAGTCCCATTTGGGAGACATAAACCAAATATTACTATAAGAACTATGATGCTAGACCTAAAGGAGACAACTATGTATAACATATACGATTTATTACTGTAATGTACTAAGTATTTTAATTTATTCAATAAAATCATTTTTAAAAAGAAAACAAATCCAGTTTATCAGATAAGATTCCACTGCTCAGGTGGACGAGTGGGGAATCAAAACTGGTTCTCTGCTCCCACCTGCTACACCACACTGAATGGGAAGGCTATTTATTAACAGCAGCACATTGTTTTGCATACAGAGAATCTCTGTTCAGTCTCTCACACCTCAGCTTACATGTATCTGAGGTACCAGAGTTTTTAAAAAGTTGTTGGAGAGCCTCTGTAAGAATAGAAAGTAGTGAGCTAGGTGGAACCATAGTCACAGTATGGGGTGAGTTTATTTGTTGTGTTATTATGTACTTCCAAAGCTCCTGCTACCGTCTGCTTTATACTTAAGGTTTTTTCCATATGTTATGTAGTGTTGAGATCTCCACAGACTTTTGCCCAGTGTTTTGCATACCATATTTTGAGGTTCTGAACTTTTCTTGGTCTTGTGTAAGCAAGCATCCAGCTCCCAAAACATGGTAAATTCTCTGATTCTTTTCTAATTGGGTGGCTAATTTTCCCATACATTGTGCCAGGAAGCTAATGAGTGCAATGGAATTTTTCATCTATTAGTTTACACTCCTCCCCCAAAAATATCTTCCTTGAAGGCTGATATCCCTTGTTTTTTTTTATGGCAGTTGATCACCAATTTTTATTGCAGTTGATCACCAAAACATTAGTTGGGTTGAGATAAAAGTCTTAAGTTCCAAAATATCAGCAAGAAAGGGAACAGATTTGTCCTGCAAAAGGCTGTTCTCTGCCAAAGATTACAGAGTATTTACAATTGCTCTGTCTGATCTACATACGTCATATAGATCTTAGGAATAGAATCTTTAAAAGGTGGGTGGCACTTTGTTTCTAACATCCTCACTAACTATAGATGGGGTTTTTTGGTTGTACACCACAGAGAGGGATCAACTAGACTCCCTGCAAGATCCTCAACAGAAGGGATGGGGGTTACAGTATGTAAGCCAATACTGCACCAGATTTTTCAAAGTGCAACATTAAGGAGGAGGAGGCTGTTAAGTCCTTTACCCAGCATCGTCAGTGTACATATGAGAGAGAAGACATTCCTATATTCAGCAGAGAAAACAGATTCAAAGAAACAGCAGCAGCGTTCAGGGGAATATTCTTAAAAACTGCAGCTGTCTTGAAGCTGTTTACAGCTGTTCAAAAAGTCTCTGAGTTTAATGCAACTTCCCCCATCCCCCGCCAAAAAAAAGAGCTTCTGAAGTATCACATTTATAACTAAACTTCAACATTTTCTACCTGCCAAGACCCGTATGTGTGGGTCTCAAGATCTTTCAGGAAACAACCAGCAATATTAACATTTAATGTCATTATTTATTTAAAGACACAGAAAGGAGCACTCAGTGTGGCTGACAGCAGGATGTGGTAATATCTGACTTTTTTCTTGTTACACTAAAAAAATCAACTAAAAACTAGACAATTTTTTTAATCTACTACATTTCCCCCCTTCACACATACATCTTTGAACAAAAGGCATTTTTACTTCTCTTATTTATGCTGTTGGTGAAGAAATGACAACCCAACTGGCTCCCGTGCTGGATGAAGAAACTCCCAGCATGTTCCCAGTTAATAGCAAGGACCTCCAATGAGGCCCTCTAGGCCCTCTACCACAGCAGGCAAGTCAAAAGAGCAGGTGTCATAGCAGCATCTAAGGACTGAGTGAGACCTAAAGCTCTCAGTACTCCTTTGGAGATAGTCTACTTTAAAACGCCAGGGCATACAGAATACGTCTTAGCAAATCACATTCACTCCTGAAACCTAAAAAAATGGTATAAATTCGGTTTTAAAACTTTAGCCCTTATTTTGACCTCCTGAGAACATGAATGCTATTTATGCTCATGTGGTCTCCTTTGCATTGAGCATATATTTCCTTTGGGTTTGATTCTTGGTTATATACATGTTTTCCCCATGTCAGATCAGAGAATCCCTGCCTTTTCTGAAACCTGAAAAAGTGTGGCTCATTCCACAAATGCAGAATAATGCACTTTCAAACTGCTTTCAGTGCTCTTTGAAGCTGTGCGGAATGGCAAAATCCACTTGCAAACAGTTGTGAAAGTGGTTTGAAAACGCATTATTTTGCATGTGCGGAAGGGGCCTGTGACTTTTTCTCTCCCTTTCACAGAGAAAGTGAAGGAGACCAGCATTTCTTCAGGTTTTCTCACTCCTCCCAACCTTTTCCTGCCCACACCACAGCAGTTCTTTCCTCACTTCAGGCCACCATTTCAGAAGGATCAGAAGACCTTTCTTTTTTCACATTGAAGGTCTATCACTATAATGATAGATTCAGTGGAACTGACAAGAAATTGACATGGTCTAGAAAACTAATGCTAGACCAAAGATGACAGGGAAAAAAAAGTTGGCAGGCAACCCCAAATGGAGGTTGCACAGAAAAAATGAGGAAATGATGGGGTGGGCAAAATGGTGGATCAGCTTGGCTAGGGACACTTTGCAGTGGAAGAATCCTTGTTTAAACAAAAAAAGGGAAAACCCCACTGTGAAGCAAACATCTGCAAGGTCAGGAGCGTATTTATCAATGGCCAAAGTAATTTCAGAAGAGTAGCCATTTTTGTCTGCTGCAGCAAAAATAAACAAGAGTCTTGTGACTCTCTAAAAAACTAACTTTTATTCAAGTATAAATTTTCGTGAAGTAGATCTCACTTTTTCACATGCAGTGTGTGCATACATTACTTACTATGCAGATATTTTATGGAGAAGGTATGAAAAAAACTGCCAGGATTAAAGGGACATGACATTATTTTATTTTATTTTTGTCCTGCCCTATCCCCGACATTCAAAAAGCAAAGAGTGCGATTGGGATTACCAGTGTCCAGGAGAAGCTTCCCAAAGTTACGAGTGATCTCCTGACTACAGAGATCAGTTTTCCTGAAGGAAATAGCAGCCAGCAGACTCAGAGGGTGGAATCTTGTGGCTTCCTAGCCCTTCTGTACATCTTCCGCTTCCTATATTCCACCATTCCCAGGGACTGCTCCTAAATCTCGAGGAATTTCAAAAGATGGAGTTAGCAACCGTCAGTGAAATCCAATCATGTAAAATTCATATCTAATCTCCCTGCTCCCTATACCTCCTATGTAAAATGTCTGCAAAGAAGAAGAGGAGGATTTTGGATTTATAACCCCCCCCCCCTGCTCTCCTGTAAGGAGTTTCAAAGCAGCTTACAAACTCCTTTCCTTTCCTCTCCCCACAACAGAACCTGATGAAGTAGGTGGGGCTGAGAGAGTTCTGAAAGAACTGTGACTAGCCCAAGGTTACCCAACAGGAATGTAAGAGTGGGGAAACAAATCTGGTTCACCAGATAAGACTCTGCTGCTCATGGGAAGGAGTGGGGAATCACACACGGTTCCCCAGATTAGAGTTCACCTGCTCCTAACCACTGCACCACACTGGCCCACATAGAACCCACTCATTGCATCTAAAAAACTGGGCTCTTCTACACAGTAATTTATGCCAGGATAAAAAAAATTAGTCTTTAAGCTCCCCAAAGACTCTTGTTTATCAAGTACATGAAGATCAGTCACAACTCAAGACCTGTCCAATAAATGAATCAGTTCTTTGAAACCAGAATTCTTATTTATGGATTACAAGCATAGAAAAGCTGATGACTTCTTATTGTCAGAACTGAATACAAAAAAACAGGCAAAGCATTATATCCCTCACAGTAGCAATGCCATTCCCACACACATCCTCCACCACCTTTGGACAGAAAGACACACTCACACACATTTCTTGGACAGTGAGAAACAGACATTCAAAACTTGCCCTTCACTCCCAGCTGCAGAAACCATTACAAAGTGAGATAAGAGACAGACTGGTACAAGCTGGAGTCAGTGCAAACAATTCCCAAGGCTGCCGTCTAACAGTGACCCCAAATGAAATATGGCAGGGCCTTGGCTGACATCTTGCAGGGCCATGACACACACTAATGGTAGCAGGAACTTCAGGAAACAGGAAATGATCTCTCCATGATGAAGAGAAAAGTAGAAAGAAGTATAAGAGGGCTGCTGCTCCTACATGGAACAGGCTAAAATTTGTACACTATAAAAAAGACTAAATTCATGCTGCCTTGGAGTCCCACAGGATTGACTCTCCACAACAGCATTAAAAATTTTGGCCCTAGGACTCTTTCACGCTGCTACCCTACCACAATTTTTCTCGATTGGTTTTTCTCTGAAGAGAAGTTAGCGATTTCAGACAGCATTTTAAAGGAGGGGGGAAAGACGGAGTCAATGTAAAAGAGTACATTCCGCAAAAGTCCCAGCTTAGCCTGCCAGAGATGCAGGACAGAGAAAAAGCAGCAGAACCTAGCACATTTTGCTAGGAGAAAAGGTCTGCAAAGAGAGCTCTGCTTTGTAGTGGGTTTTGTCATGTAACAGAACAATCTGGGCAGTCAGCCAGTAGATATATTGCATAGAACAGAAGCATTACATTAAGGGTGGGTTGAAAAATCATGGGGAAATGAGAACACGCAGAAGGGAAGCAGATTAGGCAACTTACATGCCAGAGGCACACAACGCCCCCCCCCCCCTGCAATAGTCTTTCAACAGCACCACCGAGGCAAAAAACCTGTTTGAAAGTGCGCTTGATTGCCTACCCAAAATTTCTATCCACTTTTTGTTCATCAGTGCCAAAATGGCTGACTAAGGGAAAAGGCCAACCTAATCAGAGATGGAACTACTATCCCCAGCGTAGTTGTGATTCAAGTGTGTGACTGGAATCTGGAAGACCAAGGTTTGAGTTCTCACTTTGTCATGGGAGCACACAGGATGACCTTAGTCCAGTCACTGTTGCCTCGAAAAACCTTATGACCAACTGTATGACAGCTGATGTGAGAATGGAAGCCCAGGGAGGATGCAGTTCATAATTAGAAAGTGGAGCATAAACATCTAAATAAACAGGGAAACATGCAGATGCTAAAATACAGATAGTTCAATTGAGAGGTGCAGCCAGGGGCTGGGAGATAAGGACGAACTGTGGTAGGAAGGTATATTCACAGGGATTTTAGAGATCCTACGGGAGTAGGAAATGGTGAAAAGAAGACCAACATTGGGTGGGCAGAGGCAAGGGCTTTGTAGCAGAATTGGACTTCAGACCTCAGGGAAAGCCTTTAGCTTGTGGTAATTCCAAAAAGGGGAGGTCATTCTCTCAGTGTTAAAAATGGTGATCCTATATACCATAATAGTCGAAGTGAATAAAACAGCTCTGTAAATAGTTACTTATGTTTGAACTGTTCTAGTGTTAAATGTAGCCTTTATGAAAACCTGTGGTACAAAGTAAAGTTTACTGGAAAATAAACATCCAAATTTAAATGGTTTAGATTTGCCTCTGGCCGTTTCTGCGCAGCACAATTACACCAGGGTAGACCCAGGATCATACATACTGAGACTACTTTATCCCGGTTTCTGCCTCCACACAGCTCCCCGCTTCTTCCCAGTAGCCAAGGCAGGACCAGGAGATAATACCGGGTCTTTTATATTTACCCCCGTTGACAAAAGACAGAGGGAACAGCTCTCCCCCCGCCCGCCCCCAGCTTTCCCCTTCCTACATGACCCATGCCTCACCGGCTCCAAAGACGACCCCCCCCTTGCAGGAAAGTGGCAAGGCAGGGAAAATATACCGTGTCTGCTCCCATGGTGATGCACAGCAGTGGGGTCACCTGAGATCTTTTAAAAGAACTGCCAAACTGATGATTTTTTAATATTATGGGTTAAGAGAAATATTGCAGGACAGCCCGGGGCAAGTCCGTATTAGCGCAGGGAGCCATGCAGAATTCACCTCTGAACTGGGATATTTTTCTCATTAACCCCGGGGTATTTTGACCATTCAGAAACGGGCTTTGACTTCCCTACTGAGGGAGACAGCAGGAAGTAAAACATTGCTTTATAGGAGTCCTTTCTTTCCCCAAAAAGAGGTGGGTGAAGGGGAACCTGTTGCAGTCATTTAAATAAAAACTGTAAGATCATACACTAAAGGCCTACCTTTCAAAAAGAATCTTAAATCGGGAAAGTCATACATGCCCTAACCTGGATTCTGTCATCCATAACTTAGTGGAAAGTGTAGTCAAGTTGCTGCTGACATTATTACGTTTGTAGACTGCCCTTCCCCTTGTGGGCTCATGGTGACCCCTTAGGGTTTTCAAGATAAGACCACAGTTGAGTTGCCATTGCCTGCTTCTGTAACTCTGGACTCCCTTGGTTGTCTCTCATCTATGTATAAACCACAGTCAACCCAGCTTAGCTTCCAAGATTTGAAGACAGCAGACTAGCCTGGGTCATCTAGTTCAGGACCTGATATCACATGATATACCTAGGTACCATATAACATACTGTGGCCTAAGACATTGTGGCATATCTCTGAAGCTAAGCAGGGCCAGAACTTGGAAGGTAGAGTCCCAAGGAAGTCTCTGCAGAGGAAGGAACTTGACAAACTGCCTAAGCTTCTCACTTGCCTTGAAAGCCCTTTACTGGGATCACCATAAGTCAGCTGTGACTTGACTGCACTTTATACACATACAACATTGCGAGGTAGGTAGGTTTCTCTTGGATCCATTACTTGGCCAGTTATGTGTGATGGTGCACAAACTCCACTTAGCATCCATTGAGAACTGGTGTACCGATAGAAAATTATTTAATAGTTAAGATTTATTATCTACAATAAGAGTAAGTCAGTGCTAGAAAGAACTTTTTTTACTGCAGTGCTAACAATGTAATTCTAAACAGAGGTACCTCCTTCTAAAACAATAGATTCAATAGACTTAAAGAGGAAGTCTACTTAGGAGTCAATCAAAAAGACATTAATGCATGTAAACCGCCCTGGGGCTTTGGTGTAGGAGGTGTAGAGACATATTGAATATTAAATGCAATATGCAGTGGGTACCCCTGGATTAACAAGCTGACATCATCTGCACACCTTGCGGGGCAACAGGGGGAAAAGGGGATCTCCAGAAAGTGAAAAAAGGGCACCATCATCATCAAATCCATCACAGCACATCAGGCAACAAGTGCTCTCCAGCATTTCTGGTCTTGGGTAAGTGTTTCAGCCTCTTCCCATGCAATATTCTGTGCCTTCAGGTCTTGCTTGAATGTTCTCCTTCAGGTGTTTCAGGGGCATCCTCGCTGTCATTTGGCATCAGGAGGTATCCACCTCATTGCCATCTTTGGAATCCAACCATTCTCTTCTGTGTGCAATGGAGTTTGTACATGCCACTCTTTTGGAGCACCTCTTCATTAGTAATGTGGTCATAATATCAGATCTTCAGGATTCGGCATAGGCACTTCTGTTGGAAGACATCGAGCCTGTTATTAATACTTGATGCCTTCCAGGTCTTGTGAGCATAAATGGCTGTTAGGATCACAGCGGAGGTGAATAGGCGGAGCTTAGTCTTTAAGGCAATGGTTGGTGAGCACCAGATCTTGTTCATTCTCTGAAAAATGGATGCAGCCTTCCCAGTGTGACACCTGCATCTCCTTTCCGGGAAATCACACTGCCCAAGTAGGTGAATCTCTCCACTTTCTCTAGCTGCTGTGATCCAATGATGATTCCCTGTGTTCAGGCTGTGGACCTAACATACATGATCTTTGATTTATCAGTGCTTGTCCTGAGGCCAATTTTGCCCGCTTCCCTATCCAAGGCAGACATCACACTCTGCAGTTTTGGCTCATCTTCCTCAAGCAGAGCAATGTCATCAGCAAAATTCAAGTTGCCAAGGTGGTCTTGGTTAGGCCAATGTGTGCCATTGCCAGAGCATGTTCCAGTTCTCCACAAGATGTAGTCAAGGGCAACAAGGAATAGAAGTGGATACAGAATGAAGCCTTGTCTGACCCCAGTAGTGATTTCAAGGAAGTCTGTGTAGGCATTATCTGTTTTGATGCAACAGCTGGATCGTAGGTACAAGTCTTTGAAGATGGTGATGAAGGCAGCTGGTACTCCATACAAATGCAGGATCTACCAGAGGGACTCTTGGTGAATTCTGTCAAAAGCTTTCTTGAAGTTGATGAAGTTGATTATTGATGGGATTAATCGATATTTCAAAGCATTTATCCCATGATGTTTCAGAAGGTGAAGATTTATTCACTGCAGGACCTTCCACTGCTCAGAGAGTCCAGACTTGCTTCTCCACTCAGGTGTTTTGTCAAGAGGGCACTCTGCAATGCGCCAGAGTAGGAGGATCATGCAGAATGGATTTTCCCAGGGACTGAGCCAGGTGATGCCCCACCAATTGGTGGATTCAGAGCTGGACTATGGCACCTTTTCACCCAAATCTTTACAGGATTTTTTAT
Organism: Sphaerodactylus townsendi; assembly: GCF_021028975.2. Taxonomy (NCBI): domain Eukaryota; kingdom Metazoa; phylum Chordata; class Lepidosauria; order Squamata; family Sphaerodactylidae; genus Sphaerodactylus; species Sphaerodactylus townsendi. The sequence continues at coordinate 128,389,314 of NC_059425.1, read as the reverse complement.
ACACTTTGCCAGCAGTTATTTGATCAATGGCCATCGAAAGTGCTATCATTGTCTACCCACACATGGCTCAGAATCCTGGCTCTTCCATCCAACCCATGGCTACCTTATTGTTTCTTGAGAGTCTTGAAATCCACAGAGTCTTTAACCCTACCCAGCCTGGCCATCACAGGAGTTCCACTTGGGGGCTCCTCACCGGAAGCATCCTCTGAATCTAAGTCATGTGCAGTGGTTGGGCCTGGTTGGTTGAGGGTTTCTCAAAAGCTCAATCCACCTTTTGTTCTGCTAATCTTGGGGGGTTAGGAGCTTTCCATTCTTGTCCCCAATCAGGACATTAGAGCTGTTCCTGGTTCCAATCAGTTCATAGATGATGCAGAAGAGGATTTGGGGATCATTTCGGTCATTGCTTTTTGTGCTTCTGCACCTTTCTGTTCCAACCAATCCTTTTTGTCTTTTCTGCAGCTTTTCTTAACAAGTCAGTCAAGCTCTGTGACCTTTGACTTCTTTCTTCTATTTCATCTGCACCTTTAGCCTGCTCCATTTCAGTTTTATGGTTTTTGTCGAAGGCTTTCACAGCCGGATTCAACTGGTTGTGGTGGGTTTTCCAGGTTGTGTGGCCATGGTCTGGTGGATCTTGTTCCTAACGTTTCGCCTGCATCTGTGGCTGGCATCTTCAGAGGTGTATCACTGCGGGTCTATGGTTTTTCTTTCATCAATCAGCACCCATGTTCAGTCTTGGATCCACTGATCTTTCCATCACCCTCAGCATCTCTCAATAGTGTTTCGGGCACATTCTATGATGGTGTTCCTAAGGCTACTCCAGAGGTCTTCTATGTCTGCCCTTTCCTTGAGAAGGTTGAAGTTATTATGCAGTTCCAAGGAGAAGGTGGTGGCAGTGGCAGTTTCACTATTGCGAATGGTTTCTTTGATATGGTCTTTCTTACATTTCGGAGCTTGAGTTTGATTTCTACTCCAACTAGATAATGGTCTGGTCCAACATCTGCCTTTCTGTAGACCCTTGCATAACACATTGCTGATCTTCACTTCTGGCTGATACAGATGAAGTCAATTTCATTGAAGGTTTTCCATATCTGAAGTGATTACCCAAGTCTTTTAATTATAGAAGTGTTAAATCTCGTAAAATTAGAGAGAAACGGTCTATAATGTGAATTATAAATTGTAAGAATCTGGTCAAACTAGCCTTACTAAATGCGGCTGGATTCTTATAGATCTTGCCGATGGAAAAGCTGGAGCTAGGTGGAAGGACTAGTAGCATCAGGGGTGGACGGACTTAATCACAGCAGTGATTGGTAGATGCTATGTTCATATCAATTTATGAAGCTGCTAATTAAATATTTTGGCCCCAGTCAATGAAGACAGCTGCTCAGTGATCCTACAGTCTCTCCCCTGAACCTGACACTCATGAAGCCATTCAGTTTTGAACAATCTGTTCAGCTCATCCACTGCACTATGATAGGGCTGTTGTTTTTAAGCCAATGATTGAAAGACAGCAATAGATGTGTCCTGTGGGTGTCTCAAAAGAACTTATAAAGCTGGAAGAAATTGTTCTGACAGGCTTTGGAGAAGCAAAGAAGACAGAACAGACAGCTCACTAGCTTAAAGAAATGCCTATGCATTGGAAGCAGCATCAGATTTTAGTACAATATATATGTGATTTTTTAAAAAAAAATAGAAAAGTCATTGGGTTTCAATAAAAATGATAACAGATCAATTTCAAGATAGAACGATTTCAGGTACAGAAAAATATATTACATTAAATGTTGATGGTGTTTACAGGATTCGATATTGAAGAAGAAAACAGTGGCTATTGCTTGTTTAGAACTAGCAAACTCAAGTCCTGTGACTTCTCCAATATGAATGTAGGGGTGCTTCTTTGGTGCTTCTGCCACCCTTCCAGGTAAACCACCAGGACTAGCTCAAGGGAAACAATAACTGCTTTCAACAAAGGGGGTTCTACAGCAACTGACTAAAAATGGTACAATCACTACCAATCATACTAGCAGTTGTAATTGTGGTTTCACATAACATCTGTGACATTCTACTGTTCTTCCAGTCTTTCCCTGTTACACTCCAGTTTTGTTGTTGTTTGTGTAGCAGTCCAAACTCTGTAGAATGTGGATGCTCTTGGTACTTGTTGCCTGTAAATACCATGTAGTATGAACTGCTTACAGACCAAGTCACATTTTTTAAAAAAAATACTGGCACTATAATATCATTAAGAATTAACACCATTCAGCATTTGGTTTGCAAATCTTGAGAGAGAAAACCTGGAATTTCTAGCTAGTATTAGCTGAAACATGAGTTACTCCCTTGGAATTAGATGCAGTTAGCAGATCAGCTGCTTTGTGTATACATTGGCTTATTTATATACTGCTTTTCTCCACACTGGGGATTCAAAATGATAGTTTTATTCATTAGTTTTTGTTGTGATTTGAATTCAGGGTTTTTAATGTATTTAATGTACCACAATCAATCAATAAATCTTTATTGCAGTCATAGACCAATATAAGGTAAATAAAAATAAAAGGTTAAGACATTAAAATAGTAAATATGTCTCTAAAAAGAAAAAGGAAAAAGTATGGGGACAGGGATGGGCACTGGTGTTCTGCCCTGAAGAAAAAGTACAAATTGATTCATATATATATATATTTAAATCACAAAGGTGAATGGTGGGAGGTGACAGAGTCATAATCAGCACAGAATCACCTGAACAATTCATGAGATGAATTATTTCAGTGTGTGGGTCCTCTGTTGTATTTCAATAGGCAGTTAATGCTGGAACAACAAAAACAATTGTTTTGCTTTCAGAAAATAGCCATAGTGTTAGGCTGACATGAATTTCATTGGTCCCATCTCCCTTCTGTGCCAAATTCACCTATCCTAAAATTGGATCCCTGAGATGTAATGAACGTGTCATCTACTTTCCATAGAGGCCCTGTGATTTACCAGGAAAATTGGAAGTTGGCAGGAATGTATGTGTGCATTTCTTTTACTCAGTCTGTCCCAGGTCAGAAATAAAAGGTAATTACTGTTGTTGAGTTGAAGATACACCTGTGCTCATTATCTGGCAGAATTAGCTTACCAAGACTTGTTACCCTCTTCATACAGTTGCCAGTTCTAAAATACAGTATCAGTATTAAAAAAAAAAAAAGCAAAAGCTATAGGATAAAATATTCAAAGGCACCTTAAGGTCTGTTCTGATGAACCAGGCAAAAGGAACCTGAGTTTTTCTGATTCTGATTCCTCTTAGGCATGATTCTGTGCCATTAATACAGACCAGAGGCTGCACAGGGTTGGCAGGTTGAATGCTACAACTTGAAATCTCTTCCACTGCCCATCTCTTATTTACAGGCAGGAATATTTGGAAACTGGCTGAAATCCTATTTGCCCCCTCTTCATTTGGCTCAGGTTTTGTTACACTTCCCCAGTCAATTCCTCAGAAATGTTTGATAACACAGTAGCTTCAGGCTGCTGATTTCTAGAAACTATGCGCAGAAAAATGCCTTTTTATCAGGATGTATCAGGTGGGTTAATGTCCCAGATGGAAGTGTGTTCAGACAAGCAAAGGATGTAAAGCATCTAAGCACATACTAGTGATGAGCATATGGTGTGCACAGAACAAAGAATCTTTCCAAGTCAGAGAGGTCTGAGTGAATCGATACGTACTGTAATAGACAAAATGCCATTGCCAAAATGTTACCACACATGAAATGAATTGCAGTACCATCCTAAGCAGAGTTGTACTCTTCTAAATCAATTGACTTCAATTCACTTAGAATGTATATCTCTACTTAAGATGGCACAGCTAAACACGAAATCTCTTGCATGTACATAACAAACCAGTTGTTACGCTTTATCATACATGTGAAAAAATAACCCTAACCATGGGATGCATTTGTCTACAAACAGCGTTTTTCCAAAACAAAAATAGTAATATCTACTTGTCTAGTTAATCTCTAGTTAGTGTGCCTCTAGTTAAGCCCAGAAGAGAAAGATATAATAACAGCATTTGTGGAGTTTACTGATTAAGATACAGAACTAGGGAAGCCAGGGTTCCAACCAGCCATAGGCTAGTCCTCAATCTTGAACCCTAACCTACCTCACGTAGCTATGGGAGATGATACCATATAACAGTGGCGTATCAACCAGGGGATGGGATGGGCGGGGTGGGGTGTCTTGGCATGGGTGTGTGCCGGGGGGGCGTGATGAAGGCATTCTGGGGCGCCCCAGGGTGGGGGCAGGCAAAGTATGGAACAGCGCAGGGGACTCATGTGCCTCGGGCGCAGCTCCCCCTGCACTGGATGCAACAGTACTATTGCTCTCCAGTAGATGATCAGCCTTCTGCTGGAATTTTCATTGAATCATCACAGGAATTTAGGACAATGATAGGTCTTCCAGTAGAATTTGTAGACCCAGATGTAGTGGCACCCTTTATCATTCCTTTACTTTAAAAAAAAGCTAACTTTCCCCTGTTTTAATAGTGTGTATATTCCAAATGCACTGAAGAAGTGTTTGTGTGTGTAATCAGAGAAGTTCGCACAACTGTAATTCTATTTAGATTGCTGTCAGTGACAGACGGAATATACTTAAAGATATTTTTTGTGCTTTCCAGTTGCTCATTCATGCAAATAAAGATAGCCCTTGAAGTTCTGCCCTTGGAGTCATCATCCAGCTTGCCTGGTGTAGCTGGAGGGGGGATGGGGAGATGAGAAATCAAAACCCAGCTTTCCTGAAAGAAGTCAGAATAATTATTCCGACATATGTTTACAGTTGTAAATTTCTGTTTCTAAAGACTTTTTGAAACTGACACCATGTACGTGTAAAACATGGGTTTTACAAGACTATAGCTCCATTGTTCGGCAATGTTAACACCTTTTTCTAACATTTCCCCCACCCCCATTCACATATATGCACACAAAGACACATCTGCTTCTGTTCAAGAAATATTTGCACTTAGGTACTGTTGGGGGAAAATCAATCATACCAGTTAGTTACAAATTAGATGTGTTTGTATGAAGATTAACATGTTATGTATAGTCCAGCAAAGGGGTAGGCACTTTAAGCTCCATAGGCTGTACCTGCACAGGCTCACCCTATAGAAAATCTGTTCTCCTTTTTCCTCATGCCAGTTGCTTAGGATGGCTCTGCAACATAAGACTTCCACCTGCATTGTGGGTCGAAAAACAGTGCAATCCTAAAGAAATATATTCCCTTCTAAATCCATTAGATTTAAACGGGTATAACTCTGTTTAGGATTGCACAGATAGATCCTTGAGAGAATGTCCTGAGACTAGCAGCAATGAGAGACAAGGTTTGGGTCAGAATTTGGATGTAGAGTATGGGATAGTGTTGCCAACCTCCAGGTAGCAGCTGGAGATCCTCCTGGGATTTAAACTGATCTCCAGCTGACAGAGATCAATTCACTTAGAGAAATGGCCACTTTGGAAGGTGAATTGTACGGCATTATACCCCACAGAAGTCCCTCCTTTCTCCAAATCCCACCCTCCTCAGGTTCCATCACCAGAATTTCCAGGTATTTTACAGCCCAGTGTGGGAGGAAGTATAGAGAACCATAGGGCCTTTTGGTTCCTAGCATGGTTTGCTTGATCTGCTTGTTGGATCTGACTGAGTTCCCAGGAGCAAATAAAACTGTGGCTCAATATGGTGGATGTAGCTGGTTGTGATAGGTGTTGCACACTGTAAGCTTGATAGTGCAAGTGTAACCCTAAATCAACTAGGGCAACTACAGAGTTAGGATATTCCTTATCAGGAAGAAAAGGCATCATCTTCCCAGACTGACTAAAGGGCTGAAGCTGCGGGTTGTTCACCTCCAAAGGACTCCAACTTGTTATAAACTGCATATTAATATTCTAAGGCTACACTGGAACTCCTGAAGAGAAAGAACAGACAATTCAGCAAGGCAGAGCAGAGCTACAAGTTAATTCATCTCTAAGGGACCTGGCTAGACAGAAGCCAGAAAGACTGAGACCCTACTGGTCTGCCTGAGCACAACAGGCCTGAATTGTTAAATGTTCATTATTGCTTTACAAATTTGATTGTTGTTCTATATATTACTTCTTATGAAAAAGGGAAGAAATAACAAATGTGAAGTTGTTTACTGTTTTGTGAATGTTAAGTGTCACAAGGTGGGTTCACACTGTCAAAGCTGTGAACTCCTATAGTTCTCAATTGGGAACAACATCTCTTTGATATCCCTCTTAATTAAACATGAGTTACTCAAGGGCACTCCTATGCACTATTGGCACCATAGCTTCACTTGAACCTTTGTTTCTTGGATGAGGATCCATGTTGTGCCAATGAAGCCACACAGGCAGTTGGGAAAGACTTGGAAGATTGGATATAACCTGGGGCCTTTCCCCATTTACCTTAAGCCCCGCACTACTCTCCTCAAGTAGCGTGGGGTCCTGGGACACTCCCCTGACAGGAGCGGCGACAGCACAATCGCCCCGAAGCTGCCGCTGTCATGCCCCCTCAGCGCGCGGCATCCCTGGTGCTGGAGAAAACGACGCCTTTTGATGACCTCGCACAGAGCGCAGGGTCATGGGGACACCCGGGCGTGCGGCATAGGGGGGATCAGGGTGAGTGGGGAAACGCCCCTGGTTTCAGGAAGGTAGCCATGTTGGTCTGCAGTAGAATAGCTAAATCTGAGTACCATTGCTCCTAAGAGACCAATAAGAGACCAACAAAATTTTCAGGGTATAAGCTTTCCAGAGCCAAAGGGAGCTTTGATTCTCAAAAGCTTATACTCTAATAATCTTACTGGTCTCTAAGGTGCTATGAGACTTGGATATAACCTGGAAGATTATGGTGCCTTGTTGTGAGGACAAAGACACTATTGCTATAAGGGAAGGGAAGGCTACTCGATTATACATAAAATCAAGAAGAATTCAATGGAGGCCTAAAAATGCTGTTTTAAGTAGCTGAGTAGTTAAACAAATGATTTGAGAAATGCCTTCCAAGAACTCACAGACCTGCTTGCATAATTGGTGGGGGGAAGCCAGAGTTTAATTTTTGAACTGTTTAGGTCCCTCAAATCAATCAGAGTTGGGGGAAAATGAAGGGGGAAAAGGAATCATTTTTATATTGCATACTCCTCACAGCAGTGGGTAACAATCCAGCATTCAGCAAGGGGAAAGATTCTGTGCTCAGCACCAAACTCTTGAGCAGTGATGCATCTAAAGATATCATAATAATGAGTCGCATTGATGAGGCACTTGAAAGGCCTCCAAACATTGTCCCATTTTTCATTTAGTCACCCTTTAGCCTCCAATAATGACTGCTCTGAAAGAGACATGTCTGTAAGTATGGGCAAATTATTCACTTCCACTCAAGCGGCCGAAAGATAAGAGCAATAAAAAGATTGGTACAGCACTGGCTCTCTTAACACACTGACAAGTAAGCCTTCCAAGAAAATGAATGCGATAAGGACTGTAACACAATTTGCCATTTCTGGAGCACGTTTACTATGCAAACTGTCATAATCGATATTTTTAAAAATCTGGTAGCACTGGAATCTGTCAACATCCCACCCATCCTGACATAGTAAAATGAAAGCAAAATCAGCACCACTTCTAAATTGAGAGATTTCGCAGCTGTCGTGAAGCCATGTAGTGCTTCTCAAAGGTTAGACTGCTTGTGGTTATATACTCTGCACATGCTCAAGGACTCTACTTGTGTCCTTTGCTAATCCCACTTTCACCCTCAGAGGAATTTGAGAGTAGCTGAGTTATCCTATTTTATCCAGTAAGACTAAGAGTACAGAAATGCACGCGCGCGCACACACACACATACACACACTACCTCATGGCTTCATGATGGGACAGGAATCTAACTGCAGATATTCCAAGACCAGCGCAATAGCCGCTACTACTCCATATTCATACTCTTTATATTCCATTGCAGAGTCTTAGCACTGAAAGCTAAAATTAAATTCCACATTAATGTCTTTCCACCATGAAAGCCCTAAAGACAGTTTGACAAATACAATATCACAAAACACTCGATAACTATCTAAAGCTAGTTAAAGGAGAAGAAATCAAGTGCAGTCTAGTGATTGGGCTGATGCAGATCTGGGAGACCCAAGTCCCCAATCTGCCATGAAGCTTGCTGAGTGATCTTGAGCCAGTCACATGTACTAAGCCAAACCTATCTCACAGTGTCTTTGTCAGGATGAAATGGCAGAAGGGAAGAGTCATGTATATCCACCTGGAGGCATACTATGCTGAAATAAAAATATATATAAGAAGCAGTCAAAGCCAATAAAACCTGGTTGCTAATAAAAGCTGAGGCAAAGAGGAAGGACTTAGTGGCTGGTTTTTCATGGTAAAAAATGCCCTGTTGTTACCACGGAGAATAGTCCAGAGCAGCTGGCAGTTTTTCACAGCTCCCGGTACTGCAGCGTGTCTGCCACGTTGTTGCCGCAGTGCCGCCCCGCAGCATTTGCTTTGCTCTGCGAATTTCAGAAACCGCCAAAGTTTAGGTTCTTTTTAAATGGCCCTTTGTTGCTCCGGTGGCTTCCGCTGCCATGAAAAACTCCTCAGCAGCAGAACCGAGGACATTTTTCCCGCCTCGCTGCTCTGGCCCACCCCACCAATGAACAACGGCTGAGAATCGCCCTCCTCTTGCAGTGGAAAAAAAACACAGAGGGAGAAACCTTGGTTTTCAGACAGAAAAGTGGTGTATGTAGGCACCACAAACAGGAGGGCGGCAGTTTCCTTGCACACGCAAGGATTTTAGACAGAGGGCCAAGAGTGCTGATTCTCACCTGACTCACAATGGGATGACCTTTTTGATGACTTGTTTTGAAGGATATATGGACATGATTTGGCCCTGTATCACCTCCCAGTAATTAGGCACTGACTGGTCTGAAAGAAAATGCACCTGTTCAGAAAGGCTGCATGTAGTGCAACCTCCCTGGACCTATACAGTTTCAAAATGCAAATTATGAATTGTATGACCCATTTTTTCCCAGTCATAAACATTGTAGACCTGTGCAAAGCAGGCTTATTACAAAAATGTTTCTGGGCTAGCTTTCACCTTGAGATGCTTGTCTTATGCGTGCAGGGAAGAGGGAAGGCTTGGTAGAAGCATTCAAACATATATGCCCCATCAATAGTCTGTTAGAGAACAATACCACGTTCAGATAATTGCTGATTTATTTTTCTTGCAGCTGTCTATAAAAGTATGGGGCCATTCTACCAATGGTATGCAACAGCAAGATTCACATATAAAGGCCATACCAGATGTCTGGGTATAAGTACCATGGAATTGGAGAACTTCTGCATGAGGGCTCCTCAATGAGCTCATTCGGTTCAGATAAGGGATATAGATGCTAAGTAGGGCCTCTTATCATCTCATTGTAAGGGCCGCAGTAGCTGCCATTTACCATAGCATTTGAGATGTCTTGAACAAAAATTAGGCTCCTAATGGTATAAAATAATGTTTAAAGAGGCAATTTGTGCAAAATCTGATGGACACATTCTACTTGCTTTGCAAAGGATGTTGCCATTGCTGCTTAGGCACATGTTTTTCTCTGCCTCTTGAGATGTGATTTTTAAAAAAGATTATAGTCCTCATTGCTTTAGAATGTAAACATTGAAATGTTAATGAGAAACAAGTCAGTCTGTTTAGTTTTAAATCTATTTGTATGAAGTATGTCACTGTTTTCATTTTTGTATACATTTATATCACATTTCCTTGCATTTGCATCTGTACCAGAGGTGGAATCCAACCAGTTCTCACCACTAATTTTTTCTGAGTGCCGAGAAGGAGTTACTAAAGCAACCTCCCTGCCCAATAGGGACTGGAGGTGCATGTGTGCGGTGGCGCCACTGTTTGAATCCCACCACCATCAGAACCTGTTATTAAAATATTTGGATCCCACCATTGATCTGTGCTATTTGCATCTGAATCATATAACCGGTAATACTCTAGACCTGGATCTGTGTTGAGCTTACACTGTCAGAAGGATTAAGGACTTCTGCATTAGGAGGACTTCAGTGTATATAGATGGGTTTAATTCTGTTTAGGATTGCACAGTAATATCACTTTGCTTGTAAGGGAGAGGGATGCTAAGTTTTTCAGAATGATCTTTCACTTGTCTAGGTAGCTGGGAGGGATCCTAGTAACTATCTTGCAGAACATCACAGTAGTTGGACATACAGTTTTCCACTGAGACAAATAAAGCTTAACTTTACTGTGAATAACAACCATTCCATGTTTTCAGTGGAACCAAGAGATGACCACAGTCTTGTCTGCACATGCAACTGAATAAAGTAGTAATTAGTAGGCAGGCACCATGTTCACAAGTTTCAATGGATGCATACACATACATACATAGCTCTGTTCACATGTTACACTGAATGCATGTACATCCTGTCTGTATGTGTAAACATCTGTTTGTAAAAAAAACATTCACTATATGAATGAAACTGGGGACCAGTACCTGGATAAATGTGGGGTTTGTGTCACATGTGGTGACTTTAACACAAGAATTAATCAACACAAATACAAACAACTATGAAGTATACATTGTACACAGATTGTTTGTGTATGTATGTATGAGTAATCCTCATGCTATGTTCAATGCCTGTCAACTCAACATATAATTTAAACCCCACATATCTCCAGGTGCCAGTTCTCTGTATCTTTTGCAAAGTGGACATGTCGGCTCTTTCTTACAAACAGATGCACACACATACAAGCTGGATGTGAATGAATTCACTGTAACATGTGAACAGAACTAGAGTGCCGAGGTAGCAGAATGGACTATACCACTTCAGGCTGCAGGGAACAGGTTACATTCAAATTCCTCTACTTTAATAATTCCTCTACTTTAATAATGCAATTGGGAATCTATTAATGTATGCAAAGGAAAAGGCCAGAACCTGTCTCCCTGAGGTATGATTTTTGTTTTATTTGCAGGGAGCCCTAATGGGAGAGCATTAAAACTCTGACCACATGCACCCCACTCACACACACACACACATATGCAGTCTGACATGGTATATCCCATTCCTATCGCCTAAGCGCACAATTCTGCTGCCTGTAGAGACAAAACCTCAGTTGTAGGTATGGGGGAGCTGGATTGTGCTGGCCTCTTTGTGAGAGGCCTCCCACCTTCCAAACTGTCTTTCTCAATGTGGTTTTCATGCATCCCGACTCTATTGCTCAGGTTGCTTTCAGAATCTGAAAATCCAAGAAATATATTCACAGATGTTCCCTTGTTTATTTGTTGACTCTGTGTAATTTGTTTGCCCTAATTTGTTTTTGTCTGTCAAGGGACTTCCCTTTTTAATTTCCCTTTCTCTGTTTACCACTCTTTGTGGAGCAGCGGTCTGTTAAGCTGTGAGAGGCACATGCCAAATTAAAAAAAAAAAGGCATTGCAGATTGTTTTAAGCATAGGCTGCCCCTTTGGGCCTAAAGGCCTTGCTTGAAGCCCGCACCTGCTCCTCCTCCAGAGACCCAGGGCTCCTGATCTTTATCCCCTGCCTTTAAGCTGCCTGATTCCTATTATCCAAAGTCAAACAGCGTTCTCTACATTCACGCCTCCAGCACTTGGCATGAAATTAATAAGCCTGGCTGATATATTTCCCTGGAAGCCTGCCACTCTTTAACAGTGGTGTTAGATTAAAAATTTTGGCATGGTTAATGAACAGGGAAAAGCTGGAGCCAAAAGTTTCATGCAGCAATGCAAAGATTTGGGAGGGGGGGTTATGAAAAGAATACCAACTTTGTTCGCATTTTCTGAATGCCATACTAATTACAGAGCTAGACAACACACACAACAGAATAGACAGAGCTGGAAGAAAGGGCATGTTCTCTTCCTGCCCTCGCATTTAGATTTTTATCGCCAGTCTTTTCAATTGCACACTATTCTGCTATATTATCTCAAAAAGCAATAATAGCTGTTTGTGCTCAGAAAGGCCAGCACTCTCTTAGTTGAAGCTGCAAAAAGGGCCATTCCAGAAAGCTTGGATTTGTGTTTGAATGATAAGCAAGAACTTCCCCAAACTTTGTGTGCATTAAGACATCAGAGTCTATGAACCAAAGGTGGAATTGAGCTTAGGCTGTGATCTGAAGCCTGCATCAATGCAAGGATTTGCCACTGAAATCAAGAGAACCTACTAGCAACCCAATACATTTCGGCCTGGGAAATCAGGTTTGCATCTCAATGAATACAGAATATAGGATTTTTACAACATCCTATCGATTCCTTGTTTATTTAATGCAAGAAGCATTAAACTGAATATATGTCAAGGAAGCCAAGATTATATTTTTTTAAAGGAAGACAAATCCTATTAATCTTTTCTGGAAAGTGGTTGCTGATCTCCAGGTAGCACCCGGAGATCTGCTGGAATTGCAACTGATCTCCAGACTACAGTTCCCCCCAAAGGGCATTGTTGCTTGGGAAGATGGACCTTCTGGCATTATAAACCGCTAGTCTTCCCCTCCCCAGGTCCTGCTTTCCCCAGCTTCCATTCCTAAATATCCAGGAATATTCCAGCATGGAGTTGTGGTCTCTCTCTCTCTCTCTCTGTCTCAGAGTCTTAGGGCTGGCTCACATATGTACTTTATGCTGTAATCTCAGCTGTTGATTGACATATATAAATAAGCCATTGGTCATTGTAGATCTAACTCAACAGCTAGTATGTTCATCTCACCACCTGATGTCACCTCCAAAACTTTCCACTGATGGTACTTTACATGTTCAATTGATTGTCCAGTCACTGAGTGATCTATATGAATGTGTGAGCCTGCCCTCTGTTTAGATTCTTTTTCTTCTCAGTTGCCCTTCGTAAAGTGCAGTTCTTTAGCAAAATTCAAGTCTATACGTTCATTCCAGTCATCTTATTCACACAACATATAACAGTGTTGCCCTTCCCTCAGTTTGTATTGTTCAGCTGTTGAGCTGCTTCAGAGTACTGTGGAATACTATATTATATGTACTATACTATATATTATATTATATATATTATATACCAAGAGGGGAAGTGATATTTTTAACCTGCTTAAAGTGTGTTTCTCCAAATTGTTTTGACTGCTTTTAACACTTAATGCCCCCATCAGTACTTTTTCCCAAGACATATCAATAGTAGCAGCTAGCTCTGATGGTACAGTTCATCCAGAATAAAGATTCTGGTTTCGGCCATATGAAATTCACAAATTAAAATCAGGAGCTACAGTGGCAAAAAAAGTGGGGAAAAGTTAGCCCACTGTCAAGGTAACTGATAGAACATACACGTGCGAACCTGCCCATCATGCCCAGAAAGACAATGCTATTACTTTGAAGGCAACTGGGGATGCCATGAACTTCTGCATCCAGAAGGATATCTGTTTCACCAAGAACGTGGGCCTACTCTCTGAGCCACCTGTTGTACTAATATCTCCACACAAATATAAAGTAACTTGGGCTTAAATCCAGTCAGAATCAGAGATGGATTGATTAGTTTCAGATTTAAGGAAGAAGAGCAAGATTCTATGTGTCTTGAAGCAAAACCATTTATAGTTAAATCCTACATATTTAATCTTTATAATAAACAGATATTTACTTCATTGTTGAGTAGATACTAATTGGTCCAGTCTTGCAGACAGGAAAAAAATCCATTCACATTTCTGTCGGTTTTAGCCTGGACTTCTAATTTTCACTGTCCAATGTGAAGCTCTCTTGGGTAGAGCCAGGGTTCCCCAGGGTTCCCCCCCACCACCACCACCTTTTCTTCCTTCTTTCCTGTATGTGCTTTTTTTTTTTGCTGCCATCTAACTTATGTTGACCCTTCATATTTTTTTTCAAGGCAAGAGATATTCAGAGGTGATTTCCTACTTCAGGCCTCTGTATCACAGTCCTGGTATTCCTTGGAGGTCTCCCATCCAAATACTTACCAGGGTCAACTCTGCTTAGCTTCTAAGATCCAGGTCAGGGTGCAGCAAAGTCTGCCTTGTGGCAAAATGAAAAGAAAGAGCTATCCCATAGAAGTGTTTAGCAAATTTCAAAATTTGAGGGAAGTTGCAAAGGCGAGGGGAGTCCCATGTTTCCAGTGCAGTTGAGGACATATTGTTTGTTTATTAAAAACCAAATAAATAATTAATTGTTGCTGTTTCAATGAAAATCTCATATACCTAGTGTCTTCCTTGAAAATCTCATCTAGTATGCAAAATATAAAAACCCAACGATCCCTGATAGCTCTACCTGCATTAAAAAAATAAACATAGCATTTAGATCACTAATGTCATAATAAAATGAAAGTGTTCATACCCCCTCTACAAAAATGTGAAGACAGTTTGCAAACTCTTTTGTCAAAAAACTTATAAAACTTTAGTGTTATGAAAGTACGAGTTCCTTCAAAGGAATTCTAGAATGTATTTTTGGTGTTTAAACATGTTTAAACAAATTAAATTTTGTAGTCTGCATATGTAATCTAAGAGCATGACATTTTCTTGCTGCATTCCTCTCAACGTTTTATGAAACATCATGAGAAACAATATCTCTATCATATTTTCTATCTGACAAAGCTAGGTGGTATGCCTCTGCTCTTAAAAGTAAATTGTTCTTATTTATTCCTCACTGCCTTCCCTTGCCCCTCATTGTACCTCTCTACAAAGAGAGACAGGATAAAATGGAATGATGCAGTGTAGTTCTGGGTCAGGCACATTTTTAATTCAGTAGAATCAAACTTTGGCTATAGTAACAAAGAGACTGCTTCTAATATCATCAACATAACTATTTGTCATAGACTGTGGATAAATAAATGTGCAAAATGGAGCTTAGGACAGATATGGGAGTTTCTCTACAAATCTGACTGCAGAAAAATCTGACATCTAAAATTTATTTATTTATTTTATTCAATTTCTGTCCCACCCATTCCCACGTCTAGCTCATGGTGGCCTCATTTCCAAAATGCAAGGAACGACATTAATAGTTTTAAGAAAAGAATGCCCACTGGACCTAGCTAGGCAACCACAACACTAATGCTGAGCCTTCCAAGCCTTTGGTTTCTGTAAAGCAAATCCTAGAGAAGAAGGAGCAGTGGTGGCTTGAAGGCCAAAACAATCCTGGAAAAGATCCTATTCCATTCCTCTATCATGCTCCCAGGGGCATATCTACAGAAAATAGTACTTTCGGCAAGCACTGAAATTGCATACACCCCCCAACAGTGAAATGTGCATTCAGAGGGAGGACAGTTCATGCAGCAAAATATGCCCACATCTAAACATGCATGCCTTCTTTCAAAAGCAAGCAGCAGCCTTTGATTGTGGCGATCTATGCAGTGCAAGAGAAAGGGGGAGCAGCGGGCTCTGAAGAGCTGCTGCTCCTGCAGAAAGGGAGGAGCCGGGCAGGAGCCAAGCACCAGCCAAGCACTGCTTGCCCATCTGCAGCCCTGCTGCACGCCTGGCTGCTCAGCTGGTGAGCGCACAAAGCCCCGGCTGCTCTGCCAGGTGAGGCAAAGTCACCTAATGGCATGTATGAGGTTGGGGGAAGGTATCTTCTTGCTGTTTGCACATGCCCAGGGAAACTTTTTCTCCAGCCAACCAACCTTTAGGATATATTAGCAAATGGAACCTTCATGGTCAGGGGCAATATCAGCTCTAGACACTGATGACAAACAATTAGGGATGGCCTACCTGTCAGCTTTCCAGAGACTTTTGTCTTAACTGTCTATCACGTTTATTGACTGTTACGACAGACAAATGTTGGACTAGATGGGACCGCAGTCCTGGGTCTCCTGGGGCTTAGTTACTTATTGGTGTGTAAAAGACATGTAAAAGGCCTGTATCAGTTTGTACTGTCCATAGCATATTCAGTTACAAAATGCCTGGAGAAGGTAGCACCAGTTCTTGGGGCGTGGGGGGGGGGGGTTAAGTTACAGAAAACAGATTTCAAAACTGAATAGACATTTAGAGGACATCTTTGCCTAAAGCCAAGAGGTTTGTTTTCTGCCTTCAGGAAAAATATCCTCTCTTATATGGTTATTGAGGAAATGTTTTTTCCCCTTTCCTGCTCATTTATCTTCCCAAACCTTGAATACATTGCCTTCTACTTCCACCTGAATTTCCCTTTTCTCACCTTTTCCCCTGATCCCATTAAATGCATATTTTTGGCCACTGCACGAAAGATGCCTGAAGGATCAGCAAGAATTACCACAGCAGGCTATATTATTTGGAGATTCTATTCTCTCATCTTTTCCCCCAATTTCCACTCACCATTGTTTAAAATTTGTATTCTGTTTTATGCCCTTTTTACTAGATAAATGGAATGCATTGTTAGAAGATGGGAATTATTAGATTTCTTGGTTCTGTCTATCATCAATTTGGTCAAATCTCACCCATTTTTTCCAGTTAACTTTGATAATTTGCAAGCCAATAGTAAAAGTACAATGATAGTGAGAAAAAAAGGAAAATATGAGCTCCATATCTTCATTCATATTCCATGCGAGGAAATTGTAGCACCTATAAACCAAGTCAATTTTAAAAATTAAGCAAAAAATAATTACAGAGAAAACAAGAAAGAAAATTGCTTATAAAAATGATACACACTGATACTTTATTTTTCAAACAGATTGGCCACATAACTCAACTGAATTTAACCATTTTTAAGTCGCATTGATTCCAGTAAAAGAATGAAACACATGCTTCATTTTCTCCCATTGGACTCAACGGGGCTTAAAAGTACTTAACTTTGCCTTTGCCCTCAAGCCAGATACAGAGAAGCAGAGGAGCTGGGTTTATGCTGTCAAACTCTGAGGATTTTTTCTCTGTTGGCTTGAACAATGACCCAGGGAAAATGGCACCATCCCATGTCCTAGTTCTGCTTTGTTCCATTCATGCCACCAGCGGTCTTGCTGTCTTTTATTGTTACTTCAGGGAGAGGTTCATGTTCTGTTCAGAACACTGAACTTTTTGGTAACGAAATGATTAATCTCCTTGGAGCTTAAGAACATTCAACATCTACCTTCAGTAAAAATTAAACAAAACAAATCCTCCACACACACCTGATTCAAGCACACTCGCCTTCTCACCTCTCCTTTCCTGCAACTCTGAGGGACACAGGCATGGAAAATACCATGTGCCACCAGTTCCCCCTCCCCGGGCATCTCTGACACCTTGCCAGGATTCCAATTGGCTTCCGCTATAGGGGCAGATGCTTGGCAGTGTTTCTCAGCAGGGACTGTGAAGCTGAGTGGTGTCTGTCTATCAGTGAGAGGAGACAGGGCACAAGTTGTGTTGTGCTATGAAAGCCAGAGTTATGATAGGTGCTCCAAAAACTTGGCTCTGATCTCCCCAGCAGGAGTGCTTCCAAGTAATTTGGCACCCGTGCCCACAGCCTTTGAATCCACCACCAGAAAAAAAAAATCTGCTTTGATTTTTAAACCATTCCCACAAATGCTTTTTCTAACATCGAGTTGTTCCCATTGCCTATGCAAGTCAAATAACTCGTGGGGCGTTCTGCTTTTATTGGGCTCTCTCAAGAAAAGTATATTATAAATGCACCTCAAATTAGCACTCTGCTGATTTAACTAGCAGCTGACTTTACAACATTGGTTCTGTAAATAAACTGAAATATTCAACTTCTTTTAATTTCGTAGCATTGATGGCCAGAAGCTAATGCTATGCCTTGGTGGGGAGGGATATTAATTGTAAATGTCCTTTTTTCTTTTCTTTTTTTCTTTTTGTCAACATGGTGCTGTGGCTAAGAACAGTGGACTCTGATATGGAGAACCGGATTTGATTTCCCACTACTCTGCATGAGCAGTGGACACTAATCTGGTTAACTGGATTTGTTTTCCTACTCCTACACATGAAGCCTTCTGGGTGACCTTGGGCTAGCCACAGTTCTTCAGAATTCTCTCAGCCCCACCTGCCTCACAAGGTGTCTGTTGTGGGGAGAGGAAGGCAAAGAAGTTTGTAAACCAACTTGAGTCTCCTGACAGGTGAGAAAGGCGGGGTATAAATCGAAACTCTTCTTCTGTCTCAAGCTAAAAACAGTGGTGCGAGGGCGGCGCTGCTGCAATGCAGCAGCGCCCCCCATGTTAACAGCTCCCTAGGGACAGCGTTTTTGCCGTCCCTAGGGCACTGTTTTTGGTCCGTGCGGAAAGGGCCTATGATTCTATGACTCCCTAGTAAGTGTTCTTAGGATTGCAGTCTGAATGATATAAAGTAATCACAAGTAAGGATGATTTCAGCTAATCAACCCTGAATGGAAGTACAGAATTAGGCATATCAGAATCTGGCTTGAATGCCTGAGCAAGTCAACCTATGAAGAGGCCGAACTGTTGGGCCAGTCCATATTCCATTACAGGGAACTTCTAGACATTACAGTCACCTCCAAGCCTCCTCACATCACTAATAGGTATGATAATACCATCCAATTTTGAGTCTCACTTTTTAAAATGCTGCCTATCAAAACTGTGTCATCTGATTGACTTAGACTCACTTGAGAATGGTGTCCAGGTGTATTTCTGTAGGATCTAAATACATTTGGCAATTGTTAACTCTTTAAAATTACATGTTTTGTCTTCTCTCAGGCATCTTTCTTTGATGCTAAAGCATAGGGTCCTTACCCTCAGATGGAAAAGATTTTTTTAAATGTTGTCAGCTAAAATGGACCCCTTTGTTTCAGCTTTCTGGAGATGCCCGAGTGAAGTATTGGCATTAAGAGCAGAAGTTGTTTTTGTCAGAGTCCACTTCGTGTTTTTAGCCCCAAGCACTGCCTCCAGCCACTTGCACTTGCTTAAGAGGATCATTTGCTACTGATGTTTGCTTCGAGCATCAGCACAATGTGATGGTGTTGGAAAATAAACAAAATTAATGGCCAGGCAGGTGGCCAGCAGGGATTACTGGGAACATTAATATTCCTTGTTTGTTCATGACTTTTCAAAATTCTATCCTGAAACCTATTAATAGCAGGGACGATTTTCATATCGCGAACTCCTGAATCCACATAAGACCTCAGTGGTTAACAGGACTTCAATCTGAAGAACAAACATCAGACATTATATAAGGAATCCCAGTAGAAGACATGGCTATCTTGTAACTTTTGCCACTGGAAACTAAACTTCCCATCAATTCTGGGTGTCCACAAGCAAGGCGTGCATTTTATGTCCTTTTACATTAAATTCATAGCTTGTCTGAAAAATCTTTCAGTTCTTTTTGTTTTATGGACCTTGAGCAGTATAAATAATAGGCCCACACCAATGCAACCTGCCAGGGAAATAAAAGAGAACTGAGCAATGGGCTGCTGCTGTTTTAGTGGTAACCCTGTGTGGAGCATCACCTGTAGTTCTTTCCTGACAGATGATGTGGAAGACAATGAACATTTTCTTGCTTAGGGTACCTTCTTATGTTATACTTAACATGGGTGATGCATTGTTAATCATAGAATGTAACCCTATGTCCTTTTCTCACAAGAATACATTTTTTCCTTCTATTAAAACATTAGGGATACTTACTTCCTGACTTACATGTTCACTTCATAGTCTTGGTTCATGGAGTAATAGTGCGATTTGCAATAGTTTCACCAATACCCCATGTGGCCAGAATCACTACAGTCATAGGGTTTTCATTATCAAATTTTACTTTTCTTGATACCGAGTAGTAAAAATGTTATTAGCCAAGGTAACTAAAATGGAAATTACCATGCTCTGATGCAGCTGATCTCTGGTGACAAGGTAATAGGACTAACAGTAAGACTAGTGGATGGTTATTTCCATCATTCTCTGTTTGTAAGTTGCTATAAGGTATTGGTCCGGCCATTGTTGGAGGCAATATAGAAATACCTGAGGTCTGATTGACAATTCAGTTCTTGTGTTCTTATGGGAAATATTGCTTTTGTAATTGAAGATATCTCAAGTCCCTGGTCTTTCTATTAACCTGGAAATCTCTGCCTTGTTAGGATTAAGTTTCAGCTTGTTCATTCTCATCTGACTTCTATTACTGACTCCAAGGACCAGTTCAAAACATCAGCAGCATCCTTGGAGTTAGAAGTGGAGTTTTCTTTCCTGTAAGAAGCCTCAAAGTGACTTACAAACTCCTTCCCTTCATCTCCCCTCAATAGACATCTCGTAAGGTAGGTGGGACTGAGGGAGTTCTGGAGAACTGTGACTAGCCTAAGGTCACTCAGCAAGTTTCATGTGTAGGAGTGGGGAAACAAATCCAGTTCACCAGACAAGAGACCACCATTCATGTAGAGTAGTGGGGAATCAAACCCTGTTCTCCAGATTAGAGTCCACTGTGGAAAAAAAAGGTAGAGCTGGGTGTCATTTGCATATTGGTGACATCTTAGCCCAAACTTTCTGATGACCTCTCCCAGAGGGTTCATGTAGCATGGTGGAATGAGATCAAATCATACAAAACCCCACTGGTTCAGAACAGGAATCCAGTAGGTTGAGCCACAGTAATTAAACATAATATTATAAATATATATTTACTATTAAGTGCAATCGTGCTTTAAAAGAGTTAAAGATTTAAGCCTCAAAAGGTAAATTGCATCCATATAAGAAATCACATACAAGTCAATTGGTTGCACTACAAAAACCGCCAAGACCATAAACATTTCAGCCAGTGGTAGGATTCAAATAATTTAACAACCGGTTCCGGTGGTGAGATTCAAATATTTTAACCACTGGTTGTTTACAAGCATCATTTTAACAACCGGTTCTGCTGAAGTGGTATGAACCTGCTGAATCCCACCACTGATTTCAGCCCATAGGGCCATCTTCAAAGGTCACAAAGAGTACACACGTCTACAATCAAACAAGTAATTTTTGTTGCAGTCACACACCTGAACACATGAAGCTACCTTACACTAAATCAGACCCTTAGTCTATCACTCAGTATCGTCTACTCAAAACGACAACGCCTTTCCAGGGTCTCAGGCAGAGGTCTTTCACATCACCTACTTGTCTGATCCATTTAATTGGAGATGCCAAGGATTGAACCTGAAACCTTCTGCATGCCAGCAGATGCTTTACCACTGAGCCATTGCCCCTCCTCACAGGTGACAGTCAATGCAGGTTGCATGTGAAACAGTTCGTTATTGGGGCTCCCCAGATAGACAAAAGCAAAATCAGGCCTGAAATTGTCATGGAGCGCCCACCAATGATGCAAATAAACATGATGCAAACATGCTACTATTGGTTGGACGACTTCCAGCATGTGTTCATGTGTCAACCAGTATAGCTCCCTTTCTTTTGTTGGTTGCAGAGCAGCAATCCACCAGCACCATCTTCTGAGACTGCCCTCCCTCCTGATAAGACTCAAACCATTGTAACTTGGAGCTCCCAGTTCAAGTGCTGAGAGGTGGTGGCTCAGTAGGATAATATGGCTGATAGTATCAAAGATCACTGAGGGATTCAGCAGAACTAGCAGAATCACATTCCCCATGTCTAGTCTTCAGTAGAGGTCATCAACCAAGGTGACCAAGGAAGCATCTGTTCCAAATATCAGCCTGAAGCCAGATTGAAATGGGTCCAGAAAATCAGATCCCTCCAAAAGCCCCTGGAGCTGAAAGCCACCAGCTGCTCAAGCACCTTGCCCAAGAATGCAAGATTGGAGACTGACCAGAAGCTCTCCCATATAGTAGATTTTATGGAGGGTTGTTTCAAAACAGGTCTAGTCATTGCCTCCTTAAGCACTGATAGCACAACACCTGCCCTCAAAGATGCATTTATCACTCCCCTTATTCACTCGGTCAACCCTCCTCTGGCAGCATTTATCAGCCAGGAAGGTTAATAATTGAGAATACAGGTGGTAGGTTTAACCTTTCCAGGGATATCTACCTGGAGAAAGAATTTCATAAAGAATTTCATAAACCCTTTCTCCGGTTGCCACTAGAGGTCCAGACTTGTCATTTGCAGTCAAAGACGTGTCAAAGCACTCAGAGAGGATACAGACTGGGATCATGATACTGGCTCATTCCTTCAAGTATTTCCCCAATTTGCACATGAGTATGGGTATTCACACAAAGACACACTGCAGTTACATTGTAGGACCAAGTAATGTGCCCAGAGTTCCAGTCACGGAACTCCTGCAAAAATCTGTGACTTAGCATGAGGGGTGATGCAGGTAGGTAGAACCAACACCAAACTAGAGTCAGAGGTATAAGAGAAGAAATGTAAAAGCACTTCTTGAAGAAACAAGGCTGCGAGGGAGTAAAACAAACATTTATCAGAGGAAAAGGTGAGAGTCAGCCACTACAAATGATGAAAGAAAGAGGTTCTGGGTTTGTCCATCAAGAACAACTAGAACAGACAGTGGACACTGACACAGCAAATAGTCAGTAGAGATATGGTTACCCTCTGTGCAAAGCAGAGTCAGTCAGTGGCTGGAGAACTATATGTTGACCATAACTTGGGATAGCAATGTAAAGTATCACAGGAGATTTAAAGATAGGCAACCATCCAGAATGAAAAACTGGTTTACACTGGGGAACTGAAACATGGCAATTAAAAAGAGCTTCTCACTAACTAAATAACTTGTTGTTTTATTACAGCTATATGAAGCAGCATTTCTGATCTCTTTGCTGCATTTTTCAAGGAAAAACCCTTCCAACTGAGAGAGCACATTTTCCAAAGGAATAATGAAGGTTTTCCTAACGGGCCAAGCAGCATCCGGACCATTTCAGTTCAGGAAAATGGTACCATAGTTGTGAAGCCTGTTTTCTGTACGTGACACAGCTCTGATCTAAATCCACATCCATCTCAGTGTTATATTCTGAAATCTCAGTGTCTATTCTGAAATGGAGCCTCAGCTGTACCAGCTCACATAACTGGTTGCTTTGCCCTGTTAGAGAGAACTAAATATAGGGGAATAGAATAAGTGTGCAAGCAGAAAAATTAAATACACTCCAAGTATTTTTCAGCTCTTCATATCCTTTTGAAAGTGAGTCCTGACCTTGAACACTTTGCAGCAATTGTTCCTTTGCACAGGCTTCTTTGGCCTGCAAATAGCACAAGATGGGATTGGTAGCATTCATTTGCTTCTTGCTAGCGATAAACGAAAGCAACAAAAATATGGGAGAAATGCACAAAATACCATACAGAGCTGAAAATCAGATCTCCTTTCTGCATCAATGTCAATTTTTTTTTAAAGTTCCCGACTTGATAGAAGTTCATTGGGAGAGTTGCCAACTGCTTAAAATACAGATACAATTTCAGCAGAACTACATACCTAAACCAAATCTTCTACTGCCCTCCTGTGGTTCTATGTATGGTAGCATGGAACACTTTGGAGAGGGGGGGAAAGCAGCTTTCATTATTGTGCAATATGCCTTGATCTGGATGGCCCAGGCTGGCCCGATTATGTCCAATCTTGGAAGCTGAGCAGGGCTGGTTCTTGTACGGGGCCAACCAAGTGAGCCCAGGATTGCTACATAAGGGCAGGCAATGGCCTTCCCTTGAAACTGGGTAACCATAAGTCAGCTATTGCTTGACTGTCCACACACATGCACTATATCCAGGCAGTATTTTAAATTTACAGCCACAATAGAAGGCATCTTTATTTCCAGTCCATACAGTAAATCATTTGATGGCTACTGTGGCTCAGTTAACAGCACTGAAGGGAATTGTGGCATGTTGAGAGAATACAACTGTAAGTGAAAGTAAGGCCAGAAGTGCATGCCTCACTCCCCACAACCCCCACTCCAGTAGAAGTATAATAGTAAAGTCAGTAGCTGCCCCTTTGCAAAAAGATGAAAAACAACCAAAAAACCCCCCCACCCCTGCTGTTTTAAGAGCCTGTTACACTATCTGATGCAGGGCAGGTTGTGGTTGTTCACACAGTTAAATACCTTCAGTCTTCTTAGTCTCCACATGGTAGGTCTTTGTAAATTGTTCTTAGAAAAAGTAGAGGAGTGCAGGAAACGGGGGGGGGGGGATGAATAAATAACATTAAAAAGACATATAGTTAATTCAGGTAAAACTTCCATTTCAGGATTATTCTTGAGTTATTGGGTAACCCCTTCCTTTCCCTTCCCCATGGGGAGAAACAACTGAAATAAGAAGAAAAGCATTTATTTGAAACTGAATCTCCCCCATTCATTCCATCCATCAGAATTACAACTGAACTCAAAACTACAAAGATCCTTTTCCATAGAGGAAATGGCGGATTTGGAAAATAGATTCTATGGCATTATACTCTACTGAGGATCTTCCATTCCCCAAACCTCTGTCTTGCCAGTCTCCACCCCAAATTTCCAAGAAAATCCCATTCAGAGTTTGCAACCCTAGCACTGACCAGACTGGAGAGAGAGAGAGAGAGAGAGACTTTATTCAAGTAAATGTGCCACAAATGCAAAAATGTGCATTTTCTTTGCAAGAGTCCACAAATGCCCAAAAGATTGAGGGTTATCTCTGGAATGCTAAATCTGGACAGGATGGGGGTGGGGGGAGCAGAGAGAGATTTATGAGGAAAGAAAAGTAGGAAACTCCAAGTAGGTCTGAAACACTGAAGGCTGCAGGATACTTTCAACTTTAACCATAATGAAGTTGCTTTTTTATTTTCGTGTGCGTGCGTGCGTGTAAATCCATCCTTTATTGACATAATAAGTTTTCCATGTCATTACATTATGGAAAAGTAGCATATATTACAGGACAATGCCACTATTCGACATTCCTAACAAGAAAAATATTAATTAAAAATTACCAGTTGAACCTCCACAAACTTTCTTCAAACTGTATATATACTTATCTATTAATAACATAATAATTATATTTTAACTCTTTATGACATTACACAGCCTAGTGCAATATTATCATTCTTACAATTTCGTGGAGTATAGGTAGCCATTCTTTCCATTCTAATTTGAATTCTATATCAGACTTGCACAAAATATAACCATTCAGTTTAATCCTTCTTACAAACTCCATGATTTTGAGATGCCATTCTTGCACCATTGGAATTCTTGAAATTTTTCTATTTTTGGCCCAAATTATTCTTGTAGCTGTGGATAGTTATCTCAACAAGTCAGCGTATCTCTTATCTTTCTTACTATCTAAAATTCCTAGGAAGGACATTTCAGGCTTCATCTCTATCTTATCATTTAAAACTTTTGATATTTCTTTATGTATCTGTTGCCAGAAGACTTTAGCCTTCCTGCAAGTCCATCACTGATTACCAGTACTTAATTCCTCTCAGCATTTCCAACTCCTGTCAGAACCTTGTTTCATCTTAGCTAGCTTAAGAGGTGTCATGTACCAACAAAACAATTCTTACAATAATTGTCATTTATATAATAACTCTTTGAGAAGTTTAAATCTGTGGTCCATAATTGTTCCCAAGTGCCTATCATAATATTATATTCCACATGTCTTTCCCAATTGATCATATAGTTTTTTACATTCTTGTTCCTCGTGTCTAAAGCTAGACAGACTTCATATTTCCTTTTTAATCAGATGTGAGTTGGTCTTCAATAAGTAATTCTCTAATACATCTGTGTCTGTTACCATCTTAAAAAAATTCTTATCTTTGTCAAAACAGCTCTTAAGCTGTCTATGTAGCCACCAATCACAGTTTCTCCCTATGCTGATCCCCTCCTGTGATTTTAGTCTATGTTCTAATTTTCTATTTCTTGCTTGATTTTCAACTATATCTAAGTATCTTATCCAAGTGTCATTATCTGTCTTACATCTACCAAGCAGTGTTTCATTTTGTGATACCCAGAGCAGCAAATGGGGGTACAATCCCTGTATTTCTTCCAGACTCTTAGCAAAGCAAATCTTATGGTAGAGGAACTGTTTGTTAACTTTATCCTTATACCAGAGATATGCATCCCAACCAAATCTTAAGCCCATACCTTCCAACACCAGAAGTCTAGTGTTTTTCAATATAACCCACTCCTTTGGGCAAATTAAACATATAGCTTCAAAATACAGTTTAACATTTGGTAGCATCAAACCCCCTCTGTTCTTTGCATCGGTCAATGTTTTATATTTAACTCTGGGCTTTCTTACTCCCCACCACACCCCTACCAATAAATTCTGTTACATCTGTTTGCCAACTTATGAACAGTCGATTGGAATTAATAATTGGGATACACTGAAAAAGAAATAAAATTATTAGCAAGTTATTCATCTTTACAACAGAAATTTTCCCATCAATGATCATTTTAATTTCTTCCAACTTTTTACATATTTCTTCACATTCTTCCATAATTTTCATAATTATTTTGAAAAAGCATAAAATTAGTTGTGAATATTATAATTCCTCAATATTTAACCATATATGTAATTTGATATCTCATCCATTCCATTAATTGCTGGGGGGGGGGAGGGTGCAGGTTGGCCATCCATATTTTTCACTAATAGTTTAAATTTTTTCTCTTGAATAGATTTTTTTCTATTTTCTCTATTTCTCAGATTTGAAGCTTTTACAAAACTCTCCAGATTTTCTTTTACATATGTAACTGAATTAATTGGGTCTTCTAGGGTCATAAGCTCTCAATTTTAAATTTTCCTTTTAAACTTCCACTCCTTTAATATTATCACCTTTGTGTTGTCCCTCTTTTGGTCAGACATTGGGTTGTAAGATCACCATTAGTAATAATTCTAGGCTATTGTTCTCTATAAATTTCCCTAACCCAACTAATAAACCTCTCTCCGCAACTCTGCCCCCTTAACACCTCTAATAAGAAACCCCAATCCAAACTATCAAAAGCTTTTTCCACATCTACAAATATCGATAATTGTTTATCAGGCTTCTGTTTAAAGTATTCTAGCACATTAACCACAATCCTAACATTATCTTTGATATGTTGTCATCTTGTCTTCGTGTATAATCCATCAGAACTTTTTAAAATCAGTTAGCTAGAATAGTGGCAAAATTTTTATAATCAATATTCAACAATTAATCAATGTTCAGCAATTAAAGGGAGGACAAACTATATATTACTACACATGTATAGTGAAGCATCATAATTTTTCACCAATTTTTTTTTTTTTTAAGATTGGGAAGTCTACTTGGCAAAAAGGAGCTTAAGGAAATTTGAAGATTTTGAGCAGAACTCTTCCTTCTTCTCGACCATACCAGCTTCAACCTGAAAATGGCAGCCTTCAGAGTCTTTTAAATTACCCCCCCCCCCAAAAAAAGTCAGTGCTTTGTTTATCTATCCATTTGTGAAAAAATATTTATATTCTAACTTCATTGTATAGGTCTCCAAACACTAGAGGGACAATGCAACCAAAAAAGCAGCCTTTTCTCTTCATACAGAGAGCAACACATCTTACTGTGATATGCCTCTGAAAATGCCAGCCACAGATGTGGGCAAAATGTGAGGAGCTAAAACCACCAGACCACAGCCACGTAGCTTGGAAAACCTACAACAGCCAGTTGATTCCAGCCATGAAAGCCTTCGACAACACAGTTTCAAATATATTTAAAATTAGCATATTTCCTTTAACTATTAACTCTTCCAGCCTAACTAAGACCCAGTTTCTCAGCCTTCCTCTCACAATTTCTATTCCTGGGACTTTGACATTCTTGAATTTCCCATCTGAATCCTTTCTTGCTTGCCCAGTCTTGACTTTCTGGAAGTTTGTTCCAAAAAAACGTGATGATGCATATAGTGAAGCAAGCAGGCTGAGCAGAGTTCCGAGGAGAGCATCTGTGTGGTTTTCAGAGCCCTCATGCTGAAGATACTCCAGAGTAAGGAGAATCCAGTACCATCCAAAATGGGCCAGTATTGTCATTGGTATATGACCACCCAGAATGCTGTTGTTCTACAGATGTACTTTTGAGACTACTGAACCCAAATTAGGGCCTCTGCCAGAACCAAGACTCATCAAAGGTATTTTGTCACCCTCTTTTCTTTCTGGGCTCTCTATGGGAATAATCTGATAGCAAAGGAAAGATTTGCCTTGCAAATCATACGCTCCTGTGTATTTAACGTATCACAGAAACCGCAACTCCTGCATAGTTTGCAGCTAGTGAATTGGTCTCTGTTGGTTGTAAGGGGCGTTACCACAACACAGGGAAGGAAGTATGGGCTCCAAGCTGCTCTATTTCAACTCAAAGCGGCTCCTGTTGAGTGTAGAAGTCCAATAGTGTCCTCAAGTAGCTGAGAAGCTGCACAATAGCACTGGTCTCTCAGTTCCTTTAAGCTCTAAATTGCGTGATCACATAGAGAGTTGAGCAAATCTGTAGCTGTAATACAGTCCCCTAGTTACCAACATTGCAGAGCTTAAAAGTGGATAATGAGGAAGGCTGCTGTAGCAGGGTGATACTGTCAACCAGGCAGTTCTTAAGCTGAAGTAGTTTATACTATTTCTGTATACTTCACAGCAAGGTTGACCTAAATACAGCGAAAGGCTTTCATAGGCAGTGGCATTCCTCTGTACCAGGCTGCAGTACTATAGCAACTTCAGGAACATTTTAAAAACTATTTCACTTCTTTAAGAAAACAGACTTTTAAACATATGAGCTGCTTTATACTGCATCATAGAAATCATTTCTTGGACCTCCCAGGATTTGGACCTATAAGACCCACTTGTCATGGAAAAGCTCCACACATAAATCAAAGGTGTCGTATTTTCTAACAAGTGTCATAAGTATTTAAGAAGTGGTATGAGAGAACAAACCGGTCATCTGTCTAGTTCAGAACATGTTTCACCCAGAGGCTTTCCTGGAGGGCCAGTAAACAGGACATAGTGATGCTGTTTCAGGGTGGATTCTGCCTTTAAGGAGGATTTAAAAGGAGAATCTGGGCTCTCTGGTTTAAGCAACATTAAAAATGATGCTGTTTCAGGGGGAATCCTCCTCCCTCAACAGCATCACTTTCAGGGTTGTTTAAACTGGGGAGTCCATAGTCTCCCTTTAAGGTGGATTTAAAAGGAGGATTTAAGGTGGATTTAAAAGGTGGATTTTAAAAAAAAACAGCATCACTTTCAATGTTGTTTAAACTAGGGAGCCATGGTGTGTTCAGATTTGTGAGTTGGGACATGTTCTATAATGTGATGGTAACTTTGAGATGACCTGGTGCAAAAAAAATTGTTCTTTGGTTGTAGTGGGGGAAGGTGGACTTTGGTCGTGGGAGGGGCCGCCCATACGGGGGGGGGGGTGTGTGTGCAAAACTCAGATTTTGCACCGGGCTCCATTTTCCTACAGGAATGAAGGGAAGGGGGCAGGGCTTTGCAGCAGGATGTGGCGGCACCCCACCCTCCCTGGATCGCTGCATGCCGACTTCTGTCCTCCCCAGACTCTGCATGGATGCAAGGAAGGGGGCGGGGCTCCCTACAGACTGGCTTCTGCCCTCCCCAGGCCCCGGGGAGAGCAGGAGCCAGCCTGCAGTGATGCAGGGAAGGGGGCAGGGCTCCATATAGGGGGCACTGCCCCACCCTCCCAGGTTCCCTGCAGGCCAGCTTATGCCTTCCCCCCAGCCCCGCCCTCCCCCAGCCTCCCTGCTGGCTCCCATAAGTGGGGCATGGGGAGCTGGGGGGCACAGGGAGCCCGGGCAGGGGCATGGGGAGCCAGGCAGGGGGCACGGGGAGGCAGTAATGCCCCTGGGCGCCAATTAGGCCTGGTACGCCACTGCTGAGCGGCATTTGTATATTTTCCATGGTTGGGTTATTGTCATTCAGATGGGAACAGTAGAAACTGCAGGGAAGGCATTGCTGGCTGCTATTGCATATCAATTGGGAGTAGGAAATGTTGAGGCGAAGCTCCTCTCTTGGTGTCAAAGTCCAGAATTAAGATTTGGCATCCATCTTAGTCTGAACTGTGTATGACACCAATAGAGGTTACTGGTAGGGCACTGTCCAGAAAAAGCCCCCCTTGTCTTTTCATGGACTTACCTGCCAACAAAGAGGGGACAGCAGGAGGGAGGCCAGCTAGTACAGAACTGTTGCTGCCCTCAGTTGTAGGTCTGGTGGAACATCCCAGTCTTACAGGCCATATGGAACTGAGCCAAGTCACACAGGTCCCAGATCTCATTAGACAGAGAGTTCCACCAGGCTGGAGCCAGAGTTGACAAAGCTCTAGCTTTAGCTGAGGACAACTGGACAATTCTTGGACCAGGGTCTGCCAGTAAGTAGCCAGAAAACTCCTTTCTGTTCCCTTTACATCCACGGCCTCTCTGTAATCCATCTTGAGTTCAATAAGAAAGGTGGAAGATAAATACAATAACTAAATGACTAAGTAAATAAACAAGCTATATCATCTGTGTTAGATGACTGAACATATATTTTTGCTGTTGTGGCAAGGTTACAAAATAAATGGCAGATGGTATAGTGATCATGGCACAGAGCCAGTGGAATCTATTAGAAAGAACTGCCAATTATCTTGATTTTCTCACTTAGAATTTTGAAGTTCCCTCTGGTGGTGGCGAGCGGAAAATGCTGACAAGCCGCAGCTAGCTGATTCCATAGGGCTTTCAAAGCGAGAGACTTCAAAGGTGGTTCGTGATTGTCTACCCCTGCATAGCAACCCTGAACCTCCTAGTCCAGTGGTGGCGAACCTTTGGCACTCCAGATGTTATGGACTACAATTCCCATCAACCTCTGCCAGCATGGCCAATTGGCCATGCTGGCACGGGCTGATGGGAATTGTAGTCCATAACATCTGGAGTGCCAAAGGTTTGCCACCACTGCCCTAAACCAGGGCAATTTCCATTGTATTATACAAAGACTAAGAAAAAAATGCTGCTACTCTGTTCAGCACGTACAAAAACTGATCTGGATTATAGTGTTCAATTTCAAACAGAGAGCAGTGGTATGCCACTGAGCTGTGATCAAAAACAGGGCTAGTGGTTACTGGATAGCTGTTCTGGTGCTGGCAAGGGCTAGTCCTTCAGCCAAGCAACTTCTTGGGGTGGCACAAGGAGAACGGTGCCAAATGTACTGCAGGGGCTCAGCTCACTGCTAGGTATCTGGCATCCTCTTCTGAGCTGACCCAATCACCTGCTGGCTCCATACGAAACACATTGCCAGCTGTAATTGCTTAATTTTTATGGATTTTGTTGTGTTGCAATGACTCTTAGCACAATAAATAACAGGGAAGAGATGTGAGCGTGTTGTTTTGTAGAACTTTACTGGATAACAAAATAACGTTACACTAAATATAGAAACAGCTAAATCTATCTATGCAGGTGCTCAGTCTGTGCAGTCTATCTCTCCACTTTTGCTGTAAGAAGAAATAGAGAGATCTTTCCAGAAGCTCATGTGATTCTAGGCATGTGACTTCAGTTAACTCTTGCTTGACTGAATGACGCAGGCACTTGTAAAATCCTAACAGGTTTTAAAAACTTTTATGCTCAAAATTTTACCACATTTCAGACAATGTACTGTTGAAGGTTTTCATGGCCAGAATTAACTAGATGTTGTGGGTTTTCTGGACTGTGTGGCCACACAGCCTGGAAAACCAGACCACAGCCAGAGGATAGTGTCCTTGCTTAGATTGGTACTGTCACCATGCACTCTAACCCCCACCTGTGGCCAGAATTAGATATGAGGTATCAAAATGAGAGCCACCAGGAGAATTATGCAACTGTCCTGGGCACAGAGCAGCACCTGCCTTGCATGCAGCTCCAGCTCAAAATATCCAAGGTGCTGGGAAACACCCTTTTCTCCCTGGAAAAGTCCCTGCTTGGGTGAAAGTACAGTAGTGACACAGATCAAGGCCCAGTGGTTGTGTATATAAAGTGATGACAAGTTGCAGCTGACTTGCGGCAACCTCAGTAGGATTTTCAAGGCAAGAGACTAACAGAAGTAGTTTGCCACTGTCTTGTTTTGCATAAGGACCCAGGTATTCCTCGGTAGACTCCCATCCAAGGACTAACCAGGGCCAACCCTGCATATTTTCTGACAAAATCAGGCTAGCCTGGGCTAGCCAGATGAGGATGTCTAGTGCTTAGAGTCTACTTAAAGGTACCATAAGTGAATATATGAAACTATTCCAAAAGTATATCAGGCATTGAACCCTTCCCCCCGCCCCAAAAAAATACCATGAATCTTTATGACCTGAATACACATCAACTATTAAAGCCCTATTCCTGTTCACATTCAGAATTGTGAGTTCCAGGGCTGTTCTATATTGTTGTAGAGGACCTTCCTTTTATCTACATTGTGATGCATGAAAAGATTTTGTAATTACCAGTGGTGGTCAGAGAAAAAAGATTTGCACACAAATATTTGATACCTGTTCATTATCATTTACACATCAATTACATACACCATTGAGACCAAATATACAGATTTCCACACATATATGTATATACATTGATCAACAAAGTGCACAATTTAAATGTATGTCACACTCAAGTGCACAAATTTAAATATGGCTTTATAAACTAGTAGTAATAACAGTTCTAAAAGAAACTAATGTCCCATGTAGGTTCATAGTTTTAAAAAATAATTTAAAAACCCAACAGAATAGCATTGGTTTCCTTGTTAGCAATTTTCTGTTTCATTTAAACATTGCAAAGGAAATAGGCGGTAGAGCTCCATTCATCACCAACTAAGCACACTTAATTCCTCCCCCCCCCCAAATATTGTTGGAGTGCAGGGTCCTTTGCAAACAATAATAAACACATGTTGTCTTGAAGAAAACATCAGCGGCATGATAGCTGATTCTGAGGAGTGAGGGTGGAGAACACAATATTTGGCATAAAGACTGCAGGCCAGTGACAAGTGCATCCTTTTGAATGAGTTGGAAAGCAATAGCAGTTAAACAGCCACCAAACCCTACTTACTTGAATTACAGCAGTGGTACTACTATAGTGGGTTTTATCAGTGAGTTTATGGTATGTCTCTAACCCATTAATTTGTAAAAAAAACATTGATATCACTGAGTTGGAAGAAACCACGATGGCCATCAAGTCCAACCCCCTATATTTGGCATGATAATAAGAACATAAGAACGAGCCTGCTGGATCAGACCATCTAGTCCAGCACTCTGCTATTCGCAGTGGCCCACCAGATGCCTTTGGGAGCTCACATGGAGAATGTGAAAGTAATGGCCTTCTGCTGCTGCTGCTCCCGATAAATACATCCTCTCAATAAACCCTTCTTCCATTATTCCAAAGAGGTTGCAATGTTAGTCTGTTAGGGCAAAAACAGACAGAAATCTTGTGGCACATTAAAGTACAATTTTATTCCAGTATTGGAGCTCACTTCTTCAGCTGCACTGAGTGAATCTTCACCATATATAAATTACCTTTCCTTTATTCTTGAGTAGATTTTAATTTGACATAACTTCACCATGTTCTTCCTGCATTTCATGGCTCCTGGACCACACTGCTCATTTGTTTTGATACAGCATAAAATTATAACATAATGAAGATCCATTCAGTGTATCTGAAGACATGGGCTCTACTGTAGAAAAGCTTATATAAAGTGGTCCTGGTTTTTAAGATGCTACAAGATTTCCATAGAAACAAAAATTAGTGGATTGTCAGAGTCCATGTCCAGTGTTGATTTGATAGACATTCACACAGTGCTCAGGGCTACTTCAAGGAATTACCAGACCAGCCCTGAGAACGTCTGAATATACCATACCTCAGCACCTCTGTATTCTGTACAGTATTCCTTGCCATACCAAGATGCTCAATTGATGCCTTCAGTGAACATTACCTTGCACGTACACACTGGGCAGTGAGCATGGAGCCACAGCCCCAAGTTGACTTTAATAAATGATAAATGATGGTGTAAAGTCAGCTTGATATTGGTGGCTCCAACCTTGCTGCCCAGTGTCTATGTGTATGGTAATGTTCACTGCAGGGATCAGTTTTCTGAATTATACATTTTTGTAAATGATTTCTGAATTAGAAATGATTCTGTAAACACCACAAGGTGATATTTTTCTGTCACTTAATAATGACGCAGTGCCTTAGTGGTACTTCCTAATATGCTAGATTTTATTTTTAACATGTCCTGAGAAGTCTTGGATCACTTGCTCTAGATTCTACTTAAGTATAACTCCATCTCAGAAAATCAGGGGGAGGGGAGTGAGAAGCTTCACTGCCGCACAATAATGTTACTTCAAAGTGACATTTTCCTATTAGAAATCCTATAAAACTCAACCTCCTTTTTAATGTGTGGCAGGAAGAAAATGTTTCGTAGCAAATGGTAGCAGAAACAAGCTACAGACTGTCCCACATGCAGGTTTACTGCCTTTGGCTCTCTGAACTTGGAGGGATCTATGCACAGAGTTAAGACAGTAAGCTCCATACAGGTAGAGCAGTAAAGAATCTAGAGATTTCTCACAGAAAATGCCTTCTGTGTAGGAGAATTCATGCTCTGGACACACATTCTGCTAATCTTGCAGATACCAAGTTGAACAACACTAAGAAAGGCATATCACTGGAGACAGTATCAGAAAAGGAGCAACAGAAAACTCTCTGGCATGAACAGTAAACAAGAGCACTGCACACACTTCCACAACTAAGACAATTACCAATACCCCACCCTCAAGTACTTGCAGTTTCAAGGCTTGCTCCTTTACTACTCCAGTTTTGAACTTAATGTAACATTGTTGTTAACATTTCTAGGCCTGAGAAAATAAAGAGAAAACCTGTCTCCTGAAGGTAAAAAAAGGGGGAGCATAGATTTACTATTTAAAACAAGGGTTGAATGCTTCTGTTTTTAGCAGATGGCTCATGGATCAATATTTGGAAGATCTACTCCAGGATACCACTATGTGTAATGCACCAGACTGAAGGCTGCTCATGAACTATGTGATGTGACCAGGTAATTCTTCACTACTATATTCTCCTTTCTGCCAATGTAGCAAAAAGCAGACTTAAAAACCAGTATAGCTTCAGGATCATAGTGGTGCCTCAACTGTTACCTCACAGCAGCTATCTGCATGAATTACCTTGATGACTGACTTCCATGTTTCCCAGGACAGCTTGTTCCCACCTCTGACTAAGAAAGATGTGGCACTGCTAGCTCACATTAACACCTTCCATCAAAGGTGACAATATGGTCTTATTTAGACCCAAAATACATGACCACTTGTGCTTATTTTCCATTTGTGGGAATACTGATGGCATCAGGGGCGCTGACTGAATGTTGAGGTGTTTGTGCTTATGGCGGAAAGCTATACCAGCACAGGTGGTGGCCTGTGATGACACAATCGGGCTGCTTCTACATAGAGATGCAAAAGCATGCCCAGGGCTTGGAAGAAGCAGTACGGGAATGAGCAGGAACAGCACCTGCACAACCCGACATCATTCCTTTCTGCCACCTTCCTCTCCCCACCCAGCAGCAGATGCACAGTCACAACAAAGATTGTACCGCAGCCCAACAACCCCCTTGTAGCCTACCTATCCTCAGCTAGGAAAAGAAAAAAAGCCCTTGAAAGGTTAAAAAGGATAGGGGAGAAATGTAGTTTAGTCCTCCCACATCGGCTATGGATGAAGCACCCATATGGATGCTCTATGCACAGCCGTCCCACAGCTCCCCTTTTGATCCAGCTCAAGGGGAAAGGCCCCAGGGAACCCACAAGTTATGCTCATTCTGTCATCTACAACCATTCCCACTTACATCATGGGCTTGCTGAGTTTGGGGTGGGGTGGGGAGAAATAAATCAGGCAATCGTCCAACCATCTGAACATTCCTTATGCGCTGATGAAAACAGGTAAAACAGTGAGGGGGTGGGGCTCTAAATGCAAGAGTACTGATTGACAAGATTGGTTATCAAAGTGTCTGATATAGTTCATATATCTGTGTTTTTCTTCAAAAGGGAACAGGGCCACATTATTTGAAAACCTCTGTTTCTTTCAGATTTGGTTTACCAGCTCACTACTGTTGCTGTCTTCTGACTATAGCAGCTCTGTTATGATGACCTAACTGCAGAAAAGCAGAAGAGTTGCCCCAGTGGAAGACCACAGATGTTTGTAATGCCTCAGGAAACCTGAACTAGTTTGGAGAAAGATCTTCTTGCATCTGTTGATTTGTTTTTGCTTCATTCTTCCATGTGCAACATTCTTTATCCTGGTTGCAGCTCAAATTTAATTGTCAGCACAGATGTTATAAAAGCCAACGGATCAGTTCTCATCACAAGTCACAATAAGGTCCGAGTCTCTTATTTCAAGAGTTAGAGGAAAGTGGTATTGATTTCTACAAGTGAATAAATACATTTCTGCAAAGTCTGGAAATAAATGTAAACACTTCCAAGGTACACATGTGCATGTGCATAACTCTCTCAATTCACAGTTGCTCTTCAGCAGGGGCATACCTAGGCAAACTGGCGCCCGGGGACAAAACCTGAGTTTGGCGCCCCCCCACACCCGGCGTATGGGCGGCCACCCTCCCCCACCATGACCAAACAATGATTTTTTTGTACCAGCTCACAAATCACCTCCCACTCCCATCAAAACATACATGGCTCTCTCCCCACCAACTCTTTTCCTAATTTCCTAATCACAACAACCCTATGAGGTAGGTTGTTAGGCTGAGAGACAACTCCAAGCCAGTGCAAAGTTCTGCATTTAGGTGAAAAGAATAAATGCACATATAGAAGGTAGAATCATAACGTTGGAAGATACCACAAGGGCCATCAAGTCCAACCCCATGCCATTCAGGAATACACAATCAAATCACTCCTGACCATCCAGCCTCCAAAGAAAAAACCACCACCCTCCGAGGCAGTGTATTCCACTGTTGATCAGCCGTTACCGACAGGCAGTTGTTCCTAATGTTTAGGTGGAATTTCTTTTCCTGCATCTTGAATCCATTACTCCTTGTCCTAGTCTCTGGAGCAGCGGAAAACAAGCTTGCCCCATCTTTAACATGACATCCCTTCAAATATTTAAACACATCTATCATGTCATCCCTTAAACTCCTCTTCTCCAGACTACACATAACCTAGCTCCTTAAGTGTCTCCTCATATGGCATGGACTCCAGACCTTTTACCATTTTGGATGCCCTCCTCTGAACCTGGAGGGGAGATGTGGGAGGGGTGCCTGGTTTGGCAGTAATACCTGTGAAAATGATCTCAGGACTGTAGTCAGTCAAACCTGAACAACATGTTGTTGCAAAAAAAGGTTAATGTAGTTTTAGGATGCATAATTAAATGGACCTCATCTGGAACACTGTGTCATTCTGGGCATCACACTTTAAGAAAGACAAAGAGGGGCCAGGAAAACATGTCCTAGACCTAGAGGAAAGCTGGAAGGAACTGGGCAGGTTTAGCTTAGAAGACCAGGAAGACGGACCAGGAAGGACATAATTGGCTTCTTTTTCCTGCAGGTTTATTACACAGAAGAGACAAGAATAGCTCTAACAGGCTTAAGTTACAGAATAGCAGATTACAGGAGGAAATTTTTAATGGTGACAGCCGATGAAACTGGGAGTGGAGGTGCTCTCCCTCAAGCACAGAATGGACAGCCATTGATCAGGGAAGCTCTAGGGTTGGTCTATGTGGCCTATAAGAATCTTTGGATTTTATGGTAGTTTTCATTGCTACTCCTGGTTTATTTTTGGACCTATTTGAAGCCAGAAACATAAAAGCCTTAATAACCATTTCAGAGTGCATTTAATTTCTGCTTGCAAATAATATCAGGAGGGCATTATAACCTGAAAGCACGTTGGCTGTGGTTGGAGTTTTATGGCCTCAGGAGTCAACTCCTTTTTTCATCCCACATTTCAAGTAAGGTAAGATAGGAAATTCTAGTAGTGAAAAATCCCATAGGACGTCATTCTTCAGCACCTTGAACAGTGCTGGTCTCCGCAACAGGAGTGAAGGGAAGACTATAAACCAGATCAACCGTACAGAGAGAAGGAAGTCTACACTGGGCGAAGGATGGTCTTTTCAGGCTGCAAATGTGTTGAAATGTACAGCCTCTTATAGAGTTCTAAAACAAATGGATGGCCTTTTGAATCTAATAGAAGAACAATGTTGTGTGATGACCAATTAAAAAAATAAATAGGGATAATATGAAATCCTAGATGTGGCATCACTCATGGCTCTAGATCAGGGGTGTCCAACTCTGGCACACCCAGAAGTTCATGGACTATGATTCCCATCAGCCCTTGCCAGCATGGCAGGGGCTGATGGGAAGCGTAGTCCATGAGCACCTGGGTGTGCCAGAGTTGGACACCCCTGCTCTAGATACATTAGTTCAGCCTAGACAACCTGGCACAGTGCTACTATATAAATAATATGTCCATAGAAGCTTAACCAAAAAAGAACAATGGTGGTTAAATGCATCTGCAGTTGATAGATCTGGTTTCAAAGTTCTGTCTCTGCCACAGGATGGTTTGGAGGTTTTTGCTCAGAATCAGAATCTTTTTGACGATCATAGACCAGTAAAAACCAGCATAAGGTAAACATAGTATACCCAATTAAAAGAAAGCAAAAGGCTTAAAGCTAAAAAAGAATAGGCACAAGGGCACAATGAAATTGACAGATAAAGTACTGTAACTATAACTTTGAATTCTAAGCTTATTTTGTGGCACGGACCATCCTACAGCATGTTTGAAGTGCTGCTGCACAGAACCTAACAACATTGTATGTTGTATCAGAATTAGTATCTGTGAGCAGCACAGAAGTCTAAAATTGCCCTATGTGCCCTGGTAATTTCATAGCAGCTGTGAGATAAGGATAGTACATATATATTTTATATTACTGACAACGGAGAAGCACATGTTCTATCGTTCCTGTGTGTCCAGATTTATAAGGACATTGTCTTTCCTGATAGGCAATCTTTTTGTATCAGCCTTCATGAACAGCTGAAGGGAAGGGTATGCATGTGCCAGAGTAAAAGCCCTCCAATATTTAGACACTTCAAGTTTCATTAGGTATGTCTTAGGAGAGATAATGTTCCTATTAGAATCACTAGCAATAAAGGTTGGCGCTCTGGCTAGGTCTGATTGGCACTCTAAGTCTGCCACACTCTGTTTAATGGCCTCTGGCCTGTTCATAACCCATGCTGAACAACAGTTGTGGAGAAAATCCCGAGGATAAAATTTTAATTATCACTGCCTGTTTCTATGTGGATTGAGAGCCATCATTCATAATCAGTGGGGCGAGGTTAATTGGAAGAAAAAATAATCTGAGCCAATAATTAAGTATGGCCACTCTCTAGCCTCCACTCTCATGAAGCCTGTCTCCAGTAGCCGAGTAGCATTAGAGACACATTTTGGAGCTTGAAGGGCTGATCTTAAATATGTAGACTGTACCAATTCCAATGACATAAAATTGAGAAAAGGACTTAGCTGGGCACCATACAGGAGTTGTGCAATTAGTTTAGCTTCAAACAATTTGAGTGCTGCAGGGATATAATGTCCACATTTCATCTTAAGGAGTTTCAACATAGTAGTTGACCTCCTCTTTGCATTTCCAGCAAATAGTCTCCATGGACTTTTCTGCTCCTGGCAGAGTGGAGGTCCACCCCCAAATATTTAATCATGCCCATCAATGCTCCATCAGTGGTACTTGGGTCTTTTGGCAAACGCCATGATTATCGTTTTCTGATTACTAAGTTCTAATTTGTCCTCCATGGAATACCACGCTAGTACAGTCAGTGCTCTTTTAAGGCAATATGCATTCTTGAGAGGATTATCGCATTGTCTGCATAAAGCAGAACTGAAATATGTCTTCCAGCAAGTTTTGGGGGAATGAAAATTCATGTTGTGCAGATGGCCCAACCAGTCATTAATATAGAAGTTAAATAAAAGTGAGGCCACTATATATCCCTATTTAACTCCTTTCTTGGTTTCATTGGCACTTCGTGGATGACCCTGAGGATTATGCTGTACTTTGAGCAACATTCCCTCACATAGCATGTGTTGTAGGTTGAGCAGGTGTGGGTCAAGTTAGAAGGCCTCAAATTTTTCCCAGAGTTTGGTTCAAGATATAGAATCAAAACTGACTTGAAATCTATAAAAGCAGTATAAAGGGAGAGCGTGTTGTGAGAGGAATATTTTTTTAATGGAATGGAGTACTAAGTATTGATCAATGGTGGATTGGGCTTTCCTGAAACCAGTTTGCTCTTCTGCAAGTATGTTTTCTTGTTCCAGGTATTTACTTTTACTTAGCACCCAACTCCCTGTCTGTTAAATGGAAACAACTTCAATTTCTCACTGGCTTATTATGAAGAATAATATATAAAGACTGTTAAATATTTCACAGGCAGAGCACTATATAAATTATTTAAGATACATGAAAAGGCTTAAGTTGCATTTTGCCAAATAAAAATAGTTTTGGTCAAATACATCCCAAATTCACTTCAGATGATGTGCATCTTTTGTTAGTCGGTACAAATTTACAAATGAAAGTTATTATTGAGTTAGTTTGCCAGCATGATCTTTGAAAAGCAGGACGTTAGTCCTAACAATATTTGTGACTCAATGGTATCATAAAAACCCTTTTCAAAATAATTCATGTCCCTAAAGCCACCTGTAATCAGAAAGGTTTGTATAATGCAACAGAACTTCAGGAGATTCGAAAAAATCATAACCTGCCTTCTGATTCAGCATTTGCTATTTTGAGAAATCAAATTTTTGAGAAATAAAATCAGAATAGAATTTCATAACAAGCTGTTCATACAAAATTCTTACAGAAAAGTTGGGCCATCAAGAAGACGATGAATATAACATATAATTTATCCCATCCAGTTCTGAAAGTCTTGTCTTCAGGACTCAAAATATTCACATTCCTTCCCACAAATGTTATAATAAGTGTTTGAGCTTGACCCTGTCTATAAACATCCCTGAAATATTTAAAATACAGTGCCTCAAAACTAAACTGGTTCCTGTAGACAAGAGTTTTAAAATTGTGATTTTCTAAACTGCTTACCTCAGTAGACCACGAGCTACAATTTATGACCATTGTTTCCATAGCAGTAGCACAAAGCAGCCTGGGAATAGGCAGGAATGGCAGCTACAATTCCCCATTGCTGTGCCTCTTGCTGCTGCCCCCAGTTCCCAATCCTCACTCCTTCCCTTTTCACTCCCCAAT